>NC_086232.1:8270629-8902920 GCF_036321145.2 Pelmatolapia mariae | reverse complement strand
AAAGTAAAACAGTATGTCGGATGTGCCACGCAATGCTCAGTTACATGGGTGGGAACTACTGCATTAGTGCAGTTTGCACGGGGTGATCCGCGGTAGCTCGTTAACGGAGATTTGCCGTGTTGTGGCGTTAACGTCATTTCAGATTAACGCTGACAGCACTAGTGGGAACACAATGAATATGACTGCACATTTACTCCGACATCATCCTAGTGCAAAGACAAGTAGAAGCAGACAAAAACAACAAGCACGCATGCTACAAACTTTACCCGAGTCATTTAGACAGCCGTTAGCACATGATTCTCCTTATGGGGACCTGATATGTTTAATATGCTGCTGAGAATATAGCCCAGAAGAAGCGTATAGTATAGCTTTTATTTTGGAAAGAGCCATTTCTCTGTAACAAACTCTCTTTTCCAAAGATGAGGGATTTCTCCATCAGATATTTATTTTTTTATTACTTTGTCGTTTCAGCAACATTAAATTTAAAAACTGTACTTTTGAGTTAAAATATATATTTATAATTTTAATAAATGACAAATTAAAAAAGCATGAACATTTTTTTGTATCGAAAAAATATCGAACCGTGACACCAAAGTATCGAACCCAACCGAACCGTGAATTTTGTGTATCATTGCACCCCTAACATATAAAAACACGCATCTCGCCCCTGCGGGCGGTTTATCCTTCAAGCTCGGGTCCTCTACCAGAGGCCTGGGAGCTTGAGGGTCCTGCGCAGTATCTTAGCTGTTCCCAGGACTGCGCTCTTCTGGACAGAGATCTCCGATGTTGTTCCCGGGATCTGCTGGAGCCACTCGCCTAGCTTGGGAGTCACCGCACCTAGTGCTCCGATTACCACGGGGACCACCGTTACCTTCACCCTCCACATCCTCTCGAGCTCTTCTCTGAGCCCTTGGTATTTCTCCAGCTTCTCGTGTTCCTTCTTTCTGATGTTGCTGTCATTCGGAACCGCTACATCGATCACTACGGCCGTCTTCTCCTGTTTGTCTACCACCACTATGTCCGGTTGGTTAGCCACCACCATTTTGTCCGTCTGTATCTGGAAGTCCCACAGGATCTTAGCTCGGTCATTCTCCATCACCCTTGGGGACATCTCCCATTTTGACCTCGGGACTTCCAGGTTATACTCGGCACAGATGTTCCTGTACACTATGCCGGCCACTTGGTTATGGCGTTCCATGTATGCCTTGCCTGCTAGCATCTTGCACCCATGTGCTGGATTGTTTCTGGGGCATCTTTACACAGCCTGCACCTGGGGTCTTGCCTGGTGTGATAGACCCCAGCCTCTATGGATCTTGTACTCAGAGCTTGTTCTTGTGCTGCCATGATTAGTGCCTCTGTGCTGTCTTTCAGTCCAGCTTTGTCCAGCCACTGGTAGGATTTCTGGATATCAGCCACCTCCTCTATCTGCCGGTGGTACATACCGTGCAGGGGCCTGTCCTTCCATGATGGTTCCTCGCCTTCCTCCTCTTTCTTGGGTTTCTGCTGCCTGAGGTATTCACTGAGCACGCTGTCAGTTGGGGCCATCTTCGTGATGTATTCGTGGATGTTTCTTGTCTCATCCTGGACTGTGGTGCTGACACTCACCAGTCCCCGGCCCCCTTCCTTCCGCTTAGCGTACAGCCTCAGGGTGCTGGACTTGGGGTGAAACCCTCCATGCATATATATATATATATATATATATATATATATATATATATATATATATATATATATATATACATACATAATTTTAAAAATGTCAGTGTTTTAGTGTGTCATGTTAACTTATGTTTATTTTCGCTGAGTCCTCTCATTCCGCGGATACGGTTTGTCGCTTAGTTTTTCCCAGTGCCTTCAAGTCAAATTGGAGGGAAAACAAATCTCTGTCTCCAGCTTCCACAGCCATGCGGTAGACAGGCTGACGGTCACGTGACCCACCTCAACATAAACAGATGTCACATGATTTTCGGGTTGTTTTCCAACATGGCGGGCAGGTCGCAGCAGCTGGCTACAGCTCTCCTGTTTATCCTCAGCGTGGTTTTAAGTTTTCCTCTCGGCGAGAAGAAAACAGACGTTCCAACCTGCGGATACGAGGTTAGCTACTTTATGTCGCGCTTTTGTATTTTATTTACATGTGTTAGGGTTAAGGTACATGTCAAAAAGCTCAGTGGAGCTGTTAGCGCTACTTTCTGTTTCACTCACATGACTGTGCTCACATACAAGGAAGTGCTGGTGTTGTGCCAAAAAGTGCCCACCTGCCAAAAACTGATTTCCAATGTTTACCTGTGTTTTTATGTGTAATATCTTTACCTATGTTGGTAAATAGACTTCGGTCAACAGGCTTTACAAAGGGGTTAGATATAACATTTTAAAGTTACATCTTTTTCAACTCTGTCTTATTGTACTTACATTACAACCAATTCCATCCTTTTTGTCCACTTAAAATATGTTTACAGAACTATTGTTAGATTTCTTGCAATATCTGCTGTCCTTTTGGCCAGATTATTCTTAAAAACACATTTTTAATGTCAACAAGCTTTTTTTTTAACTGCATAAATAAAGGATATATAAAAGTCACTGTCAAAAACTGATTGCAGCTTCTACTTTGTTACAGGAATGTTGTTTGTGGCTCAACATGACTTGTATCATTCATGAGGGATATATTTGATATAGGTTTCACATATTATAGACTAACAAGTTATGTATAGCAGTTTAAATACGAGCAATCCTTTTTTGGCAAATACCGGAAATCAGTTTTTGGCAGACGATCACTTTTTGGAGTGAATATTTGTCGACATTATGACTCTTCCGACAGAGCAGTACAGCTTATTCATAGAGTGTGTGTTTGTGTGCAGTCATGTCATGCCACCAAGCCGGGCATGTTGAATGTCCACCTGGTCCCGCACACACATGATGACGTTGGCTGGCTCAAGACTGTGGACCAGTACTTCTATGGAGGTCAGTCTGACACATACAGAACACTGTGAAGCTATTAGCCAACCTCCTGCTCTGTGTTTACTCTGTCAAATGTTTGCATACGTTTCTATTTACTCTAGTAGTTCTGCTGATGCACGTTAATCAGTTCTATTGACTGGTACTAAATACCTTCCTGATAGCTGCTACAAGTGATTGTGGGTCTTGTGACCAGCAGCTTTATCCTCCTGCTTTAAAGCCCTATGATGTGTTTTAATGGTGGTTCATGCACATGATCTCTGGATTTGATTTGAATGTGAACTGGAGTGACAGCCATCACTCACATTCGACCCACTGTGCGAAATGTCGAAATATATCAGAAGACGATATTAAAACATCTTCGTTTCATTTTATACTCTGTCGTGTATTTCACGCTGCCTCATAATGTACTGTTTACTGCAATATTCTTCATTGCTTTAGAGTTTTATGCTTTTAGTGCAATTGATTGTCGAGCTTGCATATTTTAATGTCACATGTTGTTTATAGTAAGTTGTAAGGCCAGGTGTTGTGCAGGTGACCATCATCTGATATTGATTTCCAGTCTGGGTTAATATGTAAGCAGAACTCATCTGCACTGAGGGTGGTTTGTTTGGGCATATGCATGAATGCAGATGAGCACATATACTTTCTTGCTGTTTAGATACATTAGTGTAAATAAATATTTTTCAAACTGACACACAGCAACTAAATTCTGACCACTTCTTGAAGCATTGACTCCTATTGACTTTTGTCCTAAATCTGTGCACATTTGTGTGCGTAGATCGTAATGACATCCAGCACGCTGGTGTTCAGTACATCCTGGACTCAGTTGTGGATCAGTTGTTGAAGAATCCAGACAGGAGGTTCATCTATGTGGAGACGGCCTTTTTCTACCGCTGGTGGAAGAGTCAGAGCTCCAGCATGCAGCAGACAGTCAAACAGCTGGTTAACGAAGGTAAATACCCATTCAGTACTATACAGCTGCGTTAAGTGTTTCAGTGCATCCTTACCAAAAGCTGCTCCTCCCGCAGGCCGTCTGGAATTTGTGAATGGTGGTTGGTGTATGAGCGACGAGGCTGCCACACACTACAGCGCCGTCATTGACCAGATGACCATTGGTCTGAGGTTCCTTAATGAGACTTTTGGAGCCTGTGGCCGTCCCCGCGTCGCCTGGCACATCGACCCCTTTGGCCACGCCCGGGAACACGCCTCCATGTTTGCACAGGTAGCATAGCTCTTTATGTTTATTCTTCGAGTTTTGCACAAGTCACACTTCACAATTGCTCAGCTCATTCACTGTCACACTTTCAAACTTTGGCCATGTTTAATATCAGCAGCATAGGGCAGAATAGAAGGATGAGCATAATTGGTCCCCTTAAGGAAGGCCTGATCTCTAGTGAGACTTAAAATGGGAGAATTTATCAGTTAAAGAAGAGAGTTGAGGCTAATTAGAGTTAGAAGGTAGCGCCCACGTCGAGGAAGACTCCCCGTTTTCTCATTACAAATTTTTGGCTATATCTTCATTATCAGATTTGCTGCTCTGCAATGAATCAAATGGGCTTATTTCCAGAATGCTGCATTATTACATGAAGGCACAATTTAGTTCACTGGCTTTCCATTTGACTTTCCTTTAACCATTACCTGTCTGTATTTTGCTGCAGATGGGATTCGATGGCTTCTTCTTTGGTCGTCTAGACTATCAAGACCGGGCTCGCAGGATGAGGGATAAGGAGCAGGAGCTTCTATGGAGAGCCTCCGACAGCCTCACTCCTCCAATGGCTGACCTCTTTACTGGTATGCAAAGTTTCTTTCTTCATCCCTTTATGTTAATGACTTCTGGACTCAGCAACAGGACGGTGTCACATTATTTTTTAACCGTTTGCCCCCGTTAACCAACAGGGATCCTTCCTAATGGCTACAACCCTCCTGAGGGCTTCTGCTGGGACCAGCTCTGCAGTGACCCACCTATCAGAGACGATCCTGATCTTGAAGACTATAATGTTGATGATGTGGTGGGACGCTTCCTCGTCATCGCCAACAGTCAGGTTGGACACAACTCCACACTGGCACACAGAGACACTGATTTATCAGTCATGTGGTGTTCTTAAAACCGCATGTTTAACTAACACTATGAAAAAAATGCACATGTTAAATCAAAAGAAAACAACAACGCTTTCTGATTTAGAAAAAGAGGAAGTAGAAGGGATGCTGTGCTTTTTATCCCAGCCCATATACAGCTGTGACTAGCTAACATGACATGTAAAATTTCAGTAGGAACCTCTTGTTTCAAGTAATGTCAGCATATCTTCATGCAGGTCCCCATGAATTTTTTCTCATCCTGTCTGGTTTTGTTTTATGAACCTGTCATGATCACAATAATAAAGCCATCTACAGATAGTGTGATGCAATGTCCCCCTTTAATAATCCACATTCACCACTTTAGCCATCATATAAATGTGCTTTGAATAGTGTGAGGTGTGTGTGATTGAAGAGATGTGTGAATTGTTTAATTTCACTCGTCTCTTCCCTTTTCTTCCTTTTTGTTTAGTTTAATCTGTTAAGCATTATTTCCTCTTCCTTTTTCAGTCTACGGTCTATAAGACCAACCACATCATCATGACCATGGGCTCAGACTTTCAATATGAGAATGCCAACCTGTGGTACAAGAACCTGGACAAGCTGATCCACTATGTAAATGCCCGGCAGGCAAATGGCAGCAAAGTCAACGTGCTCTACTCTACACCGTCCTGTTACCTGCAGGAGCTGCACCGAGCAAACCTCACCTGGTACTGTGAACTTTAAAGGGGCAGGATAATGTTTTCTTGTTCTAGCAACACTGTTGGTGTTAAACTCTATTGTAAAAAGTGTCGTCTTGTGCATTTTAATGTCAGCTAAATCCATTGGTTTTCTATCCAGGCCTTTGAAGACAGATGATTTCTTCCCCTATGCAGATGACGCTCATGATTTCTGGACTGGCTACTTTACTAGCAGACCAGCGCTGAAGCGATATGAGAGGATCAGTAACAGCAACCTGCAGGTACTCTGAGATCTACTTTGTGCGGGGCGATTTTACAGTGTGCTCGGCATTACACTTTGTGTTGACAACATCACAACATTCAAACTTCTGCAGTTCTATAATTACCTCTGTAACTGTAAGTCCTGTCCCACTACATTAGAGCTTTCAGAAAAATGTAATTGTAGTCTTTTGTGTAGATGGTAGTTAGCATGCTAACATTCAAACTTTAAGAATGTTAGCATGACATATGCTAGATAAGTATAACATTGTCACATTACACTAACAAGCTTTAGATTTTGTTCTGTGAAAACAAAGTTTATCTAACTCTTAACATGAACTGTAAGCAAATAAATGCTAATATATAGCATGAAACACACTGTTAGCTGGCACTTAAAGCTATCACTGGTATCCTGCGTCTATAGAACTACCTTAAGATGTGGAAATATAGGTTTAATGGTGGAAAATTTATTTAAATTGTGTTTACATTTTTTTCTCATAATAGACTTGTAACCAGCTGGAGGTATTTGGTGGTCCAGCTTCCAGGAAAGGACCCTTTGGGGAAGGTGAAAGCCAGACGATGAGTAAGATTTGTTTTAATTTTTTTTGTGTCTCCTTAGTGGGTTCTGCACAGGCATACTCTAGGTACTCTGGCTTCCTGCCACAGTCTAAAGACTTACATATTAGGTTAACATGTAATAGCATGACCATAAATGGTTGGCTGTCTTCATGTGCTACTCCTGTGATGGACCTGTCCAGGATGTAGGAGAGCTGGGATGGGCTCCAGCCTCCCCACAACTGTGAATTGGTTAACCGGTTAAGAATATGGATACCTTTTAAAAGTTGTATTTGTGTTACTAAGACCAATTGGATGTCAGACAAGAGATTGAGTGACGGCTGCTTTCATTGGTAGAGAAAGCCATGGCTGTGGCTCAGCACCATGACGCTGTGTCGGGCACAGAAAAGCAACACGTAGCAAATGACTACGCCAGGAAGCTTGCTAACGGCTGGCAACACTGTCAGGTACTCCAGGCTTCACAGTACATTATCTTACCCAACAGAAGTTACTTGTGCTAAATTTGTCATTTTCTGTACAGGAAAATATATTATCATGTCTTTAGCAGAAAGTGTTCTTCAGTCCAAACTTTCTTGCACAGGTTTCTTGTCTAACTGTTGTGTCTCTTTCAGGTTTTAGTCAGTAACAGTCTGGCTGCTCTCAGCGGCTTGTCTGCTGAGCGAATCTACTGTGATAACCTCAATGTCAGCGTGTGTCCTCTCACTGAATCCAGCAAGAAGGTAAAAAACACAGAAAATAGACTTTGAAGGGGGCCCGCTTTACTCATTTCCAACTCATCTTTATTTTTGGAATTGATTAAAGTAGATTTGCATGATTTACAGTGAAATCCTTAGTAATCTTTGCACTGGTGCAGCCCAATTTAGAGTCCTATTTAAGTCATCTGTCTGATTACCACCCACTGGTAAAAGGTTTGAACAGCAATCCCACAAAGGTTGATTCTGTTCATCTGAACGTGACGTTTTCAGTGGGAGAAACGTTTCGTCACTCATCCAAGTGAATTCTTCAGACTCAGCTGACTGCAGGTTTCCCCAAATCTTATAAACAGTACATTTGCACAATGACTGAAACCAGCCCACTGAAGGAACAATCTGCTGTGAGGTCAGTTTCTTGATCATTAATATGCAAATTGTCATGACCATTGATCAACAACCACTGATTAACGGCCTTTGATCAATGACCATGAGTACCATTCACAGAAAGTTGGGGAATGGCTGCAGTCACAGCATTGTAAGATGGTGAAAGATGTACCTGGCCTGCTTGCTCAAACCAGCGTTCCTCCCTGTCCAGGATGTGTACATCCTCATCATTGAAAGAGTGTCCACTGGCCTGTAGGTGTAAATAGACTGCAGAGTCCTGGCCTGACGAGGTAGCTCTTCTGTGTTGTGCCATCTGCTTCGCCAGAGGTTGTTTGGTTTCCCCGATGTATAAATCCTGGCAATCCTCCTGGCACTTAACAGCCTACACTATATTAATCAGTTTGTGTCGGGGGACCCGATCCTTGGGGTGGACCAATTTTTGCATAGTGTGTTTTGGGGTTTAAAAGCCACAGAGACCCGGTGTTTAGAAAAAAATTTATCTCAAATGTTCTGCTTCTCCTGACACATATGGGATCACTAAGGGTTTTCGCTTAGGCAGCAGTTTTCCTTCTCTCCTGAATTGATTGGCGCCTCCAAGCTTTGAGTCCAGCTGGGATAACCATATTTACTCAGGGCCTTCATGATGTGATGTTCTTCTACTTCCCTGGCCGCTGTGTCTGTTGTAGCGTCCTGATGACACCCAGTTTGTGCTCCAGTGGATGATGAGAGTCAAACCTTAAATACTCACCTGCGAGCATTTGTTTACAGTACACATCAGCTTTAAATGTCCCCCTTTACTGGTGTAAATCTCACAGTCTAAGAAGGCTAACCTGCCATAACCTCCCAGGTGAACCTAATGTGATGGTCCACCCAGTTAATGTGATCAGTGAAACCTGCGGTCAGCTGAAACGGAAGAAGTCACTTGGATGAGTGACGAAATGTTTCTCCCACTGAAAACTCTACGTCCAGATGAACAGAATTAATTTTTAAGATTTCCTTACCTGGATGACTGAGGATGCATCAAGACATTTGAACAGCAAGTGGGTAGAGTCACAGCTGTGTGCCCGAGTCAATATCCTGTCTGAAAGTGAGCATTTAAAATCTGAAGGTTTGGCTCATAAGTATTACTTGTACATGCACTGATCCTGTCATTTAAACCATTTTTAACCATGTTAAACAACCATCCACCGGTAACATAATAAAAAAAAAAAACATAATATGTCATCTTAAATGTAATTCTGAACACTCTGACCCTCTGAGATTTATCCTCGGAACAAACAGTGTATTCAAGGTGTACAGCCTAAAAAACCTGGGCTACAGTTATTGTAAATACATTCTGTGTAATTACAGATAAGACTGAATGCTCACGCTGCCTTTCTCTCGCTTGTCTTTTTGTCTGTCATTCAGTTCTCAGTCAATGTGTACAACCCTCTCGCTCGGCCCGTCACTTGGCCCGTCAGGCTGCCGGTCAATGGAACAGCGTACAGCGTGTCAGATGCTAGTGGCAAAGCGGTGGACTGCCAGGTCAGTATGTGTGCCAGCAGCAAGTATGAGATGATCCAAAACAAGCTGTGCAGTTGTCAGACAGTGACACAAGATATAGATGGATCTCATCTCAGAGAATGAAGTCTGCAATACTTTTTCACAGCACTGTTTTTTTTTTTTTGTATCATTCAACAACATGTTCAATATAAACAAAGATAACACTCGATAATGTGTTTGCGTTGAAGGTGGTTCACGTGTCACAGGCCACTCACGAAGTTAGAAGACAACGAGGCTTTGCAGTCAATGAGCTGGTGTTCCAGGTTCAGGCACCTCCTCTGGGCTACACCACGTACACGGTGGCCCTGATCCCGGACGGACCTCCACCTGCACCTGCACAGCAGCGCGCACCCACAGTGATCCAGAATAAGGTCAGAACACAGCATATAAGTCCAAAATATTCAAATAAATAAACAAAATCTTCTGAAAAAGGAACTGTTTTTGTTTGTTTTCGTGCACTCTAGTTCCTACAAGTGACCTTTGACCCTGAGACAGGCCTGATAAGCAGCCTAAACAATCTGGAGACCAAACAGAGCATCAAACTGACACAGAATTTCTACTGGTTAGTGTTTCTAAAAATAACTGAATTCCACAAAATGAACACGCTTTTTTGAAGTTGAGCTTCCAAATGATGTGTTGTTAAAACGTCCCAGGTACAACGCCAGTGACGGTAACAACGTAGAGAGCAAGCAGCCTTCCGGAGCCTACATCTTCAGACCCAACTCTTCCACACCTTTCATCATCAGCCGGACGGCCAAGACGGAGATCATTAAGGTAGAGATGTTTGCTCGTATCCAGACCTAGATTCCTCATAACAAAGCTTTGTTTTTACACTGTTATTCAGTTTACTTCTAAATTATAGGCTGCTGTCATTTTATATGTGTGGGTGTCAGAATGAACGTGCCAACATGTTTTACCTCCCTGCTTAGAGGCTAATATGCAGCGTCTAATTTTGTACTGCAATACTCTCATCCTCAGACGTCAGTGGTGCAGGAGGTGAGGCAGTGGTTTGCTCCCTGGGTGTCTCAGGTGGTTCGTCTCTATGCTGACAGCAGAGCTCTGGAGCTCGAGTGGACTGTGGGACCTGTGCCGATAGAGTGAGTTTAACACGTGCACACTACATATGTAATGGAGATGTTTTTAGAGATAAGTGGTTGTTGAAATTTCTGTTCTCTTCAACCTTTCTAAAAGCTCCAGGGGAGAAAAACCTCATATGGGGCAATATTGTGGCAGAGTTTTGCCCTTCTAAATATTTCCTCATATCATAGCAAGTGATTGGCTTAGATCGCCGTTATCTTTTTCCCCATGTCAGATTATAAATACATGGAAAAGGGGAATTTTAGACCATAAGATTCCATGCACGCCCACTGAGGAATAGCTTTAGCTCATAATTTCAGGTCTATTTTAGCTATTTATTTATTTTTTTTATTTGTGAGCGAGAGAAATAAATTCAAGGAAAAGTGAGGAATCTTGGCCAAAATGCTCCCCACACCACCCACCTTTAACCCATGTCACACTCGCTGTCTTGACCTTTTAGTGACAGCTTGGGGAAGGAGGTGATCACTCGTCTGGACACCAGTATCAAAACCTCTGAATATTTCTACACTGATTCCAACGGCAGAGAAGTTCTGCAGAGGAAGTAAGAGTTTGCTTTTTGTTTTTTAATGATGGAAAATGCATTTTAACCTTTTAAAGTTCTTGCAGTTGTTTTGGATGGTATTTTACAGATTATATACAAAGTAAGACAGCTGTACAGTTATGTGATAGTTTTACATTAAAAGAATCCAATTCCGTACACTTAGGGGTGTGTGTGTGTGTGTGTGTGTGTGTGTGTGTGTGTGTGTGTGTGTGTGTGTGTGTGTGTGTCCCATCCCCCCAAACAGGAAAGACTTCCGGCCCACCTGGAACCTGAAACAGTCAGAACCCATTGCTGGAAACTACTACCCAATTAACTCTCGCGCTTATATCAAGGTTTGTGTGTTTGTTAGCTTCCATTTGGAGAGACAAGCAACAAAAAGCATTGACTGTTAGTTCTATGAATTATCACAAGTGATGTTTTCCTTTCACTTGTGTGTCTTCAGGATGATGTGGACCAACTCACTGTGGTAACGGATCGCTCTCAGGGTGGAGCCAGCATCCAGAATGGTTCACTGGAGATCATGGTGAGGCATAAAGTCGTAGCTCATCACCATTAGCATGTTGACCCCATCTAAGCGCACACAAGGAGTTCTTATTAAAGTCTCTCTATCCAACCTCCTCACTCTCAGCTCCACCGCCGGCTGCTCCACGATGATTACCGTGGTGTTGGTGAACCTCTCAACGAGATCTCTGGCATCTTCCCAGACGGGCTGGTGGTCCGCGGCCGCCTCCTGCTCACCCTCGATCCCCCGCAGACTGCTGCCGACACGCACCGCCCCCTCGCAGAGGGGATGGTGTTGCAGCCGCTGCTTACGTTTACTGATGGAGATCTGAAGCCAAACACTCAGCTGGAGGTATGTAAATGGTAAACGGACTGGTACTTGTATAGTGCCTACTCATTCACCCAATCACATGCACATTCGTACAGTACTTGTACAAATACTGCATGTATTTTAAAGACATGTTATTAACACACTTCACTAATCGGGTCACAAAACTCACGGTGATGTGATCTGTGTTTAAAATATTAGCAGTGCAAGAACCAGCTGGCCTGCATCTTGCAGGTTCATGTTCAAACACCTTAAACTCCTGTGTGTAAGCTTAAGAAAAGCTTTGTACAGTGCTGTGACCTGCACTGTACAAACTGCAGGCAGTTCCTGTGAGAGTCTGCTGCTTGTTTTGAGTCATTGTCTCCGACTGTCTATGCTGCTGGTTATAACCCATTTCTGTCCTGCTGTGTACATATTTGCATTTTTTAGACATGGTTTCACTCGCTCTCAGGGGAACTGAGCTAGGCTGTGTTGCCTTTAGCGCCAACTGCTGCTGACATGTTTTCAGAGCCAGTAATTGGTCAAAATTCATATCAACTTTATGTAGTAATTCTATAGAAAATGTGGTTGGAATACATTAAATAATCCTTTTTTTTTTTTTTAAAGGCATGGTTTCTGTGAGTGAGGGGTCTTTGTCTTTTAGTTCTCAGGGCTCCTGGCTGCACTGCCCCCTGCTGTCCACCTGCTGACACTCAGTCAGTGGGATGAAGACTCAGTGCTGCTGAGACTGGAGCATCAGTACCAGAGCTCAGAGAGCAAAGTGAGCTCTCAGCCAGTCACAGTCAGCCTGCAGGTCAGACATTCAGAAACAATTTAAACCTTGTTACACTCAAAGCGACCGTACGATCATCTGTCATTCAGTCGTTTCTCATTTGCAATGTAGTGGAATGTAATTTTGCTGTAACTAATCCCATCGTCTTTCCTGTCTGTGCAGAAGCTGTTTTCAACTCTGGAGGTTCTGGGTGTGGCTGAGTTGAACCTGTCGGCCAATCAGTGGAAAGATGAGATGAAACGTTTTGACTGGACTCCTGAGAAAGGTACAGGACACCAGTGTTGTGTCAGTTAGTTCACCACTGCAGTTTTGAACGTCACCCCAGATTCAAAGCTGGATGTGTTCTCCAGTCTGACTCGATTTAAATTTGGCTAAATGGATTCCAACTGAGCTGCTTTGAGCTTTGAGCATTTTGGAGGTCGGTGGTAAAATCTCAGAGACCAAGTATGAACTTCTGTGGAAATCACTTTGGTTCGTTGTCAGATCAAAGTGAAAATAATTTAATAGATTAAATGATGCGTGTTCTGTGCGCTCGTAGCTGCAGTTCCAGCTGTGTGAAAGAAATGTAGCAGCAGCAAAATAAAGTATATAAACATTTACACATTTTCTGCATCACCAACTGAATACATTTATAATCCAGTGACAATGAAGTGCACAGTCTGCGCTTCAGTCACTGTTTTTTTTTTTTTTTAATGTATGGCTTCAATACAAAACTTATTTGCAAACATATACTGCACTTAACATAATTCAGTAATCCATTGTTCTGGCTTTGTAGTACACTGCTCTTCAATCACACTTCCATAGTGAGGATTCCCTGATATTTGCAGATTTTGGCCTTTGTTTACTGTTGTCAGAATTTCATTACATTTATATCGGAATATTTGTCTCAAGATATTGGTGTAGTAATATAAAGACTGGCAACATCTGGATTTTCCAACATCTGGCAGGTGACCAGCACCGGCTTCCTGCCATGCACTGAAGGAGCGCTGGGCTGATAGAAATCTGCTGATGCCTTTTAAATCTCTGATTGTAGTCATCGACTTAACAGTTTCCCTGCAGGTGCTAATTAAGCCAGCAGGGAGCCATAAAGAGTCATAAACAGATTGATATGCTTCATAATGTAATGTATACTACAAGGTGTTTCTGGAGTTCAACACGTTATTTTGTTCCTTTGTGAGGAGACTTGGTTGCTGATCACTGACCCTGTCACTGCTGGTGTGTTTAAAGATTAACCAACCAAAAACACTTTGTGTCGTTTGTAGTTGTGCTCACATAATGTGTCTGTTTTCCAGGAGAAAAGCCCCTGCTGAAGACATTTCAAGACCCCTCCACGTGGGAGGTGACCTTAAGGCCAATGGAGATCCGAACGTTCCTTCTCAAAGTCAACCTTAGATAGCCAATCACACATGAGATTTTATAGGATGAATTATCGTATATTGACATTCCTGTGGCTTGTTTACATTGCTGATTTAATAAAGTGAGGATTTTTAGGGGGAAAAAAGATGAATGAGAAGTTGTATTCACGCTGCCTAGGACTTAAAATCGGATCACAGCTGTAGCCCGGACTGACCTGGGCAAAAGTCATTTCAGGATGCCTTCAGACTTTGATACAGAATATCTGATTAAGATTGTCGTAAGACTGAATTTGTTAAAGCTGCCTTTAACATTTTTGAGAACATTTACATTTGTGGGGGGTTTTTATGTGCTGTTGCAGTAACAGAATATCGTCTCCCACAAAGTGATATGTGCAATAAAGCATAATCTTTGCATTTCTGCCATGTTGTATATACTTTGATTTTTCTACTTATCAAGAAGCAGCTAATAATAAAAATCAATCATCCTTACTGTCCTGCCCTCGTGTTTGTGCCACAAATCTTGTGTATAATCAGTAAAGCAGCATTTACCTTCTGATAATCTGACATCAGAACAGATGTTGTGCTGTTGCTGCTGCAGACCTTTTTCAGTGACAGTCATCTGTGCCTGCTGTCTCCAGCGTGTCTTCAACCATGCAGCGATGTGAAGCCTCGGATGATCAAAAAGGGTTTTTTGGGTTTTTTTCCCCTTTTAGTGTGAGAAGCTAAATGGCTGCTGAGGTGCTATACAAGCAACTGTTTTTGTAGTGGAAACGTAAAGAAACCTATACAAAGAGTTGCTTTTCATAACGATTTGACCTTTTGAATGACAAAGGTGTGTCAGATTATAATCGTCCGCCTGATGTTATTTATGAATATCAAAAACAGTCTCACAGCAATGACTTTATTGGTGTGAACACAGGCTGACAGTCAAAAAGAAAAAACCCTCTGGCATAGAACTAAATCATGGAAATGTTATATACAGTAACTTTTAAAAGCCAAAACAGTCTGCTGTGCAACATTCAAATTCCACAAATAAGATTATTTTAAAATAAAGGAAAAATATAGAATCATCACTCTATTTTCTGTTCATTTGTCTGCTCAGAGTCATGGGAGTAGCAGCACTCGTCTCCGTGGGTACATGTTCCCTGAAAGACAAAAATATAGAAATACTCATGAAAGCTGTTGGATTCTCATGTAGTAACGTCTGAACAGCCAGCAGTATGTTTTGGCTGTGGCTGCCGAGGCAGCGCGCAGCTTCTCTGGCAGGAAACCAGCAGTGTGTGGCGACCTGCCAAAGCAACCTATGGAGAAGACTAATTCGTCAGCACGAGTCTGCCGTTTCATTTTCCGCCCAGGACATCGAGACTTTACGGGACTAATTAGTATTTAGGTAATTGCCTGCCTTTAATTCAGAGGGACTTGTGTGTGCCAACAGTATGATAAAGAACCCGACGTGCTGAAGCGATCCTCACCTGCAGCGACTCCGTCAGCTGCTGCAACAGTAACGATGCTTTCTGCTCTTCCTCTCATTTTACTGTGCTGTGCACAAACAGTTCTAAATGTTAAACAAGCAGACACCCTTTTCACGTACTCCTAGTTTGTGAGAAAAGAATTTATGATTTTTTTTCTTTTAAGCAACAGTCACCTCATGACGTTTTATATGGCAAGGTAAAGATCCTACAGCAATACAGAGAAAACCCCTCTGAGCATGCCTGGGGTGGGCAGCCTTTTGCACAGATGGCCTCTTAGCTTTAAATGCCCAGCAGCCACAAGAACAGCATCATTTTGGTCTCCACCAACTCATTACTAAAATGTTATGCTATGTTCACCAGCTGGTCACCATCTTCACCTTCAGTTTAGTGGGATGCAGGTAAAAGCGCTATTTAAGAGTTTTTAATGTTAAAAAAAAAAGGTGTATTTAGGTTGTGTTTAGTAAATCTGACCTGTTTGAACTTCTTGCAGGGGAAGGTCTTGAGCTGAGAAGAGTCTGTCATCTGGTTCTTTCTCTTGTTCTGGAACTTTTTCCTCTTGTCTTGCAGGTCAGCAGAGATTCCACCACTGAAGGAGAGAACAAATGAGGAGAAAGATTAACAGGAAACAAGAGAAAAGAGAATAAAAAATAAATAAATAAGTGGAGATGATAGAAGGAGCAACATGTGCAAGAAACAAAGCACACTGGAAGAACATGAACACAGCTTTTTTTCTCTCCAAAGAGAAACTCAGGACTACTTTAAGTAACTAATTAAACTAATTCAGGGTATGTAAGGTTTGGGGGGGTTTTCCTACGAGGGCAATCTCAAAAGTAAGGTCTCCTATCGTTTTAGAAATACAAACAACCGTTTATTTTCAATAATATTTACATCATTTTAAAGGTTGAAGAATCATTTATTTTTCTACATAATCACCATTTCACTCGCTGCATTTTTGTAGACGCTGTGGCAGTTTTACAATGCCCATGTCGTACTCGCTTGCTGCCGCCACAGAATCACCTTCTGGACAAATATTCTTTCAACTTTAGGAACAGGTGGTAGTCACTGGGTGCCAAGTCCGGATTGTAGGATGGGTGGGTGATGAAGTTCCAACCAAAGTTTTGCAGGAGAGTGACAATTTGACGAGCGATGTGCGGACGCGAGTTGTCATGGAGAATGCTTACGCCGTTGCTCAGCATTCCTCTTCTCTGGTTCTGAATTGCCCTTCTGAGTTTTTTCAGTGTTTCACAGTACCTGTCAGCATTTATTGTGGCAGAAAGTCAACCAACAATACCCCCTTTCAGTCCCAAAACACAGTTGTGCACTGCACGCACTTGGCGGTAGCGTTCAGCGAGAGCTCCATTTTCATAGGGCTGCCAAGCCAAGATGGAGCGTCCCAGCGAAGCTGCGCATGCTTGTTTGGGAGTGGAGGAAGCACCGATCACAACAGTGTGGCAAACAGCCGTACGAACAGTTTCTCTACGTCACCACTGCTTTGGAGACCTTACTTTTGGGATTGCCCTCGTATTTCTGTTGTGTTTTATGCGTCTTTGCAGTTTTTTCTGAAGTTGCAGTGCGTTTGACCACTCAAGGCCACCGTACTTCTTGATTCAACTGATACACATTTTAGCTGCTTTGGAAACATCAGCATGTGACACTTGTGACCTCTGGACTATTAAAAAAAACCAAACAAACTTGTTGTTATGGTTACCCAGCTTTGGCGCGAGCTTTGGGTCCCCAGAAGGCCTGAGGATTCTCCTGGAACCGGGTCAGGTGCCGCTTACGGGACTGAGGGTTGGCGTCCTCCCTTACAGTGAAACAGGCCTCAAAGCTACAAACACACAAACATTACAGATCTGCAGGTTAGGCTGTGCATTTTTCAGAGACAGTGGAATCTTTTAAAGCGGTAAATGTGCTCCTGTTTCATGATGGCTCAAAGTGGCCTCACCTGGGCTCAGTGGAGAGGATCTTGAATGCGGGGCTGGTCGGAGATAATTTCTCCCTCTTTACAGGGTTGATTTTCTCCTGCAGCAGATCATCAAACGTGCATGTGTGACTTTAAATGTGTTACACGATTCTGAATAAGCATGTTCACTTCTTATTTGGTGTCGACATTTCCAGGAGGACATGGAAATGTTTAAGCAACAACAGCGTGTGGCTGTGTTCAGGATTACTAAAAATAGCTTTTCTTTTTCTCCTGTAAAGTTTACCCAGCATCGCATGATGTCCCAGATGGCTGCAGGAGGAGCGTCTGTTTTGATGGCGTTTTTACAGGCATGAGAGAGGGAGACCCTGTGCCCAGCATGGAGGAGAGCAGACCTGAAAAGAGTGCGATAGAGGAAGGATGCTCTGATGATTCAGTTTGTGACAAATGTGAGAGGAGGAAGGTTTTCCCTACAGACAGACAAACGGAAAGCCATGGGTAAGATATTTTTTTTCCTCCTGGAATCACTGAAAACAAACAAATGTGGACATTCACACATGCACAGCAGGAGAATAACCTAAACAACAAGGTAGACGATGCCACAGACTCAGTGTTAGATATAAATGGATGAGGAGAGCTTTAAAGGGGGGCAGCTATGCTCACTTCCAACTCCATATTTTTTATTTAAGGATTATACTGGAGCTTTGTATGATTGACAGTTTAAAATAATCAAAATATTCTTATTAATTTGATCCAGGGCTTTGGTGCAGCACCCGAGTTCATCGTCTGTCTGAAAGAAGCCATTTCAGCTCCCTTGCCTTCCCCTCTCCCCTTTCAGGATTGTTTCTTCCGATTGGCTGACCCTTGCAAACAAAAGATTGCAACAGCAGGTGGGATGCCTCAGTCAAAGCCGTGTGTCAGAGATTTCGATATCAAAGTTTGATATGTCGTGTGGTCAGAGATGCTCTTTCAAGTTACTGCTGACTTCCTTCCTTCTATCAGCAAAGTGTGTGTGTGTGTGTGTGTGTGTGTGTGTGTGTGTGTGTGTGTGTGTGTGTGTGTGTGTGTGTGTGTGTGTGCATGTGTGTGTGTGTGTGTGTGTGTTAGTTACAAAGTGCTTTGTAACCTTTCTGGGTGTGTGACGCCTTTCTAAAGAATACATTTTGCTGTCACTGACAGTTCTCTGATCAAATAAAAACTTCTTTTTTTTTTAAAGACAGTAGTGTCTAACAGTGTCTTTGTGTAGTTACACAATTACACATTTGCAAAGAGTTCTATCACAGTAAAGCTGTATCAACAAGCGAAGCGAAGTGGCAATCAGAGAGCGCGTGAACAACACTCCACGATCAAAAATGACTGCGGGTGAAATAACCGCTGCCAACTGCTTCAAAGTGACATGCATCGAGTGAATCACTTCCTGTGTGGTCGCAGCATACAACCTACAACTAATTTTGTAGTTAAGAAAGCATGAGTTGTAAGTCTTTAAGAAATGCATACAGACCATCAGTTGCATGCAAACTGTGTGTGTGTGTGTGTGTGTGTGTGTGTGTGTGTGTGTGTGTGTGTGTGTGTGTGTGTGTACCTAAACTGGAGCAGGGGTGGAGTATTGCAGTGTATCGTGCTGCTCAGATTGTCCACGGTGTAATAAAGTGGCACATCCTCCAACTCCTGAAACATAGAGCACGTCACAGGCAATGAAGCTTCAGTCTGACAGGAAACTACGACTGAAACGTGATCACAGTCTATCTCACACAACAAAAAGCCGGCTAACGCCACCAACCACACCCACGGGACAATCCCATTAAATAGCACCTGTTCCAGCAGTGAGAGCATATATAAGAAGGGGAATGAGTACCTCAGTCACCATGCTCAGCACGCCCTCAATACGTTTAGATGTCCCAAACCTGGAAGGGTGCCCCGACACGGCAGACAAAACCTTCTGGACGAACTCCAGGTCGTGGATGGACTCTGCCCAGATCGGACCGCCCAGCTGCAAAGAGGAGAGGTAGAGGCTTCAAATGGAGTTTTATGCATGCCCACACAGTAACAACCAGAAACAAGCAGGCCAGTTTATGGACATATAAACCATTTAAGTCAGTGACTCCCAAAGTGTGTGCTGGGGACCCCTGGTGAGTCGCAAAGGTACTGCAGGTAGTCAGCTTGAACTTACATCTATGTACAGTAATACATTTATATTAATTTATTTATTTCAATAAAAAAGTGAATTAAAGCTGGTAATAGCAGGTGGTTAGTTTGTGATATTACACATTACTCCAACCTAAATTCACTGCTATTATATTGAAGTTGATGCCCCGTTTGGCAGGTGTGTTGCTTTAACACGGTGCATGTGACTGGGTAGCATTAGCAATTAATAGCCAACAGCATAAACAGAGTCGTTTATGTTTCTTGAATGAAAATTTCAATGAATCCATCTTTCTCTCTTGTATTTTGATTAGACTGAAAACTGAAGCTTGGGAGGTCCCTGTGGGATTTTTCTGGTTTTAAGTGGGCCACTGCACCCTTGACTTTAAAGTCATTTTAACAAAACTTTAATGGGGAAAAAAAAAGTCAGCTACCTTTACATTTGTTCCCAAATACAATATAATCACATTTCAGTCAGAACCTCTATAGTCAGACTGTTTTGTTCCATCAGCAGTCATTTATGTGGCCACTTGGCGCTGTTCTGGGACCGGTCATGTGGAAACCCAGGTGAGAGAACAGAGCAGCCATAAATGACAACACAACCATACTGATTTGACTGGGCACAGCACAACAGGTGGAGTTGGGTTGCTAGGCAACTTACAGATGCCCACAAATTTTAGGTAGGACAAAACAGCTTCAAAACTGTGCTCTATAAACACAGATCAGCTGATGTGATTGGTGTTAGTCCTGCATGAACCAGCACTACACTCGACATTCTGAAGTTTTTCAAGTGAATCCACAGTTTCCACAGTCTGATAACTTGTGCTGCAAAGTCAACGAAGGCGATTTTAGAGTACTTCATTATTCCATCTGCTAACACATTTTATAGAAATGCTAATTTCACTTCCCAGCAGCACTTAGCACCTCCCCACAGTGCCAAAACTAGTACCAAATGGTTTGCCAACCATGTTATTACTGTGCTCGATTAGCGTAAACCCCACACAGAATCTGTGGAGTATTTTCAAGAGTAAGATCCACCCGACAAGCTGAAGACAGCTGTCAAAGCAACCTGGGCTTCAGTAACACCTCAGCAGGGCCAAAAGCTAATCGCCTCCATACAGTAATACGTGGTAAGGAGGAGGCCCAGCCAAGTACTGTGAATGTATCAGTGATCATATGCTTGAGAAGTGGGACATTTCTGCAAATCGTAGAAGCCATAACCACCAAAACAAAAACTGTAACCCAGAGCGAATGCTAGCACACTGACGTGACGTGTCTGTGCATCACCTGATGTCTCTGTCCGCAGTGCTCACACTCTGGTCCAACCGGTGGCCCGGTGGCAGCAGAATACTTCATGCTGAAATCAAACAGACATCGACTTTACCGCACGCAGTGATCATCAAGTAACACAGAGGGGTTCTCTGAACAGCAAACCTCACATTTAATAGTAAAGCATTTAGCCAAACGTATCCATCCATGGCTCCTTGAACTCAACCTTTTGATTGAGTTCAACCTAAGATTTTTACATCCAAAAAGAATGTTATTTTACAGAAACACCATAAACTGAGGACTTTATTTCAAGCCGCCAGTTTGCTGATGAGCACACCTCGACTGAACCATCACACACAGAACCTCATTAGAAGCAGCAGCAGAGTGTTTAGTGTCTCACTGTTTTCCGTTGCTTGTTCTCCTGCCCATTCTCTGCAAGTGGAAAGCCCCGCAGCCGACACAGTTGTACACCAGCGCCTGCTTACTGCAACAAAGAGAGACAGGACTCAACTGCAGTGTCATTTTGTGTTTCAATACTGAGCACATCAATCATAATATAATCTTTTAGTGTCACGTACCCAGATTTCTATTATTCTATTAGCACTTTACTTTTACCCTCACAAATCCCCCTGCTGCTGTTACTTTGTGCATTTGTTCCTGCAGTGACCCAGTTTCAGGATCATTCATCTTTCATCACACAGGATAGATCAGCCTTTGTTAGCAGACAGTGCGTGTGTGAGCGAGCACCTGGCTGAGTTTTTGACTGTAGCCTGTCCTGTGAAGACGCGGACGAAGACCCGAATGTAAAAGTCGACGCTGACGGACAGCAGGGGCTGGATGTATCGCTGGTACACTCCTGCCCTCTGGTCCAAACTGTGCAGGATGATGCGCAGAGCCTGGAGTTCAAAGATGGAGAGAGGCACGTATTCAGCACTTTTTTTCTCTTGCTGTGAAAATCTGGAAAACATCTCGGATCTGTTTACAGGGATGTGAGGAAATTATGTTGGATAAGAAGTTTTATTCGGCTGCAGAGGGGTTCTTTTTCATCAAATCAAATAGAATTTATGAGGTTTTTTTAATGATCCTTGCATTTATATTCCATTACTGCCACTCACAGATAGAAAAGGTGTGAATTCTACTACTGTGTGGAAAACTACTTGTGCTATATGCAGCATGAAATCAGATCATGATAGCACATGAGAATGAAAAAGAAGAAAAGACCTTTATGAGAACACCACACGTGTTCTGGCTGTGGTGCAAACACATTCACCAGTTGCTCTTTTCTTGTATTTCTGCCAAAGAAAATATTCAACACGAACGGCGTTGCCTACACGACGAGTCTTTGGATGGTTGCCCAAGTATACTGTGTAATTTATTGTTATCCATCTGGATCCCACTGAGACAGCTGCATGTTTGACTTGGATGACTCGATAAGCCCTTCACCCTTATTTTAAAAAGCCACCTACAGGTCTTCCTGTCTCATGTTTCCCTACAGGCAGGTAACAGTCATGGCAGTCCTCGTGACTTTCACTCATCAAATAAGTGTAAAATTTATCCTTCTGCTTTTCAAACATGTAAAATTGTGTGGTATATAGAGATATTTTATGTGTCTTTTACTTTTTTCTGTATTTTCTGCATATATTTTGTTATTTTACTAATATTTAATTTCAATCCAATTCATTTTTATTTATATAGTGCCAAATCACAACAACAGTCTCCTTATATTATAAAGGTAAAGACCCTACAATAATACAGAGAAAATTCAAAAATCTGACGAAACATGAGAAAGCACTTAGCAATGGTGGGAAAGAAAAACTCCCTTTTAACAGGAAGAAACCTCCAGCAGAACCAGGCTCAGGGAGGGGCGACCATCTGCTGTGACCCGTTGGGATGAGGGGAGGGAGACGAGACAAGGGCATACTGTGACCGTGATCCAAAGATTAATCAATTACTAATAATTAAACACATAATGAGTTTAGAAGAAACACCCAGTGGATCAGGGGAAGCCCTGAGCAGCCAAGGCCTATTGCTGCATAACTAAGGGAGGATTCGGGGTCACCTGATCCAACCCTTTAATCTTAAAGGTAGAGAGTGTTTGTCTCCCAAATCTCAACAGGAAAGGGAGCCACATGTAAGCCTGCAGTCTGAGAGTGAAGTTATCTACTGGGG
The DNA here is from genome assembly GCF_036321145.2 of Pelmatolapia mariae. Classification (NCBI taxonomy): domain Eukaryota; kingdom Metazoa; phylum Chordata; class Actinopteri; order Cichliformes; family Cichlidae; genus Pelmatolapia; species Pelmatolapia mariae. The sequence continues at coordinate 8,880,192 of NC_086232.1, read as the reverse complement.
TGATACAGTACTCTGAGGTTTTTAAGATAAGATGGGGGATGATTATTAAAGATCTTTTATGTCCTGGATTTAACAGGGAGCCAGTGAAGAGAAGCCAAAATAGGAGAAATATGCTCTTCCTTTCTAGTCCCTGTCAGTACTGTCGCTGCAGCATTTTGGATCAACTGAAGGCTTTTCAGGGAGTTTTCTAATTACATGTAATAAAACAGTCAATTCTGAGTCTCTCATCCTCTGACTCCAACATCTTGGACTGCAGTTGGTGACGGCTGTCCTGGTGATCCGTTACTAGCTGGAGGTCCAACTTATACTGTACCTGAAGCAAGTGCAGGCTTGATGCCTTCAGGTTGAACAGAAAGTAGAGTCACCATCTGCGGTCCAAAATGGAGGAGCTGGAGATGATCCACAAGAAGAGGAACTTCTGGAGAGGTAGCCAATCATTGCTCTGCTATTTCTTTTCCCAAAGTGTACACACTGAAGGATTATAACCTCAGAAGATCGCAACAAGAATAAAATATCATTTGTTTTTGACGTCACGAAAACTCACTTGGCTATATTGAACGTACGATTACTTACAGCGTCACCGTCTCACTCAGATACATTCTGCATGCTCACACACTAATGCAAACATGACTGTACATGTACTGCATGTGTCATTTTCACATTTCTGAGAGTGAGCCAGAGTGTGGAGAGTGTGTGTGTTTGTTTGTGTGTATACTCTGTGCCCTCACCATTTCATGACAATATTTGGCTTTGATGGAGACTGAACCGTATTTGCTGTAGCAAGTCTCTCCACTGTTTCCTGCCATCACCGCCATGTCTGTACAGGTTACACATAAAAGACCTGAGAGAGAGAGAGAGAGAGAGAGAGAGAGAGAGAGAGAGAGAGAGAGAGAGAAGACGAGAAATCTAAAAGACTGAAATTCATAAACCCACAGTGTTTGGCTTAACCATGTAGATTAGACATCATACATATATACAAAAAGACACACACACACACACACACACGCACGCACACGCACACTATTCTCTGCTTTGTGACAAACAAAGTGATTTTGACACTTAAAGTGGATCAAACCAAACAAGAATTATTTCACTAACAATCTCTCGCCCACTTCCGATCAGCTGCCAAACTGATTTTATGGTGAATTTTGAAAATTAATCTGAATTCACTTCAGATGAAACGCAGTGTTGAAAACGGCTCCGTGTGGTGTCAGCTTCTACCTCCATTATTGGGCTACATACCCCACAGGCCATTAAGCTGGCAAGGGGCACTTGACCGAGCTCCTTAATGTACGATCTTTACTTTAGAATATAAAGCACCTAGAGGTGGCTGTTGTTGTGATTTGTTGCTATAAAAATCAAATTTAATTGAAACTTTCAGCCAGTTAACATTTAGTCTATCACACACATGCACCATGCTGTTGGCTTTTTAAAAGACTGCATACATGCATGTGTCAGCAGCCTCTGTACTAGTTAAATACTTGCGGTTACAACAGTGATCTGAAACTTTCCACATCCCTGAAAGTCATGAAACCTAGAAGAGCTGCTACGGTGAACTACCCACCTCCTTCACTGACAGACTGAACGGCAGCATCCAGGAAAGAGGCCGGGCTACCGTAGGGATCCAGATCAATGACATCATAGCGATCCTTCTTCGCTCGCATGTCATACATCAGCATGCTGTGTTTAAAACCCGGGAGAGAAATTTTTATTTATTTATTTTAAATGGTAAATTTGGATAAAAGCAACAAAAAAAGATGTTCATGAGAAATGTGAACAGGAGGTCAAAGGTAAAAAGTGAAGAACAATGAAAACAAGAAAAGTATGGGGGAAAAGAAGATGGTGCTGAACAGTGGAGCTGATAAAAGTGGGAAGTAAAGCAGCAGAACATGCTGACTAGTCATACCTGGCATCTCTGCAGCTGGCCTGGAGCAGGTGGCTCACTCCGTTGTACTGGGCATTCCTGGCGATCAGAGCTGCCGCCTTAGCAGAGAAGTCGTTGGCAGTGACGCTCTGCAGGCCTGGGACCTCCAGAGCAAAACGCACCGAGCGCAAACCAGATGCTGCTAGGCCCTCCAGGACACGCAGACCATGCTGACACAAAAGGTTTGGGGAAACACACTTAATGTTTCACAAAGACACACACACGCACTTTTTGGCCTCTTGGCAGCAACAGAAACAAGTCCTGAACACGAAAATTACACATTGCTGGCCAATAATTACGAGCTCTTTAATCAAAGAGTTGCTTTACGTTTTTGAATATACACCACATCTTCCAAATATATGGTGTAGTAGTCTCTGATATAATTCAGGTGTTCCTATCACTTCCATGGCCACAGGTGTATAAAAACAAGCAAATTTGTGGGAACAGTTTGGGGATGGCCCCTTCCTGTTCCAGCATGACTGCACATCAGTGCACAAAGCAAAGTCCATAAAGACATAGATGAGCGAGTTTGGTGTGGAATAACTTGACTGGCTTTCACAGAATCCTGACCTCAACTCGACAGAACACCTTCGGGATGAATTAGAGTGGAGACTGTTAGCCAGGGCTTCTCAGCCAATATCTGTGTCTCACCTCACAAATACACTTCTACAAGAATGCTCAAAAATTCCCATAAACACTCCTAAACCTTGAGTAAGATTTTCCCCACAAGAGAGCAATATAGTTTACAGTTACATCTAATTTACTCTCATTTCACTTCATTTTGGTCTCCAATAACTCGATAATAACAATAAAAAAAAGAATCCAACTCTTTAACAACAACATTCTTCACTGAGCTCATGATTGATCATCGACTCTGCAAAAGAATGTAAAGACTGACTGGAAGACACAGAAACAGTGCTGAGGAGAATTTTATGTTTACTTATGTGGAACAACTCTTTATTTTTCCCAGGCCACTTCACAACTGCTGAAACAGAAAATGTGAAAACATTGCTCCCTTTGTGTACATATTCCCTCAAAAAAAATTTCATTTTGAAGCCGGTCGCAGCTCTCAGGTTTTTCCTTCCTTATTGAGAATTAATCAACTCAAAGTGAAACTGAAACTAATTAAAAAATGTGAGAGCTGTATTCAGGGAAAGTTGGGATCACCAGCAACTGTTCTAATTAACAAAACAAAGACAAAAACCTTCAGTCTAATGACACTAATGAGATTATTTCAACTTCATGACATGTTTTGAAGTTTCTTGAAAATGATCCAATTGCCTCTCGACCACTTGTGGCCCCCAAAGTGTGAAATTGGCCTTTATCAAAGGATTTTCCACTGGAACCAGTGCATATGATTTTAGCATGGGAGGTCCCTCTGGGCAGTAATGCCTGGCTTTTAGATACAGAACCATTCACATAGAAATACAAGTACACCACTTGTTCTGCATTATTCATGTTCATTATCATCCTAAAGTCTTTAATGTCATTTCCTGTGTGAGGAGCGATGTTACAGGTCAACAGGTCATTTTATTGGAGCCAAATGTTTTCAGATGGTGTTTAATTTAACTTCCACGTGTAAATAAATCAGGTTCTGGATCGTACGCATGAACAAAATTTGGATAAAAAAAGCTGGATACATGTACCATTAAAATCCTGCATTTGTATTCATACATAGCAATAAAAACCTGTTGGTGTGCAACTGCACTAAAAAATACATAAATAAATCACTCTTACATACCTCACATTTCTCCCCCACAGCTGCCTTTACAGCTGGCTCCTCTGATCCGTTTTTCTCCTCCGTCTGTGCCTCAGCCTCGTTTGTCTCCTCTGACAGAGAGACCACCACCCTCTCCTGTTCGCCTGGCACCACCACCTTCACCCCTCGCTGAGCCAGCAGCTCTCTTGCAAACTCTGTGATCACAGCACATCTGGAAAGAAGAAAGGGATTGTTTACTTCTAAATGCACACGTGAGAGAAAAATGAGAACGGGGTCCAGGCAGAGCAGTAACTCTCAGGACCTTCTCTCTCCTTCAGACACATCTCCTGTGACTACGTCCACACGGATGAAAGACCAATAAGAAAATTAGAGAGAAAAAAAATTAACAAATCCTGCTCTGTAGTTTCTTGTAGTTGTGGATCGATCTTTCCAAAGATGCTCAAACAAGGTTGTCAAACTGCAACTGAGTGATGAGTTTTCTATGTAAAGAGAGCAGCCGTGTCCTGCTGAAGGTTTTAGGTTTTCAGTCTTGAGTGTTGCACTGAAGTGTTCGTCTCTCAAAACTACCTTGCAAAAAGACAAATTTAATGAAACTAGATGGTTTCTTGAGAACAAAGAGCAGGTCTCGATTGTGCCACTATGTGGCCAGTAGTAAAAAATATACGGTATGGTACGGTTTTTTGTTTTGTTTTTTGTTTTTTTTAAATGGCAAGTTCTTAAAAATTCATCCTGTAAAAAAGAAAGGTCAACAAAGCTCAGGAAGTTTGTTGATTGTTTAACATCGCAAATACTTTTGAGGCCACTGTAGAAGCGATTTTTTAACAATCTTCTCCCTGACCAGGGAAAGTCACCAGCATTTCAGGGGTTTTTGTGACTTTTTTCTATTAATTAACACACTTTTGTTAATGAAATGACAGGAAATGCACAGATTATTACTGTACATAAAGGATGGATGAAGCCATAGGGACGTCACCGTCTGATGAAAGTGAAATCCTGCCCCGAGGCAGGCCACTTCAGCACCGGGACTCTTCTACTACCATGTTAAATGATGCAGTGTTCACGTTTTCCCAAACAGAATTGCACAATGTGAACAGTTTTCCACTTTGGCTCAGCCCATTTTAAATGGGCTTTGGCCCCTCAAACGACAGCGTTTCTGGAGCATGTTCATCCCATGATTTAACCGCCAGTAGATAGCCCGCTGACACTGATTTCTGGAAGTCTTCCTGACCCCACGCAGTGGTTTCCATAAAAGAAACATGCCTGTAATGCAGTGCTGCCTGAGGGCATACAGTAATGATTTATGGCCTTGTCCGGTCCGCACAGAGATTTCTGTAATTTTACAGATTTTTTGGATTTTGATTTTTCTCAGATTGGTGAACCTGTGGCCAACTTTATTTCTGACAAACTGTCTCTCTAAGATGCTTTTTTGATTCTCCATCATGTTACTGACCTGTTGCCAAATAACCTAATTAGTTGAAAAATGTTCGTCCGAGTGACTCTTTATGTTATCACTTACTTTTCCAGCCTTTTATTCCACACAGCCCAACGTTTAAGATGTGCAATTGCCATAAAATTCAAAATGAGCAAATAATTTAATAAAATGTCTCAGTTTATGCACTGCAATGTGTTTTTATTTACATTTTACACAGGGTCCCAACTTTTTGCACTTGGGATTGTATACTGCTTTGTGTCTGTGTTGCTCTGGATAATTAAATAAACACGAGCTACTATGACAGAAACACAGGAAGAAGTGAGACTTCAGGACAGAGTCAATGCATGGATCATCAGAGCCATGAAAATAAAGAAACTGCATATGTTCACAGTGCATATGTTTGGGGAATACAAGCTATTTTATTAGTTTTATGGGCATGCTAGACACAATTACTACCTGCTGTAATTTGTTTTACAGAAGTAATATCCTTGTGCTAAACAAAACGCTCTATTTACACCACATATTCCTACTAAACACACATGTCACAGTTCATTGAGTCACTTTAGTGTCAATGTTAGGAGGCTATACTTAAGGCTACAGCACAGGTTACAGGAGTGGGTACAGAGCTGCATTCTAGATTTAATCAGAGCTACAAAAATCAGTCTTAATTACATAGCTACAGAGTTTAGCTTGTCCAACTCTCTGACATATGGACCCAACAAGTAGGGGCCTTGTCTCTCTTTAATATACACACTATGTTTCATAAAGTGTCAATGACATAGTCAAAACATGCTTATATCACATCTCAATGAGCCTGGAAAACCCTGGATTTAGACACCTTATTTTATCTAAATCACACTTTGACTGTTACTGTTCCACCTGAAATCAGTTTTTCTTTTAACATGGAGACAGTTGTGGATACTTTGCAAGTGGCAATAAAGGCCAAGTTCATACTCACGTTAAATCTCTGTTGAACTCCTGCACTGGGTTATAAAACACCTCATTGGCACTGGGGAACAAGATGGCTGCCTTTCCCTCTTTAACCACCGTCTCTCCTGGTAACAGTCCCACAGAAGGCATCTTCTCCTGGTCACCTGTAGAGCTAGTGGCGGACTGGCCCGTGCCATCTGCTGAAGATTCAGCAGATGCAGCTGGAGGGTTAGAAGCAGGAACTTCAGTTTCCATGAATCTCACTCCCCTGCTAGCAGCAGCTGCACTCCACCGAAATCCCTGTCCGGCTGAACGTGTGCAAGAGGGATGCAGGTGATGGGAGATGATGAAGGGGAACAGCTGGGCTGTCCGCACCAGCATAAAGCCACAATGGCTGCAAGGAAACACACATTTAAAATGTCTTAAGTAATATATTGGCTTAAAAAAAAGAACAACCTCACAGTTTCCTCAACACAGACTTGAATCACGCACACCTTCAATAAAGAGCCGTTACATGCAATTCTTAATGGTACACTACAGCCTTGGCAGTCATCAGATCTCAAGAAAATTTGGGTCATTTTGTGTGAGGCAGCACACACTACAGCTATGACAATACCACATCAGTAGAGCTTGACTCGTCTGGAGTTCATGCTTTTGAAGAATCAATGGGTGTTCTGCTAACACTGGTGGCCAAAACTCTGGATGCTGGTTTTTCCTTAGTCATAACTTTGGATATCCAAGTCATCAGCTACATTAGCATTAGCACATTAACTCCGTTATAAAACAGATTATCTCTAGCTGATTTCTTTGAATGAGCAGCTAAGCAGCTGTTAATCACTTTTTTGATTAATAAAAATAAATGAAAGTGAGAGGTGCAATTTTCCTAGTTTTCTTAGAAAAGCTTTAAACGGCAAATAGGTTTTCTGACCGAACTTAGAAACTCATATTTCATTTGTGATGTGACAAAAAGCCACATACCCGAGCCTTTCCTTTGACTGGAGTGTGAATGAACACATTCATATGCATTTTAGCACACTGGTTTATCATGCTCATCAAAATGTTAATGGTATCCTTTGAGTCCCCAAAGAAGTTTTAACTTTTTAAATGGCTTACACAGCTGCTGCCGAGTACAGGTTAGCCCAGTCACTGATGGATTAAGACTTCTTCAGCACTTGAATATTAAATATCCTCTAAAATGTACTTTTAACTCACCTTTGTAGCTTCTGGAGTTTAGTCGTTCAATAAAATAACAGTGAGTAAATCTCTGCTCTGTTGAAAGGGAGCAGAAACGGATGTTACTACGGCAACGTTTCTGCATACAGCATACGTTATCGCCGCAAACTAATTAGCATGTTGTCTAGCTAGGCTAAATAAGCAAAGGTTAAGCGCTTTTACCCGTGTCACCTCCTCTGCGTGGACACTGGCTCTCCTGTTTTCTCAGAGGTTTTATTTTTTGTTTCCAAAGCAACGGGCACCCCTGTGCTAGCTGTTTACTCTCTGTTACACACCGCTTGCGGTTCGCTCTCACGTTAACACATGGAAGCTGCCATGTTTGACGCGAGCGACTCTACGGAGGCCCGCGCGGGCAGAAAAGAGAGCGCTAAAAAGGCTTGCTCCCCGCCCCCTCCCCTCCGCCCCCTCCCCTCCGCCTACAGCCGTGTAATGTCAGGGAAACAGTGTAACGTGAGGACACATGAGAGAGAGGGTCTATCGCTCTGCCGCTGCGCAAACTGGCCTACTTTCCCCCGCAGTGAACATGCGAGGAAACTGGAAAACACATCAGTCTGCTTTCATGAATAATCTAATTTAATCTCACCGTGCCCGAAGTTAGTGATGCATTCTGATGAAAAGGCTAAACATAGCCTATGGATTAACTCAGACCTATGATGTGAGGAGATAAAAACTGCCTTAGAGAGAATAAGGTCAGCTCGGGTCAGTGCCGTGCGGCTGTACGCGTTGTACAGGAGCGGTTAATGAAATGTAGGTCGTTATTGCGTGACAATGATGAGACAATTAAAAGCTTGCATTTGTGCTGCTCTTGCCATTTTCTTGCAAATGACAATGCTGTCATACCCAGGGTACTGTGAGGAGAGAGACAGCGTCAGGCGTGATTCATGTATGTATTTCCTGACAGGAAATACATAACATGAATCATGTCTTATTTTTATTATAGAGAACAATGCTGGAAAGCTGTAGCCGCACCAACTACAAGGGCTTTTTGCACAATATCAGCAGTGCAGTCCTGAAGAGGGTCACTGTGTCACTGTCTCTGTTTTGTGCTTCTGTGGCAATCTAATTACCACACAGCAAACGCGGGTCTGTTAATATTCCAGCAGATAAAAACGACATTTTTATTCAGATAATGTGGCGAACATTAGAACCCAGCAGTTCCTAGCAAGTATGACCTTCCCTACAACAAGCCCGACTTCCTAGACAGTTATGTCCTATTTCAGATGCTTGTGCTTTATTCGATTATCTTTTATTGCCACTGCAGAAATCCTATCACTTTGTACTCATTATTTAAAAGCATAAAACATGCTGAAAACATTGTGATTCACACAGTCACTGCACACTTTATCAGCTACACCTCTTCATCTACTTGTAAATTCAGTTTTCGAATCAGTCAATCCCATGACATCAGCTCAGTGCATTCACAACCGTAGATATGGTCAAGATAGCCTGCTCACGTTCAATGTCCAAAATATCTAGTGATCCCCAGTTCTCTGGGTGAAAATGCCTTGTTGATGTCAGAGGTCAAAGGAGAATTGCCAGAGTGCTTCAAGCTGAAGGCAACAGCACTGAAATAACCACTTGTTAAAACCAAGGTATGCAGAAGAGCACCTCTGAATGCACAACATGTCAAACCTTGAAGAAGGTGCACTACAGCAGCAGCAGACTGTACTGCTGTCAGCTAAGAACAGGAAACTGAGGTTACAGTTGACAGGGGCTCACAAAAATGAGATAATCAAAGATTGGAAAAATGCTGTCTGGTGTGAGGCATCTTTGCATAGATCCATCCTTCAGATCCCTCACTGTACTCAAGTAGTGTCCACAGTTGCCAGATCCCAATCCAGTAGACAACTTTCAGGATTGGTGGAATGGGAGACTGACATGATGAATGTGCAGCTATCAAATCTGCAGCAACTGTGTGATGCTGTCATGTCAAATATGGACCAAAATCTCAGAGGGATGTTTCCACAAGTTGTTGAATGTGTGCCACAGAAAATGCCTTCAAAATCAGCTGATTGCAAGTATAAACAACTTTTATGAGTCTTACTACGAGCCTGCATCACAGCCAAGATTATTTTGATAAAATACTTGCATGTTTTTTTCAGGTTTCAACAAGGTGCTCTGCTACACCTACAGCTCTACTGAAGCATAAGATGTATGGAAATGTACACTACAGCATGCTATATGAGTACTGTAACAACTGCTGAAGCCATTACTGGTTTAAGTACAGTTTCTCTCACTATATTTTTTTACATTAACAAGTCTTCTGCATGTGCTAACAATAAAATAGCTGAACTGAATTTATTACAGTATTGCACATTTTGCATTGTAATACATTGTACAACAATCCTACTACTACTACTACTACTACTAATAATAATAATGATAATGAAAATAATATAAATAATTATGATAATGATGATTGTAGTATATGTATGTTTGTGTGTTCACTATTGCATCCCAGACAAGTGGACCAAAGTGAAACTTTGCATAAACACTGCCTCGGGCAACATCTATGCCATATATAAATATTTGATACAATTCCCACAATCTTATTTATTTATATACAGTAAACTTGGTTCTTGTTTCTCAGATTAGATACAGCTTGTATTTTGGATTAACCTGTATTACTTTAACATTGTGTGGTGGTAGAAGAACATCTCCTTTATTTCCCTGTTACATCAGTCTAAATGAACACACTGTCAAACTCAATCCTGAGATTGTCCTTTAGCTGACATGCAGAGAGGGCATGTGAGCACAGATCTCTCCTGTGAGCAATTTGGGGGGAAAACCCCCCCCCCCAACAACCTGAAATTAAAATAAAATAAGTACAGCAATGGTCGCATCCCATTTTATCCCTGAAACAGAGCTTCAGCTCTCCTGGTGAAGTGTAAGTTATACCTGATTACCTAAAGATGTTTTTTGTTTTCTGTGGTGTTTGTATTTCACCTGGCTACAAATATTTTATAGGTTACAACTTGAACAGTAGAGCGAATGAGTTACACTGAAAAGCAACATATTGCATATACAGCAGGCTTTCTCATATTCACTATCAAATATCTACCATCTGCTTATTGAGCGGTTTGCAGCCAGCTTCCACAAAATGGGACATGGTTGACTGTAAATGGGAGGAAAAATAAAAAATAGAGGGTTCTGCTTCTACTGTACGCACACGAGCCTGAACATCTGGATGGGGGCGCTGTGACAATGAATGCCCAGAGAGCGTGGCGCTATACATCTGACACAGGAGAATTATAGAGTTAATAGTATTTGGCATGACAGGGAGAGAGAGCGGGGAGCGCAGTGCCGTGCCTGAATGCAGTCTCATCCTGTTTAGTATTCACTGTGCGCAGCGCCTGGAGGCCCCGGAGGGCTCACCTGCCCGGAGTCTAGACGCACTCTCAGTACAGATCAGACAGCGGGGATCGAACCGCCGGCCCGGCAGGCTTAACGTCCGTGCGGTGTCGGGCATCGGAGGGGAATTGGTTCCAGCACCAAAGACACGCCGGTGAGTGAGTGGGGTTGAGTGGGTGGACTGGTGGGTGGGGCTCAGACGGTCGGGTCGGCTGGGGACGCTGCCTGTCTACCTGCCCGCAGCGGCGCGTGGGCTCGAACCCGTGATCCGTTATTCCTTCGGATGTAATCTGATTACCGCCAGTTTTAATGCTGTTGGGCTACATCTGTCTTTACATTACCCGTGTGACTATTTCTGTCTTTCTATGCATTTCTACCTGCTTTCTAAATTATTTCTGTCTTATTTAACCATCTTTCAAAACGAAAAAACAAAACAGTTTAGCCTCGTATAAAACGAATAGAAGCGATGAAAAAACATCTATGCATTTTGACATGAAAAAAAATCGCTATATCTTTAAATGCAGAAAAATGTAAACTTTGCTCAGCATTGTCTGCACTGAATGAAAACAGAGTGAGTGTGTGGGCGAGCCTATAATTTACCCCTTAACTTGTTTTTAAAGGCTTTGGAGACAAATTAAAGATTTGGTGAGGTTTATTTTGATTACCACTGAGGTAAACTTTTTTATTTTACTTTGGTTTGAAGTTATGACATCATGCAACTCTGACTTTTTTTTATGTAAAGACACTAATAATACATCAATAGGAGGGCTAGTCATTTTAGATTTGGCACCTGTGAACTGCTGACATTATAGCACACAGTAAACAAAGTGCCCAATAAAATAGTGCATACAGCCTCTGTGTGTGTGTGTCTGTCTGTCTGTCCATCGGTAGCTCTGCGATCTGTCTGCAACCCCTGGGAGAGTTTCAAAAAAATCCCCGCTCTGCTCCTCTGCGTCCTCCTCGATAGCTCCGCGCTCTTCTCGCTGGCACGTGTGTGTGCGTGCGTGCACGCCCGCCATCCTGCGCGCTCGCAAAGTAATGTATGTGTATGCGTGCTCCGCTGCTGGTTCACGGCGTACAGTCACAGTGAATGAGTGTCTGTAGTGAGGCGGAGGGAGACACTAGACCGCTTCTGCTTTGCTCCTCCATTGAAACACTTTCCAGCGAACACAGCCGAGGGGTGAGTGGAAGCTCAGCGGGTCACCGTGTGTAACGGTTCGGACTCGGCCCGTTGGGGAGGGTGGTTGGGGCGGGTTTGCTAGTTGCCCGTGCCCACCACTGCGTGTTTGTATGTGCTTACATTTCTGTGGGTGAATTTAGATGGAGGGGTGGTGTATGGGACTTCGGCGTTTTGTTGAAGTGGAGGTTAGGCTATTGTTTTTTAGGGGAGTGGGGTGGTAAAGTTGTGCTGGCTGCTATGGGGGATGGGTGCTTGGGGACAGACCAAAACTTTAACCACTTCACACCGGCACCACTCACTCGTCGCCTCGGGCTGCCCCTGGGCGACTGTCTTCTCGTGAGACCTGTGCTCCTCTTTCTCTAGCATTCCTGAACTTTCTCAAAAACTACCTGAGGTCTGAGCGAGGCGTGCATTTATTCCCCTCTTCCTTTTAAACATTGCTGCATTTGAACGACGCTGGTAGTTGCTTATTTGTGTAATATCATGGCATAGGCTGCTGTCGGTAAATGGGTTAAGATTTTACAGCCAGCCCCCTACTTTCCTTTCCCCTCCTCTCCTCTCCTCTCTCGCCATGCCGGATCCATCCGTCTGTCTCGCCCACAGTTGCAGCGCATTTGTGTCCCGGGATGACCTGTTGATGTCGGCTAAAGATGGAGTGCCAGGATCGCCCTCCGCTGTAGACCCCCCGCTTCTCCTTTAAAAAATACCTTAAGAATCTTAGTTCCTCAGAGTGAAGATAGCCCCGCGTGGTTCCCGAGTCCGCTTTTTGGTGGAGATGCAATAAAGCATTTATTCGCTGTGATATAGCATAAGCGACATTTTGGAGGGGGAACAACGCGTGTCTGTCCCATGTCGGTAGCTGCCATTCGGCCGGAGGAGGAGGAGGGAACTCGGTCTTAACGGACATCACACCGCGCTGGCACGGAGCGGAGGGGAGACGGGAACTGCTGAATATTTTAACCCCCCCCCCCCCCGACTATTTTTGTGCCACATTTCATACCCCTGGTCCCCCAGACGATAAACGTGTGTGTTGAGGGCAGTTAAAAACCATCATTGACATTCAAAAATAAAAAAGAGGAGCTCTCTCGTTCTCCTTTTTTTTGTCCATTTTCCGCTGCCGCCCCCTCCCTCGCTCCCTCCCTCCGCTGAATGCACGCACACACCGGCCCGGGCCAGTTGAGGACTCCCAAATCCTACCGGGCATCGAGGCTGGCACACGGCGGGGCACCGAGAGCTCTCTGCCCGCTCTGACTGCCCTGCTGCACCGCTGGTGGCGGCGGGCTGTTTCTCTCCGAGGCGTCCGCCAGCGAGACTCTGCGAGACTTTCATGTGAGATTAATTGATGTATAATTAATGTGTATAAATGATATGTCGGTTTTGAAGTTTCTGCTCTAGTCGTGCTCAAGGGAGGCTACGACTATAGCCACATTGTGATGCCTGTCTGCACACGAGTTTCGGCAAATACAGGATTTCTAGCCCCAAACGGCTGCAAACTAAAGGCCACCCAAGGCTGGCGTTTATTACACGTGATTTGGAGCCTTGTTTGTGAGTTGTGTGCATATGTGAACTGTTTTTACTTCTGCCAGTGTTAGCCTTAGCTTTAGCCTGCTACTTGCTAACAGGCCACCTTTAACCTCCCCAAACCAGGAAACTGAATATGATTAGGCAGTGATTGATATTGATATCAAAAGCCCGTGTTCACGTGGTTGCTCGGGTTTATTATCTGGCAGCAAAATGACTGCGGTAATCTAATGTTGGTGTTTGGGTATTAGCAGCAGCATGTGGTTAGTTTGCATAAACTTGAGTATTTTCTTTTGCTTTATTTTTGGTGCTGGAAAACAATTTTCAAAGTTGCAGATGATTGAAACACACACGCAGTCACACACTCTTTTTTTTTTTCTTGTGGAGTCAAAGCACATAATGGGGCACATGGGGAATACAGGGCAAGGGTCAAGTAGTGTGAGTTAACTCTCCTTTTCTGTTTCTTGGAAGTTATTGTGACCTCTGACCTGTGAGGAGCAAAAGGTGCCTGGTAGATATCCCTGTGTGACATGACATGTCAATGAAGCAGTGTGAATGGAAACCAGCTTGCATGAAAAAAATGTTCTGCTTTTAAAATGTTGAAACTTTTATCAGCATCACCAGCATATTATTGTCATTATCAGCAACTGTGCACACTGTCACTCGATGCGTTCGCTGCTTTATTTTTATTCTTTTTGTCTTCGAATACTGTGGGGAGATTTTATTTATTTATTTTTTCAGCAGACATGCTTTGTCTTGGCAGCTGCTTATTATTCATACGATTGCACATATTTACACCTGGAAACAGCCACAGACATCTCACCATTGGTCGCTGAGATGCTCCACTGGGACATTTGGCAGTTCAATTGCTTGCTCAAGGCCATGGGAAGTGCAGATGTTAGCGGAGCAGATCGTGCATTTTTAGTGCCATAGAATCAGAAACAGTCATTTTTAGACTTTCTTCGCCATCAAAACACTGTTTTGTAAAGACAACGACCCACATTTCCCAGTAAGATCGTTGTGTTCTGATTAAAGTAGAAGTAATGCGTGTAAACAAATCCTGGATAGGACCCAAATTGCGATGAGTAAATATCACTCGGAGCCTCTACAGTTGAATTTTAATTGCACTTATTCAATGCATATTGATTTCTTTACATCGACACAAGCTGTCAAGCCACAATAACGTGTCCAGGTACAATAGCAAGGCACAAACTAACTTTCTTATTGCCAAAGCTTTATCGATTCAAAAAGAAAAGGTAGGAGAAAACTAACCTATATACAATGCACTCGGTAACAGAGACCTGATATAATGAGACTGTTTTTTACAGAACAAATTGTACAGAGTGCTCCCAATCCAATAATCCGTCTGTGATCATAATTGTCCTCGTACAGAACAGGACTGCACAATTAATTAAGTGTAATTATATTGCCGAGCAGTTTACACAATTAATAAACATAGTAATATTTAGCAATTTTAAGGCATTATATTCCACTTTATGTGGTGGCTAGTGTTGAAATCTATCTCTCTCTGTATATAAAAATGCTGATAGCCAAGGCTGATCTGTGCAGGTTAGATCAAGCCTCATTAAAACAAAAATTAAAATGCTTTTGATGTAATGTGTGGCAGTGGAGTTGTAAGTAATCACATTTTACTCTTCCCTTTCAGCCCACTGTCATAGTTTTCATGCCTGCATCAATCAGATTTAATTAGTCACTATAAACATAATTAATTATGATGGCCCCCTATTCTCAGCGCTGCCCTTATGTAGGCGTAAGGCAGGAGCTCAGGACTGCTTTAGTCCAATTTGTTCACCCTTTATTTTTCAGCCAGTGAAGGTTTGCTGAGCGTGCATGCCACAGCAGCACCCTGCTTCACATTCACACCTGGAAGCTTCACACAGTACAGCCACTGCCTTTTATTACCGGCCAAGGAGAAGCTCAACTGAAGGAGTTATGGTTTAAAGGGAAAAATCCACCTCCAGATATGGTATTGTTTTGTAATTTCGATGGAAGCCATTCCAGGAGTGAGGTTAGTTTGTGAAAAGTTGTAATTTTCTTGTTTTGTTAACCTTAGCTTTGCAAAACCTTCTTTGTCAACGTTTCCCAGAAGGACTCCCGCTGATTAAAGCGTTGGTCACTTTTGGGCTGTATGCTGAATGTGCAGTTATGAAGTGGGTTTGGAACTAGAGGCATTGTCATGTGTCTTGGCTTGTTCTTATGACAAAGTTATAGCTGTTGTCACCACTTCAGCAAAGTTAGAGGTATTGCTGCAGATCCGATTTTTGGGCTGAATCTGGTTGCATGGAAATCTGTATGTCTGCCTTTTACGCACTTTGTGTTATTGTGAAAGAGCAAGTCAACAAAAAACAACCCACCCAGTAACAGTGGAGTTAGTCATTTTTTGAGGTTATTTAATAGAAAAAAAAAAATGTACTCATCAATATACATACATTAGTGAACAATTATGTCTTCCAACTAATTGATGCATTCTCCTAAACTTAAAAACTTATATCAGTCAATTAAAAAAAAAAATCATTAATATAAATTCAAAATACATAGGAGTAGGTTTGTGGTTTGTGGAAGTCACCATGTTCCCTCACGATATCCTAAAAATCACACTTTCCCTCTGATAAACAGTTTGATAAGATTTTTACGTCTCATGGAAGTTTATTCTCTCCAGAGACTCCAACAAAGTTACTTCAGGGATAGTTTGACTACCAGTGGCTATTGTGGCAAAAACCACAATACGGTGATATGGCTGTCATCAGATAGAAGTGATCTTCTTTGAAACACTGACCTGTTTCCTTATTTTTTCACAAAGTTTTACAGCCTCGTTTAGATTAAATAAGGGTAGATGCTTTTCAATCAGCATTGACAGCTGAGGTAAACAATGGATTGATAGCTTTCCACAGATAGGGAGAAACTGCGGGGCAGAGCCGGTCCAAACTGTTACAGAAACATGCCAGCTGGCCGCAGCATTCATGGGGTACGGTCCTACAGCAGTTTGGATCATGGAGTTGAATTGGGAGGTGTAAGTCAAATTTTTACACACTCACTTTTAATTTATGTAAACTTTGTTGTTGTCACTTTGACAGTTGGTCAACTTTTTTTTTATCTACAAGAGAAAAACATGGACATATACATGGTATCAGTATTATATGAGTATTTGGTTGTTTTTTTGCCCATTTATCATCAGTTTATGTCCAGTTTCCTTGCAAAGTGATGCTTCCAATCTCTTTGTAGGTTTATTTGTTGTATGATAGTTTTTTTCAGGAATAAAGTGTATTGTGAAGTAGGCAGATTCTGTTTTTCGATCACTGCATTTGAACAAATCAAGTTGGTTGTTGGTTTCCTGTTGAAAGAACGAACTGATGGTGGCTTGCTTTAGCAGCATGACCCAAAGGAAAAAGCTGTCCAGCATAGTCACAACAGTCTGTCAGTTACAGACTTGGGACCATGTCGTGCTTGCTTGTAAGATTTCCATCTGTGTTTGTGGACCAATTTGGAGTGTAAGCCATTGTTGCCTTTTCTCAGCTTCAGTCTGGGACTTCATGAGAAACGTAACACTTTTTAGACAAAGAGCACTGTGATATCTTAATGTTAGCGACGAGGAATAATGTTAGTTCCAACATTAACAATATTACATTATTATTAGTCATAGGCACTAGGTGCTGCCTTAATGAGAACCTAACAGTTGCCATCAGTATGTGTACTGGCCAGGTTATGATATCTGTTTAATATGTTAGTGTCATTGAAATTGAAACTTCAAAATGTCATTTGGCATAAAACTTTTGATGTTGGGAACTTTAGAGAACCTTATTTGAGCCCCCCCCCCCGTAGCTGCTATTTTGCTCCTTTTGTTTGAAGTCGCTGAATGTCATTGACTTTCTCTGGTCTCTGGTTGCCATGTTGCTGCTAGTCGCTTAAATAAGCAGATTAAAGTGAACAAAACCATTCAGAATTTGAGTGCATTTTTAAGATAGAAGATCTTAAACACACATAAAGGCACAGTTAGAGATGTAGTTAGTAAAGCAACTGCAAAGCTGCCACTTTCGGTAGACTAAACAATGTGATATGTGACTATGTGGTTATAGAGGATTTCTCTCAGGGGATCTAAAAGTCCACAATTTGTTCCCTCACTGATACTTCTTCAGAACAGAGGTAGTGTATGGAAAGTCCATAGCCTACGTCTTTTACAGCTACATGTTATGGCCTTGCCTCCTGCTGTATTTGGTACGTCAGTGAATTGTCTTCAGTACATTTGCTGGGTTTTCCCACAAGATATGAAACTGGAAAACATTCACTTTCTGTCACTAACTGAGCTCCACCCACTAAACATGTATTTGCCATTTATGAGCATTAAAAAGGGCTATTGTGCTTGAGTTAAGTGACGACGGAATTTCCTGTAAGGGGATACATTTTGTTTATGATGGCTATAAGCCCTCTGCCCTTCTTTGTTCACTCGTGGCTGAATGGATAACTACCAAAGTGTAGTGCTGGGGAAGTTATGCATCAGCATTTCTTATTCGGCATTTGTCTTTGCTGACTTAATATTGTTCACTACAGCTGCACAACAAATCACTTGTTAAATCAGATCATGACTGTAATCACTGGAGATACTTGGAGTTTGACTTACTGTTTTAACTGGCCTCTGGCTTTAGAAAATCTAGATGGAATACTTTGGCCAAACCCAGATTGAGAGTAAATAGCAAAAAGTAAGGCTGGGGAATCAATCAAACTTAACTTTGGCCTTCATCAATTATGAAAACAGTATGATAATCCAGTGCACCCCTTGTCCATTGCTTTTTTCACTTCCTAAAAGCCCACATTCACTTCTGGCCAGGCTGTAGAATATTTCACATTAACTAGAAAATTATGATTGAATTTTAATAAAATCCACTGTGCAAAGACATTTTTTTAAGTTCATTTAATGCAGAATGGCTTCGAATCCTGTTTGAAGGCAAATGACATGGCATAAGAGCATGTGCATCACCGTGGCTTTTTACTAGACAAAGGTGGAGAAAAGCTGTGGTTCTTATGTTTGTTGTCTTTCTTATTTTTTGTCATGTTGGTTCTGTTGTGATTGTTGTTGTTGTTGTTGTTTTTTTGTTTTTTTTTGCCTGTTTTTGATTTCTGCTTATTGCAGTTTTAAACTATTTCACATGTGATCCATTTTGTCATATAAAAGGTAAACTTAATTTAATCTACCAGAAAAGTTTGTTCTTGGTTATTAAGGCAAAATACCCTACATTCCAAATAATCATCACAGTATTGTATGATGGTGGCATTTTGAATCATTTAACATTTACCTAAGACCTGAGTACGGTGTGTACTCAGGTGTAAAGGCGGTTCTGCCATTCCTCGGTAAAGTAAACAGTAAGTTCTTTATAAATTAATAAAGAAAGCCACAATTAGCAGGCCGTGTGGCGTGGTGGTGAAGGAACTTGTAGTATAAAGTAGCTAAATGACAGTCAAATTGTCTTTTTTTATTGTAAACCAGAGATGAATAAATATTCTTCTATAACATGAGCTCTTTGTGATTTGATGATGTGTCTACATAATAAAACTGTACTCAATCTGTTTATGACCTCAAGTGAGGGAGGTTAATCAGACTTTAAGAAATAATGACCTACAGAGTTCTAGACCTTTTCAAGATTACAATATATGTCAGGTGAGCAATTTCTTATTATCAAGATGTTTTTTCTATTGATTCCAGCTGATGAAGTGATCCAGCAGTTCTGTCAGATGTGTGATGAATATTAGATCAGAGTTAAGAAGACTAGAATAGTACATGATTCACTGTCCCAGAGACAATGATTTTGACTTTTTAAAAAGTCACTGAAAGGCTTTGAAACGTGCTAGGGACAGGCATGTTTGGCAGTAAGTTGTTATGAAAAAATCTGAATCCAGATATTGAAAACTTTTACAAGAAATTGAAGTACCTACCCTATAAGCTCTTTGCATCGGCGCACTTTGATGATTTATGCTACTACATCCAGGTTTCCATTAACATTCCTGTGACAGTTCAAATAAGCAACATGGATCAGTCACACTTTTCCCATTCTGAATGGCAGGTAGTTTTTTGTGTCAAGGCTAGAGATGGGAATTGATAAGATTTTGTAGATTTCTTTAATGTGATGTGCTTATTGATCTGGTTCTTTATCAATTCTTGGCTCAATTTTATGTGAGAAAATGAGTACAGCGAGGTTTTTTTTGTCAGAACAACTCCTTCATTATCTAAAGTCCCAAACAGAGTACTGCCTAATGCTAGCTGTAACATCAGTCTATCCATCAGCATCTGAGGTGGAGGAAGTGAGAGCATGTTTGTGTGGCATTTGTTTTAATTTATAATAATGGATTGCATTTATATAGCATTTTCTGGGGACCCAAAGCGCTTTATAATTCCACTATTCATTCACTCACTGGTGCAGGCAAATCACAGTTGTAGCCACAGCTGCCCTGGGGCCAGACTGACAGAAGCGAGGCTGCCATATCGCGCCATCGGACCCTCTGGCCAACACCAGTAGGCGCTAGGGTAAAGTGTCTTGCCCAAGGACACAACGACCAGGACAGAGAGTGCTGGGGGATCGAACCGGCGACCTTCCGGTTACAGATGAGCTTCCCAACCCTCTGAACCACAGTCGCCCCACAATTTAGGCTTTAAGCATGGTGCTAATGTTATTATATTTCAGCTTATTTAGTGCCAGTTACCACTGAGCAGCACTGTTGGGCGACAGTAGCAATAGCACTTGTTCTGCATGTATTTAGAGCGTCACATACATGGAAGTGAAGCTCACGTTGTGTGTAAGATGTTTCAGTATGTTGCTGGTGTTTCCATCCCTACTTGAAATAATCACTTTGCAGTCATTGCAACAACCAGAACTGTTCTCGTCTTTCTTAGTGAAATCAAGTCATGCTCTGAGCCACTTCTTCCTCTCTGCCATAACTCCTTTATGTGGTAGCACTAGACACGTGTATGAGGTTGTTTTGCAATCAAAGTGCACACTGCCAGCGCCTGCAGGCATTGATAAAGGAATTGATAAGCTCAGAGGCATAGAAATCTGATACTTTAAAACATTTGAAACTATTTCTCAATCGGCACTGGTTCTTAGTTCCCTTGAGAACCTCTTGCATTTTCTTTTTTAGTTCTAACTTTAGGGAAAGTATTTTACATCACAAGTGAGACCTTTGAGTAAGGCCTCAGTCATACAGGCCTAGAGACCAACCATCTGGTAACTTCTAGTCGCAAGGAATAAATGTGACAAGCTTTGACAAGCTGGGGAGGTGTTTCTCGCAGTTGTTAATGGGAACCTTGCTTCAAAGAGGCACATGGTGCTGTTGTTTTGGTTGCTAGCAGGTTGTTGCAGTTGGCAATAGTTTGTGTGGAAGATGTTGACTTGCTATTCAAGCTACTCACAAATCAGGAGACAATCTGTGAAAAAAAAAAATTCGCCTTAGAAACACAAGTTGTTCCTCAGTGCTACAACCTTTGCTTAGAAATCACCCTCTCGCTTTCCAGTTTGCAACACAACTTTATTTGCAACTTTGAAATCAAATGATAAACATCTGCAAACTACAAGCAGAGGTTGCCAGGTTGTTGCCAACTGGTCTCTAGGCCTGTATGACTGAAGTCTAAGTTACTCAAAGGTCTCGCTTGTGATGTAAAATAATTTCCCTAAAGTTGGAACTAAAAAAGAAAATGCATACATATATGGTGATTGGTCAACTGCACACTGCGGCAGCACTGATGACTGACAAAAATAATCCACGTAAAGTTTAGCTGTGTAATATCAGTGAATCATCATGTAGCTGACCAAAGTAAAAAAAAAACACGCAACACTGACTAAAAATTTAGCTTGCATTTCATGTTAAATTGCTATGTTGGGTTTCTGCACTGGGTAAAGCAATGCAGCGAGAAAATGAAGAAACTGCTGCAGCTGCACTATTCTGTCCACGCCACATGTAGCATAATGACGTTATACTGGGTGTTTCACGCTTTATCTCGTTGCAGTTGTTGTTGCTGCAGTGTCAAATGCCATTATGTCATGTTAGCATTTTTATTAGTGGTTAAAATGAAAACAGAAAAAACGCTGTCCAAGGTAAGTAGGTCTTAACAGCTCCTAGATCCCCACCAATAAAGGATTTTTGAGACTGATATTGATTTGGTGAAAATCTGATATATCTGCAAGTATGTTTTTTATTATTTCAGACACATCTTAACAAAACCTGTTAAATTTATTTATTCTATAATGCTCTGTCCCAGGCTTCGCAGATCATTTAGTTTTTGTGTATTTTCCTTTGTCTGCCAATAGATGACCAAATGGCTAATATTGACCGATAATATCAGCCCGCCAAAAAATCGGTGGACCCCAAGTAGTTACCCTTTGGGAATCCCAAGAAGTCTTTGTTCGAAAAACACCTACAGTGGATCTACTGGACAAAGGATGTTAAATATAGAGGTGCCTGGCAGGGGGAAAAGAGGAATCCCACAAAGGAGGTTCATGGATGTAGTGAAAGAGGACATGGAGTTTGTGTATTTGTGTGACAGAAGAGGATTTTAGGAATAGGGTGAGAGGGAAGCAGATCATCTGCTGGTGCAGCCCCAGAAGGGAGCAACCTCAAGAAAAGCTGTATATATGATATTTTTTAACCTCTAAGTGTCTGCTGCTGCATCACTGTACACACTCCCGCAAATGTATGAGGAGAACCGGAGTTAGAAAGCTGGTGTGTAGGTTCTAGGCTTGGTCTGTGATCCTCGTTCCTCCACTAGGAACTAATCAGTTTCCTATTAGTGGTTTGTTTGAGTTTGTAGCTAGGGTAGGAGCTCATCATCATCAGCTGCTCACCACACGCTGCGCTCCAAATACCACGATCCTCTATATAACGTATTTGTTCAGTAGAGTCGTGACTCACCTTTGTGCTCTCGTGTGTTTACTTCTGCTCTGTCATACTTGGCGTTCGAGTCGTTCTGTGTTTGTATTGTGCATTTATAAACAAAACCAAAAAAGTGATGACTTCAGTCATGAGAAACGCCGATTTTAGAGATAAAGTCCTGCTTTATTTTATTCCTTTTCTGTACTTTGACAGTTCCTCCACTTTTGATCACAAGCTTCTTTGTTGGATAGTGACGAAGACGAGTGAAATAGATGAGTTATGTAAGAGGCTGTGTTTTGACTGGGAAGCAACGACAAGAAAATAACAAAGTAGGCCAAAAACCACCAAAACAGTTTATTAACTGAGAATTAGATGTAATGAAACAAGGGGTTTTTTTTAAAGAAAAAAGATAAAGGCTTATGTAACTGTCGCTGGTGGCCCCAAATTCTCTTTCATTTGAAAGATAGAGTTTTGAATTAAAGTTGTTTACCAAATACTTAATTCATTAATCATCATACACTTTACTTACCCCATTTCTTTATTTTAAGTCTCTTTCGTCCCTCCTTAACTCTGCCTTGCTTGTGTTTTTTGCATATTTTCCAGTTCTTCTTTGCGCTCTTATCTCATAACTCATTTATTTGGTTTCCTTTGCTCCTGTTACGCTGCCTCATTTTATCGTCTCCTTTCCATCACGTCTCTCATTTTTTTCCTGTACCAATTCCCAACTCTCCTGACCTTCCTGCCAATTACCTGTATGTCCCCATCATCCCTTCATCTACCTTCCTTCCAGATAATTCCTTTCCTCCATCACCCTCTCCTTCCTTTTTAACCTTCCAGTGCTCCTGTTATCCTCACACTAACTTGTTTCTACTTCCTGCAGACCCTGTGGTGCTGGGCAGAGCGTTATGGCTCAGACGCTGCAGATGGCGATCCCTAACTTTGGCAACAATGTCCTGGAGTGTCTGAACGAGCAGCGGCTGCAGGGCCTCTACTGTGACGTCTCCGTGGTCGTCAAGGGACATGCCTTCAAGGTCAGAATTAAGTTTTTTAACGACTTCATTCAAACTAATATAGCTAACGACGTTTTTGTTTGACCTGAATACAGGCAGAAAATAAAAGCGCATATTTAAAGTTAAAAGTAATTTATCTTTTTATGTCTCCACATAGCTTACTCTCATTGCCAAACACATTCTTGTTGTCTGTGCACCCATCCATGCTGAATACAACTCTTTACTGTAATCTATTTACTTTGAATTTCTCCAAATTTGGCAGAAATGTGCACTCTCTCTAAAGTATGAAAGGATCTCAATGTCACTGTGACATTTCAAAAGATGTTTTTGTTTGTAACTCAAGAAAACTTTTACTGATTATGACAACATTTATGTTGGATGACCCAAATGCAAAAGCACTAGTGTAATTAATTTTTCAACATCATAAGCGAAAAAGAGAAGAAAAGATTGTGGCCATATTTCATCAGTGGACAGATAATGACCTGGTGACACTGATCTTTGGTGTCAGCCTATCAAATTCCTTTATAGATGTTTTTAGGGATGTAGTTGTTAGTGAGTTGTTATCAAGGTGAGCGAACTGATCTGTGGGAGTCATCTATTCTTTGCAGTCAATTCTGTGTTGTTCTGTGTTTGCTCCTGCTGGTGTGGAAGAACTCGACTGGCCTGCACAGAGTCCTGACCTCAGCCTCATAGAACACCTTTAGAATTAGTTAGAGCAGAGACTGTGAGCCTTATCATCCAAAAATCTGTGTCTGAACACACAAATGCACTTCTGGAAGAATGGTCAAAAATTTCCATAAACACTCCTAAATATTGTGGAAAGCCCTCCCAGATAAATTGAAGCTGATATCATATCAAACCCTATGGATTAAGAACTCGTTTTTATATGCATGTGAAGGCAGATGAGCGAATACTTTTGGCAGTGTAGTGCATGTCTGGAGGTATTTCACACATGTTTCACCAGTAAGTGTTCTTTTAAGTTTGCAGTAACTTTTGACTTAATGCAAACTGCACAGCATGGACATATAACTTGACGGGACTGAGAAGCTTTGACACCTTGCTTTTGCCGTCCCTTCTCTCTCACTATGTTCAGTGTAACACTTGTTGGGGAGCTTTTTTTGCACTCCATGAATATATTTTCACATTATCTGTCTCTTGTCAGCTCCACTCCACATGCTAATTATTACTATGACATACCAATTCAATACATTTCTATTCTTGGGTGTATTTATTTGCCGCAGTTTATTTTACAAAGTTAGTGTTTAAGTAGAGCCTGATGTTGGCTTACACATAAAGACTGACTCCCAGTCTCTTCCTCAGAGTGAATACAGCTTATTATTTTGACATTGGTGTCTGACAGCTACTCACTAAATGGAAGATAACCCAAGCCAAGGTGTCGTATTTGAACTGGAAAAATCTCAGCCACTGCAACCTTAGTCTTCTACGTATGAGTCTAGACAAGCACGGATGTAAAATGCAGCTTGACTTGGTTCACTGAGAGACACAGCGGCAAGCTGGTAATTCTAGGTCCTCGTGTTTCCTTGTTGCCAGAATGTGCAGATGAATTGCCTGGAGTACTGTTTGTGCATGTAGTGTCAGGATTTTGGTGAGAATCTCTTGGTAGGATAAAAAAACGATGCCTCGGGTCAAAAACTAATAGTCTCAACATTTTTTGAGCTTCCTTTGTCTGCCTCTCCTGATCCCATTAGTCAATAAATTGTTAGTTTTGGACTGTTTAGTGCAATTTGACATCATAACCTGAAGACACTAATTTTGGCAGTGCTTCAAAAGTTACTGTTGAGCAATACGTGAAGTTTCCTTTACAACAGGATGCAATTTTCATGCTTTCCATTAAAATAAATTCAACCAGAGATTAACAATAAAAATGTATTAGTCTTCTTCTGTTACTACTTTCCTGTTTGTTTATGTCTTCTACCTTACTGACAACAAACATGAGCAAGTGCAAATCTCCACATATGGATGTTGATATATACTGTTTACTGCATCGGAGTCGATGTATTTTTAAACCCTTACGACTTCACTACCCCTGCTGTTTACCCCTCAGGCCCACCGTGCAGTGCTGGCAGCCAGCAGCTCCTACTTCCGGGACCTGTTCAATGCTGGGGGGAAGAGCTCGGTGGTGGAGCTACCCCCGGCCGTGCAGCCGCAGAGCTTCCAGCAGATCCTGGCCTTCTGCTACACGGGGCGCCTCAGCATGAATGTGGGAGACCAGTTTCTGCTCATGTACACCGCCGGCTTCCTCCAGATCCAACAGATCATGGAGAAAGGCACTGAGTTTTTCCTCAAGGTAAGCTGATAATGAAGCAATCACGAATTGAGTCATTTAAATGTCTGTGAAAGTTGAATGCAAATGTAGAAGAGCATCCATAGGAACACTTCTGTGAATATGAGGATTATTTAAATGTAATCAAAATGAAGCAGATGTAAAAATAGCCGTTTCTGTGTGCTGCCGCCGTGTTACCTGTTGTGCGTGACATTATGCGTGGCATTATGTTGTGATGGGGGCGTCTCTGTTTGTAGACACGTTCTCGTGAATCGAGAATAATTGAAACGTCGTACTGACACTACAGGTTCCCTCTATAGTAGCAGATGATCTGATTAGATCTGGAGTGCCTGGCTGCATAAATTAGCATATTAATGAGGGGGACTGATTTCCTTGAAAGTTCCACTTAACACCTCTAGACACAGAGTTGATAAAATGCCAGCTATGTGCTAGGAGACCAGTAGAAAAACGATCAATACAACAAGATTTGATACTAGAAAAGTCAAAAAGTATCATGCAATCACAGTTTACTGTTCCTAAAATGTTCATTATTTGTAGTTTTTTTTACTCCATCAGCTATTTTGGCAGAAATTTTTGATAGAATTGTTAATACAATGACCAAATAGTGCTAAAAATGAACGATCTTTTAGTTCCCAGTAGTGTTGTGAAGTTAAATAGCCAGGATGTCCATGTTTGATTCTTTATTACTAGATTTACAGTTGTCTTATACGAATATGTTTTTTCTTCTCCTTGGTTTCTGTGAAACTAAAGTGAATGTTTCATACATTATGGACAATTTTTTTCAGCATTATAATTAGAGATGGACCGATCCGATATTACGTATCGCTATCGGTCCGATACTGACCTAAATTACTGGCTCGGATATCGGAGAGAAATAAAAAATGTAATCCGATCCATTAAATATCACAAAAGCACCTCAGAAAACTTGCGACATGGCGTAACTCAGCTCATAACCGTAGCACGTCGGAGAGCAGCTGTGGCGTGTGAGACCTGTCGGCGGTCTGGTTGAGCATTTGGAGCCTCGCTGCCAACCCGGCATTTCATCTCCGAGAAAGTTATCCCAGAGAGAAGTAAAGCAAGTGTGTAAGTTCATTTCTGAATGTTTGTAAAGCATTCCCGCGTTAAGCTTAACAACCGATACATGGAGCGACTGCCTCTCTCCCCCTCCCTCTCCTGTGGCTACTTCAATCATGAAACTGATCAATGATCAGCTGATCGGCTTTTCTTTCGCGAGTCCGTCTCTCTTGTTTGTTTATCGCATACTTTGCACCAGAAAGAGGAAACCAGCGGCTAAACAACAGCAGCACGCTTAAGCTTGATAAGCTGTTATTAGAATTTATTTAATATCACTTTCTACACCAGGATCCTTTTCTACTTAGCTGACGGCTGGTAACTGTGCAGGGGCGGGTCTAGCAAAGTTTAGCCAGGGGGGCTGATAGGGCATTAACAGGGAAAAGGGGGGCACAAAGACATACTTTTCTTTCTTATTCTCATTTAAAACGTCTAGCTTTTAATAAATAATTGAATCTGAATCTTACAACCAAAGTTTTAATCTGATGTAAAATGTATAGAAGTCCATTACTGTATATAGTAACTATTAAGTCTAATATACCCTAGTAAGCTATAGTACTTTTGGGAAGATACAATCAGTGCAGTCTGCAATTCTGTTGAAGAAAAATGTTGAATCTATTTAATTATTGTAGAAAAATAATTTATTTCTGTGCATTTTTTTTTTAATTTTTTTTTTTTACACGTGCATTAAATTAAAGTTGATTACGTTGATTAAGCATCACGAGGCGGAGGTTGGGGGTTGGTTCCCTTTTTTTTTGCTGGGAGTTGGCAACCCTATTAGTTTAATATTTCTGCTAAGTACTCTTTAAAACACCAGAATAGGAAGGATGGTGCAGGTTTAAGTTTATTAGCTTGATGAGTGTTGCTGAACTATGAAACATTTTGAGTGCAGTATATTTTTTGAATACAGGTATAGCAGAATAGCTTTAGTGTTATGTTTTTTTAAAACTTGACTATGAACTTATACACAATGCAGCAAGATATTAAAAAACAGTTTTATTAATTAAAAATTACACTATATCGAATTCATATTGGTATCGGCAGATATCCAAATTTATAATATCGGTATCGGACATAAAAAAGTGGTATCGTGCCATCTCTAATTATAATATGGAGACTGTCAATTTTGAACTCCAGGACTTTTCGCTTAATTTGATTATACTGCTTTAGATTGTAACCACAATAACATGAACATATTAACCTTTTAATCAGCACATATTTTTCAGATATTACTATTTTATTGTTAAACTATTACTGTAGCATTCCACTGCCTCATTGATGGCTTTACAGTAAATGCTGTATGGTCATTTGTTTCTGGCTTCTTTGTACCATTATACATGAACTTCAGGTGTGAATTACTTTGGTCATTTCCATAGATTGTGTATAGAAGATTAGCTAGCTAGTGCTAAGTAACATACAAATAAAACAGAATGTTTCTTCTTAACTGAGGTGAAGTGCAAACTTCTTGGACAGACTTTTTATTAGTTACTTCTAATAAAATGACAAAATATTCTGATAACATAAGCTACACCCCTAATTTTAAGCCTTAAAGAAAAAGAATAGATCAGTGATTTTTTTCCCCCCCGCCTCATAAAAAATGTGCAGTTTTTATGAGGCGGGAAATGATGCAAAGACTCCAGCTCTGTTTGTTGAATCACCTTTTTAAGGATTGTTTTCGGTAATTTAATATTTGGGTGTGTTAGGACGGAGGATCAACTCAATTTTGGAGTGAGCCTCTGCTGTCCACCAGAGGAACTGCAGGTTTTGTAATACAAGTGTTGGCTTCATTTGTTCAGGCTCAGCAGGATGCTTCCTAATGTCATCATTTACGTTTTTTATTACTAAATTATTACACCACTGCTGCCATGTGTTGCCTGAGATTTAAAACAGAGTGCTAGACACATTTTTGATACCGTATTTGAGAAATGTTAAGCCCAGCTCCATCAAACAACCAAGTTTCCCTCAGTAAATATTTAATATATGTATATATTTAATAGTGCTGTCTCTTTCTACCTGTCTTCAGTGCTACCGACAGATTTGAGTAGATACCAGACATACAGTATGTTTACAGTAGATTTACCCTTCTAATGGCATAATATGTTTTGTTCATATTCATGAACCTTTCCCCACACCAGGTCTCCTCTCCAAGCTGTGACTCCCAGGGTCTCCACACCGAGGAGACCCCATCCTCTGAGCCTCAGAGCCCTGTCACTCAAACAGTGGGAGTGGGCGGAGTTGGCATCGGTGCTGCCACTGTAGGGAGGCCCGCCTCCTGCCTGACACCCCTTCCCCTCGTGTCCAAGGTGAAGACTGAACATATAGCCACAACACCTCAGCCAGCCCCACAACCACAGCAGGTAGGTTTGGTCTGGGCCTTGCTACACAACCCCACATGTTTTTGTCTTTTCTTTCTTTTTTGGCGGACGAATCATAATCTTGAAATGAAGTAAGAGTCCAAAAACTTTCCGAGGAAGGAACATGAATTTTTTTAAAGGTCAGACTCCTTATTCGGTTACTTCAGCTTCAGGAGTCAGATTACCCTAATAACGAAGTATATGTACTGGATATGTTCATTTCTTTTCATTGAAAATGGAGGAAAGCATCTGTTGTGAGTTCCAAAAATAGTTTTCATGTGATGTCAAGTGCTGCTAATCTGCATATCTCTTTAGGGAGAGGATGACTACGCTGTGAGAGCAGTGTGATCATCATCACATACTTTTGGTATAGATAAGCAAACATCATCATATTTGTCAGGTGTAGCGTTTCCCCATCAGTGGCAGATTTAACGTTAGTTGCGTGTGAGACGTGCGATCTTGTTAAAGCTGATATATTACATGTTACTTCTTATTTTCACTTAACATTTCAGACCTGTAGACGTCAGCCTTTTTCCACCACTGATTTGTTTTTACAGTTAAAAAGACAACAACAAAAAAACCAAACAGAGACTGAAATATTGAATATTGAAATAGTGTCAAGAAAGCAGATCATCAGATATTTTCAGACGATTTAGAAAAATAGCAAGAGGGCTGGTTATTAAATATAATTATTTTAATAAAAGTTGGGCACAATTAATCAGTTTCTGTTACAGCTTGTGTTATGATTTATTTATGTGATTGTTAAATCAGGAGTGTTAACGTCATTGGAGTTCATATTTGAGACAAATATTCCCATTTTTCTTTTAGTGTAAAGAAGTACATTTTGATTATTTATTGACACATTTAATGTAATTAATTTTAAATAATAAACTTTATATAAAGCAAATGAACAGCCTGAGATTTGCATTTAGTCATTCTGCTGCCAAAACTACATGCAACAGTCATAGATCACAGAAACGTGTCCACACAGCTTTTTATTTTTGTTGTTGTTCTTGTATTTAACGATCTTTGGATGATAATGTATAATGTACCAAGGCAATGGGCATTAGTTTTCCACAGATATGTAGAGATAGCAGAGGCAGGCCGATGAATAAGGTTGAGGGTTTGCAACACATTATATTCCAGAAAGTACCACAGTTGAACACGTGTCGTAGAATTGCAGAAAATGTAACAGTATCTTTCATTTTCATACACTTATTCTCTGCAAAGCCTTCAGTGGACTGGATTGCCCCCCTTGGAAGGCTGATTTTGGCCTTTGGGTCATATATTTGATACTCCTGATAGCTCAGTCACATATTATTGGCTGTGTGAAATTGTGCCTTTGTGCCCTTCCATCTCAATTCATCTCAATTAAAAAAGCAACAAACAAAACAAAAAAATCTTAACTTGACCTGAAAAATTCCTGGGAAAAGAGTCTTTTTCTTTATAAAGAATTATGCAAAATTTCAGATCTATGCTGTCATTAAAAAATACTTTAAGAGATGGTTGTGGTGCTGGTATTATGTCTTCATGAATATGGAGAATCCCTAAAATATTAGGATGTCCAATCATTATCAGCAGATCTGGGGGCCTTTAGATGACTGATATTGAATTCACAGCTTCTCACACACGAGGCATATAATATTCTTGAAAACTGATAAAGACTTTCAGAGATGTTAAAGCTTGAATAGAGAAAAAAGCATCCACCATCAGTGTGACATTCCCCAGGTATGACACCATGTGCCAGAACAACTCTGTTCATAACATATGCAGAATTTGTGATTTGTGTTTATTGTCATTTTCTCAGTGTGAATTTTTGAATTACAAACGGGGATGCAGGGTAGCATGGTGGCGCAGTGGTTAGCACCGTTGCCTCACAGAAAGAAGGTCCTGAGTTTGACTCCGAAGATCATTTCTACATAGCTGAATTATATTGTACTAAAAAGAAAACCCACCCCCACCTTCATCTATTGAAATCCTTTTTTGAGAAACTTATGACCATAGCGACCTGGAATTTTGTACTTGTAAGAAGTACATCTTCCCCTGTCTGAGATGGTCAGTGGGAGGCATTTGACGAACTGACAATGAGCGGCTGAATGAATGTTTTTATCTGAAACCCATCTCGCTTCATTACAGTCAAATAATTTCTAATAACGAGCATGTGTGCTCTATTTCAGCTGAGGCCGGCACCTCTGTTCAATATATGTGCATTAAAAACTAGAGATGGACCGATCCGATATTACGTATCGCTATCGGTCCGATACTGGCCTAAATTACTGGATCGGATATCGGCGAGAAATTAAAAAATGTAATCCGATCCATTAAATATCAAAAAAACACCTCACAAAACTTGCGACACGACGTAACTCGGCTTGTAACCGTAGCACGTCGAAGCAGTGTGCTCACGTGATCGAGCGGCTGTGTGTATTTGTAGCCTCGCTAGCAATCCAGCATTTCATCTCCGAGGAAGTTATCCCAGAGAGAAGTAAAGCAAGTGTGTAAGTTCATCTCTGAATGTTTGAAAAGCGTACCTACGTTAAGCTTAACAACCGATATATGGAGCGTCTGCCTCTTCTCTCTCTCTCTCTCTCCTGCCGCTACTTCATGAAACTGCTTAATGATCAGCTGATCGGCTTTTCTGTCGAGAGTCCGTCTCTCTTCTTTGTTTTTGGCCCACTTTGCACCACAAGGAGTAAAACAGCAGCTGAGCAACAGCAGCTGAGCAACAGCAGCGCGTTTAAGCTTGATAAGCTGTTGTTAGAATTTATTTAATATTACTTTCTAGACCAGGATCCTTTTCTATGCAGCTGACGGCTGGTAACTGTGCAGGGGCGGATCTAGCAAAGTTTAGCCAGGGGGGCCGATAGGGCATGAACAGGGAAAAGGGGGCACAAAGACTTTTCTTTCTTATTCTCATTTAAAATGTCTCGCTTTTAACAAATAAATAAATAAATATCTGAATCTTACACCCAAAGTTTTAATCTTGTGTAAAATATATAGAAGCACATTACTGTATATAGTAACTGTTAAGTCTAATTTACCCTAGTAAGCTATACTACTTTTTCCTTTGGGAAGGAACCATCTGTGCAGTCTGCAATTCTGTAGAAGAAAGATGTTGAATCCATTTAATTATTCTTGAAAAATAATTTATTTATTTGCATTTTTTTCACCCTGCATAAAATTAAAGTACTAAAGTGCTAAGTACTCTTTAAAATACCAGAATAGGAAGGATGGAGTAGGTTTAAGTTTATTAGATTGATCAGTGTTGCTGAACTATGAAATATTTTGGGTGCAGTATATTTTTTACATACTGGTATAACAGAATAGCTTTAGTGTTGTTGTTTATTTAAACTTGAGTATGAACTTATACAAAATGCAGCAAGATATTTAAAAAAAAAGTTTTATTGAGTGAAAAACACTATATCGGATTCATATCGGTATCGGCAGATATTCAAATTTATGATATCGGTATCGGTATCGGACTTAAAAAAGTGGTATCGTGCCATCTCTATTAAAAACGTGCTGCCAGAACCTCCAGTGATATTTGTTTGATGCTGCTTGAGATGGGAAACGTACCATTTGTACTCTAAGCCACGAAACCATGAAATGACATTTGTTTATTGCTGTGTTTTATTGAGTGTTCCAGTCAGGCGCTGGTTTATAACCAGCATGTTTCTCTCCCTCTCTCTCTTCCTCAGCCGGAGGGCTCTCCCTACTCTGTGGTCTGCACCCCTGTGGCCAAGCGGCTATGGGAGGGGGGTAACCGTGATGGGGGAGGGGGGTCAGGAGGGGGCGGGGGCGGCGGGATGAGGAAGGCCGCACGCTACTCTTCCTCCTCCTCTTCCTCGTCCTCTTCTAATACAATAACCCAGGACGCCTCTGGCCGCGGACCTGCCGCTAACGCCTCTCTGGTGGGCAGTGGAGGCAGCGCTTTAGTGGGAGGAGCTGTGCTTAACAGTAACCACAATAATAACAACAACAACGGCGGCACCCCAGAGGGTACGAGCCCGGGCACCCTGAGCCTGTACACCAGCGACTCGCCCATCAGTTACCACGACGATGAGGAGGAGGATGATATAGCAGATGAGACTGAAGAGCAGTACAGACAGATCTGCAACATGTACACCATGTACAGCATGCTGAACGCCGGAGCAGCAGGTAAGCGCTGACGGCAGGATAAACGCATCAGCGGGTGAGTTCATTCCAGGGTTACTGTGCAGCTCCGTCTAAAAGTTTCCTCCTCTGATCTCTGCAGCGCTTGTAGTGTGTTTACGAGTACGAATGGTGGAAAGTTTGTTTATCCAACTTTCTCAACAGTGGAGGATGTTAGCGAGAGCGAAATGTTCAAAACACTGAAACCACTGAAAGCTGTGGTCCTGCTTTAAGTTTGTGAACTGTTTATGGTCTGCTTGATCACAAGTTTGAGGACAATCACATGGAGGTTTGAATGGAACGATGGTGTATAAAGTTGGTCGAACGGTATTTTGTTACATGCCAGGAATTGGAAACTGGGGCACAGCGAGGTTTGTTGTTTATTGAATGTTTTAGGATCAGACTTGAGACTGAAAAGTTCGAAGGAGCAGCATCATGTGCTTATAGTAAATATGTAGTGGTTTCAAACAAGAAGGACCATTAACAGAAGTACATTTAGAATTGGATGTTAAAAGTTTATGGCTAACGTGTATGATTGACCGCTCTTTTGATGTAAAGCATTATGTGATTCATTCATGGCCTGCATCCAGTTTTTTAACATCTGAGAGCTGGCCACCTTTGTAATTCCCTTTAGAAGTTTTGTATCACTGCTGAAAAGCTGTTGCTACTATATTAAATTTTTAAATGATCCCTAACCCTCATTGCAAAAAAAAAGAAAGGTAACACTCGATCTTTCCCTTCCTCAGTTGTCGGGGAGCGGGTGGAGGCCCTGCCAGACTTAGCCCCAGACTCAGGGGGCGGGCGGGGGGGCAGAGGGGGGCGGTCCCGGCAGGAACTGGCATCGCTGCCCGCCGAGCTCATCAGCCAGATCGGAAACCGCTGCCACCCAAAGCTGTACGAGGAAGGAGACCCGGCTGAGAAGCTGGAATTGGTGAGCGGCACCTCTGTGTTCATCTCCCGCGCCCAGCTCATGAACTGCCACGTCAGCGCCGGCACCCGCCACAAAGTGCTGCTCAGACGCCTTCTGGCGGCGTTCTTCGACAGGTCAGTGTCTGATTTTGGGGGGTTATTTTTGTAAGACTGATATAATAAAGATTTTATGGTTGATCATTTTTGCACTTGTTGACAGCAGACAAAGATGTGCATTGTCCATTCAAGTATTTTATGTGTTGATGTGTATTTTTGTTTTGTTTTAACTTGCTCAGGAGCACTCTGGCTAACAGCTGTGGAACCGGCATCCGCTCCTCAACCAACGATCCCAGTCGTAAACCTCTGGACAACAGAGTGCTGCACGCTGTCAAATGTGAGTCATACAGAAGACGTACAGTGTATGTATACCTAGAGTTACATGCATAGACTGTATAAGGAAGATGGACGTAGCCGTTGGGTTGGAAAAGTGAAGCCGAAATGAAATTGCCTTAAACCTCAATGTGCTAGACCACGATGGTTTCTGGTGACTAAAATGTCAAAGTTCAGGGTTCTGCGTCATAGACTGTATATAAAAGATGTACACAACCCATTGTAACCTTTTGTGCCATTTTGAAATGTTTTGTTAGCTTTTTTGGTCACCGCTGTCTGTTTCAGTTTGAAGCAAGAAGTGACCACATTTAAACAAGAGGGTAATGTGCTCAGTTATAAGCTAACGCTAGCACGAAGGATTGTCATTGACATGGCCCAGATACAGATACCTGCTAATTAATGCTAAATAGCACTAGAATTTCACTCAATTCACTGAATTAACTGCACAGAAAATAAGGAGACTTGTCAGATATTTATAGTAGAATTTCCTCAAAGTACACCAACACCTAGGGCTGTGCGATATGACCAAAATCTCATATCCCGATATTAAGACATCTATCGTCCGATAGCGATATAAATTACAAAAATGTAACATTTTCTGTAAATTCTGTGAATCTCGGGCAGCTAGACTTGCATAAAGTGTTTCCAGCTGGGCGTCGCGTACTTGGAGTCGAGTGTTTTAACTGATGCATGAAACTATACATTTTTAGACATAGGTTGTAACGGCCGCCGTTTTCTTTGTGAGTATTTATTACACAGCGTGCTGCGGGGAAAAGCCTGTTCTAACCTTTGAGTCTAAGGTTTATTTTTTTAGCACCTGACGGCTCTTTTTTGCTTCTCATCCGTAAATACTCTGCATCTTTCACGTGATTCAGTTTATTTTGAAAAGTCTCAACAGGATCTTGAGCTTTATTGTGAAAGGTTTATGTGGAAAATAAACAAGCGGACACGCTGTGGTTTTACCGTCGTTGTTGCTAACGACAACCCATAAAAACAAGCGCTTGTCTGTCTGTAGTGAGGTTATATTAAATATAAGAGAAAGAGAGAACTTTAAGAAATTAATATAGCCACTACAGTGACCATCAAAATGATGAAAAAATATTGCCGTAAACAGTTTATTTTGCGACACCACGAAACAAACAATAGCGTAAAATGAAACGATAGACGTTTTTATATCGTCATCCGATATATATCGTTATATCGAACAGCCCTACCAACACCAAAACTCCATGTCTAGACATCCAGTTAAGTGACTCAAATTAGTGGCTCTGAGGCCTAGCAGAGAGCTGGAAGCTACAGTCGCCTTTACCAGCGTCAACCAGTCACATAAAGCAAGCACACCCAGAGCTTTAAACGCTAATAAATATGAGGGCAAACTATAACAGTTGTTATGAAAATGTGCATTAGCTATAGAAGACAAATTGGGCTTGGGAGTCTATGATACTTGCTTTTGGAGCCAGCCTCAAGTTCAGTTCAATTCAATTCAGTTTTATTTATACAGCGCCAAATCACAACAACAATCGCCTCAAGGTGCTTTATATTGTAAGGTAGACTCTACAATAATACATACAGAGAAAAACCCAACAATCATATGATCCCCTATGAACAAGCACTTTGGTGAAAGTGGGAAGGAAAAACTCCCTTTTAACAGAAAGAAACCTCCAGCAGAACCAGGCTCAGGGAGGGGCGGGGCCATCTGCTGGGACCAGTTTGGGTGAGACAAGGAAGAGAGAACAAAAGACCTGCTGTGAGAACCAGAGATGAATAAATAGTATGATGAAGTGTACCCAGAGGTTGCCCTTTGTTCAAAATTAAAGTCTACAAATCAATGACGTCACACTGGCCTATGTTTATATACAGTCTATGATTACATGTCAGTGAGATCTTGGAGCTGCCAGTATGCAAAGCTGCAGCTTTAGAATTTAGGCTCTAATGCGTTTCTGCGTTTCTCTGCCATATGTTTTTTTTCTCCCTTCATTTCCTTTTATTGTCCCTTTACATACTCTTTGCCTCGCTCCAGTCTACTGCCAGAATTTCGCACCGAGCTTCAAGGAGAGCGAAATGAACGCCATCGCTGCCGACATGTGCACCAACGCCCGCCGCGTTGTCCGCAAGAGCTGGATCCCCAAACTGAAACTGCTGATGGCCGACAGCGACGCCTACTCCGCGTTCCTGGCCGACAGCGTGAAGATGGAGGCCGACGCGTTGGGGACGGAGCAAGGTTTCGACCCCGCCTCACTGGAAGCCGTGGCTGCAGCGGCAGCAGCCAACAACAGCGAAGCGGGAAGCGGAGCCACACCGGCAGACGGCCTGCAGGGGGCAGGGGGAGATAGCAGCACTTTGTTTTGAGTGAGTGAACGGACAGACAGATAGAATGGACAGATTGATGGAAGGAGGGGTGGAATATCTCTGGGGTGATGAGAACAGAACGATGGCCACTCTGGTCTTGATGACAGTAATCACTCCTCCCCTAGCCCGCTATATGTTTGGGGATCTGTTTCTTCAGTTTGTTCTGCTTGCCTTCCTTTGTTTGTCCACGTTTCTGTCTGTCTCCACAGCTCAGAATGAATCTCTGCAGTTTGTTCTTGAATGCTCTTGTGGAGAGAGATGGAAAACCATGGTGAAAGGTAGCAGAAGGAGGTTCGCTCCCCCCCAGTTCCTCATCCTTCTGCAACCTTTAGAAACCTGATTGTTTCAGCCTTTATTTTTTATGTTTTTTAAGAGTGTGTACTGTCACTAAAAACCTTTTCTTACCATAATCGATCACAGACATTCCCTAGGGGAAGGGGGGGTGGGGAGGGGAAATCCAGTTTGGAGAAGGCGACGGCTCCTTCTCCAAACTTCGGTAACACTGTTGTTTTTGATATTGAATGTATGCGTGGCGAAGCATTCGAAATGCAGCTGAGTGAGGTTGCGCCGAGCCCTTTTTGTTTTGTTGTTTTGGTTTGCTTTGTTTCATCTGCCAGATGAAAGTTTCTCTGAGAGTATGGGCTCGGTGAGGTCAGGGGTTGAAATGAATATTAATATGTATATTGGCATGGTTCATGATCTCCTTGACCTCAGCCTGCTCTTTAACCCCAGCTGGCCATGCCGGGAAGCTAACCTACTGGTCTTCAGAGAAATGCTCTGACTTGGACAGCAGCTTTTCGATTGGCTGGTGATATGTTCAGATTTGTTAGCGAGTTTAAAGGCTAATCAATAACCTTCCCCCCCCTCCCAAACCTTCCCCACATTTTGGCCGTTAAACTCTAAAAAAAACAAAAAATAAAATATCAGTTTGTTTACTTTTTCTGGGTTTTTTTGTCACCTTTGTGTGTGTCTCCTGAAGGAGAGGAAATTTGTTACTGATGATTGTAAAAGAGTTTGCGTGTGATAAATGCACTGTGTTATTTCCTGCGGTATGAGTACAATCGAACTAAGTTTTTGTATGTATCAGACTGAGAAAACGGGGTGGCTTTATTTTAAAAAAGGCAAAAAAGAGAAAAATAAGAAAAAGCTAGAATCCAATTTCTAAGTTTGTTTAACTCCCCCCCCCTCCCCTTTTTAAAAAAAATCTGAACGAAAGTCGAGAATTGTCTTAAAGCGAGTTTCTGCCTGTGAGCTTAGTGACAAATTGAGTGTGTGTGTGTGTGTGTGTGTGTGTGAGAGAGGATACAGCGGCGGTGCTCTTTTCATGTCAGCTCATGTTTAAATTGATTTCTCTGAGAATATTAACGGAACGGGCTTCCTCAGGCTCTGCCCGCCTGGATGTGTGCTCGCCTGGCACGGACAAAGGTGCTAATTCAGGCGACGGTACATGGCGAGCAGCACGGCTCTGTGCGCGCGTGTAGGTGTGCGTCTGAATGGCCGCACAGTTTGTGCTGCCGCAGAGAGTGTTAGAGAGAGAGGGAGGCCAGACAGAGCGTTTCACACACGCTTGGGCGATTCATTCACCCATCACTGCAGTGAGCACACATACATGCGCTAATACGCATTTGGGGGCTGTCAGCTGCATCAGCTACAGTACACCAGAGCGACGTGGGAATTAAAGGGGAATCGCATCGAAGCGATACGTTTCAGATACATTTTGTGTTTGAGGAGAATGCAGCAGATAGAAAAGTGGCTCAAAGTTGTGCGCGTCTGTTTGAAAGTGAAATTCCTGGCTTTATAAGTGCTTATAATGACAAAAAAAGGAAAGCTGCTAAATGATAGAAATCAGAGAAAAATGTTGGCATAGAAACAACCCTGAAAGTCATTGCAGTCATGGTTGCTTTTGGTACTTGTGTGTGTGAGTGGTAGCTTTCAAGAAAAAAAAAGAACAAGAGTGCAGAAGTAGATCTTTTCTTTTTTTAAAAAAAAAAAACTGACCTTCAGCTTTGGCAACGCAGCTGAATACAGTCATCAAGAAAACCCTGGAAAGGGCTTTCTGCTCTTGTTCAGTTTGAAGTTGAATGCAGGTCCAGAGGAACTTTTGATTTAGTCCCACTGGTACTCTGATCATCAATGCCATTGTGCTGTCTGAAATGGATGTTCAGTCTGTTTTATAACCAGCTTTTAATTTCAGTCCTTTAATCTTGCCTGTTCAAATCAAAGCAGTGGCAATCAATAACAATGAACTAATAACTAGAGCCTGACTGATACATATTGATTGGGCAATATTGGCCTCACAGGTGAATCTGTATTTCCATATATGTTATTCCTTATTGAAAAAGAAAATCATCCTTGAAGCGATGTAGAAATGGAAAGAGAGCGACTTCCATTTTATTGTTTACAATATTCTTAGCGGTCTCAAAGCGCAGTGCTAGCTAGTTTGTGAAATGCATTGTTGTATCACACAGAGCGCAGACTTTGGTTGGTGGTTCGCTAAGCAGCAGGAGGAGAGAGATGCATCTGACTCTCTGAGGGGAGTTTTTGTAGGTGGTGAAGATCTGTGATTGTGAAGTAGCGCTTTTTGCTAGGAGTTTTTTTTTTTTTTTTGAGGAAAAGGTCAGTAAATGGCGCTAAATGTTCCAGCAAAGTCACTAAGTTGGCAGTGAGGTGAACTGCAGTGTGACAGTTGGTGCTGCAATGGAGAGGACTGAGACTGTATATACCTGCACATCCAGAAAAATATGTGAAAATCTTTATCCTGCTATAACTTGTAATTGAATAGACAGCACAGGCGTGCACTGATGCTACTCTTTCAGTCTTAAGACTGAATCAAGACTGAAATAGTGCTGCGACTGGTGCTGACAAGAGACAGGCGAGGTCAAATAATATTAATGGAGTTAATGGAGATAACCCTGTTACATTACTCCAAGTTTAATAAAAGCTTTCTAACAATTGTTAAAGCAAACCTAATGAGAGTGACGGAAGAACTTTTTATTAGATTTAGTCAAAGTTAAGAGTAGCAGGCTTGAAATGCCTCCAAACAGAGCAATTAAGAATGGAACCAAATGGATCAGCCCACGATCAGACCAGTATCAAACCTAAATAGCAGATTAATGCATCCTTGATCTCAGTTTTCATTGTTCCTCTAAATCCCAGTGTCAGTCAGGCTTTGCTAAAATCTTTTGTCACTTTAAATATTCCCCCTTTCTTAATTCCTGTCTTCCTGCGTGCGTTACTTTCAATTTTCCACTGTGACAAACACATCAAAAATGTGGATTTTTTGTTTTTTGAGCACGGCAAAACCCAAACGGGACACAGGTTTTATTTCTTTTTCCTAATCATACGTGGCCCGTGTTTTTGCGATAGAAGAAACCTGAAGCACCTTAATGCTAGTGAAGTGGGCAAGTGGAGACATTTGAACTGTTTAATATCATTGTCACAGTTTCATATTGCTGTTGTGACTCTACCCACCGCCCACACACACACAGACACACACTCGCACACGCAAAGCAAAGAGTCTGTAGTCAGACCGTCTCTTAAGCGAAACGCAGAAACAACCCTGTACAAGATCTTAGTGTGGAACCAAATAAAGCAACCTCTGGGGCGTGTTGAACGAAACCAGTTTTTATAGATCAGTGTTATGAAAAAAATGTGTCTGCTTTTTAAAACCTGTTTTATGAGGAAAGATGTTTACGTGTTTGTTTGTTTTTTTAATATACATATTTAGATGTAAATCAAAGGCTATTAGTCAAAGAACCCTTAGTCTTGAGACAAGCACCTAAAGGCCAAGAGGAGGAAGTGGGGAGGCGCCTTGCCCCACCCTCTGTGATGGACCACATGGTACGATCCACAGAGACTCTACCAAGTTCGATACCTGGGGACAGAACAAGTGTGAGATATAAACAAGGAAAGAAAAAGAGAAAGATATAGGATGGAGGGGGGAGGGGGGAATAGGAGACAGTTTGCACTTTTTTTGTTTTGCTTTCTTTTTCCGTGGTTTGGATCATTCGCAGTGTTTTGTGTAAGAGCACTGTCTTAAATGAGGGAATCAAAAAAAATCTGGGAGAGATGGAGAGGGAAGGAGAGGACAGTCTAAGCCTCCGTAGAGAAGAGGGACGGATGAAGAGCGGGGGAGGGGGGGGA
The DNA here is from genome assembly GCF_036321145.2 of Pelmatolapia mariae. Taxonomy (NCBI): domain Eukaryota; kingdom Metazoa; phylum Chordata; class Actinopteri; order Cichliformes; family Cichlidae; genus Pelmatolapia; species Pelmatolapia mariae. The sequence continues at coordinate 8,839,344 of NC_086232.1, read as the reverse complement.
GGGTGGTGGCTGGGACGCTCGGATGATTTGGTGTGAATGCATGCATGCATACGGCTGTGTATGTACGTGTGTGTGCCTCGGTGTGTAAGTGTGTGTGTGTGTGGTTTCTTGCAGGGTGGGTTGGGGAGCTGTTTGTAAAGGCTTTGTGTGTGTGTGTGTGTGTGTGTGTGTGTGTGTGTGTGTGTGTGTGTGTGTGTGTGTATCTGTGGGCGAACAGAATGTGTGGGTGTGCTTTTAACGTGTGTGTGTGTGTGCGCATATTAATGTATGTATGCAGTTTTTTTCCTCTCCTCTCGCTTCCCTCTATCTCCATTTATGGCATGTTAATGTCTGCCTCCTCACTAGAAAGAGCTTTTGACAGTGGTACTGTGTGTGTGTGTGTGTGTGTGTGTGTGTGTGTGTGTGTGTGTGTGTGTGTGTGTGTGTAATGCGCATGCCTATGCCAGGCTGGGTCTGCGTCTCGATCTATGTGCTGCATACGTGTGTGTCTGGCTTCATGGGGCGACTGCGCATGTCTGTCACTGTGTGTGGGTGGTTTGGGTGCTCAGCTCTGCAAGGTCTGTGTGTGTGTGTGTGTGTGTGTGTGTGTGGGTGGTATGTGCACAGAGGTTGAGATGAGTGGCTGTTTGTTTTTGTCTGCCTCTGAGAGCGGCATACCTTTCTTTTTCCCCCTGTCTCACACACACACACACACACACCTGCAGAGTGACATATACACAGCACAGAGTCTGTATATGTGTATGATATCAAACGTGCAGATGTGTTGCGGGCACGCTGCATGTCATGACTACAGCTCGACTCTTCCTGGATATTTTTTTAAAAACATAAAAATCACTTATAAGTAACGCAAATCTCCAACACTCAGATTTTTTTGCAATAGGGGATTTTTAATCTACAAATTTCCTCCCAGATGTCCAGTTGCTGCTGCCTTTAAACATCCTGTACTCCTGCATGGGACAGCAGCAAAACTGCAGCCAGGACTCTGACACTTCCCACCCCCCTCTCCTCCTCTCCCCACCCCTTTCTTCATCTCTCGATTGTTTTTTCTCTCGTCTTCTTCCCTCCCTCTTTTCTCCGTGTCCTCGGCTGTCTCTCTGTTTTCCATTCTCTTTGTTTACATCTTTCTGTCTCGCCGCCTCTTTATGTATACATTTCTCTCTCTCTCTTCTTTGCTGCCGCCCTAGGTCGCTCTCACACGCGCGCACACACACACACACACACAAAGGAAGCAGCTAAATAGTGTGGGTCCCTTGTTGCTTCATTACGTGAACCATCATTTTCCATCGACCACTGCTTCATTTCTGTCTCGACTCCATTTTCTTCACAGAATGCAAATCCCTGCCAAACTCTCCCCTCCTGTATATCTGTATCCACTTCTGTGTGTGGGTCTGTGTGTGTAAATCTGTGTTTGTGTGTGTGTGTGGGTGAGCTGTCTATAACAACAAGAGAACAGGCTGCCAAATATGTTGCTGCATGCGTGCGTGTGTGCATACATATGAGCTATTCGAATGCAAATCTGAAACTAATTGGGCGTAGGTACATTTGACCGGGCACGTCAGTGCTGTGTGTGTGTGTGTGTGTGTGTGTGTATATGTGTGCGCGCGTGGACGCCGTGGTCCGACTGTCTTCTTTTGTTTTAACCGCACCTTTTAATAATCACACTATTGATGAGGAAGGTCTATCTGTCCCCATATTCCCTTGGCTGCTGTGGGCAGCCAATCAGAGTGTCCACATGAGAGACGCAGCCAATCATGAGGTGAATATCAACCAGACTGTTGAACCAAGTGACCAAGTGAGAAATAATTATAATTATCTAAGACTTGAGCGGTAAGGGGAAGAGGAGGAGGGGCAGGCGGCGGTGGTGCTGCTGTTCTTCTTGAGGAGGAGATGTTTGTTAAGAATCTCCCAGGACAGACGAGGCATTGCGGCATTCTGCCGTCACACGAGCAAAGCCTCAATCCAGACAAAGACACAGGAGTGAGAGGAGAGAGGGAGAGAGAGGAGACTAATGACAGGGAGGAGGATGTGGTGATTGTCTCTCCGTGGCCCTGTGCCACCACGATAAATACTTAGGTGCTTGTTTGTTTATGTAGCGTGACATTTTGCAGAAGGGTGGGGTTGGGGCTTGAATGAATAAACGGTAGATTTGCTTAAATCTCTTAAAAAGACTTGATAAGAAGAGCACCCAGTTAGTGGACGCCAACGGGGATCCAGATAAAGATGTGAGCTTTCAGCGCCTTTTTTTTTTTTTTGAACCCCACAAAGTTAAAATTGCACTAATTTTTAAAATATTTAAGTAATACCTTTAATGTCCAGAAACAGATTTGGCTGAATTCTTTTAAAGCACTGCAGTGTGATGTGTGACAGTGTGAGGCCATTTGAGCTTCGTAATAAGGGGCAGTGTGAGTTTACAGTGTTTCACAGTACACTGAAACACAACTTTATTTTCTACCTGTGACCTCTTAAGCAAAATATCACCTCCATATTCATTATATGGCAAACTGTGTGCAAGAACCAGAGCTGAAATGATCAATCGATCAGCATAGCATGAATCAGTTTATCAGCTGAATCATCAGAATCACTGGTTCCCACTTCTGTTCTGCTTCCAAATGTAAATATTTGCTTGTTTTTGTCCTTTCCTCGGTGATGCTCAATTGAATATCATTGGATGTTTGGACTGTTTGAACGAGGCAGTTTAAAGGGCTCTGGATGCACCACTGTATCAATATTTGCCTTGCTGACCGCCATTGGCCCATCCACAAATAAGATGACATTTCCCGATGGCACCGGCCAATCTTTATCTGTCGTTCCATCAATCTTGCACTGGCTAAATGTTAAAAGATGAGATAACAAGCTGAACGCTTGGCTTTTATTAAAATAATAATAAAAGCCAAATAGTAACAGAGAAGTCATCTGCCATGTAAAGGAGCAACTCTTATCATGAGCTGTCTTCCAAATTGTTTGTAGAAACATCAAGACTGTCCCAGAAGTGGCATCAAAAAGGAGAACTCTAGACGTAGTCCTTGAATGATTCAGAATTCGGAAAAAAGCAATAATATGTGTAATTATGTAGCAGAGAGAGGTTTTGTATCCTTTTCATATAAGAACATCCTACACAGGATCATAGGTTGGGAGATACTAGTTGCTTTTGTACCTTAGTTTTGGTAACAACGGATGATGTACCCCACTTTTTACACAAATTGCGGGGCCTTCATCACTCATAGAGCTCCATTTTTAGGGTCTTTTTTCTTTATGTCCTGGGAATTAAGTTCTTCCTCAACATTCGAGGAACTTTCAGTGAGGAAAATGTAATGTGGTTAGTCAGGACATAAGTGTACTTTGAGCAGCTGAACATGCAAATGCAGGGCCAGCAAAAGTAAATGGTGGTAAAAGGTTAGGCATGTAAAGAACAGCTCCTTACATTAGCCTTAAAAATGGACCAAAACGCAGAGAAGTGAACTGACAGTGAAGTCCAGGCTGTCTTGAACCTCTCTGAAACAAAGAAATCCAACATGATGTGAATACATAGTCCCTGCTAGCATTTCCCTTCAACTTGCTGCCAGGCGTCCGCAGAGAAGTGATAAACTAGATAGAGCAGGATTACAGGAAATGAAAAGACCACAACAGGAGGTGATTGGAAATTACCAAGCACTGGCCTGGGAAATACATCACTTCAGAGTTACTGAGGCAGCCGTTAGCCTACAGCGTTGTTTTAACACACAGTCTGCATGTCTTAAATTTTCCAGAGGCAGGCAGGAGAACAAAGTGCAGGAGTCGTGATTAGAGGGAAGCTTTTTGATGGAGTTTCTGCTGTCTGATGGTGCTTGACCTGGTTATCTCGAGGTTTGGGTAGTCAGCTGGGTGCATAGAGGCTCGAGTTGGCTTTCATAACCAGGATTCTCAAGATAGATTCATATGGATGCTCTAAAATATACAAATAATGGTTGATATCAACCCTGTTGACTGGTAACAGCAGGTACAGATATCAGTGATCGATGTTTATTTGTTGTCAGATTAATTTCCGTTGATAAGATGTTCAAAAAGACACTGAAGAGCTGAAAGGCTCTAAAAGAAGGCAGTTATGTTTTATAATGATTTTTGGCACAAAGATTGAAATAATTAAAAAAAAACATTAACAGTAGGAAAAAAATATCTGAATGGGTTATTGGGTATCGGTCCAGAACTTCACAGTTCCTGTAAAGTTGGCGTACTTCCAGTGAGCACAGCTAAGGGATATTTTTATTCATATCTGTTTTATTTACTCTTCGTTTTGGAGGGAATGTTACAAGCAAGTAGCCGAGTGCTACGGAGAGAAGAGAGGAGACAGACGTTTTGAACACTCTTAAACGTGCAAAGAGAAAAAAACTGTATGAACCTGAACAGTAAGCCTCGGGCGTCCTAGTATGATAGGCTGTATATCACAGAATATCTTTTTTTATTATTGTTGTTTTTCTTTGGCATATAAGATTTAAAGCTCATCTGTCACCTTTGACCTTTTAAAGTCATGGCAGGTTGCAGTTTTTGCCCCTTTGTAGGGCAGCTATGCCTGAGCACAGTTTTCTAACTCGAGGTTGAGCGGGGCCAGAGAAAAGTGCTAAAAGTTTGGTTGTTTGAGTTTTACAGGTTTTTTTTCATCGTGTTTGTTTTGGGTTTTTTTTGTCGTTGTTTTTTTTTTTTTACATTCGAGCAAGCGTACTGTAGTTTTTGAAAGTTATTTTTAAAGGAGATGCTACTAATAAGACATTAACACCTGTATGTAGAGTTGCCAAGTTGTGTTAAAAAAGAGTCAAAGCTGGTTAGCTGTAAAATAGTTTAGAGAAAGAGAACCACATATTTTTGCATTGCGATTGTTGTATGATTGAGGTGCTGTGGGCGGGGAGGGTTGGAGAGGCGGTGTAATGCTGGACCAGATGTTTGTTTTTTACTGTACTGCAGCCGTTGTCGGGACATGATCAGGACGGACTGAAAAATGGATGGAGAGCTGAGGCAAACAAAACTGTGGCGGGCTCACATCATTTTAAGGCAATGCGTCTGAATGTCTGTTTAAAAAAACGGTCCTTTCATGGATGAAATCTTATTCTCTGTTGTCTTTGCATAATTCAGATCAGAGTCTTTGCCAAGCCTGCATAAACTTACACCACAAATCGACCCAAAGTAAGTTTACTTGACCTGGTTCTAGGACCAGCTTTTCCACAAAGAATAAGCTATTGTTGCTTGAATGTTTTTTTTCCTCTTTAAAACGCCACCTGGGGGCTAATTACAGCTACTGCAGCTTCAGAGAATTGGTGAGGGGGGGCTCAGAAGCTGCAGTAAGTGCCAAAACCACCAGGTGGCAGGATCCCAAGAAACAGTGATCCCACAAAAGCTATGATTGTAATTAAAGAGTCTCGATCACTGTTTTTATCCGAGCACCTTAACAGCAGGCCTGCCGGAGGCTACTGCTGCTCATTTTACAAATCCAATTCAAACCTGCCAAAATGTCCGCGATGCCAAATAAAAGCTGTCAGCAGATTGAAATGTTGCCGACATGACTTCCAAAAGAAAAGAGCACTGCAGCCGTTTTCCTGCTTCCATCCTCCATCCACGAGTCACTCCACATGTTTTTCATTCCTGATCTCTGTCTTGGCGTCCGATCCACAGCGAGGAACAAAAGTGACATGGAGAAAGTGGAGTCATCTTTTTTCCCCTTAAAAATAGAAAAGAAAAGCACCTTTGGGCAAGAGCTCAATTGTTAAGGAGAGCCAAAGCCCTCTGCACCTTTCCGAGCACACTCACCGTGTCACTTCCTGTCTGTGGTTTGGATGTCGGCATCAGAAGAGGGACGTTTGTTGATGTAAGGTTGACAATTGTAGATGTAATGTGAGTTTTGTTTGGTTTTGGTTTTTGGGGTGGGTTGGGGGGGCTTATTTGAATTGTTTTTACATTTTTGTACTTCCCTTTTTATTTTGTATGTTTATTTTCTCTTGTAAAGTGTAAAAATGATGATCATCCTTCACCCATGTGGGAATGGATTGCAATGGAACGGAGGCGGGTAGGTAGATGGGTGGGTGGGAGTTGGGTGAGGGTTACCAACAAAGGGTGAAGTCTGGTCTTGCTGATTCAAACAGGGTTCCTACACGTATATGGAAGTGGAAATGAACAAAAGAAATCACCAATAGAGGAACGATCGTACAACAAGAATTTGATGGTTTACTGGTTCAGGGTCAATCGAGAGTTTTGAGCTTGAAAGTAAAACCAATTATATGTATTCAAATTATTAAGAACTTTTTAAGAAAGTGATTTTTTTCAGATGTACTCGAGTGTCTTTTTGGGCTAAAAATTCCATCCAGTTTATCTGATGCATGGACACTGTATTATCTTTTTGACACTTGTATTCACTTTTTGTTCAACAAATTTTTGATGTGCGGTCAAAATACGAAAGGAAAAATCCTCCCTTGTGCCAACTTTCTTAGCTTTGGTTTTGGTCTACTGTTTGAAAATTTTGGCTTTATAACTGCTAAACGAAGCCTGTGTCTGAGCTGTTAGCAAAAATGATGATTCCAGTGTTTCACTGCAGCTGCCATGATATGTCGAATATTTTTAAAAAGATATTTACAAATAGTTGAAATGCTGAAAAATGATATTATTTTACAGTCACTGTAACAATTTAACAGTCATAAAATTAAACGAGGCATTAATGCATTAAAGTAAAAAAAGTACTGTTTAGCTAGCTAGCACAATTGTCAGTATCTGCACTAATGATGCTAACGACCAAATTCTTTTACAGTCAGGACTATTACACATAAATACCAAACAGGGCATTAACATTGCACATGTGATGTTAACGTTAAATGTTAAAGCTCGTGGGAAAAAAAGCTAGCTACTGTTCGCTAGCTAGCTAGCCCTAGCATCATTATCTGTGCTAACAACATATCCTCCGCTTGGCTACCAAATGTTTGGTGTCTCTACTCGTTTTCAGTTTTGAGTGCACCTGTTAGTGTAAATGTGAAGAAGTGTTTTGTGGTGCAAGAATAAAACATAGAAGCTCAATAGTTTAAAAGTAGAGTATTAAATAAGTTACTTCCCAGCAGGGAGATAATTCTCTGATGGTTTGTCACTATTTGAACAAATTTGCACTAGTGCAGGTTTAATGCTGAAGAGCAGTTTTCTTTCTAAACTGTATGGATTATAGACTCACAAAACCAAAGTACAAAGCCATAACATATTCCAGAAAGGAAAACAAAAACTGATGGACAAAAGGCCAAAAACCCCGCAAAAGACAGAGGATGTCTGAACACTTGATAAGTCGAAGTTGTAGAAATCGAGGGTGGATTTTTCCTGTGTAGGGGCCCTGCTGAGACTGTCGACACTTTTGTTGTGTGGTTAAAAACGGGCCAAACTTGAGAATAGTGAACAGGAAGTGGACGCAAGACGATACAAGATTGTAATCCTGAAGTGAAGCCTCTTGGTTTGTCTCTCGCCTTCCATCCCTCTGCTCAGCCAGCTTTCCTCCACTTCTTCCTCGGCGTAGCGGACCTGACCTCTCTCACCCCCTCTCCCGACCTCCGATACGGTCCTTGAGCTGCGTGAGTCTTTTTCCTGCTGTCTGCTGGTCTGTAGTCGTCTATCAGAAACATTTACTCTTCTCTTTCCCCAAATCCCCACACACCAGAGACAACACACATGCTCACAGATGCATAAATATCTATATATATACTGTATATGTATACATGAATACAAAACAGGCAAACCTCTGAGATGCCGAAGCTCGCACCCGCACCTGCACACTCTCTGGAGGTGCTGCAGGACACGTGTGCGTGCGTGCGTCTTCGTGTCGCTGATGCAGTTTTTCAAAAAAAAGAGAAAAAAAAAAGAAAAAGTACCAGTTTACCTCGGGAGCTCTCAGCCATAGCAGACCTTAATCCCCACAGATATCTCAGTGCTGCGAGCAGCTTCTGAACTGCTGTGGCTGCCGTTACAAAGCAGGTACATACTTTTTTTGTTTTTCAGGAACAAACCCAGGAGCCTCAGCAGAGCGCTCTCGGGCCATTTGAATGCATACAGTGCAGGGTTTTTACAGAAACGGGACACAAGCTGGGAGTCCATGTCAACACAGTCTTACCTCAGAATCATGCTTCAGAAACGGGGGCGGGGCTTACATATGATCATAGCAACCGTGAATGACTTTTTTTTTTTGTTTTTAAGTTTTATTTCTTGTCTCTGGTGTTGTTGGGTGAAAACAGTCTGCAGATCTTTCTTTTCTCCTTTTTTTTCTTCCACTATAAATATATAAATATATAAACTGTACATTATGACATAGAAGCACTATCAAAGTTTGATTGTTAGATGTGCACTCGCAGCATGAGGTATTATTCTTTATTATTCTTCATAGCCCAGAAAAAAAAGGAAAAGTGAAATGACAGCTTTTGGAAGTTTAAAAAAATATATATAAATATATAAAAATAACGAAAACAATGCAGTAGCATCTACTGATGTCAAAGAAAAATACCCAACCTCACCCCACCACACACACACACCTCTCCCCACAGACCTTAACCCAAGCCCTGCCCCCTCTTCCCCCTGAACTCCATACAAATGATTGCCCAGATGCTCCCTCGAATCAGCCCCCACCCCCCACCCTGCTCTCCTTGTACATGCCAGTGTTTCCCTCATGTGTTCCAAGTGCCAATAACTTTGTGAATTCCTAACTGTGACCCAGTAATAAAGATAATTGCACATTAACTACTGTAAAGAGAAAAAGAAACCAGACTGATTAAAAATGAGGAAGAAATCTGAATATCTTAATAAAAGGTTTGTAACAAACAGGACTGACCTTACAGCGGCGTTGTGTCTTTATTTGCTGCGCTTTACATTTGTCCAAAATGCATCACCATCTGAAAAGCATCAAATTCCACAAAGGTGGCTACTTTAAAAACATGTGACCTCATTCAGTGTGACCACTACTGTATATGCATGTCTCATGTTTATCATATTCACATGGGTCTGAAATTAAGTACCTTAAACCTGCAATCTTTTAAACGGTCAGCAGGGAGCGCCACTTGTGTATGTCCCTTTTAAAGTAATGTAATTACCTTATTTACCACATGACTAATTTGTCTGCCGTTTTGAATGCGTGACAGTCATGGTGGTAGTGATCCTACCAGCGAATAAGGCTTCTGTCACGCAGGGGTTATGGACTGGTCCATGACCATCTGGCCACCGCCAGTCATGAAGGAAAAATTAGTATTCTCCAGTTGGTTGTGAGTGGTTGGCAGATGTTGATGGCAGCTGCTGGGAAAATGATTGCTAAAGAGGCATACAGACTGGTCAAACAACATGGCAGCCATGCGCTGCTAAGGAAAAACGTGTATGCCCCCAACCAGGTGGCAAAAACCTCCTTGTGAATGCTTTGGCTGCTAGCATATTGCTGCAGTCATAGTATGGAAGGGATGGACTTTTCTGCAAACACTGGCTAGTGAAACTGAAATGCACACCGAAAATGGAGAAGGTTTATTTTTCACTTTTACTGTTACTAATTAACGGTTTACTACTACTAGGCTAATAGTTAGCCAGTATTTGCAGTTAAACATGAAAAACTACATGCAATCAGCTAGGAAACCAAGGAGTGACTTGAAAGTTTTTGTGCAGGGCCTCCTTTCCAACAGCTAAAAACCTCCAGGAACCACTGCCAACCAGTCAGGAGAGACACATTTCCTTGACACAGCCGTGGCTGTATCACATCCAATATGGTGGCCAACTCTTGAGCAATGTGCGCATGCCATCACTTCTCAACCCTCAGTAAACATTATTGTGGTCCTACTCATTACAGTATGTTTATTTGGTAAATTATTACTTATTTAGAGTAAAACAGATAAAGCAGGGAATGATTTGAGTGGAGTGCCAAGTTATCAGCTAATCCAAACAGTTCTGGATTTCAAACACAAGTAACAGACTGCTAAAATAATAAAACCTCAATAACCAAAAGTGAAGCACAGACTTCTTTTCAAGGACTCCTACAAAAATGGTCAAGAGGTTCAGTTGGTGGCTTTAAATAGCAGAGGTGAGGCTGGCAGCTAGCTTGAGCTGCCTGTAGTAGCTTACCTGTCAATCACAGGTACCAGTTACTTTCTGCCTTAATAAAATCCAAACAGGTGAGTTATATACAAATAAAAACCTCATCTTTTACTCATAATATGAGATTTGAAATTAGCTTTAGAGACTAAAACCTTTTTTTTTGTACCAGGATGTAAACTTTAATTTATATAATGAGCGTCACTGGGGAGCCTCAAGTGGTCATGAGAGGAACTGCAGACAGAAATCTGCACTCAGCTCAAGAGGTTACATTTGGTTAGAAATAAGAAATAAAAGCAGAAGCTTGCAGTCTTAGGTAGTGAACTAACAGAAATATGCTCCATCAAGTAAATACTTATTAGTAATATAATGTGAGTACTGGGTTTTGTGAGAGACTCTTAGCATACAATCACAGATAATGTGAGAGAGTGCATCTGTAAAAGTGGTCGTTTTGAACTAAATGCTAGTCTGGGCATGCTAACAGCGACAGTAATAAGGTGCAGATGTAAAACCTACAGTTTATGACATCACAACTTGCTCTACCAGAGGTCAACATCCATGATTATTTACTGTTTTTCTGCTGCATTTTACTTCTTACTGTTGTCTTTAAATGAAACTGAAATGAATAAATAGTTTCCCAGACACAGCTGAAGATGTGCTGCCATTGGGTAGTGAAACATACAATAATTTATTTTCCCAAAACTGCTAATGAAGTCAGTTTTACACTGGACTTTTAAGCAGCAGGCAAATAAAACACACACAATCATGTGACTGCCTATGGCGCCCCCCTGTGGTCAACTGAAGGAGGAGGAAAAATAACTGTGAGTGAATCTGCACTCTTTGATGTGTGATGTGTGCCCACAGATGTGCAAACCACTTCTTTCTTCAGAGAACACAGCCTTCACAGCTGTTCTATCCCTCAGCAGATCCACACACTTGTGCAGTGGCTAAATTAAAACTGTCACAGAGGTGTTCTGTAACACTGTGAGGCCTCTCAAGGGGAAGAGTCGATGCACTTCGCTTCAGCTGCATTTAGTTGAGCAGGCATGGAGCAAACTGGACAGACATAAGTTTTCTGGACTTCGCTGTACTCGTCTGAAAATGAAATTCAAGTTGTGGGGTGGAGGTTTGAACGCAGTCCAAGGGGTCAACTTTATTACCACACGTCTTAAATAAACCCTAAACTAAACTCATTACGCCACAGAAATGCTCCACACCTTATTCTCCAACAAAATTCAGTTGTTTGCACACATTTTATGAACATAGGGCTTTTCCTCCTTATTTCTTAGCCAAGTTTAGGCAGGCTCCACGGCTGCCTTTTGAAAATAAACATGAATTCAAATAAACAATCTTAGCAGCAACTGCAGAGTCCCCAGGATGCATCTGAAGTGGGAGGAGGCCTTTGTGTGCACAGGTAAGCAGCTGCACCCCCCCCGAAATACACAAACATGAGGGGCAATGCTTTTTATTACTCGTTGTCATGGAAATACAATGATAAATAGCAATAGTGCTATTGTATGTTTAATATTGCAGGCTGGTGGAAAAGCATCTGGAGCCGCACTTATACAAATGAGATGGACATGCACTTCTTATAGTGGAAAGAACAGGCACAATTAATATTTTTCTCCCTAACATTGAAGTGTCCCATTTCCTGTGTTTTTTTAAATGTAAGCTCTCCCAATTGATAAATAACACCATCTTGAAAGGTGGCTTAGCATTTGTCACAGAAAAATGTGCTCACAGTTTGAGCAGCTTCAGCTTGACTTTAATAAAACCCATCAGCTCCTCTCCCAGTTTCACAGGACGTCTGAAACACGCACGAACGTGTCGGTCTCCCGACTGCCTATTTTAAGAGATGTGTGCAGTTCACAGAGCCTCCGGGGAGTAGCAGCGCGCTCCTCGCAGTTAAAGTAAATGTAATTTTACATAATGATGGCTGTGTGGCTCTCAGAATAACACACAGGGATGTTTCCATTTTGCAAAGTGCTTCTCAATTAAAACTCAAACATCTGCAATCCAGTGAAAGCTTTTATCAGAGGAACAAATCACAAGAGGGAAGCCAAACTGCCGTCCTCGAGACACACAGCCGAGACGCCGAGTGAGCGCCTCAAAGAAGATAAACACTCAGGATGTTATTCGGTCATTTCAAGTTTAATGAAACTTAAAACCACAATCAGCAATTAAAAAAAAAAATCTCTGGATGCCAGTAACAGAACAATTGTGTGATTCACTTTATGCAGTTTGTTTTTTCCCTTCACTTGTTCTTCATATATAGTGTATATGACAGGAAAAGTTTACACTTTGTCACCAATGTTGCCCTTTTTTTTCTTTTTAGCAGAGGCAGTAAAAACACAATGACATACTCAAACATCATGTGTGAAAAAGAGGACACGATGGCTACCAGTACTGTATTTTACACATTTACATCCAAAAATCCAAAACATACTCGTTGTAATAGCTGGTCATTCACACAGAATAAATACAAATGTGACCTTTGGCACTTTGAATATTTACTTTCATTAGCAGTTTTAAACCAAAGGTTAGTAAAAACCACTGACGTAATCGTGTTTAAACCTTTAGCCATGCTGCTCGTGTGGCTGATATTTTAACTCGTGCCATCCACCTTTTGATACTCTGAGAAGGCAACAAAAAGTGACTTAGAGCTCAATCTCCCCAGATCCTAATCCCCCAGACTCCCTGTGTCCATGCCACGATGAGTCAGAGCTGATTTGACAGCACAAGGGGGTCTATGTGATATTAGGGAGGGGGTCCTAATATTGTGGCTGATTAGTGTAAATGTGTGCTAGATGGAGGTCAGCACTGATGTTAACTGCAGTTATTATAATCTGAAATATTCTACTGCTAGTACCATTAAAGCTGCATTGGGCAGAAGCCCCTCCCACCAGAGGCACACAGGTGTGTGTGCGCTTCATTTGGGTTAAAAACAAGACAACATTGAGTTGTGGCTTCACACAGGACTCACACCCTTTTCTTCCAAGTCCCCTGCTTAAATCCAGTAATCTCACAGAAGTCCACCACATTCCACTTTCAACACAGAAGATTTCATTCCTCGTGTCCCTTTCCTCACTTCTCTACCCCCGTGTGTCCTGATGGCACAAAACACAACTACAGGACGTGCACGGATCCAGTCTCTTCTCTGACTACCTGCAAGTTATAATATGCTGTACAGTTATTTTGGAGTAATGAACCAAAACCATATCACCTAACCCAGCTTTAAAAACCAGGATCGGTGGGAGTGATCATCTAATACTTCAATTTGCACAGATCAGATTAGTTAACAATGACCAACACACTGTGTGCTGTAATTGCACAATCAGCTTTGCAATCAATTCAGCACCATCACTACATGAAACTTGTCAAGCACGTGTCTGATGTGCCGTTACATTCTAATCATGTAAAAACAATTCCCAGGTTTAACTGAAACAGTAAAAGGAAGCTCTCTGTTCAAAGCCCTTCTTGTGCCTTTACATTCATACGCCTCCGTGTTGTTTCAGACTGACACGTTTCCCGGTTTTTGAGCTACTTGCCCTTCTGGGACAAGAAGCTGGGACAAGAGCTCACATTAACTTACACAAAGCTCTGGCAGTAAAGGTGCTTTCAGCCTTACCCACTCCTGCAACAGGCAAAGGCACCTGACCTCTGACCTACAAAACAAAGAGTTCATGTTCTCTGTAACTGGGTGATTAAAGCTTGAGTGAAGATATCTGGATCACACAGGATTAAAAATCAGATGCTTTGTACAAGAATAATTTCCATTTACACACAAAAAGCAAGTTGAAGCATTTACACAGCGCTGCAACACACCTCAGTGTGGGTAGTGCTGCCTGACGTGACACAAAAGAATAGAAATGAGCCTCAGGCTCCAGCAGAGGGAGCTCTAAGCCTAAATCTAGGCTGTGTGGGGACATCCTGCCCAGCAACTATTCCTCTGCTCATTAGCTGAAGCTTTTCAATAAAAAAAGAGAGGCAGAGCCATTCGCTTGAAGCCAAGGTTTTCTCTCTTCACCCAGTGAGGGTAACAAAGCCTTAGCCAATCGTGTGCTCAAATGTCTGCGGGGGTGCGAAGGAAGGTGGCCTTTGCCTCTCTGAGGCAGATCACTATCAGAGCAGGAAATGAATCATTTATGTCTGCTGAGTAAAAGAGACTCGGAATGAATCTGACAGGCAAAACCAGGATCCATAAGATCCCCCCCCCCCCCCCCCCCCCCCCCCCACACACACACACACACACAGCTCAGCCGCAGTTTTTACTAAACTCTTCATCAGTGGAGTGAGCTGCTGTTGTGTTGGAGTGGAGGGAAAACCTGCACACCTGCCCGATGCTGATTACTGCTAGTAAGGAGTAAGTTCCCAGCATGATTTACATCTAGGCACACAAACAAACTGCACATTTCAACATGGTATAAAAATAGATTTAAGGCAACACTGAAAATCCTCCCCCATGCTACTGCTGTTGGCTTAAAATGAAGCAAACTTTTGCAGATTTGTGATTTTAACCCAACAGGAGCAGTCCTCCCCGAGTACCTTTAACTCCAATGATAACCAAAATGCATCAAAATAAAAGACATAATACCACCAGGGTCCCCCCCCGCCTCCCCGTGCTAAACTGTGCTGCTGAGAGACCAGCAGCGCCCTCCCCACTAGAATGGCTGCAGTGGAGTGGAGGATCCATCCTCTCTATAGCCTGCAGATCACCAGCTTCCCCTCAGCACGAAGAAAGGGAGTGATGGGAGGGGCTCTGTAACCGTCCAGCCATCCAGACAGGGAGGAGTCTGTGAACGGGGTCGAGAGGTCATAGACTGCTTATGTCAGAGTGCGAAGAAGAGGATGAGGACCACGATTAGGATGGCGACCAGGACACCGATGGCACACCACTGTCTCCGACCTGACGGACACAGCACAGGACATCATTGCGCTACAGTGTCACAGAGCTTAAAACGACCTTTAGGCAGCATAAAATATTACAGTAAACACACCGCTCTTTTTTGGAAGAAACTTTGTGTCTGATTGGACTACGACTGATGATTGAGAGCTGATTCAAGTACCCAGCATATGACTGAGGGTCACACAGGAAATGTTTTGGCCTTTTAGCGTTTCCCCTTCCTGTTTCTTCATTTCATTTCTGTTTTTAAAAAACACTGCTGTGGTTGCTGTCACTTTTTTTGACACAAGCTGTGTTCCTCACAGTTTAGTCTGCTACAACAGACAGAACAGGGGAGATGAAATGAATGAGAAATGCTCCTCTGGTCTTGATGTATGGCTAAATGAGCTAAACAGCAGTGCAGAAACTGGAACTGGCACACAGGCTAAACTTTGAGAGCAATGTTTCAGGGTCTACAGACTCACAGTTAAAATGCACTTCTCACAGCCCACACTGACTGATTTAATTCATAAATCAGGCAGTGTCACTTTAACTAAATTAATTGAAGGTAAATTTTCTGTGAATGTAGAAAATATAACTGCTTGTGTGTAAACTCACTGCTGGTCATGTGAGACACTTTCTCCAGCTTCTTCAGCACAGAGTCCATGCGGGACGATGTCTGGTCCATCTCATCTCCAAAATCCCCCAACATCCTAAAAACAAAACGAGCGATACCGCGAGAACTTTAACATCAGCGTCTGCACATTGTGACCTCACAAAGGCCTGGCTGTTGCAGGGATGTGGACGAGATTATAAGAAGATCAATGAAAAGTTGCCTTTGTGATTAAAAGTCATATCACCTTAATTTGAGGCAAAACGACAGGCTTTTGAGAAAGATCAAGACCAAAAGATTTGACCTTGGTCTTGATCAAACTGGACTGCGGCTCAAGTCATTTGTAGTTTCAACAAATTTTGGCGATT
The DNA here is from genome assembly GCF_036321145.2 of Pelmatolapia mariae. Lineage (NCBI taxonomy): Eukaryota > Metazoa > Chordata > Actinopteri > Cichliformes > Cichlidae > Pelmatolapia > Pelmatolapia mariae. Next base: position 8,823,431 of record NC_086232.1, on the reverse strand, counting down.
TTTTTAAAACATTTGGATTCATTACAGGGAGTTACAGCAGGCTTTTGATAGCACATTATTATATAAATGGACAAAGCTGTAAAAAGTTTAGTGGAAGAGGTGCTTTTCGGTGATGTTGGACACACCCCAGCCTGTAATCCAGTCAGGATTTAGATCGAGTACATCAAACAAAAACCTGAACCTGGTTTAGACTGTCAGGTGTGTGGGAGGGGGAAGCCCTATGTGACTGCAAGCACCCATGAAGACCTAATTTTTCAAAACCCACAATCCTGAAGTGTTGCTTAACATGGATGTAAACGCTGTGGGGCAACGGATGCGTTCAGTGTTCAGTCCTAAATCAGCGGTCACACATGTGACATTTTTTTAAGGCATCTAAAAAAGAGAGCATATGATGACTGGGACACACCTTTATGTGTTATTGTGTTTTTTCAGCCAACCGAGGAAAAGCTCTCAAAGGTGTGCATGTGTACTCACACGGCCTGCTCATCGAGCTCGTCTCCGATCCGTCCAGACATGTCTTTGAGGACTCTGATACTGCCCGACACCAACTCCAGCTGCTCATCCTGCTCCTGCATGATCAACTACACACACACACATACACGCACCCATCACTTCAAAGGACAGACTTACATCTCTTTACTGAAGATTTTCCATAATCTTTCAACTAACCTGAACCTAATCCTAGCCTTCTTAGATGTAGACGCCCACACTTGTGGGGACACAAGAAAGACATACAGGCCATGAATGTGTTCCTGGTAAAGTTTAGTTACTTTTTATAGTTTGCTGTGTTTTAAATCACATTTCTGAGGAATGAAAATCGCAGAGAGAGCCAAAGAACCTCCATTTGCACGTTTTCCACCCGCAGCGAGAACACAGAGCTCTGAAACATCACAAATCATTACTATTTTTTTCTTTCATGTATTGCATTTTCTGTTCTATACCACATTTAAATGAATGTCTTTGGACATATGAGCTCTCAGGATTCATTGAGAGAACAACTGCCCCAACCTCCAAGACGCAGCCCCCAACAAGATTCACTCTTGTGTCAGAACTGACTGATTCTTTTCCGCTGCCTCTCTTTGGTCTGGATGTCATGCTGTTTCCAGACAGAAATACCAGCTTAAAACCAAACACACACACTGGTTCAGCCTCAGTCACTCATTGCTTCTGACCCACTCCTGGTACAGAATTACAGTATTGTGAATTATTGAAATTCTATTTCCCTGCTTAGTAAATCTGACCCTTTAAAAAACAAAAAAACATGTTTTTTGTGTCTCAGTGAACAGTTTTTATCGAGGGTACTTCTTTTCAGAATCTCTACACTAACAGTTTAAAGAAAAAAAGTGCCACTAAATCATATCATCATATCATTGAACCAAATCATACACTGCTACAAACCCCCCGCAGTGATGTCAACGCAGAGCAGACCACATCCTCGCTGAGGTAATGAAACACAAAGGTCAAACTTTTCTTTCATTAAAAAAAAGACATGAACAAACACTATTTCTTACTAAATACCACAACTTGACACAGGATGTGTGATCGCACACTGTCATCACCGCAGGAAGTAGCAGGAAGTAGAAACCCACAGCTCATACTTCTTTCACTTCACTCAGTGTGATACTTTGCAGCACGTCTCCTTCACCTCACTGCTACACTGCAGCAGCAATCCTTCACTGACGAGCTTATTTTTCACTCCTTCTATGTGATCCTTTGATTAAAGCTTTCCTGTCATCTGCCACATGACAAACAAACAAAATATTCTGACGGGACTTTTCATGAATCCTCGTTTTACATGTAATCATTTGTCACACAACAATATCTCCTTTAGTCCCTTCCCTTTTTTCTTCTCACGTTTCCCCCATCTGAAGCTTTTGCTTTCCTCTTTTTTTGGCTCTACATCTGTTCAGTTTCAGCTGGTCTCTTACCTGCTGTTGCTCCTGCTGCTCCTGGATGTATCTGGAGTTTGCAGACACCAGATGAGCCTCCAGTCCTGTTGACCTGTCCTGGCCCGATGAAGTCAGCAGAGCCTGGATAAACACAGACACGAGACTCAGCCTTTGCAGAAAATTGGGAGTGTACGTGTATATTTGTGTGTCTGTGTGCTGTAGGAGTTTCCAGAGGAGAATTATTGTTGGAACAATAGGAGTTTGACAGTTTTTCAAAACACAAGATGGTGCAGTTATTTCTTTTCTGTGGCAGATGGAAACTGATCTGTCTGTCAGCGCTTTACGAAGCAAAGACCAAAAAATCCTGAATAGGGACAACAACAAACGGCTCTTTGAAATGTGTTGTTTTAAAGTTACAACAAAAGTGAGGATTTCTCAGCTAATGTAGAGCAACTTTTGCAGTAGCATTGTGCTCCATTAATATAGCTCGTGCCTTATCGTCAATAGAACAAAAACAAGAAATCCTCTATGATAACGGTGTCCATGTGAACTACAGCGAGGCTCGTTTGTGAGTTATGTAAGGTGCGGCTCGTGTTGAATGAATAAGCATAAAGAACATAATAAACTGAAGTGAAGGGTCAGGTCCTCTCTCTCATAAAACACACTCCAAGGTTATTGAAAATAAATATGAAGCTCCAGCAGCCAAAGTTAGCAGTGGACTTCATTTACTACCAGGTTCATAGAAACCTTCTTACTTTCTTCAAAGAATTAGCACACATGTAAAACCAGTACATTTGTGATATTTGGACACTGGCAAATTTTGTTTCCTGTGTGTGCCTGTTCATCCTGTTTGCAAAGTTTAAGAAACTCATAGAACAGAAAGAAAAACAGTAAGAAAAAACAGCAGGACCAGAAGAAGGAAGCAGAAAAATGGAATTTCATACTAAAAAAAACCATTTTTACACACTGACAGCACAGACGCCTCACATCAGCGTAAGAAACTTCAGTCTTATATTACTAAAAAGACAAATTGTGGAAACTTTTAGTAAATGCACCTATGAAATTAATTTAAAAATCCTAGGTGACATTTTTCACATTTGATTGAGTTCAAAAGATTTTTTGGAGAAGTTGACCTTTGACCTTGAGGTCCTGGTCACTGAGATTTAAACTTATCTGAGATTTTTAGTAGCTGCACCTATGACATGAAGTTCAAAATCCTACATCACCTCGTTCTCGAGTTATTGTATTCTCAAACCTGGGAGTTCAGGCCAAGCGCCTGCTCACCCAGCAGGGTGACAATACCCCATCAGCCTTTTACGGCTGAGATGTAAAAACTGAGGTGAGAAAGTAAACGGAAATGCAATGTAGGTTTCAGACAATCACAATAGCTTAGTCATATTTCTAGGGAAGTGTAGCTCAGATTACAGGACCAGATTTTTACCTGGTCCTGTGCACGACAGGTGAAAACAGATGGTGTAGATGTCGAAGTACGTTAATTTGGAGTTCCACAATTCAGACCCTGTACCTCAAATTGCATTTTACCCAGTAGTGTAGATATATATATATGTTATGTGTACACAGTGTGTGTTTTGTTTTATGTTTAAATCTTCACCAACCTGTCTGTTCTTCTTCTCTGCCTGAGCCACAGCGGAAGGGCTGGACAACTGATCCTTCATCTCCTACACAGACACACACACAAAAAGCAAAACACAAATAATTACACCTCTCATTTCACAATTTGTCCCAATAGCAGCAGAAAAATCCTTTTAAAGGCTGCCTCAGTGCAGACATGTTCATTAATGAGATTTTCTGTGCTGCTCCAGAATCGCTGTCAGGCAAATCGAAATGTCAGAAAGTCTTTTGTTCCTTCACAGCGGAGCTCTTCTGTTTGGCTCCGGTGACTCAGTTCTCCAGGCCTATTTTAAGAATGCCACCTTTGCCGTTAAGTCGTGTTAAAAACTGACTCATGTTTTCCATTGTGCCTACAGCTTGGACACAGATTTAAATTCATTAAAAGTCAGGAGCTCAACAGCTGCAGCGCGGTTAAATATGTCGACAGGTAGAAATAAACTGTGTATGTGGTTACAATAGAAACAGGGAAAATGAATAAATAAGTGTGGCTCAGCTTTGGGAGCTGCTGCTTTGACTAATGTTTGACTTTGCCTCTACTTTATTGGTAACACTGGAGCTGCAAAGACACAGCGGAGGCCTTCCAGGGAAGCAGCTGTCTGTGCTCCATCAAGAACACTTGTAGCTACTGGAAACCAATTTCAAAATAAAACATTATACCCTCAGCATACGGCTAAAGCTTGTTAATTAAAATCAAATAAGAAGTTAATAGCTTGTTTTTTAATTATTATTATAATACTAGATGAAAAATATTCTTTTGAAAAAGGCTTCTGATGGATCTGGGAGTGCTACGACTTCTGAACCATTTATGAGATAAGGTCTAGATCACCTGATGCCAAGTAGTTTTTGGAAAAACCCCACTGTGAATGATTACTCAGTGTGTTCAAAATAATAAGTGTTTGTTAGTCATACTGTGTTTGTGTGTAAATATGATGCAGAAGATTAGAGCACAACTAATGAGTCATCAAAAGCAAAGAAAATACTGGTAAATCTAGTTTCTCATTTTCATTTAGATAAGGGCTTTATGTTTAGGCAAGAGTGAACAATACACTGAGATTACAAACATTTACTTACTTGTAATAATCAGAGACAGCTAATGTCCACCTTTTTCTCACATTATACTGAAGAACTGTTTTTGTAAATTTGGACAGTAAAGTACATTGCTCCAAAAAAAATTAAAGGAACACTTAAAACACATCAGATCCCAACGAAAAAGAAAAAACTTGCTGGATGTGGATTTATACTGATACTGGGTATCATGTTAAGAATGAAAGGACGTGCCATCGTTTGATGGAAATAAAAATGATCAACCTTCAAAGGGCTGAATTCCAAGACGTTCTGACAAACCATCACTAAGCCACCAGCAAACCGATCATGCGGAACGACGTTACAGGCAGCGTAACGTTCTCCTTGGCTTCTCCAGACTCTTTCACGTTTGTCACATGTACTCAGGGTGCCAGTGGTGGAGTTGCCAGTTCTGGTCTTTTAGGGCAAATGCCAATCAGGCTCCACAGTGCCGGGCAGAGAGCACAGGACCCACTAGACCACATCCTGCACCAGACCACCCTCATGATTGTTTGGTCAGAGATATTCACACCAGTAACCTGTGGGAGGTCATTGGTAGCTCTGGCAGTGATAATCCTGTCCCTCCTTGCACAAAGGAGCAGATACTGGTTCTGCTAATGTGTTACGGACCTTCTACATTCCTGTCCAACTCTCCTAGGGTAACTGCCTGTTTCCTGGAATCTCCACCATGTTCGTGAAACTGTGCTGGGAGACAGCAGAACGTCTGGCAATGGCACGTATTGATGTACCATCCTGGAGGAGCTGAACTACCTGTGCAACCTCTGCAGTGTCCAGGCTCACCTCATACTTCCAGTAATGACACTCACCATAGCCAAATGTAAAACTGTTTAAAAAAAATCTCAGTGTCCTCCACCTGTGATACCATTCCTGTTTTGGGGGTTGTCTCATTGCTGCCCCTCTAGTGCAGCTGTTGTTAACTTCATGAACATCAAAGCAGCTGAAACTGATTAACAACCCCGCTGCTACTTAACTGACCAGATCAATACCCCACAAGTTTAAATGACTTGATGCTGTACTCTGATTAAAGTGTTCCTTTCATTTTTGTGAGCAGTGTAACATGTTGGATACTAAATGTTTTGTATTCAAGGGTAAATACAGAGTGATTTTTGACAAAATTAGATTATCATATTTAAGCAGATATCACTTTATCATGTACACCTTTGAGACCTAAAGCAACCGTATCAAATAGCTCTGCTATAAATTAAGAAGAGGACGACTATGCTGTTTCATCTACAATTTGTCATCTGCAATGTTTTATTCATGTCATTCACAAATGTTTATTGAGCACACAACAAAAAACAACAAACAAAGACCACAGGACTTGATGTCTGAATATATAAGAGTGTGGAAACAGGAAAAAAATGAATTCAGGTTGAAGTTACCTGGACAGACTTCCTGGTTCGCTCCACAAAATCTTTCCTCTCCTGAAGTTCATTATCACCCAGTCTGAACTTCCCTGGATTTGACTCCACGATGCCTGAACCAGTCAAGGATCCACCAACAAAACGGCTCAATCAGTGCTACACCTCTTACAAGAGTGATACATGGTTCTTAACGGAAACCTTGTGGAGAATTTCACAAATGCAAAGATGGCACCAAAATCAGATGTGACGGCTGATTCATACATGAATGTTCAGGTGACCACTGTCTAGAGACAGTTTTGGTATGACTGCTGTGCAATTACACCTGCTTCTAGAAGGACTTGTGTTATGGTGTTGACCAGGTATTTTGCATTAAATTTCAGGTATTCTGACAACCTCTTGACTCTCTGGATTCATTTCACACTTATTAATCCGTCTCCATCAGTGATGACAAAGACCCCCACAAGACGTTCAGGCATTTAATAAAAGCTTGCCTTCTCTTCTTTTCCATCAGCAGTGTTTTCTGATATGTTCCTAAGTGCTGACAGCGACTTTTTAAATACTTCTATGGTAAATTATTATGTAACTAAAATGGTTCCAGTTTAGGAGATCAATCTGAATAAATAGGAAGAAAACAGGAACACAGTGTGCACAAAGAGCCTGTTTGTTTTAAAAATACTGCTCATCATGTGATGACAGTGGCATTGTGGGGCATTGGGAAGCCATTTGTTCATGCTTTAAGGATACTGATGGTTTCACTGAGGTCCTCTAGGTCCCAGTCTATGGCCCTCAGACAGTTTCTCAGTTCGTTGGCGCTCCAGTCTAGTTCATCTCGACTCACCTGAAACAAACAAACGGAAACTCAAAATAAACCTGCAAATACTTTTTAAACACATTTCACACTGAATGACGCGACTTAATCTTAAATTACATCCACTGCCTGGGGCAGTACATTAAAAGAAATGCATTGAGTATAAATGTTAGAGACATCCCTAAAAAACATTTTACATATTTGTATCATCAACAGATGTTTTGCAAGTTGGATAATATTCAGTCTTCTTATAACTGTGGCTGGAGACTTCTTTTTTTTAATCCCAGTGGTTCCCAAATGGTGTGCCCACTCCAGGTATGGCTTTATATTTATTGTCAACCAAACATTTTCACTATAACTGCATAAAAATTAACGAATAGCATTTATTATTTACTATATTACTACAGTGTTTCATTTGCTGAGGCGACTTAAGTAATGCTTACACAGTGCCAAACAAGCTAAACAGGAACTTGGAATATCCTCCCATAGAGACGCTTTGCCTACTTTTAAAGAGCACAGGATCTAACACTTAGTCACCAGGTATATTTGTTTGATTGGGTTAAAGTGTCTTATATAACCCGGATGGATGAATAGTAATATAGTAGTTTAGCTGAAGATAAAACAGAAACACTGTGGTTGAACTTTTGTTCAGTCTGCCTTGTGCACAAAGAGTTTGAGGACGACTGTTGTAGTGCCTGCAGATTCTAGTTAAAATTACATTTAAAATGCTAAAAAAAAAAACCCCAAAAAAACCCTACTACTTTGAGAAAACTTTAAAAAAACAAAAACAGAGGAAACATTTTATAGTCGAATCAATAAGAATGAGTAATAATAAGGATGGTGAATTGCTTCAGATAAAACACAAAGCTGTTTGATTTTTAGGGGATACAGCTTTAGCTATTCAAATGCACCTTAAGGTCTACACTTCATAAAAACTGAATGCCTCCCTGCCTGCCCACCTATGGGTACTGGATGAACATCAGGATCCCAATGAGACCAAAATTCTGACATTTTTCTCAGAATTCTAGAAAAAAAATTTCTCATCCGCAGAAATAAAGTGGGTTAAAGGCAGGGGTTTAAAGGTTATTTTAATGCAATACTTGTCCAAACATTGAAGGAAAAAAATTGGACATGTGCATACCAGTTCCCCTTAATTTCTATGAAATACTTAAGTGTCCAAGATACCTTAAGGCCCTGCAAAACTTTGGACAGTATACACATCCTATTAAAAACACTGTAAGAAAATAAACCTCACACAAACAGCAATTATGTAGATGCAATGATAACTCGATAAACGCGGGATTATTTCCAATTACAATATTTAAAACTATAATGAACGCCTGATGACCCTGATAAGTTGTGTGCCATCCTGGCAGCATGTTTGTACCACGTGAGTCAGCCCATGAGGCTCACCTGTGTCCCCTCCTGCAACAGCTCCTCCCATCTATCAAACAGGCCCCGAGCTCGAGACAGGGCCTTCTGCACCTCCCTGAACAAAAACACACAACAGGAACATTATCAGCACGGAAAATTATAGCCAGTTGACTTCGCCCTTTAATCATTTAAAGTACAGGGGTGTTTTCCGAACTGGGCACTGCAGCTACGCCCCTCGGTTAACCAAAACAAACCCCAGTTCCCATGCTTCCTAACTTCGCAACGACTTTAAAGTGCCTGACCACAGCCAGTCTCACAGCTGGCCCGGTGTTTTCCAAGTGGGGTGTGGGTAGAAACGGATTTCAGTGAGTGGTGAGTGCGTCGCTCTGATTAAAAAAAAACAAACTCACTGAGCCCCTCTGCGCAGCTGCTACCGTAGCACTAATGCTAACTAGCTAGAGCTAGCCGCTGGGCTAACTTCTCTGATATAACTTTGCTTTGAGGGGAAAAATAGCAACACCCCCGCGTAACTAACGCTCAACGTGCTAAAAGCTGTAGTTAGTTTATAACGACGCGAGCTTTCACGTCTCATTTAGTTTTCATTTCTCACCCCTTCACAACGAAAAATGGGTCTTCTATCGACATGTTGTTTCCTTCCTCTTCACACCTAGCGCATGCGCACGTCACTGGTAGCGCACAGACGTAAAAAAGACAATAGGGGAGGGGAGGTGGAGAATGGGGGTGTATGGTAGTTATATAACTCAGCCCAGTAACAGCTATGCAGGCGCTGTCCGAGCCACTATTTGCTGGGACTTCGTCACAAGCATAAACACAAAGGACGAGAATAAAACAGTTATAAACAAACAGGTAGATAAAACAGGTATGGGAGCTGGACATAGTATATATTATTTGATTGATTCAAGTATAAAGTGCAGACCATGTACTGCAGATTTGGAAAAGGTAATGGAAAATTCTGTGAGCAACAGGGGCAAAGTCCATCTGATGATGACAACAGTTTCATGGAAAGTGCTTTTGCCAACCTCAGTGTGGAAATCTGACCTACGCTGATGTGTCATTGGACACTATGGAGGTCCTATTAGAAATTAATTTGAGACGATCCATGAAAATGGTAAAGGAAAAAAAAGGGATAATAGCAGGGTGTTGCTAGGGGAGAGAAAAAAAGCATGCTCAGCAAATCCTCTACAGCCGTGTTTGCATGCCTCCGTCCTGTCCCACCCATTCGTCTCTATTCCTGTGGGCTTTTCTCAAGCCCACCCTGTCCTGCCCAGCTCCTTCCTTCCTTCCTTCCTTCCTGTCGTCATCCTGCACCCCCCCCCCCCCCCCAATTCCTCCCATCCTGTCCTGAGAAAATTCACAGCTATAGCTATAAATATCCCGTCTTCTGTTCCAGGTTCTCTCAGTCCAATGGAGCACGTTTGGAATGTGGCGGCACGGCTGATTCCCATCATTGTCGGCTTGCCAATGACAAATCTGCAAATCTGACAAACTGTGTGATGCTATCGTGTTGATACGCACCGAAATCTGTGAGGAATGTTTGCAACACCTTATTGAACTCATGGTGACTGTGACAGTGTATGTCACAGTCACCATGAGTTCTTATTTAAAAGACTAAACTCTTATTTTAGTACAGCTGAAAACTACCAAGCTGATCAAACCAGGAGTAAATTTGCCCAGTCAAGTGTCTGAACACTGAAACCTGGCTCTTCTGGGTGTCATTTAATAAGGGCCAGTGAGGCATCCTGTTCTCGTCTAGATGAAACTGTAGTATGAAATCTTATTTTTCCCCCTTGTGGAATAGACTTCATTTCTTTGTTTTGAAGATTTGATTTGATTCTGAAAGGTCAGAAAAAAGTCTCTTCTTATCGTTCATTTTGCGACTGCAATCAATTGCACAAACGTCGAAGCTTAAAGATACAAGTAATTGTATCTTTAATCAGCAACATTTTTTAGTCATGCTTACATAGTTGGAAAAGGGGGTTTTCTGATTATCAGTATGCCTTTTAACTTGATGACCTCCCACTAGCTGTGGGAGGTCATCAGCTATGTGTCACTGGAACACAGGAGTGGTTGTAGACAACGGGCTTATGTACACATAGATATTCCACCGAGGATCATAAACACATTTTTCAACAGAATTTCAATGGAATACGATCACTGATTCTGATTCCAGTAATAACTACTCATCATCTACAATATTTCTGACCAGTTTCACATCATATTAGGTAAAGATCTTCTCTTTTAAAACCAGGGGTTTTTGTAAGTGACCCCAAGTTTTTGAGGGGTAATAACACCGAGTCAACATTTACACACAAGTCACAAGATGATTTAAAGTGCCGCTGTTGTGTTGGCATAGCCGGTACTATCCCAGGCTTTCAGTTAGCGTGTCATAAATGTGATGTCATAAAAACTTGCTTATCTAGATTTACAAATTCCACAAACAAATAGAGAGGGTAACCATTGCACATGTAAACACACGCACACAAGAAAGAAGAATCAAAGTTTGAATGCCTTTATTATCCAAAAAGCTTTCATTTTCATCATTTGGAAAACTGTCTCCCTCTGTTGCATTTAGAAGCCCTGCTCTTTGTTTATGTGTGCGTCATATGTAAACACATTTCTGGACCATCATTAGGCAGACAAATGTTTGAGCCCCTGCCACACAGTTAGTGATTATACAATACAACACAGTCACAAACGTTTCACAAATATGCTTTAAAACTAGTTGTAGTCTGTACAGTTTCATGTCCACCATCCTTCGACGTTCTGTTTGAATAAGAGGAAAATACCTTCAAAAACCCCTTTGATAAAAAACTGATACGAGGACACGTTTCTGATTCTTACAAATTCCAGTCGTTCTGTCACTCGATCTGTCGCCGTTGCTTCAGTACTGTCCAGCTCAGCTGAAGGCAGATCTGCCTTTGACGGAAACCTTGACTCATTTTACCCTAACACCGTGATGTAGCAGGAAAATCTTCTTTGCCGGAACAAAACAAGATCTGAACTCAACCAAATCATGCCGGTATAAAAAAGGAAACTGGCTCAGAGTCAACAAGCAGGAGAAAACAGTCAGAGAAGCGAGTCTAAATATAGAAGTCTGACCCATTCCTTTGTGGTGCCTTTAAGTGCTCCCAGTAAGAATGACCTAATGCAACTTCCTGCTGCTGATAAGTGCGTTCGCCCTTCCTCGCAGACCGAGGTGATTTATTTAAACCACTTGTTTTTGACGAGGCACTGATTTAAAGTCAAGGATGCTGGAACCACAGGGTGTTTGCAGTTTTTGGTTACAAAATGAACAAAAATAAAAAGTAAAAAATGATTGCTTGGTTATCACACAGTTCATCCTCTGTCAAGAATTAGAGCCAAGTGTAAATCAGCTCTATTGAGAAACTGCATCTGCTTTTCAAAGCTAATACTGCAGGACTGACAGCTGTCTAAACGTCTGCCATTTATCCACTGGCTCGTGAGAAAGCAGGTATTATTGCAGATTTTGTTGCATTATTACGAACACTAGCACAAAGAAAAGGAAGTGCGGTTACACAGAAGACTGCAAGAGTACTTATAACTGTGTGTTTTGCTTTATTTTTTTTATTTTGTGTGTGTTGTTTTCAGTGTCTCATGGGAAGCGCATGATGGGAAGTGACAGTACATGTGAGTCTCACAAGAAATGTGTAGCTCAGAAGGAGATGTGCTAATCTATAGAAGCTTTCCTACTGAAACAGCCAAAAGCAGTTCACAACAGAGATGCTGGGACTGGAAAAAGGAAACACCTGAGTGTACGACTGTTGCATGTGAGTATAAGAATCAATTCAGATTTATTTTCTGCTTCCCATATGGAAAAGAAATAGAAAAAACTTATAAAAGACTTGCATAAGATGTGGCCTACTTCATATAGTGAATCATATAAGGCTTATATGATTTACTCGTGAAAGTGGCCACTTTCTCATTACTTTCATATATTGTTTTAGTAAGTATCCAAAACATACAAGTTTCATTTATAGAATTTTTCAAGGGATCTTATATCTGTTTTCACTCTTGTATGCTTTTCATACAAGTTTCACACAAGACAGATACAAACTTTATAAGATTTATATGTATCTTTTCCTAAAGTAATTACTTTGTTTACCCGGAGGAAATGTTCAATCAAAGTTGCACTCAAATAAAAATAGAGTTTGTAAAGCTGCAACCTAATAAGTAGAGAGTGTGTGTGTGCTTTTGGATTTACAGCAGGTAGAGCAGGTTTCTCAGCAGGTCTTAAAATCAGGTAAAGACAGACAGACAAACTGATCATCAGCAAGTGTGAGCAACTAAGAAAAAGCAGAGGTTTTGAAAGTTTGCTGATCTGGAGCATTTGGGTGTGTGATAACACAATGCCGAGGAGGAAAAACCTCTACGATGGAATTAAAGAAGCAATTGTTGCTGCCCATCAGCTTGGGATGGGTTATGGGGCATTTTCAGACAAAATGAAGTCTGTCATTCTACAGTGAGAAAGATTATTCAAAGATTGAAGACAGCTGTCAATCTCCGCAGGAGTGGTGGTCTAAGCAAATATACTCCAAAGTCTGACCAAGCAATGCTAAGAGAAACTGCAAAAATCCCAAGAGCTACATCTCAGACTCTACAGGCCTCAGCCGGTATGCGAAACATTGAAGTTCACGACAGCACATTTAGACAAAGACTGAACCAGTATGGCTTGTTTGGAAGGGTTGCCAGGAGAAAGACTCTTCTCTCTAAAAAAAAAAAAAAAAAACCACGGCAGCTTGGTTTGCAAAGCTGAACAAATCACAAGACTTCTGGATCAATGTCCTGTGGACAGACAAGACTGAAGTGGAGATGTTTAGCCATAATACACAGGGCAATGTTTGCTGGAAACTAAACACAGCAGATCAGTATAAACACCTCCACTGTCAAGCAAAGTGGAGGAGGGGTGATTTAGACCTATTCTGCAACCACAGAACTTGGACGCCTTGCAGTCACTGAGTCAACAGCAAACTCCTCTGTTTACCAAAGTATTGTAGTGTCACATCTGTCTGACAGCAAACGTTGGAAAAAACTGGGTCATACAACATGGCAATGATCTCGAGAACACCAGCAAATCTACAACAGAAAACAGCCTGACTGAAATGCTACGGTGGGACCTTAAAAGAGTTGTGCAAATATGAATGCCTGCAACTGTCAATGAACTGAAGCAACACTGTCAAGAAGAGCGGGCCAAAATCCCTCCACAACAATGTGTGAGTGTGATAAAGTCATGCAGAAAACAAATGCTTCAAATTATTGCTGCTAAAAATGCTTCTAACAGCTATTGAGTCATGGGGTGTACTTGTATTTTTCTTAGATTTTCACACACTGCTTCCACATTTTGGTTCAGCTTTTGTCAGATGACGATGTGGTGTAATATGTGTCATGCACTGTTGTTTATCTAAGGTTGTATTTATCTATTTTTTTTTTTTAAATTTGGGAAGGACTAAATTATTTTTTATTGTCGTGATAGGTAAAACTTTGGAATTAAAATAGGGTGTACTTTCTCTTTCCCTTGACTGTGGATATCCTACTGAAGAGCATTAACAACCGTCCTTAAAAAAATAGATGATAGCAGCTATGGCGCTTTAAAATGTAGGCATATGTTAATAAAATCTCAGCCATTATATAATGTTCATTGTAGCAACTGTTTCTATGCTTTCCACCTGTAGTCTGCTTTGCCAACTAGGTCATCTCCCAGCACTACCAACCACTGTTTACTGTATCCTATACAAAGAATTACTGCACAGTGAAAAAGCGGGCCCCGCCCTCTAGTCTGCTGCGCACACACACACACACACACACACACACACACACACACACACACACACACACACACACCAGCTCACACTCCCCGCTTCACATTTGGCCTTAGGCAGAGGCAGCGTAAGTATAATCTCACATAACATTGTCACCATAGCGACGGATCCACAGACCTCAAGTGAAGTCATGTTTGGTTGTTTTCTTTGCTTAAGATCTGCTCAGCTTATAGAGCGGCTCATTAAACGTGCATACTAGGAGTAAAATGTGATTATAAAAAAAACAAAAAAAACCCAAACTGCTAACAACAAATCAGTTTATTTTTTACAATTTTTACTGATTCAGACCAAAAACTTACGTGATTGTTGAAAGAAAGAAAAAAAGGGGGCATTCTTGCAAGTAGCAATAAACTTTGATTATTTGCTTTCCTGAACATTTAAAGCGATCTCTGATAACATCTTTGTGATCTTCTAATTCTATTCTTTTACCCAAGTGTAAAGTAAAATCTATCAAATGTAAAGCAACCAGCTAAAACAACAATGTTTTGTTGGCAAAGTCATAAAAATATATTGTAGCTATTGCAGCCCACTTTATTGCCCCTATTCTTTTACACGTCCAGCAAATTTTATAGTTGGAATAACAAAGAAGACAGTGCATGCAGTGCAAGCTGTATCCAATATATTGTTTGTGTTTCTGGTGCCATGTCCACGTCATCAGGGAAGGAAAAGCAGTGATGGGAAAGGTTTCCATGGTTACCGCTTGCATGTTTTACAGCACTTGAGGGTGGCGATTACCAGTGTTAGTGATAACGAGTGTAATTGTCACGCCGCGCCAATGATTATACTGCACTGACTTGCAGTTGTGTGACAGGCAGAGTTACGTGTGGGCGTAAAAAAAAATTAAAATGAGTGCCTGACGTGAGGGCATAACTATAGTTGTACTAAGTTATGGAATTTGCCTGATTTCAGGTCTATGAGTTCATTTTGTTTGATTGCTTTACTGTTTTTGTCCTCCCCCACACACCCCTCCACACACACACACACACACACACACACAAACAATTATTTTCAAATTACAGTGAGATGCTTCAAAGTATAAGAAATTAATTTTTCTGCTTTTTAGTTCAAGTTTAGTTTAAAACACAAATTTACAAATAAATTGATAATGTCACAAAGCTGTGTCCATCTTTTATATACAGTCCATCATTCCGACGTATTAACCTTAAACTGACCTTTACTAAATACCCAGAATTTGCATTTAAGCGTTTCTGTAGAGAAAAAAAAACCTCAGGTTTATGACACAAGTAGGCTAAGTGAAAATATTTACTTTTGTCATGCTGACTTATCTGATGCTGCAATCTGAATGGAAGAAATATCTCGTTGTAGCTTTTATGCCTTTTTCCTTCACCTTTTGATCAGCGGTCATTGTCCCTACCAAATAAAGGGAGAGATAAATAACAAACTGATTGATAAAAGTGCGTGCACATCCGTTTGCTCTCTGGAAAGACTTCTATTACGCATTTCTCCCTGCAGAATCTGAGGCTTTTCTGTGCTGTTAGGCTAAGATAACATATTTCCAATGTTACTTGAAAGCAGCACGGACAGAAAGGCTCCTGCCGTTTGACTTCGGTCGTACAGCTGCTAAGTAACCTTATTTACACCGGTGATAACTCCATATATGGAGTACAGATGACGCCACCACCGCTGTGCCCGGGCACACAGAGAGAGAGAGGACCGTGGGGAGGAAGGGCTGCGGTTGCGCGTTCGCGTCACGGCTTTTCCACTGTGCGCGTTCCCAGGCTACCGGATGAGCCATATATGGAGGCAGAACGTGTGAGTGAATGACGCGGCGAGCGCTTGAGTGTGTGGTCCAGGCGTTACTCTTGTTGTGGGGACCTAAGCTAGTTATAGAGCGTCTCTATGCTAGAGTGACAAACACACAACAAGTTGGTCAGATCTGAAGGTTTAAGTTTGGGACTGGGGCTAAGTTTAGACAACAAGCACTCTGGGCTAGTTATGGTTACAGTACGGCTAGTCATGTAAGTCAACGGAATGTCCTCTGAAGTCATGAGTACGCTGCTCTGTGTGTTTGTGTGTGATATAGAGGAGGAGCCAAAACTCACGAGAAACTGAACACACTTCCTTTTCCCACGTCAGTTCTTCGAATTGCTGCCTGGGTTTTTACCCGAATGTAAACAGCGGTTAATCTCACGCTGCTCAATTACCATTCTTCATTTATTATTTTTAAAGGTACTTTACATTCAAAAACTTCCTTAAACACCGGGCAGCACATCTGACATCTGATGTGCTCAATAGCCTCTCATGTTTCAAACCTCTGCTCGTAAAGTTGCCACGAGCAAGTTTTTTTTAGATAGATAGATAGATAGATAGATAGATAGATAGATAGATAGATAGATAGATAGTAAAGGGCGATTTAAGCCTACAGTGATTTAGAATTTGTAGTATTTTAAAATAAAAATGTCTAAGAAATATTTTTGAATAAAATATGCATCAAACATTGAGACCATGTTTGACATATTTTAAATGTTTTATGGAAAAGTTTGAAAATGATAAAAAGAAAATATGTTACTAGAAACCAAAGCGCCATTCAAGTTTTACAGCTAAGGGAAAGATATCCAAGTAATACAAGACAAAACTGTGAGGAAGGAATGGTAGACAGAACAGATGGTGTGTGTGTGTGTGTGTGTGCGCGCGCTGCTGCTACAGCTACATCAGGTGTGGGCGGCGCCTGTTTGTCACTTACAGAGGAATGAAGTCCACATTACGTCAGAGAGGAAATAAAACACCACCCTGCTACTCACACGCTCTCATTTCTCAGATGACAACAAACGGAGAAGAGACGAAGTCTGAGCTAAGATAGAATACAAGCTAGAAACTAAAGTTAAACTCAGCCTTTCGCCTTTGGTTAAAGTGCCAAAACAACGGTGCGCAATTACGCACAGAAAAACAATGAGTGCCACAACAGCAATGGAAGTGAACATCGAAGCCAGGCGGATCCTGGCCGTGTCTATAAGCAAGCTGTACGCCTCCAGGACCCAGAGAGGAGGACTGAGACTTCACCGGAGCCTCCTACTCTCCCTGGTCATGAGGTCTGCCCGGGACATCTATCACTCTTCCCGGGAGAGCGAGGGCCCGAGCGGGGCGCAGTCAGCTCCGGAGGAGCCGATGGACACCAGCTCCAGCCCAGGGGAACAAACCCGGCTACCAGAGCCTCAGCCAGAACCCCAGCCGGTACTTAACTCAACCGAAACGGCCCCAGAGGAGCCGGACAACACGGAGGACGGGTGTGATAGCGAAATCATAGAGGACAAAGAGAACTTAAGCCCTGCCAAGCAGTCCAGGAAACGCCGAGGGAAGGCGTCGGCGGCGCCTGACTTCCTCCCGAGTAAGAGGGCGAGGCTGGAGCCCGGGGAAGAGAGGTATGAGGTCCCACTCGGCAGCTGTCGCGCCGGGGAGTCCCTGACCACTTTGTCTCTAAATCGGGTTATACCTGCCTTCTGAACAGATGGAGGGAGAAAATAGCCTCCTATGGGGACTTTAGAGCGGAGTGATTCTCTACTCCTCGTTAACCTATAAGGGCGCTGTGATCCCTTTGCGCACCGCGGAGCTGACCTACATCAGCAGTCCCGGGACAGTGGGATTACCGGGGCACTGGTCCGAGCTCTCCGGTCAATCACAGTGTGCCTGTCGGGCTTGTAAAGCCCCCACAGAGAACAACAAAGCACACAAGGAGAAGAAGCGGGCCGGCAAGAGAGACGGCGGAAAGTTTGAGGAAGAACCCGAAGGGGAACTGGTTGTGTTGCTTTTTGTTTCCTGGTGATTCACCTTCAGTTTAATGAGTCCAAACAAGTGACTGCTGCTGACTCAAAGTGTGTGTATGTGTGAATCAGCAGAAAGAGACTTGAGTCAGACAGAGAAGAAGTGAAGTGGTTAACAGTTGACCATAAACCAGTACACACACACATACACACAAAACCGGGACTTCAGGGAATTTCCGGCCTTTACACCCGGATATCACACTGAAACACTGTTAAGAGGAAGGACAGTTGAGGCAGACACACTGCTGCGCACACATTTACATGCACGTTCAGCTGCTGCTGCTGTGGACTTTGATAAATCGATACTACTGCTTGGGGGACTGTCCTACATACTGTGTTCACATGGCTGTCCACGCGGGGTTGGAAGCCCATTAATTTAAACTGTGTGTGTTTTAATGTCATTGAAACCACCTTGTTCACGTCTCGTCTGTGAAATGATGTTACCTCACATTCAAAGCTGCTCTTTAATTCATGTGACTGAATTAATGTTGTAAATATTTCTAATAAACATGTAGAAAGGTTAATGAGTTGTCCTGAAATCTTTGTTCTAATAGACTGACGTTTAAAGTTTCAAACACACACACACACACACACACACACACACACACACACACACACACACACACACACACACACACACACACACACACACACACAAACAAAACTCCTTTTCAGATCAAAAGGTCTGCTAGTCAACATTAGGCCACAGTTTAGAGGGTCAGTCCTTTAAAACAGGAGGAGGATGGTACAGCCCAGCGCCAGTCTGGCTTGCTGTCACTAATCTCGTGCTTACACTAAGACACATACAAACACACGCACACACAAATGAACAGCTTCGCTGGTTGTACCACTTCCTGTGGATTATGACAGAATTCTGAATCACATCCTTCCAACATGACCTGACACCGATTCGGTGAGGGGGTATTAGAAGTGTTACGCAACATCGCAGCTGGGGCCAAACGCCGCTGCTGAATAATGCACACAGCAGCAGGTGGTGTTTAGAACCTGAGGGTTTCTTCATCATTAACTTCCTGCCAGCTGCCTCGAGTGTAACTACACCCTGAAACTCAACGACGGAGGCGACTCTGATCAGGTTGTTCCGGTTGCGCAGTCATCATCCTCATTATCATGTAAGGTCCCTGTCACCTTTAACATTACCCTTCACCCACGTCTACTTCCTCCTCATTTACCGCATATTGAAGCAGAACCTGAGGTGAAGAGGAATTAAAAATGAAAGAAGAACTTACACAGCTCGCACAATTACAACTCCCCCTGACCCCAAATACTGAAAAATTATAATTTTTACTCCTCAGCTTAGCTGTTATTTAGTAGTTCTGGCAAATCATTACCATTATTTTTGCCACTTATGGGTCACACGCTGTTCTAATTTAGGAGAGGATGGCAACACTGCTGCAACAAAGTGTGAGAGGCAGAGCTATAAATAAGCCAGGCTGTTTGTAAAAGACTGGAGTAACTCTTCAGTGTGACAAATATCCTGTTGACAAGACTCGGACACAGTATGTGGAATGTTTGCTGAAAAACCAATTGCGATGAGTTCATGGGTTTGATTATAGTTGCAGCCACATTTAGTACACAGTGAAGTCAGCAGTGAAGAAAAACAAGGTTCCTGGAAGTCTGATCATGGCATTCCTTTATTACACATGAGCCACAGTGCAGAACAATGGAGACCACTAACATGACTGTGAACATTTATTATAAAGGTGCTGAGGAAAAGGTGAAGTAGAAAAAGATTTTGACCTTCAGCCTGATGTCATCCTGAAGTGTGAAGAGTTCATTCGTTGGAAAAAACGAAAGTAATTCGAAGGTAGAGTTGTCTAACTTTTTCCACTGCTGTCAACGTTATCACTCTTACCAGAGAGCCGCTAAGTCTGGAACCACATGAGGTTTGTGAACACTGTAAGCTTAAAACATTAGATCCGTGTGTCATTCTTTTTGTCTGTAAACACAATTACTCAAAAGTTTTTGAGTGAATTCTCATGAGGGGTGTCGAGTGGGGTCATGTTAACAATCCGTTAAAGTTTACCTTACATCCACCGAGGTCTTGAAGGTCAACTCCATGATTTATTGGTTGAAAACTGACAAAAACCTTTATAACCTTATCACTTAGAAACTATGATTTGTGTGTGGTGAATGAAGTGTGGCGTGTTTTATCAAGATATTCAAAGTACCACATTAAGGTTTACAATATCTGCCACATTTGACCTCTGACCTCTCCTTCAAGATCAATAGATTGGTCTCAAGGTCAAAGCGATAATAATGCTATATAGAGCTGTTTAAAACTATGTTTCATAATGCCATTGTTTGTACTGACAACATATAGGGAATGATATAAGGGGGTTCTACATATCACCACTTTTGACCTCTGACTTCACTTTTGCATTTCACATCTACTTCTCTTTCAAGTTGAACCCAAAATGTGTTTTTTTAATAATAATAATAATAATAACTTTATTTATAAAGCGCTTTCAAACAAAGTGCTGTACAACTATTTGAAACTAAAGAGATAAATAAAATAAAAGCGATACATAGCAATACAATTAAAAAACACAATACAAGTTAAAAACAGTAAAAATTTAAAAACTAAAAGCCATAGAATTAAGACATGTAAGATAGGGTGAACAAATGCATCTTCAACTTAGTTTTAAAAACCTCCACAGAGCATGCCTGCCTAATATCTTGAGGGAGGCTGTTCCACAGAAACGGGGCACGAAAAGAAAAAGCACGCTCTCCAGTTCTCTTTTTTCTGGCTCTATGAACCTTCAGAAGGCCAGAGTCCTGAGATCGTAGAGCACGAGATGGAACATAAAGGTGTAAAAGGTCGGAGAGGTATAAAGGTACCTTAAAATCTGCTTGAACCTGACAAGGTATCCAATGAAGTGATCTCAGTACAGGTGCTCAAATTTCCCAGTTCTTGTTAAAATGTGAGCAGCTGCATTTTGCACCATCTGTAGACCTCTAAAACTTTTCTTTGGTAGCCCAGAAAGTAGAGCTGTACGCCTCCAGGACCCAGAGAGGAGGACTGAGACTTCACCGGAGCCTCCTACTCTCCCTGGTCATGAGGTCTGCCCGGGACATCTATCACTCTTCCCGGGAGAGCGAGGGCCCGAGACACAAATGCATGGACAAGAACCTCTGCAGTGTTGCTTGACAATATTTGTCTGATTCTGGCTATGTTCCTCAAATGATAAGCGATTTTTGTACTACAAACCTCTTAAAGAATGTGTAAAAAGAACAAAGAAAATTAAATCACTATATAGAAAATACTGTTATTAATGTAAGGGTGTTATAATGTATACTTATAATTTCAGTGCTCTTATTATCGTTATTATTTTAGGACTGCAGCATGCTACTTTCAGCCGTCCCGGTTATGAGTTAGTCTAAACAGAAAGGACCTAGGGTCACCTCAAAAATGAATGAAATGATCGATTTGCTTTCAGCAATTTTCTTGTGAGCGGATTTGGACTAAAAGGAACTGTTCTTATTTTTCTGCGATAAATATAGTGCTACAATGGAGTGTGCTCATATTAAACATGGGTATAGTTTCAAATCATTTTTCTGAGCATATATAAAAGTAGTCCCTGTGAGCCAAGAGTTTACGCTTATGATGTTGAGGAGAAGCAGTATCCTTCATTTGGCCACCCGAGCACACAGCTCTGGCCTTTTGTTTGCATAGTCCATCCAATCTGAAGAAAGAGTTAGCACAAAGGCAAGGGTAATGGAGCTGAAATGGCTTGTTTCAATCAGAGGATGAACTGAAAGGGTGCAGTAAAAAACACATCTAATATTGCAAACTGTGAATCACATTAAACTGCTCAACACAAGTAGATCCAAAATCAAAAACATGGAGGAATCATTTTTATCTCTCTTATCTTCCACCGCTTAAAAAGAAGGAGCGTCTATTTGTGATGCCACAAGATGTCTTAAGATCATCCAGAGTGATTTGAAGTTTGTTTTTTAATAGCTGAAAAGATTTCACGAAACAAAAGGACAAAATAAGAAAAGTCTTTAAAATATATAAAGATCTGTGTTCGTCCTTAATTAAGTGGTGACCACTCCTCTGTGGTAGAATTTGGACCTTCAGTTTCAGACCCACTGGTTTCTAATAATTCATATTTACAGTTATCACAGTTGTTTTCCTTCAAAAGAGCTCAGCAGCTTAAGTATCACACTATAAGAGTTTTTGCCACCAGATATGCATGCTTGTATAAGCTCTCGGATAAGGGTTTTATCACAGTGACCCTGATCTGCCAACAACAGCTTCCACATCTGGGTCAAACCATACGTAGTAAAGCCTACATGTGTACGCTTTCTGCGCTTTCATGTATAAATCCTTCTTTAAGTGGCAATAATTATGCTGCCAGAGTGAATTCCAGTGTGTAATGGTATTTATCGCCATGTGAAACAACGACTTAACGCGCTTTGTGTAATTTAAAACACAATATAATTGGTTCACGGGCTAAAACAATGCCACTTATTGGGTGAGTGAAGTTCCATGAAAACCCCCCACAGAGGTGTGGTCTTAGCTCTCTGACTGTCATAAATACCCGCCAAAATTTTACATGTCATGCCAGTCAGCCACATTTTTCACTGCTGACTAACTGAGGCACTGAGTAACTGATCAATCATCATATTTCTCAATCCTTGTCATAGTTTCATCATACCGCGTGGTATGAGGCAGGAAAAAGCTTGCCCACTCTTTAGTTTTGATGGAGGCTCACATTAACTCTTCACACACCACCCCGCCACCCCCACAGTCCAGATTGGTCCTCTAATACCTGCAACTTCACTTTTTAGACAAGAGAAAAACCTTCTACTCAGAGGCTGTGCACCTGAACGCACCACGTTTTCCACAGCTGCGTACAACAGCTGTGGTACACAGTGTCCTACTTTAGCCACTTAAAGAAGAATATAACATGTCCTTGGACAGTTCGTGTGCTCCAATCAAACAGCATTACACACATTTAATAACAACAACAAAAAATAGAAGCCTGAAATAAGCACTTCCATCAAACTAAATCGAATTTTCACCTCACACGCCATTTGTCTTACAAATTTGCAGGCTTATGTGTTACCTTTACGCTGTTCTGAGAGGTGCCTTAATGGAGTCAGAGGTGCAAATCTTCCTTTTAAGTGAATCTGCAGGAGTGTGTTTTTAGTTTTTTGTCTCTTTCCTTTCAGTGTGCCTCTGCAAGAAAAGCTGGTACACAAATGTACCGCCTGTTTCTAAAAAACCCAGCACTTCAAAAGGTAATAAACTGGGCTCAATCTAAGGACCATCAACATCAATTTTCTGTTCCTTATAATTACGTCCTGCTCGTTTCTTAGTGTCTGACTTGACCGTGAGTGGAAGTCCTGGACTACAGCTGATAATGCTTTATAATCCTATTAGTGTTCAAGACCTAAGTCAGGATGTTTAGAGGTTTTAGCTTGAATTGAATTCAATGAATTACTGTATTATGTTGATGCACTTAACAGTAATAGAGGAAGTCTTCTTAACCTATAGCGAAAAAAATCAAGCACAGTTAAATCACGGTTTATCATACAAAATCAAAACCTGATACTGAGAGAGATTCAGTTTAAACCTTTAGTCTTTAAAGCTAGTTTATTGCTACTCTGATGAATTAAGTGACTTTGAAGGTGGTACAGTTTTGGTTTCTCTGGGCGAAAATGCCTGGTTCATGTCAGACGTCAGAGGAGAATTGCCTGACTGCTTTGAGCTGATAGGACACCAAAAATAACTCAAATAATCACTTGTTATGACCAAGATATACAGAAGAGCATCTCTGAATGGACAACACATCAAACCTTGAAGTGGCTGGGCTACAGCTGCAGATGACACCCGATGGCACTCCTGTCAGGAAACTGAAGCTGCAGTTCATACAGGCTCAACACCGGCTTCTTGTTGAATCCATGAACTAAAGCAAAGCAGGTTCCAACCTGGTACAAGCTGAGTGTAACTAATGAATTGTCCAATGAGTGAATGTTCACTTTACCAGTTAGGTCTCCAAAAGTTGAATCTGTTCATCTGGATGTAGCGTTTTGTGGAAGAAACGTTTCGTCACTCATCCAAGTGACTTCTTCAGTCTCAGCTGACTGCAGGTTTCCCCAATCTTATAAACAGTGTATTTGCATAATGACTGAAACCAGCCCACTGAAGGAACAATGGGCTGGGAGGTCAGTTCCTTAATCATAATTATGCAAATTCTCATGACCATTGATCAACAACCACTGACCAAAACCCACTGATCAAAGACCACTGATCAATGGCCATGAGTACCATTCACAGAGAGTTGGGGAATGGCTGCAATCACAGCATTGTAAGATGGCGAAAGATGTACCCTTGGGCCCCCTCCTCGATTCAGAGATGGTCTTTCCCTTTTCACGTAAATGGCCTCCTTGACTCCGCACTCAAACCAGCGTTCCTCCCTGTCCAAGATGTGTACATCCTCATCCTTGAAAGAGTATCCACTGGCCTGTAGGTGTAAATAGACTGCAGAGTCCTGGCCTGACGAGGTAGCTCTTCTGTGTTGTGCCATCCGCTTCGACAGAGGTTGTTTGGTTTCCTCGATGTATAAATCCTTGATTTATACATTGATCCTTGATGATTGAGAATGCATCAAGACGTTTACCAGTTAGGCTTTTAACAGGTTTGTCTGTTAGAGATGAATTATCCAACATGAGGGATACATATCACACACATCATACATAGAGATACAAAACAATTGAGTTCTTTGATTATATAAAATGACTCTAACATGCTTTCTCAACTTTGAGTTAGGAAACTGTTGCACAGCCTGGTCGGAAGATTAAACTAACTGTCAAACATGGAGGTGACTGATCAGGGTGAGTTAGCCAATGATTAGCATTAGCTGTCTGCTTAGGTAAGTCTGGTTTATCCAGAAAATCTTCTCTCTAGTCATAAAGGATCTTACCTTTCTTTAATCAGCAAACTATTTAGAACAAATTCTTGTTGTCCCTTTTTTCTCTCACTAGGCCTGCGAAGATGTTGGTTCTTTTTCTTCTATTTTTGCTCTTTCAATTTGTCCCTGAGAAGGAGAACTTTTGCTGCTAGCAATCAAGGGCTAAATAGCCTTTTAGCTAGCTGTCAAACAAAGTAACACTTTGATTTACAGAGCAGCCAAGCTTTAATGTCCCCTTTCCTATCCACATAGCAAAATTGGTGTGGCCCGGATCTGGCCCACACAATGTGCTTACACATGGCCTGCATACCGCAAAGAATGATGGCCCTTTGGTGGCCCAGCTCTGGTTTACCAGAGGTGGCCCATACATGGGCCAGCACAAGGCCAGTTGCAGACACACTGCTGGCCCTGTGCTGGCCCAGAACAGTTTCAGCTCTGGCCCCAAATGTCAGCCTGATGTGTACCTTAATCAAGCCATGTAATAACAACATGTGCCGGAACATAATAGTGCAAAAGTAACATAACAAAACTCTGTTCAGACAGTGAATAGACTGATTCTTACATAGCGCTTTTCTACTCTCCCAGATTCCACAAAGTGCTCTATACAACAGGCCACATTCTGAGCTACAGCCACCCAGTGGTAAATATGAGTAAACCCTCACTAGGTTTTGGATAAAGTGTACACTCACAAACCTGTCAAACCTGCATTTGAGACGTTGGCTACCATAGCAGTATAGTATTGCAACATGGAATTTGGGTCTTCAAACTAAAATAGGAAAATAGGAACATAAATATTGCCATCATTGCCAGACCTGGCCCACATCTGGTTGACATACACCCTGCCATGACACCAGTCAGTCAGAAGTGCCAGCTTGATGCCGGATCCGAGCCAGACCTGTTTTCTATGAGCCTGGGCCACATACACCAAACCACAATCAGGCCAGATGTGGCATGCCATCACATAAACAGTGCCATCTACGCCAGGCCTGGCCCGTATCTGGATGACATACCACTTACCAGTCAGCCAGCAGTGCTGGGCCAGACCAGGCTTGCTATGTGAGTATATTAGCATTGCTAGGTCCCAGCAACATTTAACTTTTTTTCAAACTTTCATTTAATTACATAAAAATTTCACTAAACTCAATTAAATTTTGTTTGAATAAGCTTCAGTCTTATAAATGGAGACCTATACAGCATATCTATATATTAGCATGCTAATATGTATATTAAAGGATAAGACTTTATGGCATCATGTAGTGCGTTGCAATAAACATAAATTAAAGCTGACGCTAATGGAATGTTATAGGTAACTATTTTATTTATTTATTAAACATTCTATAGGTAATATCAGGAGAAATTTAATGCCAGTTCAGTTTAGTCATATTATGTATCAGTTTTCAACTCTAAGCTCTCGCTGATTTTCGACTGAAGATATAACAATGATACAGCGTTAATATTAGATTTCTAAAATACCTCAAATACATGAATATAAAGTTAAACGTTTCTAAACACTGTCTATGAGAGTTGGAACCTATTTTTAGCAACCATGACTCATGCAGGAGTAAACAACAGTACATTTGTTGGGGACTATTTTCAGCTGCAGATTAATCCTCGCTTGCTGTTCTAGTGAGCATTTCCGGCAGAGCAGTTGTGTAACCGAGACCTGGACAAATTAAACAATAGACTGTGTGTTTATAGTGCATCAACTGGACCTTCATGCAAAGAGCTATTTTTGGCTTTATTTCCAATGATCATTTAAAGGATCAGTTCATTCTGTGGACTGTTAATTGATTATATTTTGATGGTAAGAATAATAAGAGAATATCTCCAGGCCTAGTTCTTAAAATGAATGAGGTAAACACAGCTCTAACATATCATGCTGTTGCTACAGCAGCAAAGCAAAGAGATATGATGGATTCCCTGGATCAGTGCTGCCTTGTGAAAGCCATGTAAGAAGCTGCCTGATTAAAATGCAGAGTGCAGAGGCCAGACAGAGGCATGACGTAGAGCTGTAACAGCTCGGAGCTAAAAAAAGAACAGCGCAGGAAATGTCACAGGATGTATGCATGCGTCCAATGACGCTGCGCTGCCTGTGATGGTGGGAGACAACCTGTGTGATCGTGTACATGTGCGTAAATACAGATATTCTACACATTATAGCGCTGCATTACACTGCTTAGATGGTTTCAATTAATGTATCTGACAGTGTGGGAGTCATTCATTTATATAAGCACATTAGCTATAGACATATTAAAACAATGCATGTGCAAACATTAGCGGGACACAGAGCGGGATAGAATTGCAACTGACAGTCTCTGTTATCTCAAAATAAAACATTCGCCATCACCACATTAACACATTAATGATTTCATGACAGTCACGCAGCCCACTTAGCACATCATACAGTCACAGGCTACAGACATCTCAGAAGGTCTGTTAGTACAATTAAGTGCACAGGAGGGCACGTTATTTGTCACATAATGACTGAGGTATAGTAGTATAACTAGCTGCTACAGTTTCCGGTTACAGTTATAGTCACAAAATCAGCATAAGATATGCATTATCTTGCTAATTTATCAGGTACACCTGTTAAACTGTTGGTTAACACAAATATCTAATTAGCCAGTCTCATGGTAGCAACTCAGTGAATGTAGGCATTGACACACGGTCAAGATAATCTGCTTTCACATTTCCTACTTTATTCTGGTGACTTGTGTTTTGCTTTTGGTTTTACTTCCCTTGTCTAATAAATGGTTTGCTTTTTGTGAAACCTTGCTTCCATATGTCTGCGTTTGGGTCCTCCACACTAAAGCTCAGGCTGCTATAATGGTCTGGGGGACATTTTCTGGCACACCTTGGACTCTTTAGTCTTCATTTAAACATCAAAGTATCTGAGTGTTACTGCTGACCATGTCCATCCCTTTATGACCACACTGTAAAGATCCTCCAGCATGATGTCACACAACTCAAATAAATCCAAACCGATTTCTTGAAAATTACACAAAATCACCAGATGTCAGTCAAACAGAGCGCCACTGGGATTTGCTGGACTGGCAGATCATGGAAGTAACAAAGTGCAAATGAAAATGATGGTGGAAACATGACAAACGCAGCAACATGCAAAAACATCAGCTGTCTTTTTCTCAAATAAACAAATGAAACAAACATGAATGGCCATTTCCTCTCATAGCTACCACTTTAATTGCACACTCTACTTGTGCAATGTTTCATTACACCTGATGGTAGAATTAGCACCACCTACGCCCCACGCCTTATGCTGCATTCTCATTACTGGTGAAGAAACAACTGTCCACAGGTCATTTTTAACAGAAGCCCACGTAATTGGCAGGAAATAAAAGTTTATCTGGCCTCAGCTTTTTTTTTCTTGATTTTTTTTAATGTTTCTGCAACGAAAGGGTGAAGCATCAAGCAATTAAGAGATCATATGAGCCATATGAGTAATTCATAGACAGGATTTTTTGGGGGAAATTACCTTCCCAAAACTTGTCATGATTTTTAAATACTTCATTGTCCTCCAAAACCCCCCTGTTGAACAAACTGAAGAAAGTTCTTTGAACAGGGAGTCCCGCTCTGTCAAAATGTGGTTAGTGAGTGGCCTTGGGCTTCTCCAGAGAGGAGAAAGAGGAGGAAGTAGTTAGGAGTTGCGGCTCTGTGCATGTGATTGCTCCATGAGTCCATGTTAAAAGGCTGTGAACACATGATATCCCGCTCTATTAGTGCTGACTGATATGTTTCATTAAAGCAGAGGAACTGCTAACTATGAGCATGAATGAGTAAGATAGCCTGTGTGTGTTTGTGTGTGTGTGTGTGTGTGCGCGTGCACGTCTGGCAGCAGCAGAGCTGGCAGAGATGGGAAATGATGCCGACGGGCAACACATTGTGTAGGAGGAGTCTATTTTAAGACTGCAGGAGAAGGACAAAGCGCTCTAATGTATCTGGCCTTGTGTGACTGTGTGTGTGTGTGTGTGTGTGTTTGATGCAGTAGGCAGGCTAATGGCCTGTGGGTATGCTTTAAGTGTCCTTAAAGCCCACAGATCATTGTATCTTTTCATAAAAATCTAATTAAGACACAAATCTTCTCATGTTTTTAGTCTATTTGGGTATCTGTCAAGTGCCACCCAGTGAGTATGAGTGTGTGTGTGTGTGTGTGTGGGAGGAGGTGGAAGACATCCATGTGAGTGGAGACGCAGGCAGACAGAGAGGAGGAGGAAGGATAGATGTGAGAAGAAGGATGGCTCCAGGAAGAGGCATTCAGAGAGACGAAGGGAGGAGGGATGTCAATAAAACGTGACTCCGTGGGGAGGAGGGGAGCGTAGGACACAGCAAAGGCTGCATGTGTGCAAACATGTAGGTGCGTGTGTATGTTTGTGTGTCTTCCACGGCTGCCATCAGTGACGTAGTGCCAGACGTAGACAGAGAGTGGGAGGAGGAACAGGAGGGAGGCACTCTGGGGACGCTCAGTGAGGGGGCGTTTGATTTCAACATGCTTCAAATTCCTAAATAGAAAGAGAGGCAGCTTTTTTTTTTTCAGGGTAATCACACCTGTGATGAGCTGGCTGCATACATGGACCACTTTTTCATTCACTAACTCGCTCATCCATTCAGGGATCTAGTTTGCAGGAGATACTCAGGAACATCTCAGTGACGTATATATTATCACACTGATAGTGATTAAAGTGACAGCAGTGAGGTCTATATCTAGGATGAGATGGTAGTAAATCAAGCCCTCTTCAGGTTCTAAAGTGAAATGAAGCTAATATAGAGAAAAAAGAGAATCTGAAAAGAATGACTCATTAAGAGATAGAATTTGGATGACAAATGCTGTTGAATCATTGCAGTTTAATTGTTTAGCAATTGCAAAACTCATTTGTAAATTTCTAATATTGTGCAATAAATCTGCCTGTTTGTTTGTTTGTTTGTCCGGAAACTCCTCACGTATGATCAGGATCTGCGCAGCCAAAACTGGTACAGGGGTGCTTCACAGATCTCTGAAGGTTCTTATCGATATCAGATCATGGTGCCTAGCAATCACCTACCAACAGGCTAAACTGACTTATTTGTAGCATTTATGCACCTATAACATATTCAAGAGAGTAACGACTAATTTATATCTGGAAAAGTTGAATTTTACACGATATATTGTAATGATTTCAATGAATAATAATATGCCATGAAGTTGCCTAGGAACCCCCTGACAATGGGCTAAATGACCTGTTTTTTGCCAGGGCGTTGGGGCTGTGACCCAGCATTTTGAGTTTATTATATATGTCTGATTTCTTATGATGTAATGGTAAGTTCTAGTGTTATTATTAGTGTGTCTTAGTTAGGTTTGGTTTCATCCATGCTCCCTTGTTTATGTGTAATTTTCCTGTGTAAGTCTCTTGTCCTTTATGTGTGATTTTTAGTTACGTCTGTGCCTCGTTTCCCTTTATCCGTATCATGTTCCTCTAGTGTATCAGTCCTTCTCCCCAGACTGTTATGTGTTTCATGTCTGTGTTTTCCAAGTCATATTGTCAAGCTCGTGTTGTCACAGTCTTCATCTCATTATGTTTCCTGTTTTATTTTTACAGTCTTGTGTTTCCATGTTCAGTGTGTTTAGTTTTGCTTCCCCTGTATCATCATTCATTTGTGTCAGCTGTGTTCCCCATGTGTTTCCACTTCCCTTGTTACTCTTCTAAGTATATATGTCCTCTGTCTGCCTTTATTCACTTTCATGTTTTTTTCAACTTCAGGTTTTGTTCTTTGTCTCTTGTGTTTAGCATTTAGTTTTTCCCAGTTCAGTTCTAGTTAGTTTTGCCTCAGTGTGGATCGGCCTTTTGTTTTGTACTTTCTCCCAGCCACAAATAAACAGCTCGCCTTTTGTTAGATTATAGTTTGATTCCAAGTGTCTGTATTTGGGTCATTTCATAGCTAACAGCATGAAAAGATTATAATCATTATATTAACACTTACATTTATAGCTGCTTAGATTATAAAGGACCACAATGTAGACCTGAATGTTCAAAGTAATTTTTGCTGTGAGAAAGATTTTTCCTCCTTCAATTTTTCTTATTTTTTTGTATCTTTCTTCCACTTAAGTGTTTCAGTTCATCAAACCATTTCTATCATTACACTTAATACAAAACACAGTTTTAAGTGAGGATTTCATTTCTCAAGGGAGAAAAGCTATCCAAAGCTATGTGGTCCTGTGTGAAAATATAAGTCGTGCGAGCGTAAATAAATCCCACAAACTTAGTTTCCCTGATACTGTTTGTTGCTTTTAAACTAAATGCAGATTAAGTAAAAGTTTCACCACATCATTCCTGTTGTTTCACTGTGAGCATGTGTGTCTGCTGTCATCCTGTTAGTGTGTAACACTGTATTATTCACGTATTCTGTATTACTCTGCCATACCAAGTTGCTCTGATCTTGTGATTTCTGTTGTCTGTCTTCTTGCTGTGACACCTTGAATAAAGTAGACAGCTGGTATAAACTAACATAAATGGCTTAAAAATGTTTATAATTGTTTAAAATTGTTGTACTGACTTTTCTAAAACATTGTTCTGTCATCCATAATTTGGTTTAGTAATGAAACAGTACAAGAAGAAGAGCCACTGGTTACAGTGCTCACTGTCCCCGTATTTAAATCACCACACAATTTATTTACTCCTGTTACACGTGATCGTGCAGGAGAACAGCATTCCAGTTGTTCTCCTGTACAACATACGTCCTGAAAGCTCAGAAAACTCTCGCACGGACAGAGTAATTCATCTGTTGTTCTTCTCGGTATCAGGAAGCTAAAGGTTTAACCCTGAGCTATCACGTGCCTCATTTATTTGGTGTTTTTGGTTTTGTTTTTTCATAATTAGAATCAATGACGTCTAAGTCCTCAGTAGAAGGTAAATTTAAAGAAAAAGTTAACGGAGAGCAAGCTCTCAGTAAGAAAAAGAATCATGCTAGATATCTATTCCTATATGGACTGGGTAATGTCTTTGGATCCCACATCATTTGATGGAAATGAAAAGTATTGAGCTACAGGGGGCTGAATGGAAAGACAACCTGAAAATCAAAGTGACAACAGCTTTTTTTTTTTTGGTTTTTGAGCAGTGTAAATGACTCTGCTCCCGGCACGCCTGCTCATGTTTTTCATTGGTCATATGGTACCAGCACCTCCTCGTAGACAGATGGGTAATTTTTTCTTGTCTTACTGAGATTTTAACAATTCACTTTGAGATGACAACGTAAAAGAAGGCAGGCAAGTGTTTCGGAAGGATGTCTGGGCAAGGCTAGGCGTAGTCTACAGCAGCTAGCAACAAGAATAAATAAATAAATAGAAGTGGCACAAATATTTATCAAGACTTTTAACTAGCAGACACTATGAACTCATCCGGAAAGTATTTATTGCAATCATGATTCAGGGAAGGCAGAAAAGTTTTTTTTTTTACAGACTTCTTTGCAAGCTGACTTACTTTTATTTTATCACAAGAAGAGAGGCACCCTGCAGGCCATTAGAAATACTGCAGATTAAAATGTAAGTAATGGCCATCCTTTATTTCCAGTTTGTGACTGTAGCATTTGGATTTGCGTTCAAGTTTGCAGAACATCACAATAAGCTTCTCTTCTCACAAACAACCAAAATCTATTTACATGCATTTTCCATGTGATGAATTGCAATGAGAGTTTGTTCAGTCTTGTATTGATTTCACTGAGTCCACCTACAGTTCTTTGTGGAGCTAAAACAAGCTATTTCACATCTGTTATCACACCAACTAGATGTGATTAGATTATGTGTAATCTGATTTGTCAGAGGTGTCACGGTGTGTGGCATCAATGAAGCAGACAGGAGGATGGTTAGAATGCATTCTCTCTGGTTTATTCAGGTTCTTTAGGAAGAGTTCTGTTTGAAATTACAAAATGCACTGGTAGAAACAGCAGAGATAGAGAAAGAAACAGAGGGAGAGAAAGAGATGGTCAGAGAAAGTGAGAAAGAGAGGAAGAGAGAAAGAAGGGAATTCATAAACGGGAATAACATCACCAGATTCAGGTTCAGGCAGCTCTTTACTCTCAAAGGGATTGTTTATTATCGAGGAAAAGTTTAGTATTCCTTCTCCCCCCTTTTTAAAATCTTTTTTCTCTCTCTTTTTTCTTGTAATGTTAGTTTAAGTGTTATCTATCCTTCTTACCCCATGGATACCCCCCCTCCCTCCCCGTGAAATAACTGGCAAATATAAGAAACAAACATTCTTTGATTTTATCATCAAAGTCATTTCCATTTTTTTGTTAGCATGATTTTGTTTTTCCGTTTTTTTATTTGTTTTTTTTTTATTTTTGTTTTTAAAAATAGAAGAAAAAAGAAACACATTGCTCTTAAAAACATCTATCTATCTATATATATATATTTTACATATATATACTTTTTCTTTATATTTAATATATTTTTTTTAATTCCTGAAGTTGACTTGTTACCCAACATAGTGGCATGCACATTGCACATGCAAATCTGTAATTAAATACTTCTCTTTTATCTTAAATTGCCATGTATGATTATATTTTTATCTTTTTTTTTCCACCCCGACTTGCTGTATGGTTTTCTACTGTGGCACTGGTTTTTGTTCTACTGGGTCGAGGGTCGGATGGCGTGCGTGGCGATGGATGGCTGGTGGCTGCTCCAGAGAGATTCCCAGCTTTGCATCTCAGCGCTGACAAAGCTTTTTAATCGGCTGGTATTTGGATCCCTTGAAGTCAGATTGAACCCTTTGTTTTTTAACAGTTGATGGAGGGTTGTGTAACTGGAGAAGGTCACTCTGAAACCTTTAACTCCTTCTGTTTGGCCTGGTGTGACTGTTCCACCAGCTGTTGCCTAACTGTCACAAAGCAGCAGATTAAACATCTCTAGTGGCTTGAACATGACGTAATAGCTCGTTTGCTGCATCACTAATGTTCCCTAAGTTGGTTAAAGGGATTCAGAGTCTTCTTCACAAAAACATATTTAACAGTATTTTCAAACCTAGAAAACAGTCCAGTTTTGGGATCTATCAGCCTGCAGTGTCTGACGTTGATAGCAAAAAGCAAAAAAGAAATCAAATCTTCTGGAGGCAACTCTTCTCTGGTGGGCTGATGGCGATGCAAACAAACAGAGAGGACGGAGATGGTGAGGGGAAGAATGAAGGACATGGATGGAAACAGTGGTGAGCCTTGCTTGAGGGTTGCAGCGGCTACAGCAAGAGGCATTTCACCTGTGTTTGAAGAATCGATTTACTGATTGGATTAGGGAACCAGGCAGGTGTCATGCTTTTGCATTAATAACTCCCTCCTTCAGTGTAAATGTAAAGACCTTATCTGCTAAAGAGATTATCGATTAAATGCAGTTTAATCCGCTAACATACAAAGTAAGGGTTTGCCGGGCTGTATTTGCCGTTCTTCTGTTTCCTTGAGGTGAGAAACTGATCACTGAGAATGGTTTCTTTTCTCACTGCTGATCAGATGAGCTTATCCGAGTTACAAATTATTCATCTAAGTGAATAAATTCAGCCCCAACACCTGCCAGGCTCCACGTGGAACTGAGCACGGCGCACACGCGGCAGACAGACGCCTCCAAACCAAAAATGCGCACACAACCATGAACTCACTCAACCGATCCACACGGGCGTTTCACAATGAGCGATGACTGTGAAAGCTCAATCCCACCACCTTGCGTTCACGGGTGGTATGACATGATGAGGGAGGGCGAGGGGACGGAGGGAGAAGAGAAGCGACACGAGTGTAGAATGAATGGAGATCTGATGAACACAGTGAGTTTTTCACAAACTTTATGGATTGTATACACAAGAATTACAGAGGCAATATACACATTAGATGGCATCGGAGAGAGAGGGAGACGATGGGTGACACATATGACATGATGATCTACCGAGCCCCACCCCATCCCCACCCACCCCTTACAAATACAAACACGCACACACACACCCTCCACACCATCCTTACCAATGGGCAATGAGGACGTTAAAACGTAATGTGTGTGCACTGTGAATATCTCAGATGAAGAAATCATCTTAGTGTCCCGTACAGTGTAAGGCACTGAGGATTACCTTCTGTAGCCGATGGTGCCAGGACACACACACACTCACACACTCACACACACACACACTAATAAACTGACGAATGCATGCAAACCCAGTCCCGTATCTTCTCACATGTACACACACACACACACACACACACACACACACACACAGTTAGTGCTGAAACGATTAGTCGATTATAGAGACAGCCAACGCAACCTTCAAAAACCATTTACTACTTTAGACTTACTTAGATTGTCACTTATTTAACTTGAACCAAATTTGACTGTTATTTTCTTCTTTTCAAATAAAGAAGACAGGGCTCATTAATGAACACTAATGGGCAAATGTGTTTTCAATGCTTGTAATCCACATTACAACAAACCTGCACTTTAACAGGAACTCTTAAGCCATTGCCAAAAATCTTAAAAGCTTGAAGTGATTTTTATTAGAAAAAAGGAAGCAAACAAAAAGAACATACTGGGATCAGCTATTAGTCAATCAGATATTCATTTGGAACAGTATTGATACCAGCGGTGCCGTGTTGGCCTCCCCCAGCTGACACACAACTTCACACACTAGCAGACAACTCAACAGCTGAAGGAGATAACGCTCATAACTCTGAACAACAATGTTGTATTTTTTGCACAAGTTCGCACAACTTAAAAGTACTTTTGCTGTTGATATTTCTTTTTTAAAATATTCCACTCAGTTCTCTCTCGCTTTTCCCTGTGGTATTGACATTGGTTCTGAGGATTTTCCATGGCATCAGTATTGACTTTTAAATTCTAGTATCGTGACAAACCTGATACGTATATGTATAATAATGACAAGGCTTACTGATTAATCACACAAATCGATTTCAGCACTAAACACACTTGGACGCCACTCGAAACACCTGCTCAGTCATATACACTCACACACTGTCACAGACATCACAAACAGAGGAAATGTCTCCTTATGGCAGCAGTAGCCCCGCCTCCCTCACAGCGGGACAAAGCGTGGATGGGTTGACGGTGGAAAACATGGCTTCTGAGGATGAAGATGAGCCTGAAAAGTGGTCCAGTGCCATTGTGAAATTGTGTAAAACATCTCTATGACCTCTGCTGCTGCTGCTCCCTGCCCTTCCCTCCCCAAAACTCCCCCCTCCATCCCCTGAAGTCACCAAAACCTCTAAGAAATTGCCTTCTGCCCCTCCCACCCGTCCCTCCCCTGCCTTGCTCTTGACCCCCCCTTACACACACACACACGCATGCACACATTTAGTGCTGTACAAAGGGGAGACCACAGAGTGGCTTCAGCTACATAAGCACAACTTTTGGCAGCACTACTGTACATTAAAACCCACGGTGTACTGTTTCTTCTTCTTCTTCTTTTTTTAAAAAGAGAGCCCTTATTTCTGTTTTTTCGAAACGTTGCCTCACGACTGACCCGCTGACACAATTTCACAGCCAACTGAGCGGATGGGTTGGTGCATCTGTTCGGTTTTCCTTTATCCCAGAAGGAAGAAGAAAATCCAGAAATGATTAGTCACACGTTTAGAAAGGTGACAGAAGCCAGAGGTGAAGATGCGAAGGAGATGTGGAGAGAAGTGATGACTGAGCAAAAAACCTTGCAGACCCTCCCCTCCCTCCCCAATCCCGTGCAAAACAAAGAGAAACACCCACAAAAACTAATAAAGATCAAATGCTCACTGATCTTTTATGTTCAAAGAGAATGGTGTTTGTTTTTGGAAATGCTCACACACAACATGCTTTCACAAAAGGGCAGTGTTGTGTGTCGGCCATTTTGGATCTGCTGTTACAATTCTGGACAAGCGAGTGGTGTCATGGAGCCAAAATGGAGGTGGCTTTTTAATGCCTGCCTGTCAACAGTGTGGCGTGTCGGTGCGTCGGCAGGCTGTTGACGGAGAGGAGTTGGTGTATAATGTGCTAGTGAAAGCAGAAAGGTGGGGTTACCGTTCCAACCTCTGACACCACACCAGGTAAAACCATACAATAACTCAATCTGACGCCTGCGTGTTGTCGTGTAGCTGACTCTTTGTTATGTTTTCTATCTAGCTACCTAACTCTAGAGGGACCTGAGAAGTAAGCAAACTGCCGTGCACCTCTGTAAAACTCTCACTACACCGCCTGAAACTGGACCCAGGACATCTCCGGGATGGACACGAGATGGTGCCACACCATAGCCAAGAGGGCTAGCCAGTTAGCAGGATCCTGAAATGATGGTCATTTTAGTCTGTAGAGGCCAAAACCTCAAGGCTTTGATTCCAACTGTGTGGATCTCTTAGGATTTTGGCAACTTTTACAAAAATCTGTATGTCTGAATGGGAGTTTTAAACTCGTCCGTCCCATTCTGGATGCGATGTGGCTTTCCTGCTTCGAGTCTAGCCTTTTGACTGTTTCCTCACT
This sequence comes from Pelmatolapia mariae, assembly GCF_036321145.2. Taxonomy (NCBI): domain Eukaryota; kingdom Metazoa; phylum Chordata; class Actinopteri; order Cichliformes; family Cichlidae; genus Pelmatolapia; species Pelmatolapia mariae. The sequence goes on along the minus strand of NC_086232.1, from coordinate 8,786,231 downwards.
CACTGTGGCCCAGTTTTAAAGTCACCACTCTCCCCATTTCTATGCTAGCATGGGCGCCAGTGGGACTCAACTTTTAAGGCGTAGTGTGGATGATCTCATCTACTACAGTGGGTTAAGGGTTGAGGGGGGTGAGCGATGGACAAGATGGGGCATGACAAATTTGACTCGGATACAGAAGGCACTGTGGCTCTGTAGGGGGCTTTGGGAGAACATTCCCCACCTGCCATAACCTCTTGATTGTAGGTGAGGACAGAAAGGGGGTTTCGTGTTATGCGCCCCTTCATGCCCACCAAGCAAATGAACAGTTAACAAAAAACAACCAACCCCCCAATCCACATCTTTCCTACGCAATGCTCAACTACTAGGTCTGGAGGCAACACATCTTTTGGAGAGAATAGAAATTTGTGGAGGGAAAAAAGGGATTCATCATCAGGAGGAGGGAGGGAAAAAGACAGCTACAGAGGTACATGAACTGTGGGGGTGTGATGTCATGTGACGTCTGGGAAAAAAAACATCGGTGCCAGTGTTCACATTTTCTCAGATCTGCATGTTCCCGTTTCCTCGGCCTGTTTTACAGTACCACTGTGTCGTGGGTTCACCTTTTTGAAGTAATATGATGAGGATGCCTATGAGGTCTGCATAGAGTCAACACGTGGACTGGGGTTTGTTTTCTGGCTTTTGCAAACAGCGCGAGGTTTTAAGAGTAGCTCGATTCTTTGACTTCTTTGTGAGCATGATCGGTATGCAAAATAAATATTTATCTGAAACTCTAATTATACTCTGTTGTCTATAACTACATCTACGATATCATATCTAGGTTTATCTGTAGGTAATCAACTATATTTATCTATACTTTATCATTTTGTCCTAGAGTTATTGAATATTCAATAAGTGTTATCCCTCATAACAATAAGGATGAAATATTATTAGTCCTAAGTGTTTCTGTCCTGAACCTTCAGCATCACTCTCTACCAAGCTGAAAGAACAGACGTCAAAGCAAATGGACAGCAAAAGAAGGATAAATCAGGGAAAAGAAGGTCGGTGGATACTGAGGTTGGCTTTGGCAGGGAATGGTTTGCTACAACCTTATGTGACTGAACTGGGGTGACTAGTTGACTCTGGTTAGCCAGACCTGAGAGAAGGGGTTGTAGGGTGGGGTGGATGGTCAGCATTGGCGCAGACAAGCAAGCGGAAGGGCGGACTGACAAACAGATATTGTCTCTCGGGCTGCATCCATGTTTCCTGCAAAACACAAGGACTTAACATATATATCTTGCAAAGATATAAGGTAAAGATCAGCTTTGACTCCTGATCTTGAAACTAGGATGTGGCTCAGAGACTGTCCTGTAGACAGGGAAGGTAGGGCCAATAACATAATATGTTTATCACTGCCCCCTGGTGGCAAAAATACTGACCGACACCAACACTGTACCACTAATACTGTGCTGTTCTCACTACAAAACTACAGAGCCCAACAGATTGAAAAGCTTTTTTTTGGCAGCAAGTGGGAGAATTCAATCTCAGTAGAACTTTTAACTCAGTAAAATGACCTTTTCTGAGCACCTCTTAAGCGTGAAGAGAAGACAAAGTTTTCACGGCTCTCAATAAATTGTCCTACCTCTCACTCTGAACCTAAATTACTGATCTTTGGGTTGGCTTGACAGAGTTCTGACCCCGTTTGAACCACTTCAGGTCAGATAACTGAGAGTCCATCTGACCTCCAAATCCACCATTCCAGAGAGAAAAAAGTGTGTCTTTAAAGATTTGCATTATAGCACACAATGCTGCTCAGGAAGAGTTCCCAAGCCGCAGTTGACTTGAAACATTGCAGCAAGGCATCAGGAACCCGATAAACATCATTGAACGGGGGAATAATAACATAATGGATGTAAACAGGATGAACATAGCATACACAGCATAACTCCAAATAACATGACAACAAATCTACAGCAACAATTCAACCAATCATCACCATTATCATCATCATTGTCACCATCGTTTTGCATTGACATTGATATCATTATTCATAAAAGTGTCATCATTAACAATAATAAATAAAGTGTGTTAGAGGTTCGCTTCTCCATGCCCTTTCTCCCTCTTGTTTCTCAAGTGCAGACGGAAACTTTAAGGTGCTCCTTGTCTTCTAACAGGTTGCAGTAACAGAGCTTTGGGCAGAAACGGAGACAAATAAAATACCCAACTGTCAAAACCTGTTTCAGGTACAAAGAAACCACAAAACAACATTTCTGCTGAGATCTGAGAGAGAAAGAAAGAGCTGGAAAGAAGGGAGCTTCTTTTGTAAACCTAAATGCAAAGTTTCCTACAAAGCCCCCCAGGTCCCACCCACACCAGTTAGATTTCCTCTCTAGTATGTATTTAATCAGTCATGCAGGTTTCCATCAAATTTTGAGCTCTGAAAAAGATCAAAGGAGGCTGAGCGAATGCAACAGAAGAACCAAGCTCCAATGTCCTAAGAAGAACAAGAAGTAAACGACAGAAGAAATACTGAAGAAATTAGTCTTTTTTTCCCATCCCTCCTTTCCTCTCCTCCGCCCTATTCAACTGTGTGATGTCATTTCCTGTCGGGTCATCCTCTGTTGAGTAACAGAGAGGGAAGGGGCTTGACAAAGTGTCCGACTCCCTTTCTCTAGTTACCTGAGCCCAGCCCACAAGTGCAAGTGAACAGGAAGTGAGCCCACACTGTGGCTCTCCCCCCTGCCACCACTATTACTACTACTACTACTCCTATCACCACCATCTGCTGGACAGGAAGTGATGTCACATCAGTTCCATCAGCACTATGCGAGTCCTTAACAGTAAACAGAGATGATAAAACTCATCAAATATCAGCCAGCGCTGTGATTGGCTGGTTTTTGCAGTATAGGCGGAGCTTCCTGGTTCTGTCAGTTGGACAGGAAAAAGGTTCTAGATAAAGTGGTTGTTCTCCCTTTTTTTTCTTTTCAGTGTTTGTCATGTAAAGTTTCACTGTGTTCTTCATTGTTCAAGTTTGATTTTCTGGAGGCATAGCTTGGCATGTAAGGGTTGGGGGGTCCTGGCTTTTTATTAATTGATGTATCTTTAAACATATCAGTCTAGGAGCAGAGTCTAAGCGGCGGACTCTGTGTTCCAGCTCATTTTCAGGCTTTTACAGTAGCAGTCTGGCCAGTGACAAATAGCACACGTCTAGCAAATCTAAGCAATCAGGCATCAGTCTGAGAGAAGTGCTTTTAGGCCTCATAACATAGCACTTTAATAAACTCGTGCTCCTCCCTTGCTTGCACTCCCACACCTCTCTTTTCCTCCTGCAGCCAGGTCTTGATGATCAAGGCTGATTCTGGGAAGTGTAGTTCTGAGATTGAAAGAGGCAGAGGTAAACTGTGTCCAGGCCTTGGCGGTCCCTTTTTCTTTTTTACCCATATGCTGCTCTGTCACTCATTTGAGTATTACACAAAATGTGTAAAAGGCTTTTCTGCTGCCCCCCCCCCCTCCCCTCCACCCCTTCCACTCATTCATAGTCTGAGAGCTGAAGGTAGAGGGTTTTGAGGGTATCCAACCCCTCCCACCACTCTGTTTTGTTTTTTGTTTTTGTTTGTTTTTTCTTTTAGTCTACATATCCAAGGCCAGAGCACTGGAGACTGCTGTTCTTCTTCTCCTCTCCTGCCATATCCCAAGCTCTTTATGGTTGCTAGCACCAGTCATCCTCATCCGTCTCACTATAAGGTTCATGCAGGCCCTTGCGGGGCCCTCTGGCATGGGCAGGCCGGTGGTGTGGGTGGGGCGGCACCCCTGGTGGTCCCCGTCGGTGTGGGGAAGGTGAGGATGAGCGGTAACCATTGGGTACCCTGCGTGGATGCGGTTGAGGGGGTGGAGGAGGCCCGTGGCGGGCAGTCCTAGGTGAACGTGGGTGTGGGTGAGGATTTCCTCCATGTGGGTGAGGGTTGCCGTGGGAGAGGCTCTGCTCGTAGGCGGGAGGCTCGTGGTGACGCTCATACTCATAATCTCTCTCGTAGAAAGGCCCGTCACCCTCCAGGCTGTCCCCGGGTGGAGGCCCGCTCCAGCGGCTTCGGTGAGGCGACCTGGGTGAGCCGTGGAGGGGCGAGCGCGGGGACTGGTGCCTAGGGGAGCGTGGCGAACCATGCCGGGATGAAGAGCCCCCGTGGTGGGGAGAGGCGTGGCGTGACGGGGGTCGGTGGTGGTAGCCTCTGTCATGGTCTGGAGGGGAGAAGTGTCGTGGAGAGGGTGAACGCAGGCGACCTGGCCCTGGGGGGCCATAGCCGGGCTTGCGGACCGCGGGGGAGTAGGTGACATGTGGGCGTGGGACTGCAGGGGTCTGAGGCAACTGGCGGCGGCCTCTCCTTGGAGTGCTGGTCCCCGAGGTAGAGGGAACCGGGCTGCCGCTCACCGAACTACTGCCCTACAGCAAAATGTAAACAAGGAAAATCAAAACGCACCACAACAATAACAACAGAGACCAGAATAGAGCAGAATGGAGGTGAGATAGATAGACAGAAAGAAAGAGAGATAGATGGATAGAAAGATGGATAGATAGACACCATTAAAAATCATCCAAAAACATAGTGATGAAGCAAAAAATTGACATCAAGAAGCCACATGTCACATTGAAGAAAAATGGACAGAGAAATGGTGACAAAGAAAAAAAAGCATAACAGAAAAAAGAGAGATTGATATCCATAAATAGAAGTGTGGAAATAACCTTTTGTGAACTCTTACTGGAGATTAAGGGTCACAATATATGTGAAATGATTAACTACTGTCCTCAAGTCATAATAAGAAGATCCAAGTACATAAAAATATAGATTTAAGACAAAAACAGGTCATACCATACTATAATTGCATGTTTACACTGGTGCTTGAGACTTTGTGTACTCTTTGGAATTTTCTATATTTCTGCAAAAATGAAATTAAAACTTTGTTTTTAATATCAGCCCTAAAAACAGATCCTGCAAATGTGAAGTATTCTACTTTGACTCTTCCCAATGTTACTTGGCTGTCAATAAATAGTACCTGAACCTGTTAGCCATTAATAATTTTTTTTAAACTGATCCTCTCAAAGTATTTGCAGAAGTACATCATTCAGGGCAAAAGAGGGTGAGTTGTTGATGTTCATTAGGCTGGAAATGTTACAGAACTATTTCTGAAGATATTGGATTTCATCAACCCACAGTTAGACACACTGTCTTTAAAGAATGAATTTCAGGACCACTATTATCCTCCCCAGGAGTGGTCGGCCAAAGGGATAGGCTGGGAGCTCACAAAAGAAGACTGGGTAACTTTTAAGCAGTAAAAGGCCATCCCGACATTACTGCATTCTAGGGCTGTGCGATGACCAAAATCTCATATCCCGATATAAGACATTTATCGTCCTGACAACGATACAAATCACAAAAATGTAACATTTTATGTAAATTCTGTGAATCTCGGGCAACTTGCGTGAAGTGTTTCCAGCTGGGCGTCCTTTACCTGGATTCGAGTGTTTTAACCGATGCATGAAACTATACATTTTTAGACATAAGTTGTAACGGCCACCATTTTCTTTGAAAGTTTGAGTCTAAGGTTTATTTTTTTAGCACCTGACGGCTCTTTTTTGCTTCTCATCCGTAAACTCTCCGCATACTCTTTCACGTGATTCTTTATTTTGAAAAGTCTCAACAGGATCTTGAGCTTTATTGTGAAAGGTTTACGTGGGAAAACAAATAAGCGGACAGCAGAGCCACGCGATGGTTTTACCATCATTGTTGCTAACGACAACACGTAAAAACAGGCGCTTGTCCGTCCGTAGTGTGGTTATATTAAATATAAGAGAAAGAGAGAACTTTAAGAAATTAATATAGCCGCTACAGTGACCATCAAAACGGTGAAAAAATATTGCTGTAAACAGTTTATTTTACGACACCACGAAACAAACGATAGCGTAATAGGAAATGATAGACGTTTTTATATCGTCATCCGATATATATCGTTATATCGAACAGCCCTACTGCATTCTAGCATAAGGACCTTATCCTATCTGTAAAACCGGGTGCTGACAGGATCACGTATTAGGCCATTTCTGATGTCCTTTTAATTCCACCAAAATAAAAATCAACAGATCAAGTCATCTGTCTGTGAACTGAAGCTCAAGAGAAAGTGTCTCGTGCTTATGCAGAAATAGAGAAAATCTCAAACAATCCAAAATGCTCCGGATGAGACATTCTATAAGGAAATTAAACAGCTGAACCTTGACAATAATCTGTGCTTTTGGAGCCCACCTGTCTGTGACCTCGTCCGTCAGGCCCCTCGCTGGGTGACCGGGACCAGTGACGGTCGTGGGGATGCCTGTGGGAGTAGTCGTGGCGGTCGTGGCCGTACCGCTCCTTGTCCATAGAGCCGTGATGATGGTGATGGTGATGGTGGTGATGACGGTCCTTGGTCCGGCCACGGTCCCGCTCGCGCTCCTTGGGTGGCAGATCACCTGACTGTGTGGTGGTGCTGAGGTCTGTGCCCAGGCCTGGCAAAGAGACGTCTCCGTTTACATTTAAACCAATAATTTTATTATCCTTGAGAACATATTAACAAAAATTCTACTCAAAGATATTCTTAATTCTCAAGAAGCCTTTATCCACTTGATTAACACGATAAACTTTCCATGTTTACTGTAAAGCTAAAATTCTTAAAACTGCAAAAACATGCAAGAAGAAAATCCACTCCAGTTGTGCAGTCAAATGCAGAACATCTCCACTCCAGAGTCGATGTGGCAGAGCAGAGGATTCTCCATTAGATTAGAGAGCTCTTCAATTATAAAAGGGTTTTAGAGGTTAACTCTGTCAGCGTTGTTGCACTAGTTTTACAGCTGAAGCATGCAATTTGGACTCGCAATTAATGATGAAGTGGGCTGTCTGCTTGTGCAATGTTCTTTTCAAGGACTTCTTTGTGCCAAGATTTGAATTGCACTAATATTTGTGAATATGATGATCTGTAAATGTATGTTGACTTAGGTAAATGGAGTAACTGCTGCTGAATTACTCTTGACCTAGCTGCAAACAACACTGCACGCAGTACTATATATAGAAGTTTCTAAATTTCCATATGTTGCAATCTTAAAAGGTACTATCAAGGTACTATTTTGTTGGAAACCAATTGCAAGTAGTTGCAGTCACCATCTGGTCACCCAGAGGTTCATTGGGCTTTACTCTGAATTGCTCAGTGACCACTTTCGATCACGAGGTGATTATACAGGTTGCATGGTGGGAGACAACCTGTCTCCAAACAATTATGGTCCTTCTAGGACTAACTAGAACCACTGATTGGTGAAGGTTTGTAAACCATTACCATCTAATGCATAAATGCAGTGCCAACGTATCGCAATCATGAGCAAAACACATCTGTCACATGACCTTTGCAATAGGAGACTCAGCTGGTTGTATTTCTGTTCTATTCCTTTATAAAAGCAAGGTTGCTGAGTCAATTTGCAATTAAACCATTGCCCAATAATGGACCTAGCAACTAGGTCACTATTTGTGAAAGAATTTCTCAATTTCTGTTTCAAATCTATGAGGTTTGGCTCTGAATGTAAGCAGTTAATGTGAATTTCTGTGTATGTAGAAGGCAACAGCTTTCTGATGCAAAAATGTTAATTTGAAGATGGCAGGTAGTTGCAGACATGGTCACCCTTGTTGAAGTCAAAGGCAGCAAGATTACAAATCCACTGCACACAGTTGCAATAAATTTTTGGACATGTTTTGGTCCTTAAACGTAATAAGTTAGATGAAAACAACATCGAACTTGAGGCTAATGTTTAATTTTAAAATATCCATTTGAATCTAAATCAATTCCTGTGACCTTCCAGTCCTTAACTTTAGAGAAGGAATAAGCATGTTTATAGCCTGGTACAAAAAAACCCACTTTTGATTTCTATAGCTACTTCCCCTCTACCACAACTATATTAAAGTTGCCGTGAGTCTTAAAGTATTATTCTAAGTGATAGGCAGCTAGCTTAGCTGAACTGGACTTTGACTGCTTATGTGTCTTTTGTAGCATTTTTAACTCACTTATTTTGCAATTGTGGTTATGTGTACTAGCATATATATTACAAGAAGTCTGTGTTACAATTTTTTTGAGTAGATATTCTAATACATTATTTGTATTTCAACATTAATAAGCACCTAGTCTCTGGATACATCTTGCTAACCAAGCTAATGTTACTAACAAATATTGTTACATCAGTGACAGCCTTAAATAATAATTGATTTCTCATAATCACAAACCAATGGGTATTTTTTTATTCAGTCTACTGGTCAAACAAACGTTTCTTATGCTAACATGGCTAACATGCTAAAGTTTAGCATGTGAGGTTGAAATTTCTTAGTGTTATTTTTCAGCTAAACCATCTATGATGTAGTATAGTTTAGCATAAAATGCCACATACTAATACAAATGGTAGCCTGTTAGCAAGACTCAAGTTTCTCCTTGTGTCATTCGTGTAAAGAGACTTGGTGACATGAGAAAACTCCTTTCTTCCAAAGCACAACCTGTGCTTGAATGAAATGACAATAACATATTTTCCAATTTAACCGTGAAGTCTTATGATTTTGTCTACTTATTTCCAAGCCCCATTTTCCCCAATCAAAACACCAGTCAGCTTAGCCACACCATCTGTACGCAGACGACGCACTGCTCTCACACTGAGATTTATGGCTCATCTTTCTTTGGTGAACTGAACACTGGTGCAGATGTTGGTCTGATTTCAAAGGAAATAACCATTCTGAGTTACTCACCCGTGTCTGCGTCGGTGTATCTGGTCAGGGAGCGCTGCGAGGTGCGGTGGCTTCTGTCCCTGTGCCTGCGTCCTCCATGTCTCCCCTCCTCAGACACCACCCTCTCCAGCGAGTAGTCGTCCAGCCTCACGCCCCTGCCTGTACGCCCGTGAACTAGGCTGGACGTGGAGCGACGCATCGGACTTGTGTCAGTAATGGTCTGCGAGGACAAAGGAGGCAGAGTAGAAGAAAATACAGAAGAGGGAGATAGAGGCAGATAGAGAAATCATAAGGTAGGGGAGAGAAAGATAAAAAGAAGTGAGATTTAAGGCCTTGGACTGCTGGAGTGGAGTCCGTCCTCATGTCTGAGAAGGACACCAGTCACTTCAGTGACTTTTGCTGAGTATATAACATTACAGTATTGGGCGTATAAGTGCTTTATGATCCAATGCCAACTCTTGATTTGGATGCGTCGTGGTTCAGAACAAGACAGCAATTCAGGATTTCAGAAGGTGCAGTTTGATTTGATAATATGAATATTTGGCTTGTGTGCTGTAGTGTGTGGTGACCTATACAGATCTAAATATGATTTCTGAATAGCCTAATCTGACCCCAGCTAACGGCATTAGCATTCATGTAACTTGAAGGAAAGGACCTGAAATCCCTTAGTATTAAGTCTAAGTATGAAACAACATGTGACACCATGCCTCTTCACCAAAATATGGTGATATGAAACGCACAGATATAAACAGGGAACTCACAGGGAGAGGAGAAAAGGGTAGCGACAGAGAACAAGCATGAGGTTGAGCTTTAGAAACCATGCCTCACATGCACAGAGGAGCTATATTGCGCTTTTCCCCACAGCAGCCATATTTCATTTACATGAAACTCGGGTTGAGATACCAGACAGTCTTTTTATGGTTTGATTTATAATTAAAAACACAAAATGCAAAGCTGAAAATTCCACATTACTTGGCATTTCTTAAAAAATGTGTATATATTTATAGCCATGAATGGAAAAAGAACAGATTTTATGTAACTTTTGCTTTTCAAACTGGCATATTATAATTAGCTGGATGACATAAATGTCATGCCAGAGGTATGAAACATATGGTAAGGAGAGTCTTAGTCCTCATCATTAATGAGAATGATACAAAGATGGTGTGGGAGGAAAACATTACGCCAATCTAACAATAGAGCACCAAGGGTTACATCTTATTCAAAGACTGATCTTGTTTCTCAGTACATGCATACTTTCTAAGTATGATCGAATATAAATCAAATATGGACACTATGCGGATAAGACAATCCATCATTCTAGGCGCTCTGAGCCAGAGCAAAAGCTCTTCAAGAACTCAACAGGAAAATCCTATACTAAAAAAAAACAACTATAAGACAAAATGTTTCACTGTCCACTGTCTGTTTGAATAAACAAAATAATAAAAAAAAATATCAAAAGTGAGCTGGTGATGTGATTTACTTCCTGCTCACTATGAAGGCTCATCTACTCACAGCTGAAATGTGACCTACAACAGCGGTCCCCAACCCCCGGGCCTCGGACCGGTACCGGTCCGTGAGTCGTTTGGTACCGGGCCGCGAGAGTTGAGGCTCAGGTGTGAAATGTATGGTTTTCAGGGTTTTTATCAGTTTTCAGCGTTATTTTGTTATCGTTTTTATCGTTAACTCGGTTTTCCTGGGTCTTTTCACGTGTGTTATGAATAAATCTTCTTTTTTTCGGTACCGGTACTAGTTTTATTTTGTTGTATTTATCCGCGACACCTTAAAGGCCGGTCCGTGAAAATATTGTCGGGCATAAACCGGTCCGTGGCGCAAAAAAGGTTGGGGACCGCTGACCTACAACATATATACTGGGACCAGTTCTACATGATTTTCCTGCTGGGTTCATTGTCAGGCTTCTCTGATCAGGAAAAAGACCCTGCCCACACTGTGAACTCCCACAAAGTCTCACATTAACTCGATGATAAAGCAGGTCAGTCTGCAAGCAGCAGGCCAGACAAAGACAAACACAGGAGGATTCTCCGCCCTGAGACGAATGTCACGACTTACAGACAGCAGTCTGTACACAAGCCATGCATGTTCTCTGAGTAGCTGGCAGTATAGAAATGTGTACATCCTTAATCCACCTATACACACACACACACACACACACACACACAGGCGCACAGAAAAACTTGCGTCGGACTTCGAATAGTTTATTTTGACAAAAAGCCTCATTTCTCCATTTTAAGTTGATGAGTTCGACAAAACAGCATTTTGTAAAGTAATGGTTTATTGAAGAATAAATAAATATCATTAAAAACCATTAGAAATTTACAAAGTTATATTCTTTTTCTCCCATTATTTGGACACTACAAAGGCCAAAGCTAATATCAAAAAGTTGCATTGCTACACCCATAAATCGCGGAAACTTTACCTGCTGCCACTTTCAGTATTTTCAACATGGATCTTCAAGTTTCACAGAGAGGATCAAACTCTGTGTCAAACTGACCCACCCTCGACGTAGAGGAGCTCCACCCTTCGTGAGAGCAAGATTTCTGGCTATAATCCAGAGACCAAACAGAACTTTTGAGTGGAAGAGTCCAGCTGTGTCCAAATCTGAAGACGGCACATTAGGTGAGGAGCATGATCAGGAGTACATCTGTCTTTTTTTTTTTTTTTTTTAATTTAAAAGGTTGTTCCCCAAGAATATGTCCTAAGAGTCAGACTGTCAAAACAGAGTTTTAGGGAATGTTCTGAAAATTCTGACTGAGAACAATCAGCACTGGAGTGTGTCTTTGTGAGATGGTACTTTTTTGGCTAGAATAACAATATTTAGTCACTACCGACCCGACTTGCCAGATTTGACTAGTCTTCCCTGGTTTTTAGTTTTGTGGTCTTATTGTATACCTTTTGAGAGCAATTGACTCACACTCTTGTAGACATCCAAGCTCTCAGTAAACTAGTCCATTAACGCCTCATCAGGCAGGTTTTTTTCAGTTTTTCATTTTTGTTTCATCCCTAGTTATACTGTTAATTTTGAAACTTAATGTAAGGTGCTGAACACAACGCAGCTACATCATGAGCATCACACTCTGCCTTTCATGCCACCTTTTATGCTACTGAACATCAGGCTTTGACTAAAGCAACGCCTTGCCTCATTGGCACACCACTTTCTCTCGCATCCACAGTGAGACTTTGCCACGTCATGCATGAGTAATGACATGCCGGCACCCTGCCTATCCCCGGTACTGGCCAACAGTCACATATCAGGGCAGTGCATGCTTTTCATCATACACTGTTGACCCGGTCTGCAGTGATGCAAAGGATTCAAATGCACAGGTAATAGACACACACAGACGAGCACACACAGACGCTGCGTACGAGCTGAACCCCTGTGAAACTCTCACAGGGAGTGAAAACAATGGAGCGCAGAGTGAGCTCAACATGAGCAAACTCGAGAGAGAAAAAGGAAGAAGAAAAAGAGAGACTCAGATAGCTCAAAGAAAAGCTGACAGAAGAGGAAGACAGAGGAGAAGGCCTGATCAAAGTAGATCTGAACAGTGACAATTAGGTCAAAGCTGAATCAAAGAGGCTCGAGTGCCAGATGGGTGGGGTTCACTGCATTAATGTAATACAGAGGTTGACTTTTTCTAAAGGTGCATCAATGAAGGAGAACACAACCCATTACCACAAAAAACTATATGCAGACAACACAGAGATTTCTTTTAAAAAGACATAAAATTCCTGCTTGATGCTGACTTTCATATTGTGTCTACAGACATGAACACAAAAGTGTTGCACAGCACTGAAAATGGTGGCTTTTGAAAACTAGATAGACGTTTGATTTATCCGAAAATTGGGAAAGTCGCTGAGTTTCTGTCCAAGAGATAAATACCCTTTGCTCAGAACACTTGAGTGTGCAACTGGCCACTCTGGAAACACTGGAATATTTGGTGAATGAGCAGAAGCAAAGAGGTTTTGAATTTCCATTCAACCGACTGACCCACTTGGTTCCATCTCAGTGTTTGATTGAAAACTCAATCATGGCCCGTGAACACTCTGAATGGCTGTTGAAGAACAAATGTCGGCCACACAGAGTGCTGAAAATTTTGCTAAAATGAAAAGGATTTGGAAATGCAAACTGCCCTGAATACCAGGGCAGGGGCAGTTTCTTTGACACCGAATGGCGAGTCGAACTGCTTCACTGCTGTTCAGCTCCACCCATATGGCACCTGATGTGGGGCGAAATGACCAGCAAAACTACAATCTGCTGCAGATCCAGTTTGGAAAGACAGACCGGCAGAGAGAGACAGAGGAAACGAGCGGGGGAGAGGGCAGATGGAGATAGAGCAAGAGGTACATACACTGAGGTTATTTCCGCGAGGCCTGTGTCTCCTCCGCTGCAGAGCAGGCGAACACAGAGATGATAACGTATAGCAGAGCAGTGTAGCACGCACACGCACGTACACACACACGCACACAGAGCACAGGCCCGACGTAGCATAGCCACCAGGACCCGAGGAGAAAAAAGGATGGAGAGAGAGAAATCGATAACAGGATAAGACAGTGATTTGTGGAGGAGAGAAAGAGAGGATTTGTTTTTTGAAGAGGACAGATGAGGATGTCGGACAAAAACACAGGAGGATGAAAAATGAAATACAATAAAATGATATAAAGGAAGAAATGAAGGAGGAGTTGGGGTGCAGAGACAGGAGAAAGAGAGAAAGAGAGAGTTCAGTTAATTTCAGGATGTCCAGCGCGCAGCACGCATCAGAGCCAAGAGATCTGCGGGCGAGCAAGAGGAGACAGAGGACATCCCCCCCCACACACACACACACACACACTCTTACACACACACACACACACACACACACACACACACACACACACACACTCTTACACACACACACTTACCGAAATAGCACGAGCACTCTGGAAGGCAGAGCAGTGTTAGAATACAGTAAGTAACAGTGTACAGACGCACATGTATACTGTTTGCACAACACACACGCTTAAACACAGATACACACTCACAGATACACGTACAGGATATTTTCTACAGAACGAGCTAGCTTTCCGTAGTTTCTGGATACTTTACGATTATAGAGACATTTTTCATTTCAAAGCAGCGTCATATTAAACTACACTAAACCTCAACTCTATTTTTTTAGAGTTGAAGACTTAGCAATGTTCAAATGTATAGGTAACAGACCTGGGTCAGGCAGTGTTTGCTTTAATGAGTGCATACTAGTGCGCAGATACTAAACAATATAAGCATCTAAGACAATACAGTACAATAAATCACAGCTATGGTCCATATAACCTTGTTAAACATTTGTTTGCTGACTCTGTTTTCCTAACATTGGATAACTGTACAACAATGTGAGGGTAAGGTGATAAGTGTTAGCTTTACTGTAACGTTACATTTAATAAGTGCTTCCACAAAAACATAAGTAAAAAGGTATAAGCTGATTTTTTATTATATACACAATCCTGCTATTTACTCCAACTGCTCGGACAGAAAAGCCTTATGAAGGAACCAACATACCAAAGTGAGAGCAACATGACGTGATGCAGTGAAATGCTGTGGACATGAATGTGTTGGTGTGTGTGTAACTGCAGCCAGAGGCTTCAAAGCAAGTACGTACGTCCACAAGCGCTGTATGTGACATGTGCTGAAATGTTTGATTAATTTCAATAATCCTTCTTTAAAGTAAAAAGCAGATTTATTACGTTATTTAATTAGATCCTTACTGAACTATTGCAACACCTGCCTTGGCGTGACAGGTTTAGCTAACACACCTCCGACTGTGGAGTGCTGGAAAAGCTCTCTGTTTGAATGGATTTGTGTGCCACAGTTAAGTGAGGATACACAAACCTGATCTGCAGATGTATCGAATCTTTTTTTTTGCCAAAGTTTTGTCAGTTAAAAAAAAAAAAGGCATGCCTTACATGCGTGCACCCATCATCATACACGCCACAGCTTCACTTCAGTGACAGCGTGGGTAGCTGAGATCACGCTCTTTATCCTGTCAGTCATGCCCCAATATAATGAACGGATGACCCACTTTATGTGTAACTTTCACGTCAACAACCGTGTGCTTTGTTTCCCTTTAAGTGTTGCAGACACTGAGTTTTATTTATTTCGCAGCTGAAGAGTGACTCTGGCCACAGTTCACACGGGACAGACACACCAAGGATTCAGTGGAAATGGAGCGGCTAGCAGTGACAGGGGAGGGGTTAAATATTCTCTACACACAGGTCTTCTAGATGTATATTAATATACATATCTAGGACACTGATCCAGCCTTCAGACCCAGTTTTACATTCTGCAGTGCTGCTCAGAGATGGAGCTTGGAGATGAGCAGTGATGGGTCAGCTGCTGGAGGAGTGAAGGGTGAAAGGGAGGCAGTGCTGGTTAGAGGATGGGTGGAAAAAGAGGATGGAAGGGAAACGAGACAGAGGGAAGTGAATTTACAGCAGTCTCCTGCCCTGACATTGCATCCTAAGTGGCACGTCTCATTCAGAGACCCAGAGTTACCTGAAATGCTTTAAGAAATATGAAAAATGATTATTCGAACGAGAAGGTTTTAGATGATGTCAGACTCGTTCCTCTTTATTTGTTTTAGGATGCAGAGAGAAGCTTTTCCAATTCACTTCAGCTGTCAGGCATAATGTGAGAGAGTGAGGATGACAGTGAGTGATGGTGAGATGAAGGTGCTCACTTGGTTGTCTGCCGAGAGGCGGGGCATGGAGAGGGTCCGCCCATGCCCATCCATTGGGTGATAGGGCTCAGTGTCGGAGTACCCGTCCCGCCCCATCTCCCTCATCTCTACCGTCTGTAAAACACAATGAGAGGGGGCGTGACCACTGTCTGCTGAGGGGGAGACTCACTGACGAATCGAGCGAGGGGCATGACATGATGTTAATGAGTTACAAGGATAGGATTATTCATATGATATTAGTTTTCTTTTTTTTCAATTGCAGGACGATAATAGGACAATTTATGCAACAAGCTGCATAAATTTAGTGTGGGGATGGATTAGGTCAGCTTATAAACTATAAAACCACATAACCATAATATATTTAGATCCAAAATCCAACAAGGAAATACTTCTTGGAACCACTGGAAAACTATTTTAGTATCAAGTTGCCAACCCTCTGAAAACTGGAGCCTCTCAAGAGCTCAACAGCCAACTTACACAACTTGTAATTCACATTTCGTCTTTGTGCAGCAGTCATGGGATTCAGAAGGGAGACGAGGCACTGGGGAGTAGGAGCACCCCAACAGACAAGCGGAAGTAAAGGAATAGTGGGGAAGAAAAGGTGTACGTCACAAAACACATCTGTCAACTTCAAGCCACTGACTCGAGAGGAGGTTGGAGAGGAAACAGGAAAACTCAAGGGAGAGGAAGATGGTCAGACTGAGAGAATAAGGCAGGGGGAACATGGATTAGGAGGAGGAAGATGGAGAAAGAGAGCAAAAGAAGAAAAGTGGGCACATCTGGAAAAAGAAAAAGACTGCTGTTGTGCCTGCGGAGTAACAGCAGCAACATCGAAACGGCAGGAATGAAGGAGCTGATTAAGTGCTAATACGTTGTTTTTTTTTAAAGTCCAGTTCTGTAAAGGTGTCTTCCATGGCTTAGATGCCTATCCATCCACTTGTGTGCTTAGATATAATTACAAAAAGACATTTCTAAATAAAATGCTCGCCAAGGAGCAAAGGAAACCAGGAGGGTAGTGACACACCTTACCTGTCTTTAACTGCTCTCTTTAGAAAGCTGTGCTTTTCACTTTACAATGTAGAGCTCTGAACATTTTTACAGGTTAATATAAGATCGTTTCAGCTTTGAATTAGCAGCGGACACTGAAGTGGAGAAAACCCTCTAAAATGTTTTGAACTGTATTTATTTAGCAGGAAGTTTTACATGTTAGATGCTTTAGAAAAACGTCATAGCAAGTAGGGTCACTGAGTAGCTACACAAGCTGAAAAACCCTGCAGAAGTAGATTGTTGAGTTGGGATTGCAGTTTCTTCCCTCCAGATAATTAGATGCAGTCTTATAGTTACATGTATCCTTCTCTATTATGTCCACAGATATTACTAGACCACTGTGGAAGGAGGGACTGGTTGGGTTTAGACTGATGTTATCACGGTGACAACATGCATGTTCGGTGTCATTATACCTGGGGGTTGTGACGGTTGTCGTGGAGGTCGTCGGGGTAGGGTCTGTCCGGGCTCCAGTTACCCGTCTTTTGGAACATTTCCTGGGCTTTGGCCGTCACCCATGACTGGCTCTCAGTCATGCCACCCTCAGGAGGTCTGGCACCCACACACACACACAAACATAAATATGAATATTATTGAAAGTTTAGGGATACTGTAATTTTTCAGTAATCCTTAATGCAACAACACCGAATTTCCAGAAGACCAAGGAATTAATTTAGAGTGGGATCATTATGTCGGCTACTATTGAGAGTCCGTCTAAACAGCAGCTGTACTTCAATCTTAATTTTAATCTTAGCGTGGTAACATGATTACAGATACTATAATTATCATATTGTTGCTTATACTCATGTCTTGATAAACAGTGCTTGTACTTTTTCTGTACCCTCAAGATTTATGTTTACACTAAATTTAAAATCCAGGGTTTGGAAATGAAAATGAAAACAAAATTACATTTTTATCTACACTTGAGGAAAAACTAATATCATAATTAACTGAAAAATAACTATGTTACAGAGATCACAGTGCATATTTGTCAGAGGTTTGTTTTAAGGATTAGGGTTTCTTTACCTCAAACTTCTCATTCACAGTAAAACATCAGTATATTATTTGGTTTGATGTGATGATATGATTAAAAAAAAGAGAAGCATGAAATTCAGCTGTGGTGCTGTGGATGAGCTGGTGCGAGCTAGTGGGACCGTCTTTCTCTGCAAAGACTTTAATAAGTCTTTAATAAGAGAATAATAATAAAGTTATCAAAATTCCAGCAAACTTTGGAGCATCCTAACTGTGGCATGTTTTATAATCAATATCTTTCAAAGTTTAAATAAGGAGACCAAACTAAATAAGAGTTTTGATAACCTTCAAGAAGTCACATGATGCCTTATATTCTAAATTTTGGCTCCTAAAATATTATAGTGAAAAATGTACAAAAGAACTTTTTCCAGTGTGACTTTCACTGTGATAAGGCATAAGCAGCTGTAAAAGGTCTGGTCAGAAAAAAAAGAAAGAAAAAAAGCACATTTTGCTTGTTTTTACTTTCAAACCTTTCCTTTCAGCTCACTATAGCTCACAATCAGTTTTAAAGGCATTAGCTGGAATGGAACTGGCACAAAAAAGGGGGGAAAATAAAAAAAACAAACAGATTTTTTGAATTGATGTACAGTGTGCATGCGACAGTATGCGTAATGTATTTGTACTGGACGTTTCTATCTGAAGCGCCTCATTGCAGTGCGTATGGGTTTCCCCGTTTTCTACTCACATGCTGTTGATGTTGTCTAGCTGCGTGCTGGAGAGGCCGTTCTGGCCCTGGCCTCCCTGGCCGTCCGTGCCGCCTCCCTCAGAGGGCGGCTCCATGCGCTGAAACATTAATGGCGTTCGGTTCTGTGTGAGATACACGACATGGCCTGCAGGCTTGCATCAGGCACACTCAGGGGGGCAGACACAGGACACAAACACAGGATGCACTCGCAGCATGCACCCACACGGGGGCGCCATCAGCAAGCACATGGCTGTGGGTATCCAAGGTAAAGTTTCCCCAAAGACTACTTGATCTGGAGTCTGCTTGCTACCCAGAAAGTGTTAAAGTGACACTGTTAACTCTGATATTCAGGGTAGCAAAACTGATCTCAGATCCGTGTCAGAGGGGAGCTTTTACCTTGAGGTAAGATTGCTCTTAAATCTCAGGTCTTGGACCAGGTTCTCATACTCACAAAATATATCTATATAGAGACATTTTACTCAAAAATCATATACTGATCTGCCAAGTTGTTTTGAGTAACATGCCATTTCAAGAGAAGTAGTAATCTGATCCTAAACCAGTAGTATTAAAAAGCAACTTCTGCTTCCATCAGACGGGTCAAAGGTCAAGCCGTTTTACTCTCAGGAGATCCTGTTTCAACAGAGTCCTCTCTGGAGTGGCTTAGCATTGATGGTTCATGACTGTGAGAGCCCATGTCATGTCCCTCCATGGTCTGGAAGCTAAAGGCCGGAGGATAAATGACTGAAGAGCTGCTCAGAAACAAATTCAAACCTCTTCAGACATATCAGGCTGATCTGTTGGACAGGAAGTCTGGCTACAATGTGCACCATTAATAATGGTCAGCTTTGGTTAGCTGCTTAAAAATGCTGACATTATCTAAGCTCGCCACAGGACACGCGTCATACTGATTGTGTCAGACACAGAGACAACCGATATGACTTCTGTTTGTTCTCACGAATGAAGTCACAAAGATATCACTTAAAAAAAAGCCAGAAGGTTTTTGATCCTGTCCAACTGTCTTTTCCAGTGTCAAGGAGAAAAACAGTTTAAGTTTGTCTCTGAACAGTTTTGTTCTGGCACCAGAGCCACTGATGGATCCTGACAAAACTCATGGTAGAAATGTTTAGATGGATAGGATAATGACAAAGAGAGAAACACTGAACACCTCTGGCTCCAACTGAGTATGTTTCTGCAGTTGTGTGTGTATGAATGAATGCTCCCATTATAGAATGATTACACAGGGAGACACTGGTCTCAGGAATCTTCCCTCAACGTCCCCGCAGACAGAGAAGGGAGCAGGCAGATTCAAAGAAACTCAGGCTGAAGAGAATGGGTCTCGGTTAGAGAAACGTGGTGACAATCAACCTGGATTGACCAAATAGGGAGAGCTTGACAGGTCAAAGTCTCTAGCTTCCTGGAAGGATAAATAGAAGACAGAAGGACACAGATGGCATGGAGGATGGGCACAAGGGACATCAGACAACATCCATGGTAAGGAAACAAAGTAGCCAACAAAGACAAAACAACAAAATACTGACAGACAACGATAACAAACAATGAGTAAGACATTTCACACTTGACATGTGCACAGCAGGAAGGAATGGAGGCAAAGAGGTAAACAGATGAGTTGTTAAAGAAAGGAGCCACCCTTAGATTCTCTTATTAGTCATTTTAGGTCTAAAATAAATATTTGTCAATTTTATTTATTTTCTCTCTCTGATTTGGGGTCTGAGCAACAACAGGAAGCTGTCACGACCCGAACACCTCACCAAGGACCCATCAGGAAGCATTCTGCCTCAACTGCCTCCTTTCAATGTGGAGGAGCAGCACCTGTACTCTGCATGTGTGTGCAACCGTATTCTTTAGGGTCACTAACCACAGCTTGTGGCCATAAGTGAGGGTGGGAACATAGATCAACAGGTACAGCATCTAGATGAGGTCAAAGTTATCACTGACGTTAAGTAACCTTAACCATTAACCATATGTTTTGAAGAAAAAAACCCTCAAGACTTTGGAGAACATTTTGCAAAAGCCCAAAGATCACACATTTTCATTGTACAGGCCTCGAGTGCGGGTGTCCTGCAGGTTTTACATCTCACTCTGGGTCAAAACACCTGAATCAAATGATTAGTTCATTACCAGGCCTCTGGAGAACTTCAAGACATGTTGAGGAGATAATTTAGCCATTTAAATCAGCTGTGTTGGATCAAGGACACATCTAAAACCTGCAGGACACCGGCTCTAGAGGCCTGGAGTTCTATACCTCTGCCTTAGAGGGTTAACCAAAAGTGGGCTTGTTGGCTCAGAAACTAAGGAAAGCAGCTTTCACTAGGGAGCACTTAAATCTGAAAAGCCACATCCAGGCAGTTCTGTTCACTAATTATTGTTTGCTGAAGAAATCAGCGTTCTATGTAAATGTGAAAATGTTCCGTCATCCTGGATGTGAAAAAATAACTTCTGGCGCGTGTGTTTCTTTTTCACTTGTGTGCCTTTATTGTGTGTGCATTGGCCACACATTGCACATTACAGAGGGTGGATAGTGTTACTTTAATGGCAGGATCCCAGTGGCAATGCTATGGGTAATGCCGCAGGGGGATGATAGGATGACTGAAAAGTGAAACCAAATGCCCAACCCTACTGGGTATCCAAACCTGATGCTACAGAAAAAAAAGACTTCTCTAAATATACACGTGAAGATTTTGGGTGGATTCTTCCTTCAAAGCAGCACGATAATATGAAAACAAAGACTGCAGCAGAAAAGAGGAAAGCAGGAAGCAGGAAAGTAGAGATGACGAGATGGTTAAAGTCATCGTGCACTGCTGATGTTGAGAGAGCTGGTGTCGAACTGTCCATTCAGTCCGATGGGATAGCTGCATTCAGGACACACGCTGTTTTTGACATGATGTAGTGTTGGTAAGAGAAAGGAACAACATACTCTCCATTCACCAATGCACTCCTTCATTCGACAAAATGGAAATCTGGAGACAAGACATGCATCTGAGTCAGTAAGAATAAGCCTGACACCATTTCATGGGCAAATCTAGGAGCGATTGCACAAGTGGAGAGATGTTTCCACACAAGCGAGTGCATCTTAAAGGCATTCATTGACACAAGGGGACGAGCACTGACAAGGAACAAAGGTAAGGCCATGTGGTATCATCATCATCATCATCACTGTTCAGAAGATTACAAGCAACAAAATCCTTAGTTTAACCTTTGGTTATGCTTTATCCTCCTTACCATGCTCAAATTATCCATGAAAAAAAACAACAAAACAAGTGAAAGTGTGGGGGAGGGTCAAGTTGCTAACTGTCTGGAAAAAATTATATAAAATAACCCTTTTAGCAAGCTTTGTAAAACAATAGGCTCCTTGGTCTCTTGGTTAGCCAAGAAAGCAAGAAGGTACTAGAAAAAGTATGCAGATTTTTAGAAGCATGCTAAAAAAAAGAGACGGTACAGGGCAAGAGGGAGGTAAGCTGTGTTCAGAAGTGTAGCTGGGAGTCAGCACAGGATTTAAATGTATAAGACATGTTTCTTATTCTTTTAAATCCATATCTGGCAGAAGAACGGCAAACAAAAGACGACCAGGAGGAGGAACACAAAAAGAAAAAAGTCTTTCGGTATTTGGAATATTTCTCTGGCTTGGAGTCTACCTGTTCCTCTCGCAGGGCCTGCAGCTTTTTCGTCTTGCTCTGCCGGTAGTACTCCATGATCATCATGGCAGCGTAGATTTTGCCCACCGTCAAGTCTGTGGCTGCTGAGAAAATGACAAGTTACCCTGCAAGATTAGACCCGAGTGTGATGGGACCCTGAGCCATGGGGGAGGGATGGGAGTGGGGGACAAGACACAAACACTGACAGAGAAATACACAACATGCATAATCCACCAGCAGCTGGAGATATTAGCTTAGCATTAAAAAATAAATAAAACTGTAACGTCAACAAAATACTCAGCATTTGCTTTTTCTGAGCTGAGGCGCTCCTAGCTTTAGCTGACAGAGGTACAAGCCGAGAATATTTGATCAGAGGTTACTGATACTTCTGAGCAAAGAAAAACTTTAGTTTCAGCAGTTTTGGTATGTGGATAAATAAATCAAATATATAAATAAAATAAATTAAAGGTTTACCAACCATTTAGGCAACTGGAAAAGTTTGGGTTTTGCTAGGAAGCATAAACACTTGACTCTGGACCAATAGAAGAAGGTAATGTGGTCTGATGAGCCCAGATTTCCCCTGTTCTAGACTGATGGGCACGTCCCCGTATCATCAAGCGATGACGTTTTTAAACAAAAAAAAAAAAAAGAAATTAACAGAGATTCTTGTTTTTGGGTTCATCCAAATTTCTCAAGAAGGCAGCAGCAGGGACAATTTCATGGTTTGAGCCAAGAGTTGTATCATGACCGCTTTCATGCATTTCAGGATGTCAGTGGGACAGTTTGAGCTCTTGTTGGGAGAATAGGGACCACATCTGATCATTAGCGCAAATTTATTTAAACTGCTTCAGTCTGCACACAGTTACTGCTGCCACTGCAAGCCGATTTGCAACCCACCTCCACACCAGCTTCTCCATTTCATTCCATTATGACTTAATCAATGTCATGTTTGTTATCAGTGATGTCTGCTCTGGATTTTACTGGCGTTCTTCCCACCTTAGGATTTCCACATATGCGTTTTACAGGGTGGGAGGATCCCAGAACAAAGCCATCCTGGCAAATATGAAAACAAATGAATTCTTGGGAGAAATTTATGAGCAAGCACACAGTCTGAAAGTTCACATAGCAAATACCTTTAAATGTTAAAGGAGCATTTCTGGCGGTTCTTAAATGATATCTTGCTTATGAACACTGCAACTGTAGCTTGTCATGTTTTCAAAAAAAATGTATATTGCACTTTCTAAGGGCAAATAAGAACCTGTATTACTTCATCAAAATACTTAACATTCAACAAACGAATACATTTTTTTGTTTTTTTGAAGAATATCAGTAACCACTGTGCAAACATTCCCGAATGAAGCCTTAGCTGAAACAGGGTTAAGCTCACTTGCTGGTGTACTACAGACATATACAATATCACAACACAGTACAGTAACAAAGCTGGTAGTCTTTTCACAGGCAGATGCTGTTCTTATATCTTTTCGAAGGACATGCTCTTATTATTTCACTATCATCTTTTCATACAAGGAAAAGAAATTCCTTATAGATTAAGGACTAGGCAGCCACCTCATTAAGAAACGTGGACACCACAGCCAAGTGATCCCTGAGAAAAAAAGGAGCTCAATTTTTTTCCAAAAACTCCGGATACGTATCCCCAGAGTTTGGGTGAAACACATAAATATTTAAAATCAGAAAAATATTGAGCTTTGTTTCAACTGTCTGTGAACACTGTGAATTACTAGATTACACCGCATACTTGTGGCACCCTTTTCAAAGTGGCGTGGCTAAAAGTCTTCGAGCATTAAAACTGATATTAATGTGTGATAAGATATGACCACACATATCTTATATCTCAATCAATGCCATGCATTAGGTCAAAGTACTAAGAAGTAAACATGCACTATATGCATTTTCATAAACTTATTTTTAACCAATCAGGCTTTACATTCATTACATTTGTATAAAGTTTTAATCCTAAAGTCTTCCTGTAGTGAAAAGACTTCTATAGAGGATCTTCTATAGTAGGCACCTCCTGATAACAGGAATGACTGAATGGGTGGATAGTTTGATGGTGTGGGTTTGTGTCCTGCTGTTTCTACACTTATGTGATGCGTCTGTGTGCCCATGTGAATGTAAGTATGGTATGCTGTATCTGTACATGTTATCTAAAGGGTAATTCCATTTAAAATTAATCAAAGCTGAATAAAGTTCCCACCTTTTTTATGTACAATCACTTTAGTATAGTTAGTGAAGGCATATCAAATTTTACTTTACTATAAACACTTTTTCAACTACATGAGGGTGGGTCAAAACGTTGGTCCCTTAGTTTGCTGAATTTGAGCCCTCATGTCTTTATGAGAACTTAACAAGATACCCTCTGCGTATTCAACTTACAACAAAAGCCATCTTCAGGACTAAATTTATCCGATCAATGTGATATGCCCAGACTATATTATGGAACATGTGAGCACTAATGATGCTCCTCCATTTCAGAGCCATAAGCTATATTAGCAGATTACATTGACACAGGAGTTACAGCTAGAAGCTGAGCCTGATACCAAAACATAAGGACTAAGTACAAGTAATCAGTTTTTCACATTGTTGTGGAGGAATTTTGGCCCACTGTTGCTTTTGTTCACTGAAGTCTGCAGGCATTCATTTAACTCTCCACAGCATTTTAATCAGGTTGCAGTCTGGACTTCATTGCAGCACCTTGATCTTTTTCTTTTTCATCCATTCTATTGTAGATTTGTTTCTGTGCTTGGAATCACTGACCTGCTGTATGTTGGGCCAAGCTTTAGCTGTGGGAGACACGGCCTCACATTTGAATGAGTTCATGGTGGACTGAATGAGTGCAAGGGGCCCAGGTCCCATTGCTGTAAAACAATCCCAAATCATCACTCCACCACCGTGCTTTACAGCTGGTATGAGGTGTTGTTGATGACATACTAATTTTTGGGTTTTGCCAAACGTGGAGCTAGTCATTATAGTTCAACACTTTTACTTTGGTCGTCCTGTAGAAAATGTACACAGAATCCTACAAGGAGGTAAAAAGGAGACCTTTTGTGTTAACATTTTAACCAAGTTTATCCAAAATGCACAATTTTGAAGTTTTCCCCAGTGAATGATCAGAAAGCAAGTAAAACTTCCCAGTTACCAATTGATTTAGTGCCACAAATTATTCTCTCCTGGACCTGGAGTTAAAATTATTCAAATTGATTAAGTGCTAAATTTTGACCCAACCTCATGTACAGTGAAGGCTTTGAAGTAACTTTGAAAACTTCTGAAGTGTAAAGTTAACTGGATTTGGATTCATTAAATGACTGACCCTGAACACAAATGACACGGTGTGACAAAGAGGCATCATCCATCTAAATTTACCGCCCAATTGATGATATTAGTCTGGTTTTATGCATGTACTATTTTGCTCTGGCCCAAAGTATTGGAGCAACATTTGCAAAGAATTTACATTTGTAAATGTATGCATGTGTGTAAGTACTGTTAATGTGTGCGTTTTTGTTGTTGTTCCCTGATCAGGAGATGCAAAGCAGTGAATGACACTGGCTGGTAGAAGCTTTCCTCTTGGTGAGTTGGTGATCAGACACACACACACACCACTTTGTGCTGTTTTCCTACAACTTACCCTTGTGAGGGGTAACCAGCAAGTCCAGTGTCTTCTGCGATAGGTTGGGCCAGATAGCCATCATCTCCTTTCTAAGCTCCGCATCCATCTGGTGCTTATCTGCACCACCTGGGTAGCATGTACCAAAAGCGTCCATGCACACACATTGAACATTTGTAGACACATGGAGACGTCCGACCACATGTGAAGAGCCCCCAGACACAAAAAGAGCAAGGTACCGACCAAAAGAGAGGCACAATGGCATGAAATCCCAAAAGAAATATATTTATCCATTCAGGCATCCAAACATTCACCCAAAAACACAAAAGTAATTTGTTAGCAATTTGTCATATTTGCTACAATAATCTAAAACATACTTCTCAAGAGAAAGAGACAGAAACTGTGAAGAAAGAGACTCAAAGTGTCACAGTACTTCATACCATACCCTTAGCAATCTTTATGTCCAGTGCTGTCCTTATCAGAGCCATGAGCGTGGAGTTAAAATGCACTGTGTTGTCATCAGCAACCGGTAGATCCATGCGCAGCAGCCTCTGTGGAAAGCCAGTCAGGGATGAGAGGATGAGAAAGGGATGTGTCCCTGCTGAACTGTGGTGTGCCTGAACCTCCAGGAAGGGGAGGGGATGAGGGGTTGGGGGCAGGGTTGAGAGAGCTCCATAGACTACAGCCAATTCCAGCTGGACCGGATTTGTCCAGGTTTTAGTCAATATTCCCTGAGAGAGATTAGAATTAAGGCACAGATGCCTGGGTGTAGAGTCCGTGAATCCTCTGATAAACGTGTGCCATATAGAGTGACTCTTGAGAATTCGTGGGTTAGGTCTGTTGCACAGCTTTGCTAATTTTTTGCATTGGCAAGTGCAAGAGCATTTACGTGATGACAGAATGTTGAATAGTCGAGTTCCAGTGTCTCCTGTTTCTTTTTTTTCCAGTGATACTCTACGAAACAGCACAGCTATATCCAATGAGGGCCATCTGCTGCTAAGCAACTGTGAGAGCTGAGAACCACAAGGAAGAACAATCGGAGCCGAAATGGCCTCCGACCCAACCTGTGCCCATGTTCCCTAAATGTGTGAATGCATGGGTGCATTTACACATCTCTGTTGTTACACACATATAGATAGATATAACAGTAGACATACACAGACCCGACCCCCCCCCCCCCCCCCCCACCCCACCCCACCCTACCCCAACAATCATCCCTTCCCTCCCACTTACACACAATTATTTGCACAGACTCCAATTAAGAGTGCTTAATTGGAGTCCTTTAGAGACAAAATAAGTTGACTGAAGAACAATAACAGTATCACTGGTGTAATTCTGCTATTTTTCAGGAGACTGCTGTGGTTTTGTTTAACTGAGGCAACTGCTATAGAGCTCCCCCTACCTCTAAAGAGGTTCCCTGTCTTTAAATGTCTATACCAGGTAAAACCAATGGAGAAACCTGCAGATAGAACTGAACAAGCTAGGCCAGCTGGGGTCGCTTGCCGTTCCTATCTTGACCAGTTAACATCCATCAGATTTACCTACGAACATGAGCGTTGGGCACTCACGATGGCAAGCACGGTAGTACGATGGCGGTGGAGTTGTGTACGTGCTCTTGTGTTCCTGAGTGTGTGCAAGTGTCGGGCATGCCCAAAGCCAAGTGTGCAGCAGGCAAAGGGCATCGGCCAACATCCACAGCGCTCGACAGGCAACAGGCAGGCAGGCTTGATGTCGCCCATAGCCATGCGACAAAGAGGATTTCATGCAACACCCCATAGAAAAATCCAACAAACTCGGACACAGCATGCAACATGCATTTACTTCACTCCCACTATCTAAGCCCAAACTCTTCCCACCTAACCCAGCCCACTACTCCCCATGACTTCCCTTAAAACCCACTTTTACAATACAAGCAGCCGTGCATCCGCGCAAAGAGAGTATCCTCAATCCAATCGGATTGATCCTACTGATTGACAGGTAATTTCACACTTTTTGGATTCTTCTTTTGTTTTCTCCTTCTACTTTTTACATTCATGGCTGCCCTAAAGTCAAATTGGACAGCGAGGTGTTACTTCGTATCAAGTCAAGATCTCTCTCAATGCCAGACGGGTGCAGTGTCTTAAGGGGGTGTAAGAGTTAGAGAGGATTAGAGTTGTGGCATTCCCTGAAAGAAGAAAAAAATCATATAGAAGTTTAAAAAACAGATGATTGAAGTTCTGTTTTTTCTGTTTATTTTATTTATTTTTTTGGTTTTGGACCAACCAGACTTTGTGGTAATAGAGCTGTAGGGTAAGGGGACCGGGGCGTATCAAAGGGGACACATGGCAGGGATAACAGTTAGTCGGGCTAAACTAGGCAACTCTAAGCTTGGTCATGAGATGTAGTTACAGATAAAAAGGTAAAGGTGAGAATGAGCAGGGAGAGGAGGGTTGTGAAAACACTGAAAGAGTAAAAGAGGAATCAAGAGAACGTGAGTCAGTGTGATTTAAACTGAGAGGAGAACTGAGAGTGTGTGTGTAGATAGAAAAGAGAAAAGAGAGGCTGAAAATTACAGAACACGACAAAAGATAAAGACGAAGACTAAAAACAACACTGACAGAGGTCAGTTCAAAAGAGACAATCTGTCGTAGCAATACACATTTAACAGCTTTTTCTTTTTTTACTTTGAGTAAAGGGCTTTGTGTCCACTAAAGTGAAGATCGAGAACTTTGCCTAAATATTAAGAGCAATGTAAACCTTCCCCTCTTTATTCATTAACTGTTTCTCATATCACAAGGTTCTTTAATTGACTTCTTTTTGTCGGATTTGTGTAAATGAATACTGGAAGGTTCTGATGGCTGAAGTATGTGATGGGTGCTAGTGCCAAGACAGTTTGACATACTGGAGAGGAAACCAAGAGAAAGAACAGGAAGGAGAGGTAAAGTGGAGACAGAGTGGGCTTGACAGAGGGATGTAATGAAGGAGTGAAGATGGCTCCTAATTGGTGACAGACAAGTGGATGTAGAAGTAGAAAGACAGAAGAATGTGAGGGAAAGGATAGCTGGCAGGCAGAAGGTCAAAAGCCAGTGGAGAGAAGAGGAAAACAGAGGAAAAGGAAGAATGAGAGAGGCAAATGGATAGTACAAAGATTACTGACATCCAGATTCAACAGAAATGAGTAACGCTGGAGTTTTTCTAATAATTGTTAAAATTACTGCTTTTCACTCACCACATATAATAAATGGGAAGCTACTGTACACACAGATATTTGGAGATAAGTGGATCTACTGCACATACAGATAATTGACTTTAGGAGTCATATCAGGTGTAGCTCATTACAGGATCTGTCAGGCAGATCTAATTTGGTGCTGGCTAAACAGAGTTGGCCAATTCATTAAGTATTTGCGTGAATTAGTGACTGTTGTCTCTTGGGAAATAATTTTAAGGGACATTTTTTTTTGCTGTGAATTCTTCAAATAATTAACATATTTGTAATAACTTTGCAAAAATTTCAAGTAAAGTAGAATTTTGAGGTAATAAAAGACATTTAAACCATTTTGGAATAAAGTTGTAACATTACAAAAGCTGGAAATAGTGAAGTACTGTCAGTACTTTCTGGATACACTGTAGCTATCGATTCCCGACTTTCTGAGCTACTATTTTTGAGCTCCTGCTTCAGGTAAGCAGCATGTTTCTAATTTCTTTTTCAACCAACACCATCACATGTTAGAGATTAGATCCTTTCACGCCAACCCTACAAAGAAGACCGTGACCATAAATATTACTATTTTTAAAGAGTATAACATTTCAATAACTATAGTGTGGTTCACCAAAAAGGGAACACAGTCATTATTAATAATTTTCCAGTAGTGTATTTTACAACCTACTCACTTGTGAGTAGCTTTGTTTCGTCTCCCTCCTTCTCAGTCCTCGCAACAAATAAATTGAATAAAACTGAATAAAAAATTGAAATGAATTTTCTGTGAAAGGTGAATTTTGGCTCCTAATAATTGCCGACAGATACAGCGAGTACTGCTAACCACAAAACCCTTTGAGCTGTTGCTGAATTTCTAGGTGTAAGTTACATATTTCCTGATTTTAATTAAAAAAAAAGCTTAATTTGATGTCATTTAAAAAAATAAATAATCAGAGAAATCACTTCCCTCCTGGTTGAAGCACAAAAAGCACCAAACCATCTTGTCAACAGTGTTTTAGTGAATCTGGATGGCAATAAGAAGAAGGACAGCCAGGACAGGTTGAGAAGGACTCAACTGAGGTGTAAAGAGAGAGCAGACAATAAGACGAAGAGACAATGAATGTTGAAATGCTCAATCCAAATCTCTACACTGGTGGTCTGAGGAACAAAGAAGCCAGAGATGCTTGAATGTCAAAAAATCATCTTGAAAAATGAGGAAAAAAAACTACAAGGGCCAGAACATGTTTGTGTTAGCATTGTATATGTGTATGGTAATGTGTGTGTGCGTGTGTATTACATAATACACAGAATAATAGAGCCATCCACAGGAATAAGAGGCACAGAGGTTTGAAGACAGAAACCCCTGCCGGTCCTTCTGTACCCGCATCGTAAGCAAATATTGCACTGCATGAATAAAACCCTTAATAAAATTATCTCAATTTAAGTGTTGCTTGTATATGATTCCTGAAGTAAATCAATGGCGTGTGGAAATTATATATTTTTCACAATTTTTCAAGCATAATTTCACTGCACTAAAAATTTCTATAAGCATTTTATAGGACATAATTTTAAAATGCAAACTGTAATAAATAATGAATAAATGTAGATTAAGAAGAAGTATATATTTTAAAACAATTTTTTTTCTTAAGTTTGAATATTTCAGAACAAAATAGGCTATAAAGAAATGAAAACTGAAAGTAGTCATTTAATATTTAGTGGACTTACTTACACCAATCTAAAAATACATGGACATCTGAAAGTTTTCTTACTTTCTAAGTCACACCTGTGCTTTAACTGTGTTTTGCTTGCGTCCGTGCAGGTTGCAGAAGGACTGGCAAAGCCTCCTCCGTTCCCTTACTCCTGTGGCTTGACGGGAGGAAATCAAAGAAAGAGGACTGACTACCAATCCACTATCACTGCACTTCACGACAAAAGCCCATCCCTCCATCCCCGCGGTCGGAGAGAAAAAAGAGAGGACAGCGCTCACCACCACCACAACCACCACTAACAGACAATGAGGAGAACACCGCTGGGAGGAGGGAGGGAAGAAGGGAGGGACGTGGAGGAGAGTGGGTAAGAAGGAGGAGGAGGAAAAGGGACAGGGAGGCTTGAGCAAATGAAAGAGAAGAGGTTCTCTTCCCCAGCGATGGGGAGGCTGAAGAACGGAGACTTTATGGATGGGGAAAAGGAGGAAGAAAAGAATGGTGGGAGAGGGGAGGGAGAGGAGGAGGTGAGGGTGGTGGCTGAGGGGGGTGGAGGGGTAAGGTGGGGGGCGAGTCTACCTTATAGGCGACCCGGGCGGGACACCTCTTCCCGAGGCCTAGCGGCGGACACATGTGTCTTAGCATCTGATACATGTCTGTGTAACTGATCCGGCCGCTGGAGTGGCCACGAACACACATACACACACGCACACACAAACACACACACGTGCACCATATATGCACATGCATCCAACACCCCATACGCCAACACACCCACACCAGACAAAACAAAGACGGACGACGTAAAAACGTAAGAAAGAAAAACAATGGGGGGAGGGAGGAAGAGGAGGATTAAGAGGGAAGGACGGAGACAGACAGACAGAGGTGTGTTCAGGGGAGACATGAGGAGAAATAAAAAGAAACCGACAAAGGAAAGGAAGAGGGGGGGAAACAAATACACAGAGGTTATTGTTTTGATCACTGTGGATATGTGGTTGCTGTGGTGAGAGAAAAAGAGAAGGAAAGAGAACGAGAGAGAAAGAGGGGGTGTGTTACGTGGCTTCTAGTTTGATATATTGTAACGTTAATGGAGAGAAGAGGAGGGAAGGGAGGAAGGCAGGGAGAAAGGTTAGGGAAGGGGAGGGTTGGAGGAGGTGTTATTTAGTTTAGTTACTTGCTATTAAGATACCGTTCTATGCGAGTCGAAAAGGGGATTTGAGTGGGTATTTTTTTTCGTTAAAAGTCGGTGCCCTCTTTCGCCGCTCGGATAGAACTGGCAGCGGGGCTTCTAGCAGGCAAAGAAAGCACCGCTGCAGAGATCGGAGTGAGTCACAGTGACAAGTCAATGCAGTCCATTATTGAGGCTTAGTCTCCACCAGGAACCTCCACTCACAGCTGTGCCTTTAGATGTTCAGGGGAGCCCTCCCTCAAGATGGGAAAGGTCACGACACATTTACAACAAGGGTAGCAGCTAAGTAGAAGGTATTCAAAAAGTTTTGGTTGTTTGAGAACCATCAGTTGTTTTTAATACAATAAAATGCAACTCAGAATTAGCCTGTCCAGATAGCTTGTACCTATTAGTTTAGGTTGAATGAAGTGTAATATCTACTGAAGGGTACAAAGCACCTCAAAAAGAACCATTCAATTTCAAAGTACTTCAATTTCGCAGCTGTTCAGCAGTAATAATCAAAAGACGTACTGTTAGAAAGAGTGGATTTGAGAGTTTTGCGTGATTGCTAGAGGCTGCCATGCCTCCAGACATGCTTGCAAAAGTATAGGATGAGTTTGATTATCATACGGATGTATGTTATGCATCCGGAGGGAGACACATCGAGCACTTGTGAACATCGTATGTTTTGTAAGTAAAACTTTATATTCAGCCATGTATTTAAAACTTTACTGCAAAATTCTATGTCTATTACTTAAACAAATATAGCCTTTTGAAATTGGGTGGTTCTTCCGATACACCCTGTATACAACAGGTCTCTACTACAGACATATTAGAGTCTCACAAGTCAAATATAACTAAGTCAATAGAGGACAAGAACAACTTAACAGATGGAAAGGTGTAACATTGTGAACATACATATCTGCAGCCCGATGCAGATTGTTTGGGTTTTTTAACTGTTAAATACTATAATGTGAATTAAAAATAAATTGTAATTTCACTTCAGCTGGCTACTTAGCAGTAGCTTCAAAAAGCAAATGTAAACGGTATGACTAACAAATCTTCCCACGAACCTCTGCCGACACAAGCAGTTACTAAGAGGTACCTGGTGGACACAAGACTATTTTTTAATGTCAAGAGTCCTCGCCCCAAACCACACACACACCCTGCCCCTTTCCTTTTTTGTCCCCCACACACCAGAGCCACAAACAGAGCAAGTTTGGCCATCTCATCACAGTACTTCAGATAACAGTTACCCAACTCCTGCAGATTGATTTTACATGAAAATTATACTTAAAGAACTATAGGAGGTCGTTTGATAGCTGATTTGTTGTCTTATGAAAATAGTTAATAGTAGCTAGTCCTTTTAGCTTTAGGAAAAGTATTGCAAAAGTACGTTTAACTTCGATATTACTGTGCTAAAAGTACAGGGTGCATTTTATATAAAGGTAATGTAACAGGCTAAATACTGGTTTTGGTGTGTCTAATTTTTAAAGCCACTACGTGTACTGGTTTGATAGTCCATACAAGTTAAGAGGGGTTTAGAAAAGAAGCTACTCAAAAAAAAACCCCCTTTCAATCATTATATCTGAAACAACCTTTTGTGCTACAAGGACAACCCAATAAGGAAGTGAAGAAAAACTGCAATTCCTCAACTGGACACTTGAGACTGACTCCAGTCCATTATTCAGAAAATCCATCTTAGTTTATACTTCGACTTTGAATAAATGTAGAGCCTACCATACACACTATACAAGTAACCAATGCTGTTAGCATTTATCCCCGTGCTCTGCGATTTTACCACCAACACCAGGTGGCAGTGAAGTTTCCTCTCTTCCATTCTCAATCACCAAATTAAATTCCAGTTACAAAGAAATTAGTAACTGGAAATCCATATAAACAAATGCTGATCAGAATGGGCCATTCACAGCCTTGTGACCTGCGCTGATATGACATGCTGCTACATTTCTAGAGATACAGACCAAGTTATGATAAACTAGTTGGAGTTGCTGAAGTGAAGTGTTTGTAGATTTGGTGGCACACTTTTAACCTTCTAGAGTCATCATTGATGATGACCATAACGCTAAGGCTAGACAATGAAAAATATATCAAAAAGAGTCTGTTTTGCCTTTCTTCAAAGTACGGGTTTAGGGTTAGATTTGCTATATGACTAATTGTACATAAAACTTTCTAAGCGGTCCTGGCTCCAGTTTTGCTTTGTGGAATTACTGTTAATGGGCAGGTATTTGTGTATGTAATATAGCCATATAATGTTTGGTCACACCTTGTTAACACTAGGTTATAATGCAGCAATGATTTCCAAAAGCCTAGATGGCCATATTTCTAAAATTGAGGCGTAATAACAAGACTTGGTGGTTTTGTGCATCTTTTATATACAGATTTTGGCTGAACTATGGCGATTTTTTCCTAGTGACATAAAACACAATGTTTTAGTGTTTCTGCGATCTATTTTAAAGAAATATATTCCATTTTTGTATGAGTAATCTATCAGTATAAATGCACAAAAGACTACACATAGTGGCTTTAAAATGTAACATTACAAACAGGTTAGGACAGCTGTTCCCAAACATGTGCCATGGAAGTTAAAGATGTAGCAGCTTTTCATTTCAGCTAGCAACAAGAGCTCGTACTTGCTAGTTTAACTAGTGTCTGTCACCTGAATGAGCTGCTTCAGGGAGTACAATCAAAGTCTGCACACTTTTGACTTCCTGTGACACATGGCTGGAAAACACTGGCTGTTAAGCTCAGACCAAACTCTCTTTGTATGGCTCTGTAATAACCCCTGCCTCCCGCACCCGAACCCCAACTCAAACAAGAACAATGCACATTGCTCAACCATTTTCTGCCCAGGCAAAATTAGACAGCAAGCAGAAATAAAACACAATGGCTGACTGGAGTCTAAAGTCTAATGTTTACACAATCCTGAATTCAAAGTAAACATGTCAGTGTAATTTTCCCCAGCTTTCAGTCAGAAGACAATAGCGAGTGCAGTGCACCACCTCATGCTTCACACACTGGTATCAGTGTGTGTGTGTGTGTGAGTGTGTACAAGAGAGTGAGTGTGTGTGTGTGCATTTCTGCATTGTCCCAAACATTCTCATTGTCATGTCAGAATGCATATACAACAGAACCCCCCCCACCAAAAAAATGGTTAAATGGTGAAATGAGCTTAAAGCAAACCCGAAAAGAAAACTCAAACCAATGGAAATCAAAAAATTGAAGTAAGAAAAAATTGGTTTTAAGAGTGATAGAGAGCAACATTCATTCCAGTCTCTTAAAGGCGAGCAGGTTGCGTTTAAGTTTGTGCTTTAGGGGTTTGGTCCAAACCTTGCAGGCCACCCTATGTGGGCACTTCTTGCCAAGGCCCAGAGGAGGGGAGATAACTCGCAATAAACTGTACATATCCTTATAATGTATGCGCCCGCTGCAAGAAAAATACAAGGAGGGGAGGTTAGGTGAGGGAACACACAAAATACAGAGTGAGAGAAAAGAAATACAAAGGGAGCAGAAAGAAGAGAAAGAAAAAAAAGCAGAAAGATTCAGAAAAAAACTTCATCTTTAGCATGCACGCTCAAAATTCACAGGGGAGAAGGGAGGGTCACATTCATCTCAACTTTGGAAGAGAAGGCATTTAAAGTTATGAGAGAGAGAGAGGAAAAAGAGAAATAGATGGTTGGAAAATGCTCAAGCAGGCCAGCCTTAACTGTCCCACTCTGAACTATCATCACACGTTGTAGATCCCATTTGATCTGCACGCTTCTCGGATAAGACATCGGCACGACACCAGTCTTTACCCATTTCAGGGCAGGAGAGAAAGTCAAGGGTTAAGATGTTACTTTACATTCAGCAAAAGACTATTTATACATTTGTGTATCAGGGGTGTCAAACATAAGGCCCGGGGGCCAGAATTGGCCTGGCAAACACACCAATCTGACCCACTGGACAGCTTTGGAAAATGTGAAGGAGGCATAAATTATGGACTTTCAGATGAATTTTATTACGTTCTCGTAACTCATATTTATTTCTTACAGGTTAAGCGCAAGAGTCATGCTGAAAGATTGCTTTCATTTACTACAGCAACATGTTTTTTTATCATGTGGAAAAACTGAGAAATATTGTTGTGTTTGCATGTTTCTTTTCTTCTATGTAGACATCTCAGATATTAAACTTGTAGCTGAACTGTTTCACTGGGGCGACCCACTTAACATCAAAATGGGCTGTATGTGGCCACAGAGAGCGGTACAAAATATAAAAACAAGCATTTTTATGGTACAATAGAGTTTTTTTGTTGGCTGCTTCAAATATTTATCGTGTTTTATCTTGATTATCTCAGCTATTTTGTGTTTCTACTTCAGTTGTTGTGAAAATGTGATGTTGTTTCTAGTACTTGTGTGGCCAAGAACAGTGCTAAGGCTTATCTAGCAATGAACTGTCAAGACTGAGACTACTGCAGCATCATGTCAGGCTTCAGGGTGCAGTAAATGTGGAATACTGAGCATTTCCATGACTGTACAATGTGGTGAGGGGGTTGGAATAAGGTTATTATAAAGAAAAATAAATAAAGAAAATAAAACTAATTAATGTAGTTACATTTTACAGAAATAAAGTTTATATGCAGGGGTGCACATAAGTGGTCCGCAGGTGCGCATTCGCTGTTGTGCATCAGATAAGAAGTTGCAACGCGCGTTTGCGTACATATAAAAGGCACTGTTTTTTTCCGCTAGAGTGGGATTTTCACGGTATATTCTGCACCACATCTCTGTGCGTTCATCATTTGTTTGAAGCCAGCTCACCTCCTGCAACCACTTTTCCGAGAATACGCGCTTCTTTTGTGGTTCGGACTCCTTCTGACATTTCTTTGGAGGTGGAGGAACACCAAAGTAATTCCTTAAAGGAGCTTGCTTCTTCGACATCTTTAAGAGTTCTAAACAAATGTCTGTCCTCCTCCAGAAAATCTTATGTACGCAAACGCCCGTTGCAACTTCTTATCTGGTGCGTTTCTTTTATTTTGACAGAGAATGCGCACCTGCGGACCACTTATGTGCACCCCTGTTTATGTGGACGTTACCCTGGAAGCATTATAATGGTAACAGTACAATGGTATTCAAAAAGTTGACAGTATTATTTTGTAAGACTTTAATATAATACAGTACTATAAGGGTTTTTTTACACTAAGATGCCATTTTTGGAGCTTAGTGTAGGTACACAGTAAAATAACAGTATATCGCTGTAAAATCTAGCTGCCATGATCTTTAATGTCTTTTATCAGAAAACTTTCCAACAGTGTGCAGTGTGTGTTTTAGTTGTATTTTTGTGTGGATTTGAGTCCACCTGTGTGTCACTCACCAGGCGGCAGGGTCGTACTCGGCCCATATCCTTACATACTCATCCAGGTGATGAGGCCCCAGGATGGAAGAGTCTCTAGTCAGGTACTCAAAATTGTCCATGATGACAGCCACAAACAGATTCAGCATCTGGAACAAGTATGCCGCAAACACAGTGATGTAAAAAATTTCTTCAGACAATAACATACCCTCACTGGCCACTTTATTAGGTACATGTTAGCCCTGGGCTGGACCCATGTTTTGCCTTCAGATCTGGCACAGATTCAACAAGGTGCTGGAAATATTCTTCAGACATTTTGGTCCATATTGACACAACAGCATCACACAGTTGCTGCAGATCTATCAGCTGCACATTCATTAAACAAATCTCTATTTCTAGCGTATGCTTGAGGAATGCGGAGGCCATTTATGTACTGGTTTCATTTCAAGAAACCAGTTTGAGATGATCTGAGCATGTTATGCTGCAGGAAGCAGCAAAGTGGCTGGTGATACGAGGCAGGATGGATCCATGCTTTCATGTTCCATTTTATTGTTACAGCAGAAATCAACAGTCCAGGCAACATTTTATTCACTTCTGTTGAGCCTGTTATAGCCTCAGCCTCAGTTTCCTGTTTTCTGTTGACAGGAGTGGTACTTGTTGTGGCCTTCTGCTTCAAAGATTTGAAGTATTGTACACTCACAGATACTCATTCTCCTCTGATGTCTGACATCAGCAAGGCATTTGTACCCAGAGAACTGCAACGCACTGAATATTTTCTCATTTTCTGACCATTCTCTATATATCTTAGAGATGGCTGCATGGGGAAATCACGGTAGATCAGAGGTTTCTGAAATACCCCGTCCAGCCAATCTGGCAAAAACAAAGTGTCACACGTCTGACACATTAAGCAGATTTTCTTGACCACGTCTGAATGCCTAAATGTATTCAATCGCTGTGATTTGATTAGTTGATTAGATATTTGCTTTATCAAGCAGTTGAATAGGTGTACCTAACAAAGTGGCGGTGGAGTGGAATGGACTGAAATGCTTACATAGTGGCCTTCTTGCCCTACTTAAAGCACTTTCTAGTACAAATTTCACCTAATCAAACACATTCATACAATGCTTTTATCTATACCTAAGCACTTTGAACTAACATTCACACTCTGATGGACGCATAGGAGTTTTTCGGGTTTCAGTATTTAGCCCAAGAATGCTTTGACGCATCGACTGAAGCAGCCACCGACCTTGTGATTGGTAGACGACCTGCTCTATTACCCATATTTTGATCAACTGCGTAAAAGTGTATTCGGTGGGTTTTCTCACCAGAAAAGAGCACAAGAAGATAAAGGAGACAAAGTATGTGTAAGCGAAGGTGCTGCCACATTCTTTTTTATCATTCCCTGATTCAGGATCACACTCCTTCCTATCCAGGCAAGCCAACATGATCTCTTGCCACGCTTCACCCGTAGCACTCCTATGAGAGACATTAAAAAAAGAAGAAGTTGTACACGACTTGATATGAACATAGAAGATTATTAATATAGAAGATATGATAACATATACAATAGCACATCAGTGCTACTGTCCTTCTGCTTCTAAGGAGAAAAAGACTGAGCGTCAACAGGAGAAGAAGAGAGGAAGTAAAGTCTTACCTGAACAGCAGCATTAGGGCCATGAAGAAGGTTCTGAAGTTATTGTGCTCATTGATTCCATCATCCTCAGTTAGTTTTAAGTTCCCAAACAACTACACACAAACAGCAGTGAAACAAGGAAAAATCAAGAAGTTTAGGCAACGTCGTTACAACAGGAACTGCCTTGTTGCAGCGTTTTCAGCACATTAACACATCAACAATAGATATTCTGAAGCACTCGACTTTTAATTGTCAATTTGTACATCATTTTCGTCGTTTAAGTTTTATTCCTACTAAATATTTCCATTTTTAAAAACATTTTCTTTATTCATATGTATTGCATTATGACTAAACCCTTAAAAGGAAACAAATAAACAAACAAAAAATAAACAAGGCTTAATTTGGATGATCCTCCCTTTGTTATCATCTGTTGCATCTGTGGACAGACTCCAAGGATCCTGCTTCATTTGGATTGGATCTCTTCAGGTTAGAAGTACAACAATATGCATGCTTGTTCAACATGCATGGGGCTGTGCACTGTTAATTCATCCTACCGGGTCAGAATGTCAGTGCAGATTTCTACTGTAATGTCCAGAGCCGCACTGGTATACAGCACTTTAAAAAGGCAGGAGATTTTTGATTTCCCCCCTTGCAACTTCATCCTCTTTCTCAAAAGCAAATTTAAGTTGAGATGTGACGATTTCGACCCAAAAAAGTAGATGCAAAAGTGACACTCCCACAGTGGCATCCAGAAACAGCAGCACCGCTGGAAGGAGACAACCTTACAGCAAACATTTTGATCACACCTTGCATTTTTAATATTGTACTGCAGTATTTATTTGCCAGCTTATTTTGCAGATTTTACTTCTATATACAAAACCTATAATGAAACCCTTGTGATGACTTTTTGAAGCTTAAAGTAGCTCATTACCTCACCCTGCCTTTGACTTGAGATTAGTATGTATACTTTACAGTACAATTTATACTATGATGTTTAAAAAACTTAAAGGAACACTTGGTCATCACAGTTAAACACAAAGTCAAACGTCAGCTATATGAATCTGTCTAGTTAATTATGATGCAACAATATTTTTGGTGGTTCCATCCATTCATTTTATTCCACTCCAATTTAGAGTTGTGGACAGCCTGATATCCCTGAAGTTTAACTGACTTGTGTCACACTGTGATGATGGAGTGTTCCCTTAGCGGTTCTGAGGCATGTATGTGACATGTTTTATGAGACGTACTGTGACTGCACAAGAAGATCTTTAATTTAACCTCTTTTTATCTTACTTGCACTTCTGTGATGTGTAATGTAAGTAAACCTTTGGATACAGGATAGACACTTCTACCCTTTGTGAACAGATTCTGTGTTGTTCACACTGTTGCTGAAGCATTTAACTGTCCCAACCCATCAAATGTAAAAATCTCAGGACTCTGTAAGCAGTACTCACCTGCATGCCAATGATGGCATAGATGAAGAACAGCATGGCAATAAGCAGGCACACGTATGGCAAAGCCTAGCATGGCAGATAGGAAACACTTTTTAGTCCCATTAAGTGTATTGTGACATGTGCATACCTTTTGATTGTGTCATTTATTGACTGAATACCTTGAAGGACTGGACGAAGGTCCACAGCAAGATGCGAATGGTCTCTCCCTGTCTCAGCAGCTTTATAAGGCGAGCTGCTCTGAAGAGCCTCAGGAAGCTCAAACTGAAGGCATTATTCTAGAGCACAAAGGGAGAACACAGTGAGTTTCACTGAGTATGCCGCACCTGCACAGCATTCCTCTAACAAACAGAAAAACCAAAATCAACACTTGAAGAAAGAGAGGACAAAGAAAAAGAGAGAAGGGAAGTCAAAACCAACTAAATGAATGCAACAGCAAACATAACGGCTCTCAGTAAAAAGGCTGAAGGGGAAAAAAGAGAGAAAGGAAAAAAGGAGGAAGGAAAAAAAAGAAGAAGAAGAGTTTTAAGAGTTTAAAGGTCATCATCCAATCTGATACAACAAAACAGTTTTTTTTAAGAGAACAAAATGCACTGATCTCTGGGGAGGGTGGGGGCAAGCAGGCCACATCAGATGGAGCATAGTGCAATGTGCCTGTCAACCACAACCACACGCACACACATAATGACAAACCCTAACAGAGCATGGCTTGAGTTTGCTCCCATCTAGAGGATGCTAGGTTGCTCTCTGTTGTCTCTAGAGGAGAACAACCAATCAGTATTTGACAAACCTTAATTTAGAGTGACATTAAGATATAGATGCCTGTATGTCCTAAAGATTTTGGTATTTTTTGTTCCCTTTTGAAAACAACTGATAAGTTAAATGTAAAATATGTGATTCTTACTGCTGGGATCTTTGCCAATGCCCTTGGGAATTTGTACTGAGCCTATTTCTGCTTTTTTTGGCATGTCACACAGAGAAAATATTTCACACACAACAGCCAAACTCTGGTGAGGCTCTGGCATTTTGTCGTTCAAAGGCAAGGCAAAAAGAGGAGGATGAGGAAGAAGTGGTATAGAGGAGTGGCGTGGGAGAAGGACCAGAGAGCAGCCTCAGTTCAGGCAGCATACTTTAGGAGAAAGGAGCTGGCCGACATGCAGTCCAGAGAGGGCCACTGGTGCAGATTCTACTTTTAACTGTATTTGAAGGTTTAATACTCTGATACATTTGTGTGTGATGCATTCTTGTGAGGAACGCAGACATCTCAAACTACAGAATTCAAATATAAAAAAGTTTGGCTTTGCCTTGTAAGTAATATTTTTTTTAAACTGTCCACCTCGCGTTCTTAATCAGTAACCCTGGCAAGAAATTTACCAAACTACTGGAAATTTTATGGATGAATCTATAGACTGTATATAAAAGATAACACCTGGTAATCTTGGACCAGGTGTAATGACACGGTGGCCATGCGCTATGAGCTTGTTGCCTGTAAAATGGTTACTAGACTGATGGTCAGCTGCTGTTTTTGGAGCAACTTTGGTGCATCAAGATGGTAACAGAACGGTAATAGGATGGAGTCACTGTGCAATCATTTTTCACTATTTATTGGGGTCAAGTTAGCAAATACATGTAATCTATTTGTAATAATACAGAAATAATGCGTCTAGTGTGGTTTAGTGGGGTAATTCGTTTTTTTACAGGGCAGGATAGGTTTGAATAATGTTTTTCCCTTAGTAAATGAAATAATCATTTAAAAGCTGCATTTTATATTTTTGTATAATATAAAAATTAGTTTGATGATCTGAAATATTTAAGTGGGACCAATATGCAAAAAATAAGAAATCAAGAAGGGGGCAAATATGTTTTTACAGCACTGTATGTAGATATTAACAGATTTGTGATTTTCATGGTGTATTATTAAAAATAGTCTGCATGAATTTGCTAACGTGACCTCATTTAATCATAAAATGATAGTTGACTGAGTCCATCTTGACTCACCTAACTTGCTTCGAACTGACTGTGATTAGTGGTCGCAGACCTGGTCGCTATCTTGTGATGGTCCAGATCTGGGAGAAGATCCCCCAGGACATTTTGTTATTAGGAGCAAGCCCCACCATTGTCAGGCATGGATACAAGCATGTGGGGGCCAAACAAACTACTGAGTACTATTTCGAGCTGCTGCAATAAAATTTTGGCAAAATTGACTAAAATAGACTAGCGTGCCTCATTATTTATTTTTATAGTGTCTTTTAATTCAACCCTCTTTAGCCTGATAATTTTCATTTCCATATATTAATGTGGTATCCTTTTCCCCCCCTAACACATTAGTCCTTATAAGTGTAGATATCCAGCATGCCCCCCCACCCCCACCCCACCTAGATCTGATATGTTTTTAAAGTGTTCCTTTAATTTTTTGGAGGACAAATGTCCATTGACCTCACAGATCAATGAAGAAAACTGGCTTCAGAATTTAGTCCCAGGAGCCACCTGAACTATTTTACAATCAGTCCACGGATGAGTGAAGTACTGTGACCAGGAAGTTCAGAGAGTTTAAAAGTCCAACATCCAGAAAGCGCATGCACTGGGTTCAGGGTTAAGACTGGCCATGAGAGAGCAGGTGACTGGGGAGCAACAAATGAATCGAGGGTGTGCACAGTCAATGAAGATGCAGGAGAAAGTTTTTGAGAGATAAATTACAAACCAACCGGATTCTACATATGCCAATATGTAGAAAAAGGAATGGGGAGGATTTTTGTTTTCATTTGTAGTAAAATATGAGTGGGTGAAAGATATTTTTTGGGGGAGGAGGGGAGAAGGTAAGTGGGTGGGTTGGCGGGTGTTGGTTGTGTGTTTTATTTGGACATGGAACACACACCATCACCATCATCATCATCATCATCACAGGACCACCACCACATGTCATGGTGCAGCATGGATGGAGAACACGATGAAGGATTTCATAGTGCATTTTGATTGGATGGATTTTATCAGAGGAGGAGGGAGTGGGAGGGGCGTAGGGCGCCAACAAAGTAGAGAGGTTTAAAGAAAGCATGTGAAGAGATAGAAGAGGAAGACAGAATCAATATGGGCGTCATCACAAAAGCAGTGAAACACTTCAAGACAACAGCAGTTCATTTGGGAAAGAGTAAGTTCAGCCTCTCTTCTTTTCCAGCTTTCATTAACCAAAGTTCATTTATTTGAAGTCAAAGGCAATTTGCTGCTCCATATTTTTTATTCTTTGACACTAGTGGAGTAGGTGTGCATGATTCACAACTTATTCAAGCCCTCACTGACAGAGATAAGCTACAAGAACTCTAATTTCCTGCTCCTTGCAAACAGGTTTGTACAGCAGCTGAGCAAAGGCTGTGACTAAAACATGGGTGCAAGATGAAACTATGACAAACCAGACCCAGGACTCTCGAGCAGCTAGAATATGGGTTTGTGAGATTTGCGAAACATTGCACCCTGCTTTTATTTACATGTTACACAGTGTCCCAACTTTTTTGGTATTGGTGTTGTACAAAAGAAAGAAAATAAGAAACAACAGCTTCCTTTTAAAACACTAAACAGAAGAATCCGGATATTTGCTTGAAGTGTTATTATTTGTCCAGATCCTAAAACTAGGAATAAATGAATCGACCTCTACATACATTAGTGTTTAGTCATTAACTTAAAAATGTCTGGGATCCTCTTGAGTTGACTGGTGTTTCGTGCCCTTCTGTTTAGCAGATATGTCAAATCTTTAACAATGAACCAGACACAAAGCAAACCAAGGTGTTAAAGAGAAAAATAATAATCTTATTGGTTTTTTTTTCTTTTTGTAAATATACAGCCAGCTCAGTTAACTTTAAGCAAAAGCTGTTTTTGGCTATGTTTGAAAAGTCACCACAAAAG
The DNA here is from genome assembly GCF_036321145.2 of Pelmatolapia mariae. NCBI lineage: Eukaryota > Metazoa > Chordata > Actinopteri > Cichliformes > Cichlidae > Pelmatolapia > Pelmatolapia mariae. The sequence goes on along the minus strand of NC_086232.1, from coordinate 8,742,347 downwards.
TAAGTGTTAGCAGCAGTTCAACTGCTACCACCTGGCAGCATCCTGACAAAAAATCAATCAGCTGTCTGAAACAATCAGTTCACTGTTTAAAGCAGCATAGGTGTCAATTAAGGCCTGTTCACACAGCGGTCATGCAAATGTGGCCCCTCCAACACGGCCAGAGGGTGTTTTTAATCATCTGCAAACACTGCTAGATGGCAGTACTTAGCACAGTTACTGCTAATCTAGTCAGTGTGAATGAGAGGAAGACTTAGTATAAGAAAGCCTGATGCCAAATTCAAAAAACACCAAGCACAAATGATACAACAGCTGGACAGTGAAGAGAGGCTGAAACATCTACTGAAGTACTGGTCTCATATCCACACTTATATGAACTCATATGTACATACTATTACAAATACAAGTACCAACAGACTCACAGGTAACATCGAGAGACTGCTCACTGAAGACAGGTTCAAAATGAACTAGAAACAACAGTTGCACCGTGATACAATGTTCACCATCTACCGTAGCTTCCATAATAGGAGGAGCGGCCAGCGACTGCCTTTTTTTCTTTAAGTCCCACTTTTGCAAATGTGCATCTACATAATGTGAGGACACTTTTTTGGGTGGCAACCTATTGATCCAGATTACTTTTAATAAATGATCTCTGACAAGTCCAAAAATCAGTCCGAAGGTATTATTTATCTATGATGGACTGAAGACTTAAGAAGGCTAAGCAAGATTTATGGAAGGATTCCTCATAGTCTTGCTTAAGCCTTAATATTGAATATCTCTTGCATCTAAAAATATTTAATATCTCATGAATTAATTGCTTTAATACAGGCCAGTGAGGCCTTGAGTAGTGATTGCCTCATTTTAAGGACTTCACAGACGTCTCCAAAGGCCAGTCACCACATGTGCAAAAAAGCTGGCTTTTCCTCTGAGCCTCTTTTATATTCGACAAATCATTCTTTATTGTTCATTTGGTCCAAACACCGTACAGCACTTACCCCAAATTCTGTCACTAATATGTCAGTGATGCTTCCAAGGACAGACACAAAATCAAAAATGTTCCAGGCATCTCTGAAGTAATTCTGTCAGGTAAGAAAGACAACAAAACGAGAGATGTTTAAAGATCTGCATCTTTCACAACCTGAAGCCAGAAGGAGGTAAGGAGCCCCGATCCAATAGTGCTGATGTTACAGTAGAGACAGGGTGAAAGGAGGCTGCTAGCGTGACTACTGCTCCACACGGTGCACTCTAGGTTTTTCCAGAAAAACATGATCTAGATCTGTCTCCCAAAATAAGCTGCTTTATTAATGAATAATAGGATGAAACATTGGTGCATATAGACTGGGTCAGCCTACATAAGGAAAGTGTGTTTTTGTATGCAGGTCGTTTTCATTTAAAGTCTCACCAGAGGGCCGAATGCTATGATCTTGAGCACTGATTCCAAGAAAAAGAAGGTGGTAAACACAATGTTGAGGTTCTTCAGGACATTATTGTAGACCATCGATGCACCTTCGAACTGCAGACACACACATAGACAGGAAAGCAATGAGAACGGCATTAGTGACATATGATGCATTATACTTCACTCAGAGGGCGACTTCTACCTTCATCATGAGGACGATGGTGTTGAGCGCGATTAGAGCCATGATGCTGTACTCGAAGGGCGGAGATACCACAAACTGCCACATACGATACTGGAAGCTCAGTTTGTTCTTTGGCATGTGGCGAGTCAGAGGCCTGGCATTGATGGCAAAATCTATACAGGCTCGCTGGATGAGGAGAAGACAGGGGAGGCGTGTTACGGTTAATTTACTTTGGCACAAGACATCTGAAAAAGCACAAAGCAACTTTAATCTCTCTCCACACCTCATTTTTTTCTAAGCTGTAGTCCTCCATCATCTTATCCCCCTGTTCCTGGAAGGTGATGATGATGAGAGCCACAAAGATGTTTACAAAGAAGAAGGGGAAGACAACGAAGTACACCACGTAAAAGATGGACATTTCCATCCTGTAACCTGGGCTCGGGCCCTGATTCTCATAGGTGGAGTCCACTGAGTGCTTCAACACCCTAAAAAAAGGGAGAGATGGAGGAAAAAGGCTAAATAAAAATGTACTGAAACATATATTATCATCCCCGGTGGCTCAGTTTCACTCATTCAGTTCAGTTTTACATTTTATTTACATACAGCAGCACCAAAACTCACCAAGAGGAACTTCATATATTAACAATCGTTGCTTAAGAGAAAACAAACTTTTTGTGTGCTGAAGTAAAACTCTCGCTGTCACAAAGTAAAATTTGTATAGCAGTAACAAATTTGATCAAAAAATGAGTTTATTATTTGTGTGTGGGTTTCTGTGTGTGTTTGTAATCCACTCACTGTGGCCAACCCTCTCCAGTTGAGACGGTGAAGAGGGTGAGCAAGGCCCAAGCCACGTTGTCGTAGTGGAAATCGTACTTCTTCCACTCCCGCTTTTCAGCTTTAACTTCATCTTTCTCATATACCAAGTACTCGCCCCTGGTGAGATGGCACAACATGTTTTTTTAAATAATACAAACACATGAAAAACATCAGCCAATATGTAAAAATGTAAGTTCAAAAAAGCACCATAGCTATATGTATACTCATACTTAAAGGTAAATTTCTGCTTTGTTTATATTTGACATAATAATAAGTTGGTTGGTTGGCCCAGTGTTCATTAATGGCATTTTCCTATTGAAAAAAGTAGAATTTATTATAATGCCGAGCAAACTCCTCTAGGGGGCAGTATAGCCATAAAACATTTTCAGTCTACAGACTGAAAAGTCGTTCAGACTGTAACTTTTATTTCTTGGTAACCAAAGATCGACTCCACAGAGAACATCTGAACCCACCTGCAGTCGCGCTCAAACTCCTTGGATTCATCTGTGCAATGGAAGAAGCGACCTTTGAAGAGCTGAACGGCCACCACAGCAAAGATGAACATAAAGAGCATGTAGACAATCAGGATGTTCAACACATTCTTCAGAGAGTTGACCACGCAGTCGAAGACAGCCTGCAGGGCAGAGATGGAGACATTTACAAATGTAATGAAGCCGTCTGAAACTTCTTAGGAGATGGCAGAGACAACTTTTAGAGAAGATTTTTAAAATTTAATTAAACTTGTTTGTATTTAGATAGCGCCAAATCAAAACAACAGTTTTGAAGTGGTTTTATATTGTAAGATAAAGATGATACAGTAATAGACAGAAAATTCCAACAATCAAATGACCCCGTATGAGCAAGTACTTGGCAACAGTGGGAAGGAAAAAGTCCCTTTTAACAAGAACCAGGAACCGGGCTCAGGGGAGCCATGTGCCCCACGGTTAAGGGTGATTAACTATAGTTAATTAAAACCAGGAAGTCTGTAAATCATCACAGTGTTTTTGCACTTTGGGGTAACAAATTTCAGCTAGTTTACAACCTGTAAGATTATGATCCCCTGACAGATGTTGTTTTTCCCTCTTTTGGAAACATTTTCATCAATTTTGTCACAGTGGAGGAATTCAGTGAGTATTCAGTGAGTATAATGTCACCTGGGAAAATAAAAGTGATGGGCAAATGGCTCTACCTTTAACTTGGGGAGACGTTTGATGGTCTTAAGAGGTCGCAGCACCCTCAGCACACGAAGGGATTTGATTGTACTGATGTCTTTACTTTTGTTATTCCCCCTAGAGTTGATCCAAGGAATGAAAAAAAAAAAAAACAATGTTAGAAAATAATCTCAGCACCAAGTGGAGAACTGATGGGATGAAACAAAGAGCTCTCACCAAATCCTTTGAAATTATTCAACAATTATATTTCATAAAGGGATGAGGTGGGGTGAGGGACATTTCCATTAACTTTAATTTATCTTTTAAACATAACTTCTGTGTGGAAAACTAAAACAAAAACATATGATACGGCCTTGTATAAAAATCATACACACATAACATTTGTGCGGACAGTCGCTTCTTCTGCAGGAAAAGAGAAACTTTGAACTGCACGTCAAACATGAAACCGGTGGGAGAGAACGTGTTCGGTTGTCTGACCGTTTGGTTTCATGGACATCGAGCAGCATCACGACCTTTTGTTAAAATCTTCACTATCACACAACAAGACATTCACTCATTCCATACTGACAGGCATCTCCCGGCAGAGTGCCCAGCCAAACCTCTTTCTTTCTTTTTCAGTCATGCGCTGTTAGGTTCTCCAGGAGAAATGGATGTTTCGATTTGGCAGCATGAAACGTGAACTTTAAGTATTACATGGCTAGGATTATTTTTGATATAATCCTGAATTTGTTAAAGTTTAATGGACTGACTCCGATACGTTTCACATAGCTTCCTTTTTGTTAAAATCAGCTGTCATGTTTTGGATTTCTTGAAAGAGACGAGGGCAGTAGACAGAGGCTATGTGAGACACTTTGGACATGTGACGTTGCTAGCAGAACACAATATCACATGTCGTAACACAAGCAAACACCAGGAGTGTTAAATGAGCCATGAAAGTGACCAGAGGAAATTATCTTGGGCTGAAAGTCAAGCGTTCTCAGTCCTGTGTTTTTAAATGCTTGCTTTACGCCTGAAATCCATAGCTAAATATTTATTTGTGATTTGTGTACCCATATACCAATATCAGTGAAGAAAAAATTGAGGTGTCAAGGAACTAAATAGCTCAGTTGATCTTAACAGTAAGTGGATGGGCCACTTTGGGTGACAAAAACCAGAGGCCGGAGGCACTGGAGGCTTGCCAAGCCAGTGCAGAAAAGAGGTCGTCCATCAAGAAGGAGCTCTTTAACTATGAACTCAGTTCCTGTGACAGAAAACATAAGACAATTCAATTCTTTGCTGATTGATTGAGTCGGAGCCTTGGCAGTTCTTCGTGTCTGCACAACAGGGTTTGTGTAGGTGCGTGTGTGTGAGAGAGCGGGACTAAATCGATAATCAATAGGAATTCCCCCTTTTGAAGTTGACTCTATCCAGGCAGCTTAGAGTATTAGAGTAAAGCCAAGTAAGGCCAAAGGTTTTGGGAATTAACAATATCCCTGCACATACAGACGCGCACAAGATCTCACACATGCACACTAGCATAATAGCAAAGGCAACAGTCCTTTTAATTTAATGACTGACATATGATTAAATGTTTTTGGTATTCTGCCAAGTAAAATGATGTATGACAGAAAGGAAAGCGAAATAAAGTTAAATATAGTTAAACGCCTGTGATCTGTGAAGGACTATAAAGTCTTGAGGCCGACGTTTCTCATGTAAAAATATCACAAAATACTTATTGTCTTGCATTTCAATGTGGGATTATCTACGACATTATCTATTCATAGAAAGTTGCCTAATTTAGCCCAAAGGCACATCTATAGTAATAGCCTGTATTTCACCTTCATCTGTGTAGCAACACAACCACACCAGTAGAGTCTTGCGAATATTCTACGTTTTCTGGGTGACAAAACAAAAGATACCAGACTCAACACAATGGGTTTTCCTGACCAACAGATGTGTAAGAGCCACAGAATGCACTTGCTCAGAAGCTTGGCAGTGGTGTTTGTAAGGTATAGAACAATAAGTTTTCCCGTGGGAGTTGCAAATTTTGCAAAACCACATTAAAAAAAAATCATCTGGTATTCTTTTTAGAAACTGGCAGAACAAAATGAAGACAACACTGAAGAGCCAAGAACTCGAGTTTTACTGATTTTCAGATACTGATACCAATATTTGGTGTGTTCAAAAGCCAATATATTGGCCGATATTCTTAATTTATTTCAGGCACATGAAGCACAAACAGATTTTCCTAACATTTTTTATGTATAGTTATTTATTAGTCACAACTATTAATGTGACAACTAGTCATGGATTTCTTGTTTACGCTCTACACAACTCTGCCTCGATCAGGTGAAAAAAAAAAGAAAAGCCAATGTGACATTTAATCTGAAGGCCAGCAGGACGCAAAAGACTTCTAGTCCTACAGAAGGACTACTGATCGCTCTACAGGCTTTCCTGCTGATGGCAAAAAGGCTCATCTTGAGGCTTCAAAACAATGGCCGGTGTAATGGTAGCTCCATGCATCTTTTATAGACTTAATTTATTGGTTAGGCTCTGCAGTTCCTTAACCCACCACTTGGGGCTGGCTCCTAAAGTGAGTTACGTGCTAAAACGTCTAACTGTTGAGCTGAGTATTTATGGTTGCACCCTGTTACAAAAAAAATTGTTTTGGGTGAAATTCCAGCAGGTATCAGTGTTTCTAGGATATACACCCATTTTTTTCACTAGTATAGAAAGTTAAGTTTTATATATTATTTTTATATGTTTCCACAGTTAAAAAAGGCTATTTTCTGTGAATTAACAAAATCTTTCTGATTTATAATTACAGAACAGTCTGGCCAATGAGCCACCAGAGGTTTTTATGTCATTTTGCACATTTATTTCTTACAATTTAAGCCCAAAGAGTCATGCACTTAGTTTTTTATATTAAGATATCTTAGGGATTCAACTTATTTACACTAACAGGAAGAGTTTCATCAGTCCGGTCTACTTGAGATGAAAGCGGGCTCCATGTGGCACATGATGTAAAATGAGTTTGACATTCCTGTCATATGGTTTGTAGATGTACCTTGTAATGAAAATTTCATAGCCTTATTTAATAGAATTACACTCCATGCTTTTGTCTAAATTTGGTCACTTCTGGGACTAAAAAACAAGATTTTGGAGAATGACATATCAAGGCTTCAAAGTGCAAATTCAAAACGCTACGGATGACATCATGATGGCTATGTCTAAAGTAAAAAAAACAAAAAACATTTGCTGTTGCAATTTAGCCAAAACAAAAACATAAATTCTAGGAAATTAGGTTAGAATACAGGCCAATAACAGGGAGGGACACACACACATGCGCAGAAAAGGTTTATAGCCTCCTTTAGAAAGAGCTTACAAAACGACAGTGTGGGTGGGGTGTCACTTTGATACTATTGTTCTGGTAATTTTAAGTCGTGCGTTCATTAAACAAGGTATTAGAGCTTTTTTCAGTTAAAAAGTGAGCTACAAATCAAAGCCTTTACGTCAAATCTACTGAGGTGTTTAGATGGTTTCCTGTGGTTTGTGGACACAGCGGTGGAAACGAGAACAAGTGGAAATGATACGGCGAGAATGAGTATGGATGACAAGAACAGTAAAGAAAGAAAGAGAGAGAAGCCAATTTGACCCGGTGGTGGAGAAAAGAAGACAGCAGGATAGAGCAGGACAGAGGAAGGACTTTACCCGCTGACGCTCCTGTTGAGTTTCCCCGAAGATGGAGACAGCAAGAGTCAGGGACAGCGACAGAAAGAAAGACAGAGAAAGAAGACGAGAAAGAAAGGAAGAGGGGGAGGGAAGGGAAAAAAGACATAGAAAGACACAAGCACACGCGCACACACAGATACACACACATACACAAAGAGGCCAACAAAGACAGACACAAGAGAGAGGGGGTTTGGTAGAAACAGGAAAAAATACATTCACATGAGAGACAGACAAAAAAGGACAGCAAGATGGGCATATCTGCATACCCGATTACAAATACACACCCTCCACCCATCAACACACACACGCATGCACACAGATTATTCCTTTCCATGCCCACCTCTTGTCTCCATAAAAAACACTGAGTGGGATACCGAAATACCTGTCAGCTAGAATATCACTCAAAAGTTTAGTGTAACTTATCAGAAATACACTATACTTAATGACTAAAGGAATCACTAATCATATATTACTTATGATTCTTAATGGAATATGTACATAGGTATACAGAAGCCCATTTTCAGTAACCACCACTCTGTTTTTCCAGCAACACATCGCATTACCTAATCCAAATTCCATCCATCTATTTTCTTATCCATGTGTCCAACCCTAATGTAAGCTTATTATATTAAAATGATTATTGATCTGAATATTTATTGAGCCAAAAACCACTTTACATTTGGCTCGTTGGGGCTCTGTAGCATTAGGCAATGCTGGCTTAATTACAGTCTTAAATTTTCACCTTGAAAAAAAAAACAATTTCTAGTTTAAAAAAAGATTTAAAAAGAAAGTTTGCAACAGGGTGTACTACTCCTTTGAGAAAACCTGGTGGTGTTCTGTGAAGGACGCACTACAGGCTGTCACATGAAAACTTTTCATACTTTTTGGGCCATACCGTTCACTCCATTGAAAAAATAATACTTTCATATTTTTCATTTTTTGTCATTTTGAGACAATAATCAAACACATATTCTCCAAACCAACTAGCAAGTGTTCTTTTTATTTTTTTTAAATCAGCACAACAGTTTTCAGTGCTGGCCAAACTGAAAAATGATTTCTAATCATTGGTCCTTTGAAAGGATTGTACTGATATTTATACTTAAGCTGCTTTACTTGATTTAGCTTAATATTTTCTGTTTAACTGAGCTCCTTTTCTTAGCTTCCTGAGCTATGTTTTTGTCCAGGGAACACACTGGAACAGTGCTGGAATGAGTCTTTTAAAATGGGCTGTATCGCTTTATGTAGATATTCCCTTAAAAAATTATACATGATTCATGGTAAATACATTCCCTCACATTTTATACTTAACTGTTTATCAAGTGGTCTTAAGAAATAACTTTCCAGGCTTTCTGAAGAATTCATAAAGTTTTTATTTAACATCGGCTCCTTTTTTAATACTCGATTTTAAGTCCAGTCCTTGTACCTGACCTTTCTCAGAGGAACGTTTTGGGGTTTGTGTTGTTTCTTTGTAAAACCACTTAACACTGACTATGAGTTATTCACAGATAAAAACAGCACCTAACTCAAGGAATAAACCAGTGTTGTGGCTACACAATTTTAAAATCATTTGTTCACATTTCTGTAGCTGAAGCTACTAAAAAAGCCAAAGATAACACAGTTTGACATGGAAACAGGGAGAAAAGGCTGAGGTATGCTAAATTACACAAGAACTGGACTGAAAATCAGCGGCGACACGCCTTATGGAGTCATGAATCTGAATTCAGACATCGACTTCATTGAAGCAGTCTGGGATCATAGTAATATATTATGCTAATATAATATAAGCACATAATGTAATGCTTTTATATTTTTTAGAACATTTTGGCTCATGCTTGACAAACCAATCGAATCCAATAAAAACAGGGGCTGTGTAATTTATTAAATAATACTACAACTCTTGAGAGTAGATTCTGTAACATGACATATAATGTAAAAGATTTACATTTTAAAATAAAATATAATAATATAGTTTTGTTGAGCCTCTTCGTGCCTCCTTACGTTGCAGCAATGTACCTTTTATTCCATCAGCGCTGCTTTACTCTCAGGTACCTCATTGAGCTCTGCAGCTATAATAAGAGCACTTCTGTGAATCAGGCCCCCTGCTGAGACTCTAGACGTGCAAATCTTCCCTCCCTCCTGGCTGTCTTTTGCTGCGGCCTGCTGTGCTACCATCTCTATGAAGAATTACCTTCACGGCTGGAGGAGGAAACTCAATTGCTGCATCCATTTACACCAATTCTTATCTTATCACACCATAATGATCAATTAGACCAGGCCTACAGCACAAATTGCCCTCATTAGATCTGCAATCAAATCTAGCAGGATTTTATCAAAGCTTGCTTTGCATGCACATCTACACAGGAGAAGAGAAAGGCGTTAAATCTTTCCAAGTGGCCGGTTCCAGGTTTTCTTGACACGTTAGAGCGCACAGATATACACAGGACATCCATCACGAGCGGACACTCAAGAAACCAGGATTTGTGTGTACTGTCCCATACACACACACCGTCAACGGGAGAGGAAAGACACTTTCACAGTGTACTGTGAGTGCATGCAAATTTCACTAATGACACTGTATCATTCAGCATTTATTTTGGAGAATGAAAGGTGCCAAAAGCGTGGTTGTTGTGTTCAAAACCCATAAAAATACGAAGCCATTGTACTGCGACCATGCTAAAAAACCCTCTGTACAATGGTTCTGTGATGTACCTGCTTTTAAAGAATGTCATGCGTCAAAGTGGAATTACACAGGTGGGAGTGAAGCCTTCGCCCCCTTAAGTAAAAATGTCTGGTAGCTCAGCCCTGAAGCAGATGGTAGGATTGGGGAGGCAAAGGAGAAAACTACAAAGAGGGCGGAGAGAGGAGGCGAAGGTGTGAGGGGCAATGGTGCGAGAGCATCCTAAAGAGAAACGGGAAGGGTGATTCAAGAAGTAAATAAGGGGAGGAGGCAGCCGTAAAGAAGTGGAGAGGAGAGGGGAGGAACACCAGTGCAGGGGGGCAGGAGGCATCTTCTTTTCAGTGGCGAGTCATGCTGGGGAGGGTGCAGCAGTGGACTGATTTTTAACTTGCCATTACAAATTTATCGTCCATCTGAAACAATTGGACAGTTTGCGTTTCTTTCTAAAGTGGTGGAAAATTGTCACCTTTTACTATTTATATATTTTGCTATTTATACTTGTGTGTGTTTGACATTATCCTTGCCTAACCAAAATAATCTAAAACCCGGGTACTATAAGTGGTGCTGGATTGGTGCTTTTAAAGGTAAAACCAATTAAGACCTTATAATCAATTAGGTATAAAAAAGTTACTATTTTTATTACTATTAATATTATTTTTTGTTAAAATCTTTAAAAATTAACTGGGTACACCTTTTGTTTTGAACAATACCTGTAATATACCATAGCTGCAGTGCTTCACCAACAGTGTGACAAGTTCAATTTGTACAGTATTGCCTTAAATTTGATACCCTATTTTCTCTATGCTGTATTTGCCTGCATCTGCAGCTTCCCTGGTCAGCTAACATCTACTCAAATACTGACCAGTGCATATGTGTTCATTCACCCTTCAGCTACACCATAACTAATACTATGTTGCCCTTTCTTTGTCCTCCTAAAATAAGGGAAGGATAGGGGACTTCAGGGAGCCGGGGATGTTTGTTAGCTATGGATCTTTTGTTGGTTTGTTGGGAATTTGGAAGCCAGATCAATGCTTCTGGCTTCTTACAGACACACTTCTGGGCAGTTCTTTCCTACCTTATTCACTTCACCTATTAGCTCGTTAAATTTTGTGGCTGATTGTTATGTATGAATGATTGTACACAGTTGAGCTGAGCTGATTTTGTGATGATTTAGAAAAGAAGCAAGTAATTGTTCACATTGGGTGACAATTCTACTTTCTGGCCTTATATCATGAATATAATATTTGGTATATTCTGTGTCACAAGTTTTGGCATTAAGATCAAATGTGATTAAGTTTCAAGAATTAATCAAAGAATCGAAGGATATGGTAACAGCTAGCATGAGACTTAATCTAACAATGCACTTGATCTGTCTAATCTGTGTAATCTGTATCGATAACCTAAATCCACAAAATAATAATTTGATAAAACAAAAAAGCTTTAGTACTCTCAAGTATAGCTCATGCCATCATTTTATGGTTGTCAGGATGCTAGAATTTCAGATTTAATACCAATACCCAGTTTAATAATTGATACTATTTTCGATACCTCTGCAGTAAAGAAATGAGTAAATTTTCTTTTCTCCTTAAGTTATTTTTTTTCTTCATATAACCTGTTTTAAAAAATGTTCTTCATAACAAAAAAAAATGGTTGGATTGCTGTTGTGATTTTCTGAAATAAAAAAATAACAAAAACAAATTTTCACTTCATGTCACATTCCGATTTCTTACCCCTTAAGTTTTCATGCAGTGGTGCTGTCTCTAAAACACGCTTCATATTTAATCTGAACACTCCCTTACAGTAGCTATTTGCTCAGATACAGATGCCATATTTAGGAGATAATTCTTTGCTTAAAACATCATGAACATAGCTCTTAGTGATGCTGTCTACTGTCCATCACAGCAAGTGTTCATGTAGACACTAAGTAAGACATGCAATGGGCATCCAGAGAGCTGAGGAGAATGCATGTTTTTATTTTCTACCAAACACAAACACACAAATGATCCCTTCAGCTGTATCCATCGCAATAACTTCTAATAAATCATTCCATCCACTACACCCTGCCCCAGCATGCCTTGCTTATTACCCTCCCATGTACTTTCCTGGGTCGTGCAGAAAAAGGAGAGTTAAATACCTGTGCCTCCAGTTTCATTAACATGGTCAGAATGGTGGAGGAGTATGTGTGTACATTTGAGTGTGTGCTGGCAAAAGAGAGGTAAGGAGGGACGCTGAGGAGATGAGTCCTTCCTGGGACAAGTGTTCTTCCAAGTGGCGGATGTAGAGCCTGGGCAATTAAAGGGTTAAAGGTGTCTGGGGCGCCCTCACCCCCACGGAATGACCAATTTTGACCTCCGGACAGGGGCATGGGGAAGAATGACGAGGTGGAGGATGTTGGATACAATGGGTTTTGGAGAGTGGAAGCCTGAATGGTGCATTTGGTGGAATCTGAATAATCAGGAGCGGATAATAGGAGTTGTACTCAACAAAGATTGGAGGTTGTGGTTTGTGGGATTAACGGCAAGTTAGGGAGCAATGGGCAACACCTCTTCTTAACATACAGCATGAAAATTCAAAGCAAGAGTACTCTACAGCCGGACGTGAACCATACGACGAGCAACTTTGCACTATTTCAATAACGTTGAATAAATCCGCATTTAATCTGATGGTGTTCATTTCTAAATTGAGTACCATCAGATTTTCTTACATTTCTTCCACTGTATCTTTGTGCCAAATGTATTTTAAATATATAGCACATTCTAGTATTATTACTTAGTTCCTAATAATGTTCCTCTGTAGTCCACCCTTAGATATCTCAAAAACTGACATTCATGGCTGACAGAGGATGAATCTTACTAATTTTGATGATCTCCCTACTTTTCCTGTGGGAGTTCTCATGGCATACACCCAGGGGCTGTGGTTCAGTACGGAGAGGCCAACTAAGATCATAGAGAGCAGTACAGCACTCCCTTGCTAGGTTACTCTCTCTGCCATATGTTAGGAACAACAGAGGTGTAGGTGATGACACTGAGAAAACGGGTAGGTGAATATAGAGAGGAGGAGGTGCTGATATGAGAGAGGGAGTTGAAAGGTGTTTGCTAGGACGAGAAGGCATCAGCAGCGACATGGGCTGAAGAGGACCTGGGGGGAGTGTTGGTAAGCAGGGCTTGGGGGATCTAAGTCAGGGAGTGGGATGCAAGAAAAGGGAAGGAAGGAAGAAAGAGATGACTCACGGCCTGGTTAGAAGGAAATCAGAGTGGCATGGATTGGCAAACAGGGAAAAAAGGGATCGGGAGCAAGGAAGATTTGGGAGGAGAAAATGTTGATAAGGAGCAGGTTGCACTTTATAGTTTATAGACAGTTGTGTGGGAAATGATTTGGGAAACTGTTATAGTGGTTGAAATGAAGACGACAGTATAACAAAAAGCCTCTTTAAATAAAAGATGGTGATGATCTTTTAAGTGTGAAATATCAGGGATACATTTTAGTTATGGATCGCTGTCAGTTGTCAAGATGAAGGTGGCGACTGAACATCGAGAAAGACCTGCTGATATGATGACACATGTGATGGCGACCAATACAGAAATAGAGATGAAAATGGAAAGGAGGCGACCTACAGAAAACAGAAAAGACTGGGAAAAAAGATGGACAGAAGGAGAAACGGGAACAGAGTGAAGGGGATACTGGACAAGAGGGGATGATGAGCTCTGAAGCAGAGCAGACTGAGACAACAGGAGGGTGAAAGCCGGGCCTCGCCTAGTGTATTGGACGTACACGGCTGACTGACAAAGGTCTTTCTGTCAATGGTTAAATGTGTGTGTGGGTGTGGAAGGATAGTGGAGTAGATGAAGAGGAGGATGGGGAGGGGAACTTACGTGAAGGCGAAGGCCACCAGAGCACCACTAACCACTATAAAGTCCAGAATGTTCCACAAGTCACGGAAGTAGGATCCCTCGTGGAGAAACAAGCCCAGCACCACCATCTGGAAGACAAGGAGTGTGCTCAGCATGATATATACTCATATACACACATACACAGGGACACAGGCACACAGACTTTACCCTCTAAAGCACGCTGGCCTTAACAGATACAGAAACACACACACATACAAAGGACGCCTCATACAACTGCACAAAAAAAGGGCTCAAAATAGAGAGTCACACACAGTCGCACTGTGATACTTTGTTACCTTGATCAACATTTCAAATGTGAAGACTGCTGTGAAAACGTAGTCAAAATTACGCAGCACCTGCGGAGGGACACAACACCATGAGATAAATTAACATATTAGAGAGAGCAGATGAATCAGAGTGAGAAAAGATGCGACAAACGGAGGAGAGATTAGCAAAGAAAAAAAAGTACACACTAGAAAGACAATAATCCTAGTTCTAAACCTATTTTAGGTTTCCATTTTCAAACAGCTCAATCACAAAATCCACTTGCTGTGAGTGAGATTATTCATAATTTTTTCTCTTTTGTCATAATATTTCTTTTCGGTGTTAACCTATCCTCCACATTCTCTAAATCTTGATTTAATGTAATAACAGAGAAAAAAAAGCTACTAAATATCCAATCTCCATAAAGAGATGTGTTGATGCACGATCAGTCATCCAGGTAAGGAAATACGTCTTTATGGAAATCCCAAAAAGTTGATTCTGTTCATCGTGATGTAGCGTTTTCAGTGGGAGAAACGTTTCGTCACTCACCCAGGTGACTTCTTCAGTCTCAGCTGACAGCAGGTTTTCCCAACCCTCCATTTACATAATGACTATGACTAGCACCAGTGACGATGATCAAAAATCATCATGGTTAATGATCAAAAAATTGACCTCACAGCTTATTTTTATTGGTGGTGTTAGTTTCAGTCATTATGCAAACGTACTGTTTATAAGGTTGGGGAAACCTGGGTTGATGAACAGAATCGGCTTTTTGGGTTTTCCACAAAGAGATATTTGCATGTGATCTATAGCCAAGGGCCTACATTGGTAATAGAAGCTTTCTGGTTTGCATTGCTACCGACCAATCCTGTTTGAGTAAGCTTTGGTTGGATGCAAGCAAATCCATCGAGTCCGATGGAACAGGAAATCTTGTGTGCCGGATATGAACTGTCGGTTGCAAAACTGCTAAATATCTGCCTTGCAATCACTCCTTGTTATCACATGTGGGTGTTATCAATAGGTATGTAAAAAGGAAATATTAATTAGGATGATGTGATACCTATGATTAATATGTATTATGAACAATTTAGCTGTAGCCAAATCCTTCTAGCCCTAGCACAAGCTATTTATATCAAGACTGCTGACCTCTTCACTGACAGGATTTATTAACAACTAATAACTTTACTTTAGAACCATATACTATTCCCAGATCTTGCTAAAAGTTCTCAAAATCTTCATTTTTATATCTGTTGTAGACATCCCATCAAAAAAGAAGAACGATGCAGACAGAAAAACACAAACACATAGTCGTGTCTCACATCGTTTTGCGGTGACTTAGGGTTGACAGGGTCCTCTGCAGCAAGAGCGATGCTGCTCATAGCGATGACACTAAGGATGGTGAACTCAAAATACTTCAGAGTCAGGATGTAGTGACAGCACTTCCGAAACCTGGCGCAGACACACAGACGCGTGTGCATGTTAAGAAATAAAAAACAAAAAACCCCACAACACATTAAATATGAAATATGTCTTAGGCTGTAAAGAAAAACTTTCCTTTACAATACCTTCTCCATATTCTAGAAAATAGCATGGTACAAAGCTTGGAGCTTGTGTGTGTGTATAAACACAGACACACACACACTTAGAGTATATACTCACGGGTTAGTGGTGGACAATATGAAGCAAGAGCTATAAGGAGGCATGGGTTTGGGGCCATCTTCATCTCCGCCCTCGCTCTCCTCCTCTTTCTTCTCCTCACTCTTCTTCTGGTCGGTGTTGGCGTTCTTGTTCACTAAGCAAATCCAGCAAAGAAAACAGGGAGAACTCAGAATCGACAGACACAACGAGATAACGTTTGACACATAAAGACTGATATTGCACTGTTGTTAACCTAAGTTCAAGAGGAAAGCCAACAATTTTAATTTAGGTGTCACTGCAGTGATATTATACACAGTATTATAGTACAGTCAAAAGCATGTTTAAAAAAAAAAAAATTAAACTGATAAAAAAAGTTAGACTGGGGTGCAGTATTGTAGTGAGCTGCTCATGAGGGACCACTGGAGGGCGCTCTTTATTGGTTGAACAGGCAGCAGCCTGGAAGCAATGGTGACTGTGAACGTTTGGTATAAGGTAAAAATAAAACTGCATCCATGCAGTTTAGTGTTAATAAAAAAGGTGGAGGCCAGACACTTGTCTATTGCCATATCTAAGTGTATACAAATGCAGTTTATTGACCACATTGTCCACAATCCTATGTCCTTTCAGTAAACGCAGGTAGCTGCTGCAGCAAAAATTATCAGGCATTATTGGAGCGTAAGGAGTGCATATTATTATAGTAGGGTACCTGCCAGAAAGGTTTTTCGTTACTGTCCACTACATACACCATGTCCTATGTAGCACTGTGTACATCTCCATCTACACTGTGCTGATGAAAGGACAGAAAAAGAGAAACTGGGGAATTTAGCTCCCAAATCCAGCATGAAGAGAAAGTACTGCAGGCTAGAGCAGCAAGAGAAGAGAGCACTGAAATACAAATATATTTAAAAGTAGTTTTAAAACTGTATTAATGCATTAGCTCTACATTTTATTGTTAAAATATACTCTGAAATACCATGAAGGTATAATGGAATCAAAAATAAATAATATTTTAGAGTATAATGTTTTTGCAATCTGACCCATAAAAAACAAAACAAAACACTCTTTTATACATTTTTAAAAGTATCTTTGACGTGTTTCTCGAAGAGTCCTCTAACTTTAAAGTCAGTACTACCAGTCAGAAGTACAGTTTGTACTGCATTAATGTCTCTTTGTCTAAACTAGAAGATGCCTATCAAACCAATTATAGACCCCAAAAAGCCATCTTTAGTTTTATAGTCATATGAGCCTCCAAGATTCACCTTGTAAGATGGCGTTGGTCGAGGGGTAAGGGTAGACAGGGGGCATTTCTATGGCTGTGTAGTCAGGTTTAACCATGCTAGTGAGAATCAAGCTGTCCATGCTGTGAAGCAGCGTGTGGGTATCAGCATCGCGGCAGTTGAGCAGGTTATTGACATGGTCAGGATGGTCAGGGTG
Organism: Pelmatolapia mariae; assembly: GCF_036321145.2. Taxonomy (NCBI): domain Eukaryota; kingdom Metazoa; phylum Chordata; class Actinopteri; order Cichliformes; family Cichlidae; genus Pelmatolapia; species Pelmatolapia mariae. Next base: position 8,725,168 of record NC_086232.1, on the reverse strand, counting down.
ATCTGGTGGTACGGCGTAAGGGTGCTCGTGGGCATTGGCCAGCTTGCTGTTGTTGCGGAAGTTGTCCAGGTCCTCATTATACTGCTGTATAGGACGGGTGGTAGAGAGGCTTGGTCCAGTACTGTGGTGTTCCCTGATGAAGGAAAAAGAGATGGGGGAGATGTCACAAGAGCAATGCAGAACACACAGAAGGGCAGATTCTCTACCAAGGCCAAAATCCTATGATGCACTTGATATGTGTCTTTATATAGTTGTAATACATAGCCTGGTAGTTTTAATTTAAAAGTCTTAAACTCTCAATAAACAGTCTTTACAAAATTCTAAATTCAGAACTAACATTTAAAATGGCATTTCCATTTCTTTTCCATTCCATGTCTTCACTGCATTTCCTTTTCCTGCTTTCTTTGGGATTAGCTACAAAATTAGCAATGGGAGTAACTATGGAATTAGCTGTGAAATTAGCTAATAGATTAACTATTGTATTAGCTATTTCACTTAAAATTTCCCTAACTCCTTTGATCCTTGTAGACAATGCAATGCAAATTAGCCATGTGTAGCAATGTAAGGAGCTCTCTGATTGGTTACAAAGACACAAGCCGGGCCTGTTTTTTTTCCCACTGCAATTTGCATTTATAGCTTTGCACTGTTCAAGGACATTTAGCCTAGATGTTCACTGTCTTAAAATGTGCAACGCAGATATATGAAGAATGTTAAGGAACACTGCGATGAAATGGAGCTCTGATCAACTAAGTGTGCAGTAGATTTAATCAGTGAACAATTTGGTTGAATTTTAGATTTTAAATGGATCTGTTTGTTAGTGAATGACAACTGCTCTGGGAGATGAGGTCACACCCTCATCTGTCCTACACCATGTTCATGGAGGATGTTACAACATTGACAGACGATGACCTCTCAGCACTTTGAGTCAGCTTTTTGGCACCAGGGACCCTCATAGCAAAACAGCAACTTGGACTTCATGCAGTAAATACTACCTTTCTGGTGTTTGATTCTACTAATCGCTCTCTCATTTAACCCACAACTAAAATCAGTCCCAAAGAGCTGGGTAAAAATATTAAGAAGGACATCTAGCGTGAACACGTTTGTACTTTTACTTGTTCCGGGAATTACATTACAGAACAGTAAATCTAATAAAACAAATGAATGTCTTCTTTCATTTTGCATTACGTTTTGTATATAATATGAACAGGACTGCAGGCTATTGAATAGAGCAAATCACTAAAGTCATACTGAACAAACTGACCAGGTGAGTTAAACTAATTGACCACTTTTACAAGTTTTAGTTACATAACTGATTAAAGATCATCAAACTACGAAGTAACTTTAACCTTTTATTTCATTTTTTTCAGTGTACAATAAATAAATTAACTACATACAGTGGTCCCTCGCTATAACGCGGTTCACCTCTGAAGGCCTCACTGTGGATTATTTTTTGTGCAATTTTGCATGCTTTTTTTTTTTTTTTACAGCTCATTGTGTTCTGCATCCTGATTGGCTGTAGACCCGTGCCGTGTCTCCTGTACAGTACAGATTGCGTTCAGCTTGTCAAATTTACATAAATCTTTGATCGCTAGCAGCGTGACTCTGAAGTGCTGTACTGTATGTTTGCAAGTTTTCTCCCCAACAAACACAACAATGTCGATGAAATGTTTTGCACCGTCAAAGGCAACCGCGGGTGACTTTGGTTTTATTCTATAATACTGGACTTATTTTTCTACAAGGGTTTGGACTTTAAGAGTGTTTAAACAAGAGAGAAAAGCGTGAATATGTTCATGCCTGTCTGAAAAAAGTGTATAAAGTGTGTAGTGAGGGGTTTTACAGCCTTAAAACATCTAAAAAATAAAGCTGGCTACTTCAGGGATTTCACTTATCGCAGGTTATTTTTAGAAGGTAACTACGTAACTGATAAACGAGGGACCACTGTATATACGCTGTGTGATAATTGTGTGATTTTAACTAGAACCTACAAAATTTTAGATTACTCATGTTACTTTACCAAAGTTTTGATGGCTAATTGTGCTGCTTAATACTTATATTGTTTAGATTCGACAATCAGATTTTAAATGGATTTGAAATGTCTGCAGTTGTGTGAATAACACAAATGAACTTCAATCAATGGTGTCCTCACTAGTCTTTAATCATTCTATCTCAGGTCTTTAACTCTTAACTATCATAAAGTTATGTGGTGACAGCTGGACTGAGGAGACTACATTCACAGACAGCATTTTAAATATTATCTTTAATGGCTGTAGGTTGTAGCCATTAGCCATCTAAGACTGTATGTAAGATGGAAGTGACTACTTCAAAGGCACAGCGATGGCAAGTTCATTGAAAACGTTTGCAATAATTTTGGTTGTTAGGTCATTTCTAACCAATGTATTCACCAGTACAACAACCTATACTGAGTATTAATGACTGACAGGATTTAATTCGAGACTTTCCTTACCTTCTGCAATGCCCTTTGCTCTTATCATGGTTGCCATGTCGATGTCGTCTTGCTCTCCGCCCTTCTCCTTCCATGATTTTCCCCCCCTCTCCTTCTGTCCCCCTGGATTGGTGTCGCCTGCCTTCCTCTCCTTCTCTTGCTGCCCTGCGGTGCTGCCTGGCCCTCCTGTGCTCATTATGTCCTTCTCCTGCCTCACTCTGGTGGGGGGAAACACTGCGAGCTTCACGGCCTTCCCTGTTCCGGTGCCGATGGCCCCGATGGCTCCGGTGGCTGTGCCTCTCCTCCCCTGGACGACCCTCTACGCTCGCCTCCACGTTACCCAGAGATGTGCAGCTGAAGCCGTGCTCCATACGGGTCTCTGATAGCTGGCTTGTCTCTCTGCTGTCTGGCCCAAAGGGTTTCTGATGGTGATCGCGGTTGTAGTGATAGCAGTGGGCGGCACGGCGGCAGTGATCTATGTCCTGGCGCCGGTACTCCTGGTCAAGTGGCAGTTCTCCAGGTTGGGTCTTGTTGGTGTTATTATTGCGGTTGTCCTGTGGGTTCACCACCAACGGCCTGTCCAAGTGGGTTTTCATGTCACCACGTCCTTTCCGTGGGTAAGACGCCTGAGTTAGGGTGACAGGGTAGCAGATGACATTACGAGGTTATATGCAAACATCAGCCAAATTTTAGCCCTGGAGTAGCTAGCCATGTATGATAATGTTTTTCTAAGCAGGTCTCAGTACACCACTTATAATACATTTCAATCAAATACATTTACTTGAATTTAATTGAATCCTAGAGACTGACTTAAAATCTTTCAGCATGTTTCTTGTTAGCAGTTTATCATTTGCAAGCATGAATCTCTTGTCTAGGTGATCATTTATGTTAAGATGTATATCTTTTAAATCTAAATTGTCCTTTGGAATTTTTTTTCACATAGCAAGTAGCAAATTTAAACATTAGTGGTTGTTTTCCATGGTTGTGTATTTCAAATAGACAGTATATTACTAAAAGACAGTAAATCGTGTAATAATGAATAAAAAAACCAATACTGCAAATGGAAAGAAAACAGCTGCTCTAGAATAAAACCACAGCAATGACACTGCCATCCATGCATGCTTGAAACTTTTTAAATTGCTGTTTTAAAGAAGCAAATGCTCATCAAGCCAAGCAAAATACATCAGCTTTTCATGTATTTTGGGTTGCAGTAGCAATTGCTTCTAAGCTGGCAAATCAAATATAGTCCGGAGTATTTTAACCTTCTTTGGTATCATATTTTATATATACATATGTTAACCCAGAAATAAACAAGCAGGATTTACAGCACTCGTGCCGGTCCCATTCCCTCCCCTGGGCCACAGATACACAGTTCAGCAAACAGCCCACCATTTTTGGCTCCATGTGAACAAGTTTTTAAACATTTTTTTTTAATTTGTAAAGCCACAAAATGCTAAAACAGAACCAGCTGTGAACATACAGCTTGCTGAGTCATATCCAGCCAACTACTGATTTGCACTTTGCCCCATTCCAGTTTTGAGTCCACTGCTTTCTCTGCATGCCCCACTTTAATATTGCATTGCTCCCAAGCACGCAGCTTCAAGCCGTCCCATATAGCATTGCAAAAATAACACTCCTTCACAGGCTTAAAGGGATATTACACTCTGGCATCAAAACATGTAGATTACGTTATGACCCAGAATACACAGCAGTTATCAGTTTTATATATGAAATCTAATTATGGAAAAGAAGACAAACACTGAGCAATGACTCCCAAAAAGTTGATCCTGTTCATCTTGACATTTTCAGCTGGACGAAAATGCAACGTCCAGATGAACAGAATCAACTTTTTGGGATTTCCTTACCTAGATGATTGAGCATGCATCAAGACACCAAGCAATGACTGTCACATTGACTGGACATTGGATATTACTGTGAGATAAAGTTTACTGATCTTAAATAGACTTTACATTCAATACCCATCTAAGGTCTAAGTCATCATCAGTGGCAACCATAACCCTAACTCTATGCAATCAGAATATGTAATTCTTTTTAAGCTGTTTTCCAAAATCTTGGTAATCAGGGGACAAAAAAAGGCACACATGCATAAGGTTTGGAGCAGTTGTTGGGGTTATAACCAATGATGACTTAGACCTAAGAGGGTTAAGATAAACTCAATCTCAGAATTATAGATTAGCTTTAAAATTAATTGCAATTGAGCAGGAGCTCCAACTCTTGGAGAACAATGGACATAAACGTTCTGATACAATGTTTTTGACCTTACAATAATGATTTTCAATGTCACTAAACACAAATTACATGTTACATGTTAATACATGTGTGTCCTCCAAGAGTCATCCATTCAAAAAGAAGTGGTGTTAATAACCCTTTAAGGTGGTTACAGATTGCTTTACACACATTACAACAAATATTTACCATATATATCAGGAGTAGACTGTATATATATGTGTATATGTGGTTTTTTCTTAGGGGGGGAAACGCCTCACCTCTTCTCCCTCCGCTCCCACCTTCCAGTCATCCTGCTCCAGCTCATTGTAGAGCGCCTCGCGGCTCGTCATTAGGTTCTGTCGGCGAATCTCACTTGTTCTCTGCTCCCACACCGACTTATTTCCCTTCGTGTGGTTCTTTTGCTGCTCCTTACTGTTGGGGGAAATTAGGGGATGTTAGGCAGGAGAAAAGGAGTTTTAGTTACGGCGACGATGGAGGGGAAACACAAGAGGGTGTAGTAAAATAAAAGAAAGGCAGATGTGAGTGATTTCAGGTAAGGCAGGAGGACGAGGTGGAGATAAAGTGAAGATGTGAATGAATGAATGAATAAGCAAGGAAATTGGTGTCATTGTATTGTTGTCAGAGGTGTTATGGGGAAAGAGATGGTAATGAGTAAGTGAGAAAGAAAAAGGAAAAGAAGGATTAGACACTTGAGGACAAACCCACTGAAATTTACCACTGAAATTTAGTCACACATCAGTAGCAGTAATGTAAAAACGGTTCATCCTTAAAGGGAAAATCCAGTTATATGTATGACTTTAGGTATGTTCTTATTTATCCATGTAGACTGTTTAGGTAAGAGCTTTGCAGTTTGGCTGATACTGGTTTGAATAAAAGAAATGCATCTTACTTGCCTTATTATTACTGAAAACAACAAATAAAATTAGATTGGATTTTTTTTTCAGAAATTTTGAAACACTTAATTAGACCATGTTGTGAGGAATTATCTTCACCTGTGACTGAGGACCATCTCTCCAACACAAATTTACCAGCACCAAATCTTCTCAGCACAGGCTCAGTTAGCCACAGCGACTAAAAAGTCTAGTGACTTCCAAAGGAGCAGTGAGTTTCTTTGAGCAACATTCTCGTGTATACTATTGTCAGTGTTTCTGCTGCCAGGAGAAGATTCTACAGACTGTCCGCCTCTCGCTCTTCTTCCCTTCACAAAGCCCTGAATCTGTTCCTTTCACTCTCAGAACAATCGCTTTATCGTGTTTTAGAGAACAGTGAGAGTGTGATGGTGACTGTGTGTGTGTGTTGTGTGCAAATGAATGCCTGCCAATCATAAATGTTACGAAAGACAGTCCTGGAAGAAAAAAACAAAAACAAAACATTGCACGTGGGATTGTGCCTCTTTGTCACTGCAGCCACATGATGGATTTTATGTGCAGTGTTTTGAATGTACTCACGTCTTTGAGGGTTATCTGTGTAAATGTGTCAACTCACGCAGCAATAGACAGGTTGGCAGCTGACAGAGGGCTGACCTCTGCCACCTCCTTTGCCTTCTGTAGTGCTGTCTTCTGATTGGCTGCCTCTTCCTGTTCTTCTTCATCCTGTTAAAGAAGAACAGTAATCTGGTCTAAATTTTTAGTGTAAATACTGATAGAGGTAGAGCAAAATGAACTCCCACCAACACTGGAGACGAAAACAATTCTTCCCTCTTCAGTGACTTTATGCTGCTTGAAGGTGTCTTCTTGTCAATCTAGCAAAAAACCTGAAATGACTGCCAGCTGTACTATAGTTGGCAACCAAGAACTAAGTTTACTGCAGCTGGCAACAAGATGAGAGGTTTCCATGAGGTCAATTTAGAACACTGGAAACGTATCACTTGCTGTGCCTACAAGTGCAGCAAGTGTTTTTGACATATAAAAGTGAAATACACAAAAATAAGTTTTAGGATACTACACTGCACAAAAAAATAAATAAAAATAAATTAAGGAACATTCCGAAAACACATCAGGTCTCAGTGAATATCTATATTAATATGGACTGGTAATGTGTTAGGAACAAAAGGATAGATAACTGAGTATAACTTGATGTTATACTCTGATTAAAAAGTGTTTGTTTAATTTTTATCAGCAGTGTATATTTCGATAAACTGGCCCAAAGCATTCTCACAGTGAAAGCTGTCAGGAAGATCATTATGCTTGCAAGTGCTTTAGCTAACCACAACAGCTGGGTAACACACAGCATAACACGTAGACCTGTACCTTTGTAAGCTCCTGGGCATTGGCCAGATTGTCAACAGCGATGGCCAAGAAGACGTTAAGCAGAGTGTCTGTGGTGGCAGAGGTTAGGGAGAAATGCTGAGAGGAAGCTGAGTGTTTTTCATGAAAACCAAGTGGAGACAAAAAAGATACGACGTGTTGTAGATAAGCAAATGACAGAGGAAGCAAAACAAGTTGAATTTTATGTATATGACAAAATATATGCATCTGTATAACTTTTCTTAGTATATATAGATACTGTACATGTATACAGCACATTTGAGTACATGCACAGGTAAGCGTGAAGGCAGGATACAGTTGCCAAAGAGTGTCAGGACAATAAAGAAGATGGAGAAGATCATCCCCTTGTCTTTCACTCCACCCTGGGACTCAATGCCATAGTACATCACCTCATTCCAGTCCTCTCCTGTCAGGATCTGTCGAGAGAGTTTTAGTTTCATTGGTCTGATATAAAAGAAGTGAGTTTGCTGTGAAAGTCTTTAGTCACTTCACTGCTTGACCACTTATCTGTTAACAATAAGTAATCAAGCAGTAATAATAACGTAACCAATAACATTTGGATCCGAGCTTGTGGTGTAATGTATATGAGCACTGAATGTGTTGCATTTTTGTGGAATATTCATCCTCAAAAATCACATAATAAAAAGAACACAGCAGCTGGGAGAACTTCATGGTTTGCACATATTTCGCTCGATATTTCCAGAGAAATAATTTCGGACATCTGATTGACCCAGAGCAGCATCTAGATGTGTGTCTGAGCTAAAAACTGTATTATTTTACTATATTCAGTACTGCGCGTTTTGAGCTACAAGTGCACGTATTGCGAAATGCAATAATCTGATTGGTCAGATCTGTTTATTCAGATCTGAAAAACTGGAAAACTGGAGCTTGGTTAGAAAAAAGAAATGTCGCAGATTCTTTCAGCAAAATTACACAGTTGGTGTGAATGGCTGCCTTTAGAACACAGGAGTTCAACGAAATACACGACACACAAAATATTCACAGAGATTTTACGTATTCTGGTGGTTTTTTTGCGTCAACTCACTTGAACACCATTTCTAGTTAAAAGGTTTTGGGAGTTGCTGGACTGCAACGTCTCCAAGCTGCAGTGGCTTTGCTGTGAAATTCCTCCATGCTACGTTAACTGTCATACTTAATCTGCTGTTGATGTGCTTTGTAGTAAACAACAAGTAAGTTGAATTTATCAGCCACACATACATTGTCCAATCACCAGACCACTGTCCAATCCAAATATCAGATATCCCTAATTAGAAATGAAGTTGTGTTACTTTAAATGCCCTCAGCCCTTTAGATACCTCTACACACTCTGATACACACATACAGCTGGTACATTTGAGTGACACAGCTCTGACAAAGTCACTCAAAGAAAATAAAGCAAAAACTGCTCCTAACAAAAGATAGCTTTCTAAATCACTGCAAGACAACACAGAAACATTGGACCTGCAGTCAGAACTGAACAAGACTGATGACAGCACAACAATAGGCTTTGTTAATATTCAGTCATGTGAAGTGTAGAAATGTGTCTGGAAAACAGAGTTACTCTCATTTTAATATTTGCTTCGTTCTCTAAGAAACCACGCATAAAGCTTTCTTCCCCACCTGAAACACTGTCATGATTGCTGCAGCAAAAGTGTCAAAGTTAGTAGGAGGCGTTCCGTCGTCAAAGTTAAATCTAAGGAGAAGAAAGGAAAATGTACAGTAAAAAAATAGATGCTCAAATTTAATACTGGCAGTTGAGCTTCTTTTTAAGTTAGTGGTGATACTGACTGTCCTCCAAACAGCTGCATCCCCAACAAGGCAAAGACCACGATGAAGAGGAAGAGGAGGAACAGCAAGCTGACGATGGACTTCATGGAGTTCAGCAGAGAAACCACCAGGTTTCGAAGGGGTGCCCAGTACCTGAGGAAAAGGAGGACATGTGCAAGAAGAAGGACACATGATGAGGATAAATGAGACAACAAAAAAAGTAAGCAATAGAAGAAAAGAGAGAGGAGGATAGGAAAGAGGGCAGTGATAAAGAAGAGGATCGAAACCATTTACGTAAACTCTGAGACTTAAGGGTCTCTGTTATAAAAGGAGATGGTGATTACATGAACTTCATATTCACTTAACTGAACAGGTACATGTTTTTAAGCTGAATTCAGCCTTTATTTTGTTAATTTGATATTTTAACATGAAATTGTGTCTGAGCTGTTTTGCTCCTTTTCATGTATACCCTCCTGTTTTTACCACCCCTGAGCTTCTCCAGATGTCGGTCAAAAGTAACTAACAGGTGTCCCACATAGAATGATGTGCACTAGTAAAACCATCCAACCCTCTTTCATTACAATCGTACCAGTACCATGAGCTCGGCCTCTTATCATGTGCTTCATTATCATCATCGTCTCATTTGTGTACTGATGGAAGAACATGCAAGTCTAAGAGAAGTCAGAGAAAGAGCGAGAGACACTTACTTTGTGACTTTAAAGATGCGGAGCAATCGCAGAGCTCGTAACACGCTGATCCCGAAGGATGTGCCTGGTTTTATGGTGGCCCACACAACCTCGAAGATACTGCCGACTATTACCTGCATGCACACACAATTCAATACAGTCAGCACCGCTGAGTTCAATCAGCAGCTATTAGAAGTTTACGTTTGTATTTATTTATCAAAAAAAATCTCTGAAGCCCCGAAAACAGAATTTTTCCTCTGCCAAGGCACAAGCTGACAGATTGAAAGTTAAAAAAACCCCATGAACTTGGAACCGTTGTTTATACCATAGACATTATTAGGATGCTGCTTAGTTATCCAAGAAGCTGAGGTAAATGCATATTTTTCTTTATTATTATTTTACTTTGAATTGTCGGGTCCTTTCCAGGGGACCACTGGTTTTGTCAGCAAACATTACTTTTATAAAGAAGAAGTCATAAGAAGAAGATTAGTCTAGTATTAGACTGTAGCTAAAAAGGAGTCATAGGTTATAACTTTAAAAGAAATTTGACCAGGCACATTTTGCACTTTTAGTTTTTGAATGATCACAAAACAGAGAAAACACCCATGTTTACTAATACCTATCACTAAACATTTAATCCCTGAGATGGCTTAATTTAAGAGAAAAAAGTGGAATTTCAACAGCACATTTCAGTTTTTTAACATGATAAAGGTTTAACACTTTAGATACAGTATGTATGTCTGTGAAGGTTCTCAATCATCCAGGTCATCATATTATCATCATCATTATAGGTCATTATCCTGTTTTAATAATAACAATAATGTTTTGGGGTGGGGTTTTTTTTTCAAAAAAACATGGATCCCCTGTAAAATAAATAAATAAATTGAAATTTCTCTGTGTTGGAGTTAGAGTCTTTGCTTCTGATCACATTTGCTGAGGAATTAATACACTGATAAGAAAAAACCCCAATAAAAACAAAACTTACTACAGAAGCAGACCAACACACTAATACATTCAGTGAGAGATTAAATGCAGTGTTGGATTTTATAATCAGTACATTTTTTTTTTTGCACTTAGTTTTAGTGTGTGAGTTTGTGCACTCACCACACAGTCGAAGCAGTTGAATGAGGAGTGGAAGTAGGGCTGGATGCCCAGACCGTACATCTTGATCAGCATCTCAGACATGAACAAACCGAGGAAGACAAACTCTGCATAGACTGGAGAGAGAACAAAGGAGAAAAGAATGATTTGGGGCACCAATGAAGCAAAGAGAAGGGATTTTGTTAGAAACAGAAGGCGAGGAATGTGCGTTAGAACAAGAGGGCGACATAAGGATGTGGAGAAAGGAAGGCGAAAACGAAAGAAAGTGAGGCCACGGAGAGAAAAACCTAATGAGATAAAAAAGACAAAAATCAAAATCAGGTAAAAAGATGTAGAAGGTAGTAGTGAAAACAAGATGGGAGGATGACAGAGTGAGAGAAAGACTCAGTTGAGTGAATGATAATAGAGGTGCAAGCCACTAGCAAGTGTTGTATGAGATTGTGGTGATGAAGGGACTTCATCAGCAACTACAACTTTGTATGCTAATGCAGCTGGACACCAGCCAGGGACAACAAGCTGACTCCATCACGGCCTGTGTGTACACATGTATAAGTAAGTATTTATGTGTGTGGTCACATCAGCAGCAGCAAGCCAGCAACTAAAACTAAAGAGTTACACAACGTGTGTCAAGTGGAACTCAGCAAACAAAACTCTTCTGAGCATGATAGTGCAGATCAAGGATACGTGTAACTACAGAATGGGGATAACGCTTGAGAAATAGAGAACATACTCTGTTTCTGCTGTTTGGTGTAGTTAAATTTGTAAAGGCTTGTTTGCATGTGTAGGAGGAAACGGTAGATCTGAAGTGTAAAAAAGATGACTCAGGTTGGGACGAGGTGAGAGTGGGCAGCGGTGGAGATTAAACTGGAAACAGTGAAGCACATCACACGTAGTGTCAGATGTTTGCCTTAGTGTTGCATTTTGCATCCTGTACTCTTATTTGCATGTAGTCCACCAACGGTCCCTGCACATGGTGTACTGTTAATGCACATCAGTGCCAAACAGACATTCCTGTGACCCAAATAAAACATGCAGCATTAGTATATAAAGTAGTATATAAATACTGAAGTAATCACTAGTTTTAATTTCTCCTGTTTTTAATCGTAATAATTCTTAATCATTAGCATTTAACATGCTGCTCACACAATAACACATGATAAAGAGCTGGGGTAGTATTTTCTTTTTAAGTTACATGACTCACAGCATAAAGGCATTTAACATATGAAAAAATAGAGTACATTCTATATTGTTCGCCATCCCGGCTGTAGTTTTGTAGTTTTGAGCCACCTTTTGTTTGTATTTTACTAGGGAAATGGGAAATATGTGCAGTAATTTATTGAAGCATATGCAAACATAAACCTGGGTATATAAACCAAAAACAGACTTGAGCTTGAAAGTCAACACCTGACCTCCTCTGAACATACTGATCGTGATTTCAGCTAAAGATTTTGATTCATCACTCTGTGAGAACTGTTGGCCCTGATATTCAATGCAGTTCTTGTGTAATTAGGTTTACCTAATTATTATTATTCAGTTCCAATGTACAGCGTTTTGCGTCAGCTGTGGTTGTTTTAAAGTGCTTTATAAATAAAGATGACAACGATGATGATACCTGAGCCTTCTCTTCCCGTTTCTCTTCCTTAAGAAAGGCTTCTTGATGGACAGCCTTCCACTGAGACCATTTCTGATTACGCTTCCTCAAACAATGGATGGATCAACTTAAGGGCATCTCTTAGGTCCTGTGTCAAGTCTTTGCTGGACTTTTGCCACAACTTTCAGATACTATTCATTTACCATAGATGAGTTTTGTTTTTACTTCAAGCACTTCTACTTTCATCCGATTTCCTCAAATTTTTCAAGGACACTGCACACCATGCCGAGATACCCCAAGTTGTAAACTAATAGCTCGTTGGGAATCACCTTGTTGATACAAAAATACTATTTTATGTACAAAAATACTACTTTATGCCTGTTAAACTTTGTTATCTTTGACATTTTTTCATATATTAAAGAAATTGGAACAAATTATGTATTTTTGCGACAGGCTGCTAGTAAAAACGTGCTTTCAGATACAATTTAAAATTAGCTCTTTGCTAAGGTATGTGTTATTTGAAAACACAACATTGGATTATTTGACTTAGGTGCTCAACAAACAGAAAAACATGAAAATGGTCACTTAAAAAACACTATACTGAAAACAAAGAGAAAAAGCAGCCAATGTCCAAAGAAAAACATTGAATTATTTCTCAAGAGCACTTTAAAAAATAATCAGAAAATCTGGCTCTAGCAAAATATAAAGGCAAACTGAACTAGTGAGGGAAATTCCTGTGTTAATTTATTAAAATGCTAGCAGTAATTAGCAGCCACCTGTGTGTGTGTGATGTGTATATAGAATCCATGAATGTACCTTTATACAGAGGGCATCTAGTATCAAAACTTAAAAATTGGGGTCCACAAACAAGTATTTGTCATCACAGTGCATCCATCTTTTCTGTACAGTCTCTGGCTTTTACTCACAGAGAAAGTCAGTGAGCATCTCAGGCTGGTCGTAGTGCACCACGGCCACACAGATGGTGTTGAGGCCCACCAGAAAGAGCACTATCCAGTAGAAAGCCTGCGTCTTCACTATCTTACGGATGAAGAATCGCATCCGTCGCTCTTTCTTGCTGTAATTGGAGCCATCCTTACCGCTCTTTATGCTGGAACGTGCAAAACCTAAGAAGAAGAAGGAGAAAACGGGGACGAAGGAGATATAAGGGAGACATAAGAGTCTATATTTAAGATTTAACAGATTTATATCTCCAGTTCAGTTTCCTCTATCTTTACAATGATAAAGATAGTGTAGAATTCAAAACACGACTCTGTTCTTGGTCCTTATTCGTCCTTTGCGTGCCACCTCTTCATCCCTGTGTTTGTCTTACCTACTGCATCTCCAATGTTGTCCTCTCCTTCCTCAGGGTTCAGCAGCTCTGTCTTGTTGTTTTTGGTTTTGATGGTTGGCCTACGCCTCGAACCTAGAGAGAGAGAAACGAATTGTCTCGTCTTCAATCTGTCTCTCAGATGTCACTCTCTCACCCTTCCCACAGAATCTGTCACTTGCTGCTGTACCGCGCTAAATCCCACATTTATTTGCACATTTAAATGAGCAGCTCTAAAAACCGCTAAAGCATTTAAGATAAAAAAAAATTGTACTAGACTTTTATTTGATGTACCTTTATTTATACTCTATGGGCAGTGCCTTTCTCATTGTCATATAAAAACATTAACACAACAAATGAAGTTTAGTTACCATCAAAGTTCCCTGTAGCATCTTCCTCAGCCAGAATCACCTCCTCTGTAGAATTCAATGAAATGACATTTTCGAGCATTATATCAGGATTTGGTTGTGTGTGTGTGTTTTTTTTAATTCTCTAGAAGGAGCTTGAGCAGCATGTGTCAGCATTGTGGTGAATGCGAGTGCGCACTGACCTGCTTTACAGATCCACTCAAGGTATCCGTTGAGCTCCCTCTCAATCTGCTGCTGTCTCCTTAGCTTGAGGAACTCGCTCCTGTTCTCCACTCGCTCCCTCTCTTTGGCAAATTCACTGTGGGAACATTTGTCATTTATTTTTTTTACTATTCATGGAACGAAAGTGCAAAACATAAATTATTGTGGGAAAAACAAAAACAAAGCTCAATTGTTTTTGTAAGACAAATGGCAGGCTTTTACCCTGAGAGTACACCCAGCACCAGGTTGAGCATGAAGAAGGAGCCGATGATGATGAGGGGGACGTAGTACATCCAATTAAAGTAACTGCCACTTACATCGTTACTCTGCAAGAAACACACGGCCACACATCGGTCATGCACTGTTGGTTTTTAAACTTTCCTTTGCTTTTCTTCTGCAGAGAATGTCAACTATGTTTGTTCTAATAAGCCTTTCAACACTTTAGTCACTCTAGCACACAACTGTCAGATTTGATTCCTTTGTTCATTTTTGTGGAATGCTTCGGAGAGATGAAATCAAGGTTAACATGTACCAGAATGATGAGAAGAGAGAAGAAAAAGTGCACCACATCATCTGTCAAACATGGTGGCGTGGGCATTTATGTAACCACAACGCCAGTGTGACTGCTCATACAAGTAGCACATGAATTTTGAAATATTGGAGGCTAAACTCTTTGCTTAAACTCAGTCAGATGCTGCAAAACACACAGATGGATAATGACCACTTCTAAACCAACGCTAAAGCTTCTCAAGGCAAAGAAAGGGGTATTCTTCAGTAGTTAAATCACTGATCTGACCCCAATCTGATCTAATAGATTAGATGTATCTCATAGATAGAATCTAACAGAGCAGTCATTCCAAAAGTCAAGAGTGCTGTGGCCCACTTAAAACATCCCACTCAGAAAATCCCACCCAATCTTCACTCTAATCAAAATACAAGAAGAAGTGATGCACTTCCTTAAAATTTTATTCAAGAAACCTAAACAACACAGGCTGTTGTCTATAAATTGCTAATGCAACCCAGTCATATACAAAGTGTTATTACCAGAACTTTGATGCAAGAACAGTAAATGTAGGTCAAAGTAATATCTCAAACTAACCCCCTCCTATTACCAGCTATAATTCACTTTTCATATAAATGAATAAATTCATACAGAAAAATTGCACCTGAACTACCTTCAATGCTCAACACCACAGTTTGGGCATCACTGCAACAATGTATGCTTTTCAGTTACTAAAGTTAAAACTGAAGGCAGCGAGAGCCACAAACAAGCAGCAATTGAAAGTAAAGTGGAAACGATTGTCCTCCGAGTATTATAAACTATTCTAATATTTTAAAAATGTTTGTTTGTCCCATTACTTTTGAACCTCTGAAAACAGAGGACTGTATAGAAAATGTCTTTACACGTAAAGAGTAAATTTTATTTTCATTTTTTTTCTAAAATGAAAGCCAACACTTTACTCACATGCTGACTGTTTAATTTAAAATCCACTGTGGGTGGTGTACGGAGGCAAAACTACAAAACATTTAGAAAGTATGTTCAAAGGTTTTTGGGTCTCCCTGTAATCCTCAGACACTGTGTGACTTACTTCTTTCACTCAACTGACAATAACATGAAACCAGTTGCTGGAGGATATCGTATTTCTTTTTGATAAACAATGAGCTAATAAACTATAATCCACTGTTGGAGAGCTGCATCTATGCACTGGATTTTGTACTGCTGCTACAATGCTCAGTCCATCCTCTATTAAATTTTCATTGGTTTCCTCCCAACTGCTCATGAGAGAGTGGAAGTCAGCCTCCATCCATCAGAAAAGATGTTAAATATAGAGCAAGACGGACCAGAATAGTGAGCGGAGGAGAAGAAAAAGAGAGCAGCTCCAAAAGCAGGAAAAGGACAGATGATGGATAAAGGAAGTCAAAGAGATAATGACAGAGTATACGGGATATGTCTTTTGGGCAAATAAATGGCAAAAGATCTTTAAATACTTTACGCTTCATTTAGATAAATGTAGCAAGTCCAGTGTGCTTAAATACAAAAAAGAGTAAAAATCACTTTACTGCTTTCACCAAATTTAAACCTCAAACTGCAGTTCCTTGAATGACCAGAGGCTTAAAAGTGAGTCAGTCTCTATCGGCTTCTATGTTAATACTTTGGAGCCTTTTTAATGCATTTATCTGACAAATAACATGGTTTAGTCAAAGGTCAAATTTCAGCAAATTTTCATTATGCCTAGAGGATTTTATTTATGGTATCACTAATTAGTAAATATTAGTGTTGGTGCAATGCACTGACGCAATCTATGTACTAGTGCAATATGCGGTTGAAGTGGTGATGCACTCAAAACTGTAGAGCACAAGCCAATGGGTACAGGTAACTGCTTTCCACAGTGAAAGCATGATGGTGCTCCCCAATCGCCTGATGCTCAGTTAAAAGAAAAAGGGTCTCGGGTGGCTAGTCAGACATACGTGGTACAGCATGTTTGTCCATCCCTCCATGGTGATGCACTGGAAGACGGTGAGCACGGCGAACAGAATATTGTCGAACTGGGTGATCCCGTAGTTGGGTCCAATCCACTCTTCCCCACAGTGCGTGCCATTGGCGCACAGCCGGGATGGCGATGCAGTACCACACGGCCTGTCATCTGCAGTCTCATCTGATCACAGAGAGAAAGATACAGCTTCACTATAAAATAACTAAATAACCTCATTTTGGGTGTCAGAAAGAAAAAAAATGTAGTGACTGGCTGTGTTCATCTGTTCAAGAGGCTAACAAATTCTGACAAAGTAACACACTTTTTTCAGTGAGTTACACATACACACACTCATGTATTTTGAGTCTATGAACCCGGTCCTGTCCTATTCAAGTATTAAAATAAGCCACAAGGATAGCATACAGCAAAATACCAGGACACAAAAAACCAAAGCCTCCATCATTCATTTTATTATTTATTTGTTATTTTCCTAATGAACAGAAGCCCTATGGTACACCTGAAATGGGATGGGGCCACCACCCTTTCTGTTGGAACAAATCACAAAGGCTCACCCCACATTGTTTTTTTTACCACTTTCTACTTACTTGTAACATCATCATAGCAAGTCTTGTGGAACTGTCCCATGTAAAACTCCAGGCCAATGATGGCAAACATGAGGATGGCCACAAATAAGAGGAGACCAATCTGCAGCAGGGGGATCATAGCCTTCATAATGGACTTGAGCACCACCTGCAGGCCTGGAGGATTCAGTGCAAGACAAGCAAATAAATAATAGACATGGAATAGCTTGGGTGCTTTTTAGAACAAATCAAAAATATAGTAGACAGTATGCTACTAAGTGATAAATGTAAGGTCGATGTTGTTAAATGTCAGTCAGTAAATTAAGAGCAGTGAGGTTAGCTTGTCTAGTAGCTCCTCAATTGGCAACCACTTGGTAATGTCAAAGAATATACAGAATATCAAAAAAAATTGCAACTTGCAGTAAAATTCAGATTTGTTCAGATTTTATTCATTGGACTTGAATGTGACATGGTTTGTATGGAAGGATCTGAAATTAGCATAGAAACAAAAACACTTACTTGGAATTCCAGACACCAGTTTTAAGGGTCGCAGCACCCTGACAGCTCGCAGTGTCCTCAGGTCAAACGTAGACCCCACTGACGACAAAATACTACAGAGAAAGAAACAAAATACATGAGATCGTCTCTGAAAGCAGTCAACACTATCATTTACACTCTCACCACTTTATTAGGTACACCTAGCTTAAACCAGTTCTGCTCAAGGCAGCTGTCCTTCAATGAATCCTCTCTTTGTGCAGGTCTCAAAACCAATTTTGCATTCTGAATATTCACAGAGGTGTTGATTCAGCTTTGTAGTGAAATTTAAAGATGCAGTTACGATGTGTTGTTGTGCTCTGTTGTGCTATACTGACAAGGTACTTCAACTATTTTACCCATCAATGCTAGGCTAAGGGCTAAATAACAGAAAACATCTCAGTTGAAAGCGAAAATAACGATCAGAAAACATAAGGACAACTATATGTTCACCTTAAACCAATATCTATGTGTGTGATGTGTTACTTCAGTAACAATATGTTTGCTGTTGGAAACTGCTGACACATTCTGTATCTGTTCTGACTGCTCTGTGTGTCTTTAATGTGTAGGTGTGTGTGTGTGAGTGAGAGAGCGAGCTCTGGCACAAAGTCAGCTGGAGATGGAGCATGGAATTTTCCAACCTGTCTTGAACGTAGGCGGAAGGCAGGGTAGGTCCTATAGGAGGGGGAGGGAGGAAGTGTGGGGGTGTAGACAGGGGATGTACTGAGGAAGAGGAGTGAGATAGAGGGAAGGAGCGCACTGCATAGGCAGACATCTGATGCTAAAAAGTTTCACTTTCTTCTTTAAAGCTCAGTTAGTTCAAACAAGGATACTTTGAAGTGATTTGCTTACTGTAACTGTCCACACATTAGCTACCAATGACAAGAAAGAGAAGCCCAGCTGTCACACAGCCTCAGCATCATTCTCATTCACTAGCTGGCATTTTTGTGCATTTGTATGACTATCCTTTGACCACTGAAAAAAACCTCATAATTCATATCTGGACTCATTTATTAGCCGCTTTCTCATAAGTCAGCTTTTACATGGCCCGTAGTTGTAAGCAAGCTTTCCTATAGCACCATAATACATGACACTGTGGACCGGATTTGCTAACACAAACTGTGGTTGGTGGGTTTGGTGGTTCTGACCCTCTTGTATTTGTCACAAACTGATTCACTAATGTTTCCATTATTTCATATATGGGCCATGATTTCACAGCCTGTGCAAAGACATTCAGAATGAAATCACAGAAGAAAAGAGAGAACAGGGGGATCATGATGATGAAATCGGACCTTATCCTGAAAATAATCAGGCCATACATGAACATCAGCACGTGAATTCCTAATAGCGGCCTATTTTTCATTTAATCATCTGATCAATGCATATACATTAATAACTTTACATTTTTAAAGATTACATTTAAAGGAAACTGTTATAATTTCAGGACCATGGACAGCTCATACGGTTTTCACTGTGATCTCACGAGCTGTGCTCTAATACATTGCTGTTTGTAGTGGTTGACCTACACAAACTCAAAACATGAGATATAGATCACAGATACAAAAAAACCTGCATATTTTTTAAATTTAATTTACTTTATTTTTTTCCTAAACAAATCCACCATAGTAAAGTTGTGGTGGTAGTGTTAACACAACCAGTCTGAGAGTATAGAAATGAACCTTTGTCAGTCAGACATTTACGGTTTGTTCTGAAGATGGACGAGATGTAAGTTGTCTTAATACAAGAACACAGCGTGATGTCAAAATATTGTAGCACAGTTTACAGTCCTACTTTGGGCACCTGTCAGTTACTGAACCCTGTTTCTATTTTTATGACTCTGTCTGCCACACTGCCCACGTTTAGCATACACATTTATATGGTTTTCTGATTACAATTAATGAGCCGTGCCTGTCCTGTTAGTAAATGACTTGCAGCTGAATATCATCTCTCAATTTGCCTACTTGTGCTTAACTGCACGACTCTTGGAAGACTATGCATGCCATGTTGAAATGAACAGATTGTGCCTATCATTAGAACAGCACAACTTTTGCAAATCACACGCAAACCTAACCCCACCTATCAGTACTATGTGGAAATGGGGGCCTTACATGCTATTTTGTCCCATCTTTATGTGCCTGATAAATGTATGCCCTAAATTAGAAAAAAAAAAGCAGTATTGTATTTTTTTTAACCATGTGTGAGAAAGGCATGAGATTTAACAATAGGAGTAGCATTTAGCAGTCAGTCGTACCACCCTTTCTAAGAAACAGGAAGTAGACTGAAACAATGACAAAAGGGCTGCACAAATCAAATCTAAAACTTGTTAAATGTTGGCATCTGCCACCCTGCCATCCATCCATCCATTGCTTTTCCTGTTCCAGCCACTACCTTCTTCATCTCACTCCCTCCTCCGCTTCTCCACAGGTTGGTTGCTAATTCCAGTAAGAGGTCATTTATTAACAGACACAGGAACAGCAGCCAATCCCCTCATTCTCTCAATGGCTTTTTAACTGCCACAGCTAAAGGCAATGCTGCAGATTTGAAAATACCTGACCTCAGCAAAATAAGCAAACGGCTTCAGTCTTCAATCACCGCATTCATGACAGCACTCAGGACATGAAGCAAGTGAAACAGCATGACGTTTACCGGTGGCTTGAGCTGATGTTTAACTACAGGTGATCAGAACAATTGCTTTAGGAATGTGCACACGCTTCATGGCTGCTGCTAGTGGCGGTTTAATCAGTTAACATCTACTTTTAAAGCATACTTAAACATTATCAAGGAGTTTCATGGACAAAACAGATTTTGTCAAAAATAAATGAACAAATGTTCTCGATGAGAACATCACGAGGAGGTTCTAGTGAAAACGAACAGCTCAGAGCAGCTCGTTTAAGGGAGTCTAGACTGAGATAGTTAGGTAGTTTAATTGTAGGACTGTGAACTGTTCAGTAACCTAAATGAATTTAAACCAGATCATTTTAATCAGTGTAACTGAACTTCCGTTATCCCTTTTTTCTGCCTTGCTTAATTCATTTTTCTCATACACTTTCCCACAGCATGATATTATATAACACTGTAAACCTGACATACACCACATCCACTGAATAGGTTTGTTGGAAGCTCTGTTTTTCATGATTTAATCTATTGTGGATGACTTTCTGTTGGTTTTATGATCATATAGTTTTCTTTTTGGCCTGCACAAACTACTTACTCACTTGGAGCATTAAAGCTTAGGGGACATTTTTCTGGGCAGTTGGGTTTATGCCTGGATAAACAAATGGATGAGGTAAGAGAACAAAGGGTCTGTTTTGATATCATTAATCTGACTTTTCTGCTGTTCCGTCTCTCTGTGTCTGTCATTTATTGCCTTGCCTTTCACCCTCTGTTTATTTTTGTCCCACTTTTTTTCTCCTGTGACAATCAATTTAAGGTGAATCTAGAGCTCCAAAATTCATTCATGTGAGACGGCATCTACTGCTTTTGAAGACAATTCAAACACTGAGGATGCAGTCGCCACTGTCAAAGGATGAACCTGCCCACAGTGTATTGATGTGGCCAGTAGAGGGAGCAGAGAGTATGCTGCTGGTTGTGATGGTGATGGATAGATGAAGTGGAAAGCGAAGTGCATGGAAGATTGCGAGAAGACAGAGGAACAGCTATGGGTGACAAATCCCTAAGAGTTAAGTTGAAGGAGAGGAGGAAAACGTGAGGATCAGAAGGCTGTGTAATCATTTATGATTTCTCATGTTATACACGACCATTATGATCTTTTTAATTAGTATCACAACTTTTGCTTAAATCTTTCATGAAAAAAGTCACCAGTTAAACAAAGCTTTGATGCCACAATATTAATTTACGATTGAAAATCTGAATATTTTAATAGTCAAGACAGTTATTAAAATCTTTAGTAGGTGAATGCAAAGATAGGACTAAAACCCAAAAAATTTTGAAGAAAAAGTTACATCCAATACTCAAAATAATAAAAGAATAGCACCTGAATGGACCACCAACAGTAGGGTCCATTGCATATACCTAAACTAGGTTGGCGTCTTTGACGTTAGATTTATTCTTTAGTCAAGATTGGGATTAAAACGTGATTTAACTAGTTCCTCAGTGAAGCCTGTGGCACGTTGGCATTTTGGTATTGTTTGCTAATGCTAACTGATATATTTCTGTCTCTGAATTTGTTTAAATGCTAATAACCATACACAATTAGTATGTTTTCTCAGACATGGATTACACTTAGTAGCATACAAAAAGAAAAAAAAAAAGCTCTCCACTAAAAAAAAGAAAAAGAAAAAAAGGTCATGGCCCTTAATTAGGCTTAAAGAAACAAGCTCTATATCTCTATTGCCCTAAAATCCAAATTAATTCAAATAAACTGGGAATATAGGCTACAAACACAGGGTATTACAAGGGAGATTTATCTTAAACTAGACGCTCCCTAATGAAATACAGACTGGGAAGAGGGAGACGAGGTATCCCTTAAGAGAGAGTAAGTGTGAGATAGAGTGAGCGGATTGAAAAAGAGTGATAGTCCTGTGCGTCAAAAGTGTGAGATTCAGCAGTAGAGACAAGCAGAGAGTCAATGAACCCCCAAAGAGAGAGCTGAAGAGACTCCAGAGGGAAAGACAGGGAGTGTTTCAGCTGCAGAGGGAGGAGGTGTTTGGACAGTGATGACAGAGGATCTCACTGCTGGGAAACACCTAGCTATCAACCTGCAAAGATGCACACTGCACTCACACATGCATACACACACACATATATACAATTACATATGCTAACAGTGTGTTAGCTTTACCTAAGTTCACCTGAACTCTATTGTCTTGTACAATATATGATAGAAATGATAGGACGTAAAAAAACACAATACATCTGTGTAACAGATGCAAATGAATGAAGTGTTAAACAATGGCCTAGGTCCAAACATTAGTCAGATCTTTGGACAGGTTTAACAATTTGCCTGTTTTAATTGTAATCAGATTAATCACTATCTGCTAGCCTTCACCTTATTTAACTCAAATCGCTGAATTAGACCTCTCATTCATGTTTTTATTGTTAATGTCGCCTGTGTATTGTTATTTCTATCAAGTCTGTGCTTTAGTTTAATAATTAAAAAATCATTTAAAAGTATTTTAGTAATCATTTACGTAGCACTGATTCTATGCAGTGCACCTACAGAATCTAAAGATGCACCTAACCAAGCTCTACGGTCACGTGATAACTTACCACTCCACCCTTTTATCTAAATATCCTCACCTTTAGCTTAAAAAACACCCTGTAGGGTGCTTAAATTGAGCTTTCAAAATAGGCCTTTTCAAATGAACAGTAGCTACACGCACCTTTCATAAAAGGTGGACGCAAATATGATAAACACTAAACGTCACGAGTATCCCTTCCAGCGTTTAGTCATTATTTTGATGGCAGCAGGTTTACAGAATAACTGGAATGTCCTGTATAAGTATTGTAAGCCTGGTGTGCTGTTGTTTCAACATTATTTTAATCATGTAATTATAACTTGTTTTTGCATGTTAAAGATTGAATTCATATCCCCAAATTTCTTTACAATTCACTGGCACTGTTCAGAGAATAACATGCGAACTAGCCTAAGTATCAAAGTATCAAATCAAGGTCCAAGACCTGCTGCAACATGAGGCTTCTGTTTGCTGCTGTCCCGCAGAGGAACAGCGCTTTGATGATGATGATTGATGGCACTGATTAAGATCTCAGAGGTCACTCGCCACCTTCACTCTGCTCGGTCTATCCCTGTTCATGGCATTGCCATGGCAACTGGCAATTCCTCTCTTCGCTTAGTCTCCACAGTTACCGACCTGCTCTCATTCATAAGCGTTGCCAGGGAAACGCAGCCCATGCTCATTGATGGAATCTTGGCATTGCCGCAGAAACGGGGATGGGAAGTGGGTCTCCCAGCGATTGATTTTCCAACCCCTCCAAACACCCGCATCTCCCACCCACATACACTTACACACATAATCCTCACCTACCCTGCTGCCCCTGCAGCTCCCCCGTTCTAACCGCAGATCCTGAGCCTGCTGACAGGAACACAGCACACAATACAAGAGCAGCTTCTTTGCATGCAGACTGATGCTTACCGGCGCATTGTTTTACTGCATGGAAACATAGACACACATATCAGACACGTGTGTGTGCATACACAATGCATGATCAGATGACAGTGATGAATGAAGCCCAGGTAGAACGGATGATCCACTTTCTCTGCTTCTGGTTTATTCTGAAATTGCTGTATTGTACAAACATCAGACATCCCACACACGCACACATAACATAGATGTTATTATTTATGCAAATGAAAACCAGCTAAGCCTCTTTGTAGACTTGGATCTTGATTTCACTAATTGGTCTTCCTGTCAACAGTTCTTAACCTTTTTGTTAGACACAGCTAAGAAGCAACTATTATTTCCGTGAGATAAAATAGAAAAGATTATCCATACATCCATTACTTCTGATATTTTGTGCAATACCCGTATTTTAGAATTTCTAATGGTTACTTATAGGTCTTGCAGTTGATTTAAAGCCTTTGCTAATTACCTTGGAGGTGTACCAGTCTTGGCCAGAACTGGCAAAACCCCAAGCTGCAGTTTGGGCACAGGACTTTCTGTGAGGTTTTTACAAAAGACATCTAATTACCAAACTTTAAAAAATAAGACCTTAGTTGTACTTATACAGAGGTTCTCTGTGTGGTTTCTACTGTTTTAATTGGATCCACCCTCTTAAGAATTTAGCTAGGCAAGTAGTTAGCTAGCAAATGGGGCGTGATAACCTAAAGTGGTAGTTGCCATATCAACAGTCTAGTATGTGTGTCCCTGTGTTTACTTCTCGATTGGGCTGAGATATAACTGTAAGTTGCACACATAAAATAATGTGATTCACATTAAAATTAAGCTACTGTAACACGGACATGCCAAAAACTTCAGTTCCTTTAATGGCTACTTGAGGCTGGTTCCAAAAGTGACCTGCCACAGCCTGCCATGCCAAACTTTGCATCAGTACAAAGCAGTACCTGATTAGCTGAGTTCTACAGAATGAAATCATACAGTAATTAAAAAAGATGAATATGATAAGTTATTACAATAACAACCAAGCTTATTTTAACTGAATAATTAAAAAATGATCCTAACTTGTCTGCCATTTTGGACCAGTGGAAGTTTAGGATCAAAAGTCATAGAGGCAGAGACGAGTTGGCAACCAGTTTGTAACCAACGGTCGCAGGTTAAAAAAACAAAAAACATTAAAAAACATCCTTGCAATTGATTAGTCCATTAGCCAGTTGCCCCAGTCACTCATTCTATTAAGTGTTCATTGGTGGTGACTTGCGTGGACTTGGTGAAGCCAAGTATCCCAGAATGCATTTCATCCGAAACTCAAAAGAAGAAATAATGGAAGAGAGCAGCTAAAACTGTAAGTAAAGTTTTAAATATTACTGTTTCTGTGACACAAAAATATATATTTTAAATATTTTCAGGGAAGAATGTAGATGTGTAAACTTCAAATATCTGCTCGATTTATTGCCTATTTGTGAAAGTGCTCCGAGGTTTCCAGAGATGATGGGGAGGTTAAGGCTCATCGTTTTCAAAAACCTCGTGTGTTTTTGCCACTCAGTAGAGATTAAACACGAAATATGATTTATAAAGATAATTTCTAACGGTTTGTTTGGCTTATTTTAGTGTTTTATTTGTTCCTGAGCAAATCAGTTAGGCTGAGGTTAAAGTTAAGTTTCATAACTGCATTGTTTTATTTAACTTTAATGTCTCACTGGAGAGCTGTCAGTATATTTGGAATTGAATGTCTCACTTAATTCCCTGATGTACAAATGTGCTGTTCTTATTTTAATGGCTTATTCTGAATCAAATCTAACATTAAAGATATTTTAATCCAAAAGGAAAGAGCAGAAACATCTGGAGCAGCATGTTGATACGTGGACATCCTGAAGACTGCTCCAGAAATGATTAACTTGTGTTTTTAACATTTATTCGTTTTTTTTCCCAAACACCAGCTGTCTACTGTTTTGGGTGTCAACTAAAATAAAAATAAAAGCATTCTAACATCAGACCTGATTTTTTTTTTTATCCAATAAGCAGCTTGAGTCCAGACTGCCATGTGAAATACGAACTACCAAGAATGCAAGTGCAGACTTGAGTATTGAGAAATGTCAATAGTGAAGCTGAAAAGTGCAACACAAACTGGAAATGGAGACTGCCTTCAAAATAAAGGTTGTGCCTTCTGAAATGTGTTGACCACACTGCACAGTTTTACTGAATGTTAAATGAATGTTTGCACATCACATGCTGCTGTATACTGCTCATACAGTTATCTGTATGTAGAAGCATACAATGTTAAATGTTATCAGCGTATACACAACATGGTCTGTGTGCAAAAGCACGTGTGCTGCGTGTTTAAACACACACAGACAACATGAAAGAGCCTTGGACAGGTTCCAGCCAGTCACACGTGCATTAGCTGTGCATGTGTATGTCTATGTAACTGAATTGCACATAGCCCATGTGTGCCTTGTGTGGAAATAGTGTAGGAGTGCCATGTGTCATCACAGTGTGAACTCCTGTCCCCTTAGTGTCTCCCACTGAGCCCTCAACCATTAAACCCTCCACACATATGCACACATGTAGTGGACAATATACACATATACATATTTAAGGGATGTGTTTGAACCTAATGTAACAGATATTCAAATTGCATCATGTGTCTTATAAATCCAATAAATGCTGCTTTCATTGATACTAATCTAAACTTAGATACAGCACAGCGCTAATCCTTTGTTTTTCTTTTAAAAGCTTTTCTAATGTATTTAGTAGTAAAGAAAGATTCTTTAAAAAGGCAACATGTCAGAGAGTTTTCCTCAGTTCTTCTGTGAATTAAAGCCATCTTAGTTGTTTCAATGACTTCATGTAAACCCAGAATGATTCAATGTTTTCGGCTGAAGTGATTGGTGGTGCTGTCATGATCATCATGATTCCTACCTAACGGGATTATGATAGCATGAAGCCAAACATCTTAACTATCCTAAAGTTTTTGCACAGTACTGTATGTGGGCCAAATGCATTATTACAAATAATACATTTCCTCAGTCTACTTTTAGGGACAAACAATAACTTGTGCTCTGGTTGTTCCTAATTAATTAGTTTTCTGCAATTACTTTATGTTTAGAAGCTAGAAATGTGGCCTCATTTTTAGGAAAATACAATCCAGATTGGCTGAATGGACACAAGCTTTTTGTAAGCAGAAGCAATATCACAATATACAATAATAATGCTGCATTACAACCTAAGGGTTAGCCAGTGCTTCCAATGAATTCCAACAGATAATGAAGAATAAACAATGAGTTGATTGAACATGTTTTGTAACGTGTTGTTCATTTAAAATTTGTTTGTGGAACAGTCATGATGCAGTACAGTATTTCTTTTTTCAATCAAACAACTGGTTTGTTTTTTACTCATTTCATTCTTCTCTGTTTTTTGTCCACTCCTCTCTCCGTCTCCTCAAAGTTGAAGCTTTCATTGGCAGCAGCAGGACAGAAGCACTCATTCTCACCACATTCTCCACCCTCATCACCCCCTTCCTCTCGCTTTCCCTCGGTTAATTTTCTCACTCTAGCGTTATTGCTGATCTCAGCAGACTACTAACACTCAGCTGATGGACTCTCTGTCCCTCCTTCTATCCCCACCCAAACTCACTCCTTCCCACCACCTTTCCTCTGTTCTCTTCAGTTTTTTTTCTCCTCTCTCTTCCTTTTTTCTACTTTAACTTCATGTATATAGGAAGGAAAAGGACAAATTAAGGAGGTCATAAAGAGGAATGAATCATTCTTTCCCCTGGTCACCTGTGTGTTTTATTAAAATGTATGCTGTGCTTTTCTGACCCGTCTGGCCAACTTAATGGCTGGTTTTCAAGTAATTAGGAGATAAGGCAATTTTCTTATATCAGTGGGCAGTATTCTTTTAATGAATACTGGGAACATTTGCAGAATATTTTCTTTAGTAGGTACAAAAGGTGCTTCCATTTCCAGGAGTAGTTGTGTCACTAGAAGTTTAACTTTCTGATATGTTGTATTTCCAGATTTTCTAATTTTCTGTGTAATCTAATTGTCAAGTAGAGTCACTGGTTGTCAGTTCTTCTGCAACCCTCATTTCATTCCTCTGTCCTTTAATTATATTGAGACATGTCTGTTGCCTCTCTCCTCCTCACACAATCTTTCCCATGGCTCTAATCTTCGGTTTTTCCATTCACCTCTCTCCCTTGTTCCCTCGATCTCTGCCGGACCGGCTGATTTGCCCACCTGTTCCTCCGTCTCTTGCCAGCATGACTGCTGGACTTTACAAGGACATGACGTTTGGACTTCTCTGTCCTTGTTAGCGTGTGTCTTTCCTTTCAGTGTGTTGTTGGACACTTGTGTGCATGTAATGTTCTTGAACGTTTGTGTTTACAGCATGTTTGATTTCTGGAGTTTTTGCAGCCAAAATTCCCAACATGTATAATTATGCTGCCCACTGTGAATTGACTGACTGTAATTCACTCCATCCATCAAGGTTCATCAATATCATTGCATTTGCATGACTATATACAGTGTGAAAGGATGGGTTGTAACCAAGTTGCAAAGAAACAAAGAAAGTATCACAGTTTTGCAGCAAGTCTGTCAGACAAAACCAGAAAATTATCCACTCAAAATGACAATATGACAATATGACACTGCCAATGCATAAACAAAGTACAGAGGTGCAAAACTGCGTCGCTGGCTAGGATCCCGAACTAGATCCAATGACAGTTGCCCAGATAGCACCCAGAAGTCCTACGGGGAGCATGTCCCTTGAATTTTGAACATTCACTAGGTTGTGCACGTGGAGTCATCCCAGAAGGTTAGACAACTAACATGAAGTTCTACTGTAGGACATCTGAGGAAGAGCGTTCAGTTTTTGAAACTTACATCAAATTCTGTCAAATACAAAAAACTTTCTGTTTCTTTGAGAATACAATGTTTAAGCTAGCTGTGCAGCTGACAGCTTTTAGTGAGGATAACATTAGCTGTTCAAAAAGCCATTAGTCTGATTTCCAGCACAACACAATCGTTATTCACCACTCACCCTAATCCATCTCTGGTTATTGCCCTACAATTGGCCAGTCTAGTCCAAAATAAAGTTCAAGTTGAAGGGTTATCATTTTGAAGCAGCAGTGGAGATCAGAGGCAACTGCAAGTTGGTACACAGCTGACAGCCGTGTTTAACAACTGTTAGAATTCATATCATGGTAAGAACCAGCTAAGCAAAGGGAAACAACAGTCCATCATTACTTTAAGAACTGAAGGTCAGTCAGTCCAGAAAATTGCTAAAACTTTGATTGTGTCCACAAGTGCAGTTGCAAAAAATCAAGTGCTACAACAAAACTGGCTAGCACGAGGACCGCCCCAGGAAAGGAAGACCAAGAGTCACCTCTGCTGCTCAGGATAAATTCATCTGAATCACCAGCCTCAGAAATCGCAAGTTAACAGCCACTCAGATTAGAGCCCAAATAAATGCCACACAGTTCCAGTAGCAGCCACATCAGCTGTTCAGAGGAGACTGTGTGAATCAGTCCTTTATGGTCAAAAAACTGCTAAGAAATCTAAGGAAAAGCAACAAGCAGAAGAGATTTGCTTGACCCAAGAAACACAAGGAGTGGACATTAGACCAGTGGAAATGTGTGCTTTGGTCTGATGGGCCCAAATTTGAGATCTTTGGTTCCACCTGTGTCTTTGTGTGATGCAGAAAAGGTGAATGGACGGTCTATACATGCATGGTTCCCACCAAGAAGCATGGAGAAGGAGGTGTGATGGTGTGAGTGTGCTTTGCTGGTGACATGTTGGGGATTTATTCAAAACTCAAGGAACACTGAACCAGCATGGCTACCACAGCATCCTGCAGCCACATGCCATCCCATCTGGTTCATGTTTAGTTGGACCATGATTTATTTTCCAACAGGGCAATGACCCCAAACACACCTCCAGGCTGTGTAAGGGCTACTTGACCAAGAAGGAAAGTGATGGAGTGCTGCACCAGATGGCCTGGCCTCTACAGTCACCTGACCTAAAGCCAATCCAGACGATTTTGGAAGAAATGAACCGCAGAGTGAAGGCAAAAGGGCCAACAAGTGCTCAGCGTCTCTGCGAACTCCTTCAAGACTGTTGGAAAACCATTTCAGGTGACGACCTCATGAAGCTCATCGAGAGAATGCCAAGAGTGTGCAAAGCAGTAATCAAAGCAAAGAAGAATCTAAAATATAAAAGATGTTTTGAGTTATTTCACACTTTGTTTACTACATGATTCCATATGAGTTCAGTCATAGTTTTGATGCCTTCACTGAGAATCTACAATGTAAATAGTCATGAAAATAAAGAAGAACCTTTCAATTTTGGTATGATTAAATCACATCAGAGTAAGGAAATGATAAAAAACGCGCTGTTAAGAATTACTGTACACAAATTGCTGCTAAGGTGTGAGAACGATTGCCAAAAGAGGTCACCTAAAAGGTGAAAATACTTGATCCTGTGATGGAGAAAATCTCAATGTGATTAGCGGTCAGAGACAGTGATTGCATATGTTGGAAAAGGACACTTTAGGCTAAAGAATTCAGGACAGAGATGCTTGTTAACTCTGTGGGTATGATAAACGACAATTACTGGCTTACCTTTAACACTCTGTTGCCCTCACATTGTGTGTCTGTGGGTGTGTGTTTCTGTCTGTAACTCTATTTTTGTTCACGAGGGTGTGTGGGTGAACACAAAGCACTGCACACTGAAGCAGCAGCTTTGTTTGAAAGACTACTTCATTGTGCAGTTGTATGGTAAATGGCAGGCTGATCAGTAGTGTTTTCCTCAAACCACAAAAACAGATTTTAATACAGCTCTATTGTGCATTTACCAAGAAGGCAGACCCAAAACTGCTCTCCAGAGTGGCACTTAAAATAAGATTGTTTCTGCACCCCAATAGCGCGTCCCTTAAGAACCACCTGTCCACCCTATTTTCTTCCACCTACTTCAATATTGGTTTATTTATTGCTTTAAACCAGAAGCCAATGCTGCTGTTTTTCCAGTGAATACAGTCAAGCTCATAATGTAACTGAATGCCATTACTTTTGAACAAGAACAGCTGAGTGAGTATCATCAGACATGTGGCCACTACAATCACTGTACAACCTTACATCTATTTTTTGTCCTTCTTGTTCTGTGGGTTGCGGCAGATAACCTGCAGCGGACAGTGCTTGAGGGTATGGGAGAACGTATAGGGGAGAGATGAGCCTGTAAATGACTGCAGACCAATAATGATAATGGAAGTGGTGGCAACAAGACAACTTTCAAAAAGTACGTGCTCCATCTCTGACCTCGTTTTTCTCTCCTTCTTGGACTTAAATTCCTCTCTCAGTTGTTAATGCAGTTGTTCTGTACCCACTGTGACACCCCTGTGTACCGCTTCTTAATATCTGATTACATTTTGATTTGCTGCTGTAATGTTACTGTAATGTGGCATGCTTCACATCAAAGTTAGCCAGCATTACATGCACACAGAAGTAGCTATTCATAATTCGTAGGGCCTGAGTCGATACGGCCGAGAACCATTTTTATGAAAACCGGTTTCATCTCATCTGTCCTGTTTCTGACACAAAAGTGAGCTCAGTTTTCCCTGCAGTGAGTCAGAGTTTTCTGTTACTCTCCGTCTTGGGTTCTGAGGTAATTTGGTGTCACTGCCAAATACACCAGTGACTCAATAGAGCATCCTTTCCTACTAAGATGGGGAGAAATGCTCCAAACCTCTCAGATTCTATTTCTCAAATGTACAGTGTGTTCTTGCACATTTTTATGAGAAAGAGAAAGACGGTTTTAATCTTAAGTATGGTATGCTAAATTGGGAGCTTTAACAGCAGGGACATATATCACAAAGCTTACAGTCTGTATTCAAGAGCAGCACGTAGCCTTTTCAGTGATTTGTAGATCCAACATACACTGCTCAAAAAAGAAAAATAAATAAATAAAGGAACATCCAGCATAGCATCAAGTCAGTTAAACTTGTGGGGGTATTGATCTGGTCAATTAAGTAGCAGAGGGGATTGTTAATCAGTTTCAGCTGTTTTGATGTTCATAAAGTTAACAACAGCTGCACTAGGGGTAACAATGGGGTAACAATGAGACAGCCCCCAAAACAGAAATGGTTTCACAGGTGGAGGACACTGAGATTTTCTCCCTTCTCATCTTTTCTGACTTCCTTTCACTAATTTTGCATTTGGTTAGGGTCAGTGTCACTGCTGGTAACATGAGGTGATACTTGGATCCTACATAGGTTGCACAGGTAGTTCAGCTCCTTCAAAATGGCACATCAATGGGTCCCTGTGTTGAGGCGTGGTCGGCGGTGCCGTGCGGACGGCATCCGCAATCACGCCCGCCGTGTTAAAAACACAGGGAAGCAGGGGTTGTTGGGTATTGTGGTGTTTTGCATATGCGGCTGGTAGCTTGTGAGCTGCAGCCGCGGTAAATAAAATGGCTCAAAACAACACTCTGTGGACCCGCCATGTCTCAATCACACCACAGTGCCATTGCCAGAAGGTCTGTTGTCTCCCAGCACAGTCTCAAGAGCATGGAGGAGATTCCATAGAGGAGAGCTGGAAAGGGCAATAAAAGGTCCTTAACACATCAGCAGGACGGAGACCAGAACCAAGGAGGAACAGGATGAGCACTGCCAGAGCTACAAAATGACCACCAGTAGGCCACTGTTGTTAATGTCTCCAACAAAACAATCAGAAACAGACTTCATGAGGGTGGCTTGAGCGACTTACATCCTCTAGTGGGCCTCTGTGCTCACTGCCTGGCACAGCGGAGCTTGATTGGCAGCTCCACCACTGGCACCCCGTGCTTTTCACAGATAAGAACAGGTTCACCCTGAGCACATGTGACAGACGTGAAAGAGTCTGGAGAAGCCGTGGAGAATGTCATGCTGCCTGTAACATCGTTCAGCATGTATGGTTTGGTGGTAGGTCAGTGATGGTCTGGGGACACACAGACACCTACAGGCTAGGCAACAGCACCCTGACATTAGGCATCAGGATGAAGTCCTTGGACCCACTGTCAAACTCTACACTGGTGCTCTGGGTCCTGGGTTCACCCTGGTAACAATGCAGGCAATTGCTGGATGATAAATGAATTGATACCATTGACTAGCCCGCACACTTGCCTGACCTAAATCCAATAGGCAATGCGTTTCAGTCCATCTGACACCGCCAGATTGCATCTCATACTCTCCAGGAGCTCAGTGATTCTCTGGTCCATATCTGGAAGGAGATCCCCCAGGACACCATCCGTCATCTCATTAGGAGAATGCCCCGATGTTGTCAGACATCAAACACGTGGAGGTCATACAAAGTACTGAGTACCATTTTCAGTTCCTGCAATAAAATTTTGGCAAAATGGACTAGTTTGCTGCTCATTTCATCACTTCTGTCTTTGAATTCAGCCTTTTGTAGGTCAATCATATGATGTGGCATCCTTTCATTGCATTACCTGACCCATAACAATATAGATATGGGTCAGGTAATGCACGATTTTTACACCATTGAGATGTGATGTGTTTTTTCAAAATATTCATGTCTATTTTGTGCAGTCTATCTTTTTATGGTTTTAATCATATGTTTACACTGTAGATGTACTGTACTGTATGTCATGATAACAGTATAGCATCATTAGCATGATTGTGAATTTCTGCACTGGCGTCTATTTGTCTATTTCTCTGACAGAGAAAAGGATTATGGGAATTTAACAAATGCCTAGTTGACTGGGTACTGCTTAACCAGGAAAGGGAATGGCCATAGCTGACTTCACAAAGAAGAGAAAGAAGTTCACATCATTCAAACAAAGATCAAAGAAGCACAGTTGAGCAGCTGAGAATCACAAACAGGGGACAGTTTTGTCTTTGTCATCACCCAATCGCTTCATTTTGGTGCAAATAAGTTCTTTGCATATTACGGTTTGTGTCTTCTTTGTGGTAAAGTTAAAGAACCAGCAAGACCACAAACATGAACAAGACATTACCAGTTATTCCACAACTGCTTAACAATGCCTCAGGTGGCACTAGACAGCAACAGAATGTAAAAGATCTGTACAGCAACTGCGAACAACCGATTCACTACCACGCTGATATCTACAACTGTCACTAGTACACTGTAAACCAGGTATTAGTACCTGTGCTGCTGCAACATCAGATTCTAGTTCTAGTTCTTAGTGTTTTTCTAAATCCAGCCAAAACTGCAACAAATTAGAGAAAGAGGTTCTGTAGGAAAAAGAAACGAAAGAAAATGTTGTTTTCTTATGCTAGCCGCTTCCATGGCTACAGAAGTGGTGTCAAGTTTTGTCCCTTTTGTGAAGTACCAGTGCCAGTTGTTTTATCAGTGGGAATGCCAGCTAGTTCTAGAGTTGGTGCCCTGTCCTTGTAGAAAGAGGTATAAGCTATGAGGTATGCATTTTAATAAAAGATAAATCCTTAACAATAACTTTGCTTTATAATGAAAGCCAATGAGACTTCACATGCCAAAAAATATACCTGGCTGAAGAATGAGCGAGGTTTATATTTAACATTGTCTCTGTGACCATCCATTAGGAGAATCACAGGGGCATATATGGTGTCCTCTCATTGACTGACTGGCCCAGACTCTACTATAAATGATTAAATTACTTTGTGACGTCACAGTACTAAAAATCAATGGACTGTCATCCTTGAATACTAAATACACTAGTCACTGTGTGTGTGTGTGTGTGTGTGCTCCTGCTCCTCTTTTTCTTCCTCTCATTAATTCTTGTCCTCATCAAGTATCTGTCTCACCAGTGTGTTCGCCAAGAATGAAGTCAGCACACGTGCATGCACACAGGCAGACACACACACTTCACGACACAGTGGCAGAAGCCTTCTCAGTCACGACTCACACAGCACAAGCACACACTCTCCCAGAAACCAATAGAGGAGATAAAAAGTGAGAAAGAAAGAGAGTGACAGTAGTAACACTAAAAATCGAAACTAAACTAAAAGTCTGAAGCCTTTTTTGTGTACCCCAGATGCTGCACTGTGTGTTACATGAGTTAATATTGCATTGTTGGATGAGCTGGATTTATTAAAGCCAAAAATACTGGCCACTGCACAGTGAAGGTAACCGCCATAACGTAAGAACAACTTACTAGTTATCTTTCCAGCAAAATTTCAATATTGGCCTGGCAAGAAAAAGTGAAGAAAATGATGTAAAATGGACAGGGTTCATCTTCTGGGCACCATGAGAGACACTTTTAGACATTTAGTAGTTTATATGGTTTACTGTATTTACATTTTGTGTATTTATAGTGATATACATGCTTTATTTTAGACAAGAATATGAATATTCTTCATGTACAGTGTTCCCTCATTTATCGTGGGAGTTACGTTCCAAAAATAACCCGCGATAGGTGAAATCCACGAAGTAGCCAACTTTATTTTTTACAATTATTATAGATGTTTTAAGGCTGTAAAATCCCTCACTACACACTTTATATACTTTTCTCAGACATGCATGAACATTTTCACACTTCACCCACAGGTGCCTTTGATGGTGCAAAACGTTTTGTCGACATTGTTGTGTTTATTGGGAAGAAAACTTACAAACATACAGTGCAGCACTTCAGAGTCACACTGCTAGCGATCGAAGATTTATGTAAATTTGACCAGTTGGATGCATTCTGTACTGTACAGGAGACACGGCATGAGATTGATTGACAGTGGTCTACAGCCAATCAGGATGCAGAACACAATGCGCTGTAAAAAAAAAAAAAAGCATGTAAAATTGCACAAAAAAAAATCATCGAAAAGTGAACCGCGTTATAGCGAGGGACCACTGTAATTCATGCATAAAGGGGAACTGCTATCTGTGAGAGACTTACATGTACTGAGGTGAGGTTTCTTATGTAAGGAAAAGTAACCTCACCTGAATGACTGAAAACAACTGTCCAATACAGCATACAGACACTTTGATTTTTCTTTTAATGATTACTTTTGTCAAATATAATATTCAATATTCAACACTTCCAAATCTGAGGCCATGGTCCTCAGCCGGAAAAGGGTGGAGTGCCCACTCCGGGTCAGGGACGAGACCGTGCCCCAAGTGGAGGAATTTAAGTATCTCGGGGTCTTGACGTCTGTTGTGGTGAAGAGAGAGCTGAGAGTAAAAGAGAAGCTCTCAATTTACCGGTCGATCTACACCCTTACCCTCACCTATGGTCACGAGCTGTGGGTGGTGACCGAAAGAATGAGATCGCGAATACAAGCGGCGGAATGGGTTTCCTCCGAAGGGTGGCTGGCCTCTCCCTTAGAGATAGGGTGAGAAGTTCGGCCATTCGGGAGGGGCTCAGAGTAGAGCCGTTGCTCCTCCACATCGAAAGGAGCTATTTGAGGTGGTTCGGGCATCTGACAAGGATGCCTCCTGGGCGAGGTTTTCCGGGCATGTCCCACTGGGAGGAGGCCCCGGGGCACACCCAGGACACGCTGGAGAGATTATATCTCTCGGCTGGCCTGGGAACGCCTTGGTGTTCCCCCGGATAAGCTGGAGGAGGTGGCTGGGGAGAGGGAGGTCTGGGCTTCTCTGCTTGGGCTCCTGCCCCTGCGACCCGGCCCCGGATAAGCGGAAGAAAATGGATGGATGGATAATATTCGATATGCATCTATATTCTTAAATATCAATATTCACAGAATAGGACATTTAATCTTAGTTCATCTAAGACCAGTCAGATCAGCCAGGAGGCTGCTTAATGACTACCTGGCAACTATCAGTTGCTAGGGAAAAATTAGTATTCCCCAACTGGTTGGTCAGTGGTTGTAGGTGGCTTTTAGCGGTTGGGGAAATCAGTCACAAAGAGGTGCATGGTGCTGTGTTAAACATTGTAAAACCTTGTAGATCCTCTTGTAGATCTGATGTTATTTTTGATCACAGACATGTGATTTCTTTGATATCTCACTGGCATCTTTGTTTGTCCAGATATCAGCAATGGTAGTATCAGGCCTCAGTCACACAGGCCTAGAAACCAGGTGGTGACCAGTAGCTAGAGAAAATAGAAATTTAAGACTTTGCTGCGGTGTATTACTTGTGATTCAATGACAAATGTATGTGTTTTGCAATAAATTGCAAATAAGACAGTGGTCAGAGCTACTGAGGCAGCACTGCTACACTGTACAAAAGGGAAGACCACATCTTAACCCTCAAATGGCACAGATATAGCGTTCACACATAGGAAGACTACAGAAGGTTGATTTCAGAGTAAAATATACGTAGTGGCTTGAAGTATGATTACACTTGGCAATATAGGCCAAGCATAGTAATTGTGCGTAATTGTGTGTGTCTACATACAGTGTCTATGTGTGTGTATGCACCATAAGCTACAAGCAGAGTGTGTTATATAGGCTGTGGCGAGTGATTGATCGTAGGGAGCAGGGAAAAGCAGGTTACTGCAGCGCTTACACACACACATTCATTCCCTCTCTCAGCGCGCTCCTCTTGGCATTTCTCATTTCCCTCTCTCTCTCTCCCCCCTCCCCCCTTGTTCCATCTCCATCTTTGACTTCCCTCCTCCTCCCATTCCTCTTCCAAACCTCTCTCTCATTCTCCATACATCTCTTTCACCGCCGCTGTCCCCCCAGCCATCACTTTTCCTTGCTTCCTGTGGTCTCCCTCCTCTTGCTCTAAACTCTTCTCTGCTCTCCATCCTTCTCACGCCTTCTTTAACAGCCAAGCCCATCTTGTATTCTTTTTCTGTCCTGTTATCCAGAGCCCAAGGGAATAGAGAAACAATGTCACGTGTCTTCTACTTCCACCTCCTCCTCCTTTTTCCCTCCCTCTGCTCTCTAGCTGCAGTAGTACTCTACTGCTACTCTGGCAAGGGGCTTCATTGCTCTCAGAGGGCTCACTCTGCTTCTCTCGCTCTACCCATATCTACATCTATCCATTTACTGCATCTATCCATCCATCCATGCAGAATGCTGCAGGACGTGTTGAATTTCAGTGACTGCAGTTTAAAGCTGTATTTAAAGTTGAATGTAAACATGGCAGCTATGAAGCACTAACTGTTGGCTCCGTTATGATGTGAGATGGCACTTGGATGTAAATAGCCAATATGAGCATACTCAGCTAATGATTTTAATTTTAAAGTAAAACCCTTCTTTTGATTAATCTGAGACATCTGAATGTGTCAGCTTCATGTCTGAATGGGCACCCTGGTAACCTTTTCATAAATGGAACAGCAGTCTTTCTCAGTGGGAGACAGCTCATTTATGTATCACTTTCAACACAACACAATTCTGAATGTATGCAATCACATTAAAAGATAGGCAGGCACAAGATTGCTCTATGTCTGCATCTCGAATTGCTCATTTCACTAACGTGACAACAATTCAAAATAATCCAAAACAAACCAAAAAATCCCTTGCTTTTACATTGTGTTGTTCCCCACCCACTTAGTGCTACAACTTTACATTTGTTAAAATATTTAGCCTCTTAGCATATTAAAAGGTGTTTTCACAAATTACTGAAGCTACTGATGTCACCTGCGATCAGGTTGTGATTTGTGAAAACAAAATGAAAAAAACCCCTAAAAAACAGTTTGACCAGGCTTGAAACTTAACCTAAATATTTATCATGACGGCTTTGGCTGCAAGGTGGTTGATGCCTGTTGCAGTGGTAATTTCTGAACCAAATGGTA
Source organism: Pelmatolapia mariae (assembly GCF_036321145.2). Lineage (NCBI taxonomy): Eukaryota > Metazoa > Chordata > Actinopteri > Cichliformes > Cichlidae > Pelmatolapia > Pelmatolapia mariae. Next base: position 8,686,799 of record NC_086232.1, on the reverse strand, counting down.
GACATTGGAGGTGAAGGGAGCCATCAAGCTGAAGGAGTCCTATCAGCTTGGCTATTTTGTGGGACTTACAGGTACTGACAGGTCGAGCAGAGTGCGGGTATGGCAGTAGCTGAAGTAAAAACATGTGTGGGAGGGCATTGAGACCACAGAACAAGAGAATCTAGCAAACTGTCAGGTGACTCTGGTGGAAGGAGCAAGGATCTCCACAATTCTCCACAACTGCACTGATTCTGCTTTAGTAGAGGAAGCAGACTCTGGGGACGACTGGCACGACCCATCCATCACTTGGGTTGAGGTCACTGAGGTATTTCAACAACCCTTTGGTGGTAGGGGTGGATGAGGTTTGCCCTGAATTCTTTAAAGTTATGGATGTTGTAGAGCTGTCTTGGTTGACACACCTCAGCAACATAACAATGACATGGTGCCTTTGGACTGGCAGACTGGGGTGGTGTTTCCGATCTATATTGCTGGCCATAGTAAGACTAAATTGTGTTCATTTATAGGTGCAGCCAGATGGCAGAAGGCTTCCACTTTAGTGGCCTAAGGATTTTGTCTCTGATTTTTGCAGATAACATAGTTCTGTTGGCTTCATCAGATGGTGGCTTTCAGCTTACACTGGAGTGCTTTGCAGCCAAGCGTGAAGCAGCAGGAATGAGAATCTGTCCAAGGCCATGATCCTCAGCTGGAAAATGTGGAGTCCCCCACTCCGGGTCAGGGATGAGTTGCTGTTGCTGACCAAAGTGGAGGACTCCATGTATCTCGGAGTCTTGTTCACAAATGAGGGGCAAGGTGATTGGGTGATTGACAGTTGGATTAGTGCAGCATCTGGAATGATGCTGACACTGTACCAGTCTGTCATGGTGAAGCGAGAGCTGATCATATAAGAAAAGCTGGTGATTTACCGGTCGATCTATGTCCCTACCCCTACCTATGGTCACATGGTTTGGGTAATGACCAAAAGAATACTATTGTGGATAAAGGCAAGAGAAATTTGTTTTCTCTGAAGGTTGGCTGGACTCAGCCTTAGCGATAGGGTGAGACGTTCAGTTATTAGGAAGGAACTCAGAGTAGAGCTGCTACTCCCTGCACATCAAAAGGAGACAGTTGAGGTGGTTCGAACATCTGATTAGGATGCTGCCAAGGTGCCTCCTGGGTTAGGTGTTCTGGGTATGGCCTATTAGGAGGATACCCTGGGGCAGACTCAGGACATGCTGGAGAGATTATGTCTCTCCACCTAGGAATGCTTCACTGCTTCCCTGAATCAGCTGGAAGAGGTGGCTGGGGAGAGGGAGGTCTGGGCTTCTCTGCTTAGCCTGCTGCCCCTGTGAACTGGGCCTGGATAAGCAGTATCAAATGGATGGATGGATGGATCCTTGGCACACTAACAAAATTATCTATTTTAGTGACAGACCTCTGTGGAGGGTTCATCTGTGCAAATCTTTCATGAAAGACTGAACACGGAAGGAAGCAACCCCTAGTCCATATACTGTGACAAACAGCAAGCTTTTGGAATTTGAAAAACAACAACAACAACAACTACACAAAGTAAATAATTAGACTGTATCTTAAAATGACTCCTGCCTTTTACTGTTTTTTAGATCATCCCAGACAAAAAGTTCTAACTTGTGACTCATGCTTTAAATGAAAGTTACCAGGGTGGTTGCTCTTCTGTAAAGCTTCGCCATCAGTGGCAAAGCCAATAAGCCATCAATACAGTACAGTACTACTGAAATGATCTTCATATCAAGGCTTAGCAGAATGTCATAAGTAGCAGCCCTGCATGATGTCCATCTTTTACTTATCACCTTCATGGGGAAATAACTGACTGATGATGACTATCAGGTATCTGGTTAACACTAAGACTCAGTAATTATATTTCTAGGATTTTGATGGTGCTGTAAAATATGAACATTTGTTGTTTTCTTTCAATCATCTAGCTGCAATTTCCATGGTGGGAAAATCTATTGGTGCTCAGTGGCATAATGAAAAGTTAGGTATGGCTCAAGGTAGCTCCCATTTGCCATTTGAGCTTAACTGTCAATGGAAAGTCAGTGAAAGTCCATTTGTGATGTTATTGTTGCTCACACTCTGGAAAAATCACTTGGGGAGAAATTTCTCCCCAAGTGATTTTTCCACCAGGGGTGGAAAATACCCCTGCTGAATTATTTTCAACAGGGGTAAAAATAATTCAGCAGAGGCAAGAACATTAGATGGGACCTGTATTTCCATTCTCTTACAAACCCAGAGACCTCTAATACGGTGCTCTACAGCAGGACAGTTTGGTTGTGATCTGCCAAAGATAAACAAAAGAAACTACAGTATGCTACTTTCTGAAAAAGTGTTGCATTGTGCGTGGCTTGTCATCAGTTCTCTGGAGACGCTATGTGGTAGCAGAGGTGATAAAAACATCACTACATGTGAACACACCTTACTTGAGGACTGGCTGCGATTTATGCTTGCCTGTTTAGCTCCCATGGCATCAGTTAACATCTTGTAAAGCTGAGTGACATGATGATGGGGGTAAAGCGGAAGGGCTAACAACACTACCTCAAGCAGTAAAAGGCCACCAGTTTAAAGCTCTAGTTAAATCCAGCTGGGATTTTCTCTACTTTTTGTTTTAGCTTCAGCAGCTAGCGCTTTCAGCTAACTAAATAGAGATGGAATAGTAGAAGAAAAGAGAAAGAAGGATGCAGAAAACTATGCTACCCCTCTGTTGGCTATTGCCATAACAACAAACCAGCTCCCCCATCTCTTGCAGAAGTGACATTTCACTTTGCCCTGGTTGCCGCTCCCTGCAGGGACTCTCTGATCCAGCCTGTGTACGTGTATGTGTATATGTGTCCTCATTAAAGGAAGAGTAACTGAGGAGGAGTGGCCCTGATCACAAACACACACACACACACACACCTTGTCAAACCAGACCTCTGCTGAGTCTATGCGAGTGTGTTTGAGATTAGAAAAGACACAAAGTCAAGCTGCTTGATGCAAACACACAAACCGACTGAGTAAGGATTCATCAATAATTTTATTGATGATGTGTTGTCTGTAATATTGTTACACTATCACTGAAATAAGTGTGTGTATGTATATGCGTATCTGTTATTTGCCTATTTCTCCTCTCTACATCTTGTTATCATCTGTACCCCCCACCCACCCACTATGGTTTAGGCAGCCATATTTAGATCACACAGCAACCACATGACTACTCATGCCACCTGCCGGCATATATGTAAAGACAATGCAGCTGGGTTGGAGACAGGGCTATGTTCACTGGCATTTCAATGATATATTGCTGCAGGAGCAGAGATTCTGACATGTTACAGTCAGTAAAGATGAGATGTTATGTAAAAAAAATACTGTGATTGGTGTTTCCTATTTCAACATCTATTCCCATACTAGCACCGATACAGTGGTTTTTGTTTTGTTGTTTTATTTAGAAGACTGCAGTGAGTCCAGCACACCTCAAGTGCCAGTATAAATGGTTAATGGGACTGTGTTGATGTCACAGATTGAGGGACTACTAACCACCACATTAGCTGTAACTGTGGCTTTAGACACATCCTGTTTCATTGTGGTAAACTTCTGTTGTTTAATTTCCCACCTTTGTCTGCTCAACAATTTATGATTTCACTTTGTTAACTCCTTCTGTACTTATACCCCTCATTACTTAGTCTGATAGTCTCTTTACCAGCTCCTGCTCTACCTTGTTCAAAGTTTGTCTCCTTGTGCCTCGCCTTGTGTTTTTGTCATCCGTGGTTAAGAGCCAGTATTCAGGCTTCTTTACTCTTGGATATTTATGATGTCATAGAATATCCCAAATATGGTCATCTCAGGCACTGAGCTCTGGCTATGAGCAAACAAGGTCCACCCACTCACATGTCTGAATCTTTTTTGGGGGGAGGGGCATCAAATCAGAAGAAAGTTTCTTTAAGGGAATTTGGAAAAAAGCTAAAACATCTTGTTGTGGAGAGAAGATGAACTGAAGGGCTGCTCGAAGACCCATTATAAAATCAAATAGTATTCTTTTGAACCATAAACTATAAACCATACAGAATGACTCCATTCATAGAGTCCAAGAATAACAATATGGAGCTAGAGGTAAGTGTGACGGACCCTCTTTGATATCTTTTGTTTGCCTCCATTTGGGTCCCCTATTAAACATGCATACCATTGCAGGACACTAAAATACGCAGTCATATGAACAGCTTACAATTAAGTCCAAGTCAGGTAGTAAGCTGGCATGTCATTGGTTCTAGTTCTCCTTGAGTTTGACTATCCATAAAAAAAAATGCATTTTCTGTGTACTCCAATGGAGTTAAATGAGCTGCTCACAGCTTCCTTTTGCAGAAACCTGTCTAGGTCCAGACCTTTGACATATTCCGTCTGACTGGGCGGACTGATTCATCTCGCACTGTGACATGAAACTCCAGTTTCTCAGCTGAGGAACAATCTGTTCATTGACCGCTGCAGAAGGATCAATGACTAGTCAGTCAGCGCCATGGGTATGACTAAAGCAATTATCTAATGATGCACGACTGTTTATTCTGGCACTCCTGAGGAATGGCTACAATACATAAATGGAAAAACGTGGTGAACCTTAAGAGATTTAAGAGCATATATTGGTCTCTAGTGATTGATTTGGGAAAATCGAATTCCTGCCCGAATGAAATCAGTTAGAGCAGAGGAGTGTCAGACTCAAGATGGAAGCTGAATGTAACAACCTGGCAATTCAGTTATAACGCTTGGCAGAGACAATATTTCAACATTTTCTGTCCTAACTGTAAAAACTCGGCCATCAGGTTAGAAAATGAAGAGAAATTGGCTGACACTAGTGTCGTTATGTGGACCCACTGCTGTTTTTTTAAAGCTGAAATGTTTGTGATAAATGCCCAAGCAGAAATTAAACTGAAAGGAGAATTACAGCAGGACAAATGTCCACTTTAGGCTAATTACAGATGTATGAATCCCCACACAAATATCCCAAATTATTCACTCCAGAGGAACAAATTTTAACAAAGCCTCACCATGCGATTACCCCACCAAACTTGGAACTCGAGTGAAATGGGTAGCCATGGAAACCCAGCCTACACATTTCAGTGTCCAAAAGCATGTACACATTAGGAACCACTTATACAAACACAAACAGGCACAAACACAGACAAGAAAATAAAACCTAATCTTAACCCCACTTAGAAGAACATCGCTAAAATAAATCCAAAACTAAAATGAGAGCTGTGGACTCACCCGGTGAGGACAACTACAAAGTCCATGACGTTCCAGCCGTTCCTCAGGTAGGAGCCCTTATGTAACGCAAAACCGAGAGCCAGGATCTTTATTCCAGACTCGAAACAGAAGATGGCTATGAAGTAGGGCTCTGTCTCCTCCTGCAGGGGAGAGGAAACGGATGGAAAGGGGAAAAAAAAAAAAAAAAAAAAAAAAAAAAAAAAAAAAAAAAAAATATATATATATATATATATATATATATATATATATATATATATATATATGTGTATATATATATATATATATATATATATATATATATACACATATATATATATATATATATATGTGTATATATATATATATATATATATAATATATAATATAATATAAAAAGTGAAGTTATGGGTAGTTATGTGAGTAGAAACACAAAGAGAAGGGAAGAGCAGATAGAAAAGTGAAATGTAAGAGAGAAAAAGGGTCAGAGAGATTTTTTCTTTAGGGTTTTTGTTTTTAATGGCAGCCTAAAAATTCTTTACACAAATCGGGCATAACATTATCCCTGCTGTTAGGTAAAGTGAATAACAGAGATTATCTCTTCATCATGCCATCTGTTAGTGGTGGGATATATCAGGGAGTAAGTGAATATGTGGTCCTCAAAGCTGAGGAGAGCTTAGAAACAGGAAAATGGGCAAGCATAAGGATTTGAGCCAGTTTGAAAAGGGCCAAACTGTGATGGCTAGACTGGGTTAGAGCGTCTCCAAAACTGTAGCTCTTGCAGGCTGCTCCTGGTCTGCAGTGGTCAGTAAGTCCAAGGAAGGAACAGTGGTGAACCAGCAACAGGCTCATGGGTGGCCAAGACTCATTGATGCATGTGGGACGTGAATGCCAGTGTTGTCAGATACAACAGATTAGCTACTGTAGTTCAAATTGCCCCAAAAAGTGAATGCCGGTCCTGACAGAACGGTGTCAGAATACACAGAGCATCACAGTTTGTTGTGTATGGGGCTGCATATGCAGACACCTATCCACTGACGAAAGCACCACCAAAGATTAGAACTGGGCCACAGAGCAATGGAAGAAGGTGGCCTGGTCTGATTAATCATTTTGTCTTTTAAATCACATGGATGGCCGGGTGTGTGTTGCTTACCTGGTAAGATGTCAAGCCAGCAGAGGCTGCTGTGCATGCTGGGCCCTGTCATCCATATGGACGTTACTTTGACACATACCACCTACCTAAGCATTGTTGCAGACCATGTACACCCTTTCATGGGAAAGATATTCCCTGATAGCTGTGCCCTCGTTCAACAGGACAATGCACCTTGCCAAAAATGCTTCAGGAATGGTTTGAGGAGTGTAACAACGAATTTGAGGTATTGACTTGGCCTCCAAATTCGCTAGATCTAAATTCGTGGGATGTGCTGGACAAAGAAGTCTGATCCATGGAGGCCCCTTCTTGCATCTTAAAGGACTTAAAATATCTGTTGCTAAGATCTTGGTGCAGGTACCACAGCACACCTTCAAGGGTCATGTGGAGTCCATGCCTTGACGGGTCAGGGCTGCTTTGGCAGCAAAAGGGACCAAAACAATATTAGGCAGGAAGTCATAATGTTATACTTGATCGGTGTAAACCTATGAAGCGCTGAGAACAATATCAGCCAACATGGTTAGAAATGTACCAGTTTGCTCCAAAGTTCAATTCACAGGCCTGATCACATCAGAAATAATGATGTGATAAAAATGATGAGAATGTACTGTTTTTCTTTTCTTTTTTTAGCCTGTGTGAGTGAGCTCTCGCATATTTGGTATCAGTGTGTCCAGTGTACCTCAACGGTCTCCATGTGTATGTATTTCCATCTGTGCGCACACTGAATATGTATGCATATGTTGCACATGTACATGAACCACATTTAAATGTGTGTGTGTGTGTGTGTGTGTGTGTGTGTGTGTGTGTGTGTGTGTGTGTGTGTAAAATGTGCGTTACCAGTCGTTCGGACAGAGGCGTCTTGTCTCCATCGGGAAGGTGCTGTTCCAGAGCCAGGACGATGCAGTTTGCAATGATGGTGGTGAGAATCATCCATTCAAATGGAGTACAGCTGGGGTTAAAGCCAATAGCACCAGGAAGAAGCATGCACCTCATATACAGTACACAACACTGCAACCATTCACACCACAAAGATACAGCCACTGACACTTGCAAACATTTTTACAATGGATTTGAAAAGAAGTCCAGCCTGCCAGGTGACATTTTTCTTTCTGTTGCTCTGAATGTCTGTTTACATATTTACTATTCTTTGTAATGTCACACAGCCAAGGAAATGTAAATCTGCAAATCTCAGTGCTTTATTGGAACAAGTAAAACAAGTAGAATTCTTTGGTCTTGCAATGTCCTTAAATACTACAACAGAAGATGTAGTATTTAAGAACATTTAGAAATAAATATAAAGATGGGAGCAATAATTCAAATGAATAAAGACTAATAACAAGAACAGCAATGACAATAAAAGGGGAGATGGCGCTCAAGACAGTTTAAAACATTATGATAAATAAAGTACAAATACAAATACATAGGAATTTTGCTACATATCGTATAGAAAGCAGGGCTTTTCTTCAGTGTAGCTTTTTCCCTTTGTTTGTGTCCATTTTTCTGTGTCTGTTACCATTTCTGTAAAGCACCGTGTGACTCATCTGCTTGTTTACCGTCTTTGTAAATACACTTAACTGGACATGAACTTCAGTTAATGTTGATTTTACCATGCCTTTATACGTGCCACTGCAGCGCATTACACTGTGATTATATTATTTATTGTACTTAAACTTTATTTAAACAAGACAACCCTAGTGTGACCACCTTGAACTTTACCTTCAACAACCTTTAATTTTACAGAACAGCAATAAACGCGAGACAACAACAAAAAAAAGCCAAATAATATTGCGTATGCCTCGCGAATACTGCAGTACTTCCGTGTACGATTCTCGATATTCCATTTTCAAACTCAGACCCATCAGTTTGCCGAAAGAGAAAACCAATAAAGCCCGAGGGAAGATTGATTTGCTTTGTCAGCACACCACGTTGCACAGTTTTGTTTCTGCAGAAGAAAACGCCAAAGAAACAGTGACTGACATTATGAAATTCAAACCGAAAACAGTCACTTTATTACAGCAGTACATGGGAGTTAAATTCCAACTCCCACCACAACACACACACACACACACACACACACACACACACACACACACACACACACACACACAGCCTGACTCACAAAGGTTGCCTGGTGGAGCAGCCAGCTTTTTACAGTGCTCCATCCAGTCAAGTGTGTTTGAATGTGTTGCGCTTTGTGTGTGTGTGTGTGTGTGTCCATGCCTGAGTAATGGCTGCTGGAGGGGCTAAGATGACTGGATACATCTAGACAGATCAAGCCTGTGCCTAATTGTCCAGTCATTATCCTGTTAGCTTGCATGTGTGTGTCTGTCTCTCCGTGCGTGCGCTAGTATGCGCCCATTGTCGTGTTTACCAGATGCAACACTGACACCGACACTATGGCCTGCAGGACAGCCTCTGTGCATCAGTGTGCGAGTGTGTGTGTGTGTGTGTGAAGGATAAGAGGCGAACGGCTGACGTGAGAGGATGAGACAGGTCGGTCTACGGAGTACACACTAACAAGACGGCGCTGAACTCCATGGCACATGCTGGCTGGCTGACACAACACACACACCTATACTTGTGAAAGGTGCAGCGGTAAGAGGGAGACTACAACTCTAGCTTCATTTCCAAAGTCGAATCTTATTACTGGTGAAAAAGTGCTTTGGCCAGATGTTCAGTTATTTAACCACTGGGTAGCTGTGGTAGTAGTGGTAGGCAGTACACCTGATGAACTGGTATGCTGGCTGTAATTTAAACAAAGCTATATTGGTCAAAGACAAAACACCCACTATGGCTCTTTAAGGGGTTCACACCTATTATATTATTAGCCTCCGGGAGCACTATTTAGCAGTAGAGGAGCTGCATTCTTCTTGGTCATAGTTCTAATTATATGATGCAAAAATGAAAATAATATCACCAGCAATAGTCCATAAATCTCTCTCTTCTACATGGAAAACATCATATGAGTAGTCAATTTAATAATAGTCCACTGGCCAAATTACAGCGGAGAACGGCAGCGCTACTGGAAAGACAGATGGAGAATGTAGAGACGGATTCAGATTCTTCCACCAAAGATTTTTTTTGTGTGTGTGGCAGTATAAACCATATCAGTACCAATCATCCTTTCAGCTGTCACAAACCTAGACACTTGTTAAATAGGTTTAACCACTTTTCATTTAACTTTACCTTATCTTAGGCCTAGAAAACCAAAATGTATGGATGGTATCCTACTGCTTTGCAACATTTCGCTCCCCTGTCACAGGAACACTGCGCTTTCACTTTGTGTTTCTTTGCTGTGCTTGGTGCGCCATGTGAGAGACCACTTTTGCCACTATATCACAAAGGAGAGGCCAGTATCTAATGCAGAAACAGTTCTGCTCACAGGTGTTGAAACAAAAAAGCAAAAAAGAGTTGCAGAGTTGGAGCGTGATGTTAAAACCAGACGATGTCCAGATGTACCCCACAGATTCTGCCTGCCATGACGTCCTAACCACTCAAATGACTACTCTGGTTATTAAAGGTGCTGAAGGCAGAACTGGTTCCATATCTGTAGAAAAGAGCTTTTTGTTAATCTAAGTGCAGGATTTACAGCACTTCACAGTGTGTAAGTGTTTTAACATGGTTACTTCATATTTAAGTTATTCCTTCACTTTTAGGATAACCTTAAAATGTATTTCATTTCAATAATCTAATTCAGTGCAGAGAGTGCATGTGTATGTGCTTGACGACTACATGCTAGCCTGCCACACCATCTATTATTCAGCAGACACACACTCTGCTGGCCTAACAACCTGCTGAAAGCAGGAGGTAACACTCTGCCTGTGTGTGTGTGTCTTTCTCTTTCATTTCCTCCCATTCCTTCAGATCTTTCTTTCTTTCTGTTTCTGTGTGTTTTTCATTTTATCCTCAATGTTTCTCTTTCCATGTCCTTCTTTCCTTAGTCTCCTCCAAATGTTACCATTCCTTGTTTTTGTCTTACTTTACCTCTTTCTGTCTGACACATCACTCTATTCATCTTTTGAGAAAAAAAAGAGGTGAATCGGAAGCAATTAAGGAGCTGAAATTTCTGGCAAGGGTATTATTGGTGAGCACTGCAAAAATGAGTGTGTGTGCTCCTCTCTTGTTAATTAAAATGGCTTTCTGATGGCCACAAACAAGCTCTACCCTGCCAAATACACTGACCGCGCGTGCACACCCACACACCCACACGCACACAGTTATTGCAAAAAAGGTTTCTTTAGCATTTCTAAACCTACACAATCTGAATATATCATGTTGTCCTGCTGCTGTAATATAGTATGCATTATTCCCTAATACTGCTACTACAGTAGGAGCTTTTACTATACTCACAATGCAATTGCAGTGTGGGTATAACAAAAGCTGCAGCAATAGTAGCTACTACTGTAGCACTCTTAGGCAGTGAAGGCTGGATTTTTGTACAGTACAAGCTCTCAGCAAACTGTTAGGCAACAGACACAAAGAGGACTGGCAGGTACTGCAGACAATTTGCAGAAAAAAGGCAACAATTTGGATAGTTCATTAATAATTTAAGTCATTTTAAAAAAAGAGCCATAGATTGAGCAGTTGTATTACCGTCAGTGTGTCTCTTCAATTACCAAACAAACAAATTACATAAAAAACTTTATGAAATAAGTTTGCAGAAAACAATCACAATAGAAGTAATCAATGAAGTTTACAATAGCCATCTCGTTGCTACATTAGAACAAAAATCATATAATAACAATGTCATAAATAAATTCAGTGAAAAGTTAGAAAGAAATTGTAAGTGTAAGGTTAACGATGCTAAGGGCCATGAAATCAACAGCCCAGCCACGGTAAGTGTGCTGGTAGGAAAACATCAGACAGGAAGTGGTCTGGACTATCTCACCTGCAGCAAAGGTCTTTCAAAATAAGAATGAGCGGATTGTTAACCCCTAAAGAATCGTTGAACTTCTTAAAGGTAACTATCCCCCAAACACACATTTCTAAATACACTTGTACAGCCGGTAATATACCCTGATGACCTACGACTATGTCTAAGTTTATGTGCACAAAACACTGTAGACAATTTGATGAGACATTTAGATTATTGTTGCTAAATTATGGAAAAGTATCTCCCAGTTTTATTGACATTATAATTTAATGAAAAGTTTTAAGTTGTTTTAAATTCCTTCACTCAACCTGACAACTGGGCCCTAATGAGATAAATATCACATTAGTCATTTTATGGCATATGTTTTACATCCAAAGACCACTAACCAGTTCTGGTTAATTTAAAGGCTGACAAAAACAGGATTTTTAACTCTGTAATACCAAATGTATTGTATTTAAAACAAATTTTGTGAGTTTTTTAGACCGCTGCATTATCAGTGTCATTTTTTTGCTGGATGTGGCAAAAATAACATAACATCTTTTATATTTTCTTTTAATTTATAAGAAGGTTAAAAGTGTGATACTCTGATAAATCAGCTGATATTTTTCTTTTTCACACACAAAAAACAAAAAACTTATTTCCCCGACATTTGTTACACCCTGTCACTATAGGTCATGGTGGCTGACTCCACAAAAAGTTGGCGATACATGCAATCTGGTCACAGTTACTGTTTTACATACACAAACTCGCATTATGCTTTTGAAAAGGAACCTTCACAGCTACGTGATGGATGCATGTACCCACTGTAGTAAAGAAATTTGTCCATGTAGACAATAAACTATTAACCTGCTCAAAATTCTTCATCTGTCCACACACCACGACCCCAAACCTCCATAAAACCGCCCACACCTATTTAAATTCCTCCGTCTCAGTCATCCAGTGAAAAATGTCCCAGAGTACCAGCTTGCATTGTACACACACACAGACACACACACATGCCCACACCCATGCGCGCGGGGAGGCTGTGTGTGTTTTCAGCTGATGAGGCATTTTGGCGTGGCGCTGAGGCTGAGGCTGTGCTTTAGGGGAGCCGAGCCTGATGAGGGGGAGATTTTAAATCACACCAAATGAAGCTTTATCAAATAAATGAAACAGTGTAGCACCCAACTCAGCAAGAGTCAGTTCCTTTATGGGAGTGACGCAAGCACTCTCTCTCTCTCTCTCTCTCACGTTGTCTCTCTCCATCCTCCTTGAAAAACACTTTAGAGTTTATAAAGAGCATTTAACAATTTCATGCAAAGACACACATCTTCTAATTTTTAACTCTACTTAAGGTCAAAAGAGTCTCTTCTGCACTTTTTTCACATTTTTCAAGTGGAGTGAACCTGAATGCAACTTGCAGGCGAAATTGCAGGGAGGCAAAGTGAAAATTAGAGAACACATAAATCCAAGAGCCTAAAAGGACACTGTAAAAACACTTAGGTAGGTATCACCAGAGCACATAAATAAGTGCTTGTTAAATGAGACTGAGATGGGGGCAATGTCTACAACCACTCGCAGTCAGTAGCTATCTTTGAAGAGACTTTTGCTGTATACATACACAGAAATTCACATTAAACAAGAATTCACATTAGCTACTTACATTCAGAGTCCAGTCAGTCATGGAGTTGAAACAGAGATTCAGTGAAACATGACAAAATCCTCAGCAACCTTTTATATTTTACAGCGTAACCAAAGTACAGCAAGTTGGAATATTTGAGTCGAGTCTCCTATTGAAGAGAGATACATAGCACATAATTGTGCCCACTGGTGCAGAGCAACTCAGATTGATTTCAACATGTCTACGTTTAGAAATTAGACGGAAACTATTTGCAAACATGTCCTGATCTTTGTGACAGAGGTCAATGTGAGTTGACTGTGATTGATTGGAGACAGGTTGACTTCTACCACAAAAGTGGCCTCCCAGAAGTTGAGGGTGTTAAACACTCAACCACTGGGAGAAGAGCTAGTCATTGCTGCGGCAATCAGTTGCAAAATTCCAAAAACTTCAATGCAACCAATTTGTATTTGTTGCAAGGAGATTGCTGTCGTCTTTTTGCTCTAATTTCACAAAACCACAAGCCAATCCAAAAATCTTAAATGGGGAAAGCTAGTGGTCCAAGGGATCACTGTTGATCCATGATCTGAACCGATCCCACTTCTCGGCACTCACGTGATCTGAAGATTTGAAAAAGAAAAAAAAAAGTATGTGTATGGTGTGCGTGGTCAGTCTGTCAAGCGATAGTCATGGCCAGCACTAGCAGACCAAGTGGAGGAGCAGAGGAGTTAGTGGCATTTAAGCAGCCCTTTGCTGCCCAATCGGACCGGGCTAAAGCTATTACAAAAGCTACAGACATGTGCAAAACAAGGAGTTTAAACATATAATGAACGTGTTTGGGCCATGCTATGATATCCCGTTGCACATCCACTTCAGTGACAAGATCGTTCCAAGCATGTATGAGCAGGAAAAGTCTAAAGTTATGGCTGAACTGTCACAGGCATCTTCTGTTGCCCTACCTACAGATGGGTGGACCTCCAGGGCAACGTAAAGCTACGTGACCATGACCCCTCATTATATTACAGCGGAGTGGTATATTGCACCTTAATTTGTTTTTACATAATTGTGTGGAATGAGTCTTGAGTTGAATGTTTTTAATGGGCAAAAAATACTTAAATAAATAAATGACGAGTTAAATTTTTCTTGTCTTTTTTCTTTTTTTGCTGATCCGAAAATTGATCCGATCCGTGACTTAAAACCGTGATCCGATCTGAACCGTGAGTTTTTTCATCCGTTGCACCACTAGCAAAAGCTAAATCAAAAATATTAAAATACCACAGAGAGTGTCATGGTGGTGATGGGGGGAGCTGTGGTATGTTTGTGGTGATCATCCAGTCTGCCACTACAATAGTGACCTCAGCTCCCTGCCTGCCTTACTATGATTTATTTATTTGGTTCGCTCTACCCTGCAGATTTTCCACTGAAGTCCAGTTTTACCGGCAGGCCTCTCACTTTCCTTGTGTGTCTGTCCCCCCACCTGACTTTTCCTTGTCTCTGTTCCCTGAGGATGGTACCAGCAGGTTGAAAGCATTCTCCTCCTTTTCCTCTTTTAAATCACACACACAGATACACACACGAAAAAAAAATCACTCTATTTCTTTCCTTATGCTCCACTCTAATTCAGCCATCTTGCCTTCTCTCCATCCTCTCCTCCTCTACCTCAACGTCCCCTCCCTCCCATGCTGCTCCACTCTTCTCCACCATGAATCGCTATATATAGACATGTGAAAGATAAAAGGGTGCGTCTCTCTCTCTCTCTCTCGCCTGACCCTAGCTCTTTTTGATTTGTGGAAGAAGCTTGTGTGTGTGTCTGTGTGTGTGTTTGTTTGTGTGTGTGTGTGCCTTTTTGGATTTTTTTCTTTGCAGAATATATGCTGTGCCACTTTGCAGGCTGGTAATGAGAACTGCATAGATTCTCGCTCTCTGCAGCCTCTCGCACACGCTCACAGACGACGTCTGCTGCCCGTCACTCTCTCGTTTCTTTCTGGCCCAAGCGGAGCCATTGTACCCACCGTTTCCACACAGAATGTGAACCACACACACAAATAAAATGTCACACGCACGCAAGCATGCATAAACACACAAATTATTCACACAGACCACATTCACAAACAAACACACAGTTACACTTGCAGCATCTCCCATGATGCAACTGAAGGAAAGAGTCTCCTCTCCAGGGAGCGAGAACTGTGACACACACACACACACACGCATAGAGATCTTATAGCACACACAACTGCTGATCCAGCTCTGATTGTTGCTTTAGTTGGGCTTCTGGTTGAAAACACCACTTTAAAATGACAAAATGTCACAACAGCGCACACTCAAATATGATCTTAATCCAGTGAAATCATCTTCAATCAGATTTCTCCTCTGTTTAGTTTACTCACACAAACAGAAACGGAAACTACATTAGATTATGCTAGATTAGATTAGAGTAGATTTGATTTTAATTATTGCCATGGGAATTAAACGAAAGCGGCCAATAATTTAATGAAAGAAAACAAATGTATCGACTGATGAAAATCAAGAAAAAAAGTAGATGACACTTTTCAAAGCTAATTTTAAAAGCTAAATCAGTTGATCTTTTTTAAAAAAACAAAACAAAACTATTTGCAATACGAGACTCGGAAGAAGCAGTCCGACTTTCTTTGACGATTGTAACGTTGGCAGGTGTGTTTGCTTGAGCGGCTTCTTTTGTAGGTCAACCATCATCTGGAGTCCTGTTCTATTTTAACAATCTAGTCATCTTCTGAATTATTAAATGTAGTGGCTTGTAAATTTACAGGCTGCAGAGGACAAAAACACTTTCATGTGACTTTTCTTTTTAGCCATTTGTTCTACTAAGCAAAAACATTTTTTAGGCCATTTAAGCATTTCCACCAAAATTATGATGCAGCTTTAACAATCCAACAATGTGCAATAAAAAGCTAAGAAGCACACAAAACCCACTGGTTGGCATTGGTTACAGCAGTTTTAACAATGCTCTAGTGAGGATTTAAATGGAACAAGAACACTGAAATGAGTGACTGGAGGGTTTCGTTGTTCTAGTGTATTGGTTCAATTTATAGGCGTAAGAAGCTACAAATCAACAACCAAGCATTCCATTGTTGTTTTTTCTAGTTTTAATTTTCTTCTGAAATTTTAGCTACAATTTAACTTCCTTTCATCAGTGTTAAATAGTAGTTTAGACTCAGCATCAACATATAGCGTCCAACAACCTAGAGTCCATCATTTACGTTTAATTAAAAAAAAACCAACTTGCAGCTCTCCACTCCCTACCCCTTTTCTTTTTTTTCCTAGCCAAAAGGATCACATCTCTCCACCATCATCCTCTCTTAATCCTCCCTCCCTCTCAGTCTCACACCATCCTGTCTGATTTAAGGTCTCTATCTTTTCCCTTTTAATCTTGATGACTAGCGCCAGAAGACGCGGTTCTACCTACATTGCCTCCTTTCTTTCCATCTTTTGCTTCCTTTCCTTAGAGTTAAGGAGAAAGGGAAGTGAAAAATATGAGGGTGAAATGTGCAAAGAGACTGAAAGACCTAGACTAAGATGGAGATAAAAAATGTGATACAGGAAAAAGAAGAGGGATTAGAAAAAAGGAGACTTGGAAGGAGTGATGGGACGGAGGATGGAGAGAGGAGGAAAGAGGAGATGGAGTTAAAGATAGATTGAAAGGAAAAAGAAAATGGAGGAGGAAGAATTGCAGTATTTTTATCATTCTGAGTGAGTGGGCTCCATAAAAGTAGGTTACTGTCAGCAGACAGACACACACACACACACACACACACACTGCTACATGTAGCCTCTCCATTTTACTTCTGCTGAAGCAGCTGCAGTATGTGTGCATAAACGTGTGTGTATGTGTGAGAGCGAGAGCCCTGAGCATGCTCACTGAGCCACCAGCTAAACTGTTGGTTCCAGCAAGAAAATACCAATGGACTGTCTAAATGGCAGCACCAGATATTTCAGCAGCAAGAAAAACCCCAAAGGAGCAGAACATATCCACCTTAAAGGCATTCACGTGATGAAGTCACACTGAAATTAGCATCAGCACTGCGTTAGCTATGAATACAGCCATTGCCATCTCTGGCTGTGGTTACCATGGCCACTGCTGGTGTTCCTGTCTATTGCTAGGCTATTGGAGAAGGTTCATTGTCCCTTTCCATTAGCTCTGCAGTCAGACAAATACACATTCTCACTTTAGTGTTTCCAATAGAGTACATTTGTGGCAGTAGTTAAGCAGAGAGTGCTTGTACATGTGCCCTTGCACGAGCATTTGTGCACTAAAGGAAGAGCAGTCATGCTGTTTTACATACACAAATAAATAATATCATTTAATACTTTGTAATGGAGCAATAATCAGCTACCCTATTCAGTAAATTCCTGATCTCATGTATGTAACTTGAGTCCCTGTTTTGCTCTGCTCCCTTGGTGAGCTCAGCCTCACAGCAGCCTGTTGGAGGTTGAGGTTCTGCTTGCATTGGCCTTACAGCTAGCAGAAGCTCCCAAACCAGAACAAGGATTACAGTCGCCAGATGCAGACCAAGACAGTGGAGACGGAGTTCATCCAACCACAGGACAAGAGATTCACTATAGCTCAGTGATATCAGCAATCTAACCTAACCTAATGTAAGGGAAACCTTAGATGGAGGGACAGGAACCATTCGCATGTCAGCAACTGAACTTTCAAAACAGAAGTGAGGGGATTATCCACTGCTAAATCAATTGCATTGTTGTTTTCAATGGATGCCAACATTGAAAAAATATCCCTCAAATATGCATCATGAAAAATGTCTGGTCCTTTATGTGTTAACTGTTTTATTTATAGCCTATAGTACATTTACACAACAGACGCTGACCCAAAGTGATTCTGAGACAAAACCCAAAGTTTCAAAATACACAAAAAGCTAAAAGGCATGATTTAGTGGTCATTAAAATGTGGTCACAATTTTCAGATTGATGAAGTCATGACACACTGCTCTCCCCAGCATAAGTTGCCTTTAAAAGAAAAGCAGGTGCCAGTTAAGTACTGGCATTGCAATACTGGTCCTGTATTTACTTGGTATCAGATTGATACCAAAATTTGCGATATCTCAGAGCACTAAATATCTATGTGTGGGAAACAATACATTCTCAACTGGTATACTTGGTCAGGAGGCCTCTGCATCACACAATGAAGCACTTGGTACCAATTTTACATACAAAATGAACACTGCAGAAATACTGATCTTTTGATCACATGACCACTCCATATTCTTGACATAATCCTGACAACGCTGCTTCATAAACCTTTCAAGTGATGAATGTGCACACTAACAAAGCTCCATTGCCAGCCAGTTGAAGCGCAGTCAGTACCAACAATAGAGTGCATGCTCAAACATGAAATATATGTGGTTGTTTAAAAGGGCAGGCACTGCATACATTGTTACAGGATTATATATTTCACGGGGAGTGGTGTCCAGACCCATGCCAGAGATGCAAAAGATCTTTATTTGCTGGTTCTCTGTAAGGTTAGCAAGAATTTGAGAATAATATAATGGCAAATTATAGATAGGTTTGCTCCGCCTTTGTTGCTTTAAGTGCTATGAGTGTGTTTCAGGCATTGAAAAGAATGTAACAGGAAGTGAAAGAACACATGATGCTAGTATAGCTTATGATAGATTATTAATATATAGGCTATGGCAGGTTTAAAAAAAAAGCTCTCACTTTTCTACCACCATCTTGTCATAGAATGAATCTCCAAGTGTTTATAAGAGCAAGTGGAGAAAATCTATTGTGCATCCACCTCCTTCCTGAGATTGTAAAACAGTTCGCTAACTACTGCCTCCTTTCATGAATCATGTAAAATATAGATTAAAATTGAGCTTTTGTCCTCCATCAGACCTACATGTAGACTGGGCAGGGTCAAAGCCAGTGAAAAACACACACACACACACACACACACACACACACACACACACACACACACACACACACACACACACACAGGCACATAAAGTACTCATGCGCACACACATACAGATCTGATGTGTAAAGAGCGTCCTGCAAGCTCAGCAGTCATAAACCTGTCAGGAGAAGCGATGAGCGACTAGTCTCTCTTCTCTTTCTCACACACACTTACAGCCTCACACAAATACACAACGTTCACCTTCGCCACAAATCATTCAACAGCCCTTCCTTCACTGTCACTTGCTCCACACCTGTGGACACTCACATACAGACATAAATATGCACTCATACCTGCTGTAAGATTTTATATAAATACTACAGAAGATGATGTTCTCTACGAGGGCAGAAATACATGGAAAAACCACCACGGTGTCATTTGTAGCCTAGCTGCCGTTCTCTAAAAAAATGATCATGTCTGCTGTCATCAGTTTACAAAATCCAACTACTCTCTGATCTTCATGGCTAGTTTAACAGCCCATAATTTGTGCCGAACTGGCAATTAAAAGATGTATAATTGAAAAGATATGAAGGCTTAAAATGTGATCCACATATGACATGCTTGCTTGATGAACATGCCACTTATCTTTTCATACACCATGGTGTGGTGGATGCCACTTTCTCTTACGACATCAGCCCCAGCAAGGCTTACTTTCAAGATAGAGTCAATCTGACAAAAGAAAGGAATCCATTCTATCCAATGCCAGATTTGAAATTTCTGCTGTTGGATGGCCACATAAGGCCATTTCTATGCTTGCCGCATTACTTGTGTTGCGGGTGTCTCACGACCTTTTTTACATCACATCATTGTGTCCCGAGACACAATCTTTGTGGTGCTTCGGCTGGTCGTGCACCTCTTAATTTAACTTGGCGCGTTGTGCCGTGGCTGTCGCAGCTGGGTGGAGGACACAAGTGTATGATTGTGTCGGTTTTTACCGAAGTTTTATTAATCCTGCACAGAAGCTCAGAGATATACCAACACACAGAGGGAGATGTTACAACTGTTTGAAAAGTTCAGTTTGTGGAAGGAACTTTGCAAAAATATGCTCGACAAAGTCTTAGTTTCCAGTTTTTATTTCTTCTCTTTATCAGTGTGTATATTAGTGGCAACATCTATCATTTAGAAGAAATCTGCAGCGGTTTCTTGCACCTTAACGACAGGTATAAATGGCTGGATCTGTGTTATGACGGTGCGGCGGGTATAATGGCAGCTTAATTCTCCTTTAACAGCTGAGATTGGCTTGTGTACAAGTGTCTAACATGCTTCCTTGTATACTTCCAACAGTCTTTCCCTGATGTTTTCCTAATTCCCTTTCCCTAATGTGTATATATTTTAGGTGTAGTGTGATAACCTTTACAAAGATTATACAGTAGGAATAATTCATTTATAAATAAATAAATAAAAATGCCTTTTTAGAGTCATTGAATATCAAGTGCTTTTTGGTGAGATATTTGTTAAAAAGTCTCAAGAAACCTTTGTAGCAACTAAAATGTTTCCTTTATAATCTTAGAAAATGGTTAGCAGTAATGTAATGAAAGTTGAACTTTAGAAACCATTTTAACTATTTTAAGTTCTATATATCTGTTCTAGGGTGTCTTACAGAAAGTGTCTACACAGGCAGTGTAATGGCTATTACTCCTCAGACTAACTTCCCATAAGAGCTACACACAATTACAAGCGCGTTTTTTACTTTGCACATCTATTTTTCTCCATATTATGTGCACTACAGAGATCATGGTCTTGAATGACTACACTGCAGAATAAAAATGAAACAGTGCAACAAATCGAGCATAGCGTCAGCTCAAGCAGGCTATGAAGTTAAACCAAGCCACAATCCCAGAAGATGAGCTGATCTTGAAGTCAGCCTATATCAGTTGAAGGCTCAACTGACATCTTCTAATCATCTAATTGGAATGGTGCTGTTCCCCTGCAACCCTCTTTGCAACCCAGCTTCTGCTTTCTTGTTGCAAAATCATATCATCTGCCTCTGATGCCTGCCTGGTTCTATGCTAGGGCCTCCCCACCTGTACAGAACGATGCTGCCAAACTCTAATTGCAGTGGAAGGAAATGACAATCTTCTTTTCACTGTTGTGGTTGCTCTGAATTCCTTTTTGTTTGTTTTTTAAATTTTTTGAATTTTATTAAAACTTTATTTATCCAAGTAGTCATGAGTAGGGAAAATGACGAAGTGTATGTCCCTGAAAATTCTTCCATTACACGCTTACTTTTGATGCACATTCAAGAAAGCTCCATGTGTAAACTGCTTACTGGAGGTTCCATGTATATATTATACTCTGATTGATGCATTTAGCTCGGCTGTCTGCTGATACAGAGGCTGCATGCTACTGCACGGCTCCAGTAGTACAACTACTACTGTTACTAGTTTAATTTCACACCTTCTCAGTCGCTCTTGTACACTGCATCCTCGAACCACACACTATCCCACTTCTCCACACACCACTCCACTTTCTGCCCTTCCTTATTACTCATGGTTCGTTGAATAAAAGCAACTTGCAGCATCACATCATCAGCTTATGTCCGGTACATTTTACCACCAGCACCATTTCACTGGTGTATGGATAATGAGTGCACACATGCATATGTCTTTGCGTCTGTCTTTGTGTGCCCAAGGTGATTGGCTGATAAATCATGAATGTCCAGGAAATGAGGAGAAGCAAACACATGACATCAGCAGCTTCTACATTAGTCACCAAATTGCATGCGCAGAATAGAGCACTATCTCATTATTTAGCACAGTTACACACACGCGCATACAGGTGTAGACTCAACCAGACACACAAGCGAGTACACATGAAAAAATGTACAGCTGGGAACAAACATAGAACAGGATACACAGAGTACTAACTGTGTGTGCGGTTGAGGGGATGTACTGGAAGACAAGGCTGGTTGAGCTCGTGCTGCTGTGGTGACTCATCAACCCAGTGAATCACATAGAGATTTGATTTAGAAACAGACTGCATCCACCTGACTGCTGCTTCCACTGGCAAACACGCACACATGCATGGAAACACGCTAATGCACACGCACACACATATGCATACACACACCTACACAGACACATTTATGCACACTCACAGTCAGACGTGTAACAAATCCTCCCACAGACACTTATCCACATACACTGATGGACACAGATATTTGATGCTTACTAGACTGGAATCACATTTGTTCTTGATCTAACATCACGCAATCGTCACACAAACGTGATGAATTCTTATTCTAGTCAGATTACTTAAACAATTTCTAACAGTGCTTTTAAGGTCAGCTGATCACCATCAGTGAACAGTCCAAAGAGGCATTCGTGTAACTGTATACAGTACAGAGAGATGTGGTGTGAGCAGTATCGGCTATGAAATATTTCTATTTAAACCTGTGAACAAGGTAAACATTACTTCCAGCTAGTCAGCCCCTGCCATCTCACAAAACATCAAATCCACAGCATAGTAATGACTTAATGTGACACATTTATACTTTTTTAAGTAAAAGAAGTACGGGATGTCATTTTTAATTTATTATATTTATTGCGCAACTGAATGTCTTCATGGCCCTTGCCTAGCAACATGTAAGGCCCAAGTCACACAATCCTAGAGATCGGTCTGCAACCGGTTCCCTGGCAACCACTTGTCGCTAGGGGAAAATGTATACTCCTAGACTGATTGGTAAGCAGTTGCAGGCGATTGCTTGCTGTCTCTAGTTGAAATAGTTTATTAACAGTTACACAGTGCTGAACCAAACACCTCCTTGCAGTTTGCCCCAGAACCTATTATTCAGGAGAATACTGCAGTGCACTCGTGCACTAAGGCCTGATTTAGACTTATACATTTAATCTTTGTAGACCCTCTGTTGCATAACCTAAGTCAGCAGCCAACTTAGTTACCAGCATTTATGCTTGTGCTGGTGCGTTATGTACTAATTATCATGTGGTCTTGTCCCGATGTTTTATATGCAGTGCCAGCCATGATAGAAAGAAATAAAATACTGGATCTTTTTTCCCCATCATTTTTTTTGCGTATAGTTTGGTTTGGGAACAAAAATTTTTGTCTTTCAAGCTTTTCCACTCCTGTGAACATTTCCTCACATACTTATACCTCAAATACTCTCAGGAATGTTCCTCCAGGAATTTGCTGACATTTGTGAATCCTTATATTGACGCTATTATTATCATTCCTTTTACTGAGATGATGACAATTATTCTGTCGCTGGAATCGCTGGCACTCAACAGGTCAATCACAATAGCTGCGGACTGCGTCAAGCTGTCGTGTAGTCATAGTTCCTCGGAGGTGCATGTCAGGTTATGCCACAGGTTACGGCGTTGGGTTTCGGGGGGGTTTGTGGTTTTGATGTAGCTATAGTGTAAATTTCCAGCTAAAGCATAAATCAAGTGCTGGTATAAATGCTACAGAGATGTAGTGAAGTCACAGTCATCGTGCAAAGCAAATCAATGTGAATGTTACACTGGAACCCTATCACAGCAATATTTAAGAAGCCAGTGTGTTTATACATTCAATGGTTACATTACTTAGTACACAAAGAGTTAGTCACAGGTTTCTACCTTTTCAAACACAGTACTGCTCTGTATGGATACGCAGTGACAGAAGATGAGTTATTTATTTGTTTATTTGGTGTATTCCAGTAGTGTTAAACTGAGCAACAGCACATTTATAGATGTGTCTGAGAGCAAAAAACATTCCAAACAATATAATTAACCCTGACAATTAACGCTTAGAAAGGATACAATGTGTAAACAGAAAGGCATGCAACAGAGGTGTTTCTGAGAGTTTGTTTCAAAAATCATTTAACACAGCTTTAGTCTTTTACTAACAAAGGTTTAAACGGCCATCTGTATATGGCTTAATTTTCTGTATATAATATTAATGCATAAAACTGTTAGCGAGTGGCGTGCATTTGATTCAGTAGACATTCTATTAAATCACATTGGTTAGTGAACTGAAAAGCAAAAGGGAAAAAAATAAGTAGGGCTCAATAAAGAAAGCACAAATCTAGGCTATTAAAAGAAGGTCTGGAAACACTGATATACAGGACTAACAAAATACAGCACAAGCTTGGTATATTAATCCAGCTATTAAAAACACATTTGCAGACTAATACTATTTATTATTCAGGAAGTTGTATATTTTCATGTTTCCACTCAATTTTGTCAAAATATTTAATGAAAAATATAGTAACAGATAATAGATGAGTAAAGGCAGTAACACTGAACATTTTGCCTGGGATTGTCTGTTTATTGTCTGTTCATTGTGTTCTACCATGTTTCACATTGTGTTTCTGTTGTAAACTCCAGCGGCAAACACAATCCCTCTTAGAATATGACTGTGTTAAAACTGAGCTGAATTGTGTCCACAGATAAAGTCGGGGAGCCTTTAAAACCTTTAATAAGGAGACGAGAGCCGGTTATTCTGCCTCCTTGTCCTCCTTTTACACTAAATCCTTATTACACTGTGGATAAGTCTGCAGCAGAAAAGAAGCCTAACTTTAGCTCGCTCGTTGTCCCCGATGATTTTGACTTCAGCTTCAAGGGATTTCAGGGCATACTGATCTACACACAAAACCTTTCAATTACCAGGTGAGCTCAGAGTAAAAAAAAAATTCAAAAAAATACCTGTCTGCCTCTCTGGAAGCATTTAAGAGGAGAAGACAAGTGCAGGGATGTGTGGTTCAAATAATTAGCCCAATACCAGAGTCCCCTGTCGCCAAATAGTTAATTAAAAGCTTGCCCAGTGTGGGTATAGGAGTGTGTGTATGTGTGTATCCAGAGGATTAAAGGCTGTAATTATAATTATGTCCTCTCCTCTCTGTCTCTTTTCCACTTTTTCCTAACACATAATCTCTTCACTGTAATAAAATGAAAAAAGTAGTTTTCCCCCCACCAATCTCCAGAAACATTTCAGTTTATATAACTTAAAGAATGACATCTAATAATAATAATAATAATAATAATAATAATAATAATAATAATAATAATAATAATAATAATATTAATAATGCCATACAAGGACACTCTGGGATGTTTCTGGAGAGACACTGGTCTCTATAAAAATCTGCATCTGATTGCTTATAATTTTCACAAATGTCACTTGGTAAAAGAGAAGAGGGTTTAAGCGTCATAACCAAAAATAGGATAGCTCTGGTCTGGAAAAATCAATTTAGGGCCAGGGTGCAAGATGAAATGTTACATCCCAGTTATGTGTAACCTGATTCAAGTGTTGCAAAATGTTATGCACTTTCTCCCAAAACAGCTTCAGTAAATTTATTAGAAATGCATCGCTGCTCTTTTAATTCAAAGGCAAATGAATATAAATACCTTCAGTCACTTTCACTATCAGTCTTCTTCCTCTCCGTCCCTTCCACCGTACCAGCGCTCCACAGCTTTGTGACTGGAGAGTACCCTGGAAGACTTAATGACATCGATGTCTCATCCCCCCCGTTTCAAACAGATGACCTTTGACCAGGGGATCTGAGGCTGGTATTGACGTTGTGACCTCAGCTAATGTAGCAGGCCTGCTGATAGACTAAGATAAGTGACTTTGTGTGCAGACACTGATGAGACAATCCAGCCCACCAGTTCAATTAAAGTAACTACAATCCTTTACAAAGAACATTGTGACAGAGTTTCAGTCACATAGTATGAAGAATTGAACTCAGTTCTCTAAAAACAAAAATTAAGTTTGTCATATTATTTTACTAAAGCCCACAGTAATCAGATGTTAAATACAGTTAGATTTAATTTTTCTGTTATTTCATTTTTTTTTTTAAATAATGTTCATGTCCTGTAATGGTAACAGTTTGAGCAGAAGATCCACAGAAAAAGAGAAGAGGCAGAGTGAGTTGTTACATTGAAGTGCTGTAGCTAATAAAGACAAGGTCAGTTTGTTTGACCTCTTTTGCCCCAGAGCGACCTCAGAGGTTATTAGCCTCTGTCAGTGGGGTGCGGCTATCATGCTGCTGCTTCTTCAGTTCTTTTCCTTCCAAGTTCCCTCCATCCTGGGCCACACAAACAATAAAAACAAGCTAACCTAACTCAGAAAGACTACACTTTACAGGTTCATTCTTTAAAACCCATAAAAAATAGATTTGAATTTCAGGTTTTACAGTTGAAGTTCGTTGTGGAAAGAAAACACAAACTAATCACAAATCACTCACTATATTGGCAAACCGTTATACCCTTCCAAAACACTCAGAGGCCATTAAATCCTCCCTCACTACTTAAAGAAAGCATCATGTCACTTATTCATTTGTTCCCTTCTGACACAGTGTGACTCTCCTCTCTGTTAGCCACTCATCCTCCTCAGCATCTTTGCCTTGGGGCCTGCTGATTGACAGCCATGCTGAACCAAGGGACCACCCTCTCAGAATGACAGGGCCAATCCCCCTGGCTTGGCCAAATGACACACTAATGTGGCAGATTGGTTGTCAGTCTGATGGGCAGGCCTGCTGATGTTGCAGTGTGCCAGCCTGCTTCACTGCCTGGCACTATGTTTTGATTTCACAAATGCTAACACCTACTGTAATGACAAAACCTTTGCGTTTGTTTTCTCCACATTTTCCAAAGTTTAAAGATCAACGTGAAAAAGTTAATGGAGAGATTTTTCCTCACTTTTATTGTTTTTGCAGTAAAACATCAGGAGAAGTTACTGTTTTCTTCAAAACTTTTATGGAGCCTTTTTGAGAGACTGATAAGAGATCACATCACTTCTTCACTTCATGCCACCACTGACCCACTTTAGTTTGCATATCGGACTAATCGTTCCACAGACGATGCCACAGCTCACCTGCTCCACAAATCCCTGAGTCACTGGACACTGGCAGAGGGAATTATGTTAGGATGCTGTTCGTGGACTACAGTTCAGCATTCCACACAATAATTCCCTCTAAGCTTTTCACCAAGTTGAAGGATCTAGGACTCAGCTCATCACTGTGTCAGTGGATCTTCAACTTCCTCACAGAAAGACTTCAATCAGTGCGGGAGGAATTATGAGCCCTGATCATCAGTGGTACGCCAGTGGAGAGAGTGGACAGTTTCCAGTACTTGGGTGTCCACATCACTCAGGACCTGTCATGGTCCTGTCACATTAACACCCTGGTTAAGAAAGACCGCCAGCGTCTCTTCTTCCTCAGAAGACTTAGAGACTTGCATCTGCCACTGAGGGCACTTAAGAACTTCTACTCCTGCGCCATCGAGAGCGTCCTGGCGGGAAACGTCTGCACCTGGTTTGGGAACACCACCAAGCAGGACAGACGAGATCTGCAAAGTGTGGTGCGCTCAGCCGAATACATCATTCAATCAGAGCTTCCTGACCTGCTGTCCATCTACACCAAGCGATGCAAGACCAAAGCCAGGAATATTATGATGGACCTCTCCCATCCCAGCAATGGACTCTTCTCACTGGAAGCGCTTCCACTCCCTTAAGGCCAAAACAGAGAGAATGAGGAGGAGCTTCTTTCCCCAGGCTATTCAGGCCCTGAACCAGGTGTAGGACTGGGCTCTCTCACACACATCACACGCATTCTGTTTATTTGCACACTATTTGCACACTTCTTATAATTTCTTTCATAATTCGTTATTTGCACAATCTTTTTACTGTAAATTTATGAGTTAAAATCTGTAAATTCTGTAGTAATCTGTAAATCTTACAGTCAATTCTTACTGTGATTTAATGGTCGGGCATTGCACAGCAGTAAGCATTTCACCACATGTCGTACTGTGCATGGTTGTGACAAATAAAAAAAATGTAATGTGAATTTGATTTAAACCCTTAAACCAAGATTCTTCCTATTTTAGTTATCTAATCTAAGGGTCACTTGGTGATGAAAATACAAAACAAAAAAACTATTTCAGTGAAAGATTCTGATGACCATTAAAGGAATATTTCAAATTGCATTCATGTGATGAAAGAACTGTCTGTTTTCTGCTTCTGGAAGCAGCACTTTAGCATAGATGCCCTTGCCTCCCTCTTCCTAGCTCTTCCAAAGAGCTCCAAAGCAGGCTAGAAGGAGACTCCAGTGCAGACCCAGGACACACGGGTCTGCACTGGAGTCTCCTTCTAGTTGGATTCGTTTCAATGACCTTACTTGTCCTAGGCCTGAACCATGTCATCTGGCTTCTTACAAAGGAGCAGTGACTCTACTATGAGCTAATCCCAAGTGACCGCACTTCCCACCCTATCTCTAAGGGAGAGCTCAGACTCTCTTCAGAGAAAGCTCATTTACGCCACTTGAAAATGCGATCTTATTCTCAGCTCTCAGCGCTCTCAATGCTCAGTTTTCTCTTAACCACAGCAGACCAGCACAATGACTCCATCAGTGCAGATGCTCAAAAAATGTATCAGCTGATATCCCTTACTTTTCCTCCATCCTTCAGTTGAATCAGAAACTCATTCTGCCTGAAAACCATGGCCTCAGCTTTGGACGTACTAATTCCGACGACTGCACACTTATGCAAAGCACAAAGCAACCTGAGTTGAAAAGCCAAGTTCAATTTCACTAACCACACCCAGACCTCATTACTGCAAGACGTGTTGAATCAAGAAATCTAAAAAACCTCAAGAACAGCTGAAAAACAAAGTTACTGACATTCATCAGTGTGGAGATGGCTACAAAGACATTTCTAAGGCTTTGGAACTCCAGTGAACCACTTTGAGACACGTTATTGATTTGGAACAGTGGTGAATATTCCCAGGAGTGAACTGGTCAGTGTTCATAATTCAACAACTGGACAAAAATGGCATCCATGGTAGAATTCCAAGGCAAAAAACCGCTGCTGGCCAAAAACAAACAATGACTCGCTTCTCATTTGCCACAAAAAAACATCTTGATACCCAAGACGGATCATCGAGAATCATTGGAATGTTTGTGTCCTGTTACATCCAATGTAAAACTAACACAGCATTGATAACTTTTTATAGATAGATAGATAGATAGATAGATAGATAGATAGATAGATAGATAGATAGATAGATAGATAGATAGATAGATAGATAGATCAAATTGTTTCAGGCCATATGCACACTCCTATTCCATTAAATTTGTTTTTTTAACTTGGAAACACAAACAAATGCCAAGAACACAGGAATGCATCAATCACACCTGCACACACTTGCCCACGTGAACTGTAGGCTACATGCACACATTTGCCTACATTTGGCCCTGTTTCTGGGGAGAGGTGCCCTGGGCTGCAGGAGGGTGGAAACCAGCTCAGATCAAACACGATGAGCCCGTCACTACTCCTTCATTCCCTTTTTACTTTTTATTTATTTTTTCTTAAAGCACACACATACACACAGACACACACAGACATCCACACACACACACACCCTTTACTGCGCATTCCTCACTTTCTCTCTGCATATCTTCTTCCCTTTCTCTCTCTCTATCCCTCACTGTCTCTCACTGCTCCAATCTGCTCTCCACACTGCAGTTGACAGCAGCCAGAGAGAAAATGGAAAGGGGTCGGAGGGGTGTGGTGGAGGAGGGACATGAGGAGAGCAAAACAGAGGAGAGCCGTGAGGGGTGTAAGTGGAGGAAGAGATAGAGGAGGAAGAGGGAGGAGGGGAGACCGGCAGGAAGGACTGGAGAGGAAAAGGAGATGGAGTAAGAGGAAGAGAAGCAGCTGAGAGCTTTGGCAGTGCTTTTTCTTTTTATGTAATATCCTCACTCTGTAGTTCTGTCCCCCCAGCCCCACACAGCCCTCACATATCAAACTCACAGCACACCATTCGTCCCATTATCTATCTGAAACCTCGAATAATGTTCAATTGCAGCGCAATTACAATAATTAGAATCATTAAGGTGATCATTTCCTGACACCACCATTCATTAATTTGGCAAAATAACTATTAGTAGCAGACTGGCAGGAATGGAGGGAGGGATGGTCTTCTTCTACACCATGAACCCATATTGCATTTGTGGAATGCTTTTGAGTTTTTTTCATTATTGGTCTTTACACACACAATAAATATTCTAGAAAATTCCAGAAATGACAGCTGAAAGATGCCATTACAATCTCCTGAAGCCAAAAGTAAATAAACTGCTTACTTCTCAATTCAGTGTGCCGTCTCAATAGACAGGAAAAAACAATAAGTAATCACAAATCTGAAGGCAAAGAAGAGAACTGCTCAAAAATGTTCTTATTTCTTATTTTCTATTGGTCGCATAACCGTCTTAGACTTACTATCATGTTTCAGACATAAAAATGACTCATTAGAAAACAATATGGTTCATTTAGCTGGTTTATAATGGCATGAAATAAAACAATTGTAAAGTTGTGCACAAGCATCCATAATAATGAATGTTTGTCCAAAAAAAGAAGGGTGAAAAGCTTCTTTTAAAAAAGATGTCTAGAACAAGTGATCCATTCAAATCTGAATGAGGCAACATTAATCGCCATACTAGTAACCAGCAACAACCAGTTCTGATTGCCCATAGACTCTTACAAACAAGCTCATAACACACAATGAGACATAACTCCATCCATCCATCCATCCATCCATCCATCCTCTTCTACTTATAAGAAACTTAATTTATATATACACTGTATTGATAGAAATACCTGGGAATTTTTACATTACACTTACAGGAGCTGCTTTGCCATGGAAACCCATGTTACCAAGCTCCCGGTGTTCTGGGAATCCATCCTACCTCACAAACGATCCTACCCGTTGTTTCTGTGCATACGCTGCGCATGCACACAACACAAAACCCAAATTTGCTTCTTTCTTTCTTTCTTTTTTTACCCATTGTAAATATTTGTTATGGTTATGGTTATGGTTATGGTTAGGGTTAGGTTTAGTCAGAAGTCACCATCAAATTGTAATACGGGTAGGATGATTTGCCAAAGTACAACGGTTTCTCAGAACACCGGCACACAGTTTTTATTCAGATGTTAATGGTTTGGAACTCTGGATAAAGAGTCAGCAGCGTGCACTTAACTTGACGACCTCGCTCTGTATCTTTATGTTATATCCTGCACTTTGTGGCAGAGTTGCCGTGGTTCCTAAATCCTTCCATTCTGCAACATTATTGCTCACAGTTGAAGTGAAGAAATTTCACAAACTGACTTGTTTACACCTTAAATGGCATGAACTTGTACTTTATATTTTTTAAAAAGTAATATTGCAGGACTCATAATACTGTCCAGTAATACCAGTCTGTCTGACTGCTTGAACAAACTAAATAGAAAAAAATACAAATATGAAGCAACAATATTATCAAAAATTATTTTCCCTAGGCTCCAACAAACTTTGCCTTAACACTGAAGTATTCAACTACTCCCTATCTGGATTTACATGCCCTCCACGTGACCCTTTTCTGCCGTGGAAATTGATTTCTCTCAGGTTTATGCATGGAGCAGATGAAAAACCTTTCAGGGACATCATGTTCTATTTCACTTTACAGTTCCTCCACACCATCTTCTTTACATCCTCCATCTCTCTCTCTCTGCTTCTCACTAACGCAGGGTAATCACTTTACCCAAATCAACAACGAACCGCCAATTGTAACCGCCTCCCATAAACAAATGAATAATGGATTTTTCAGAAGATGACTAAGACATCATTTGGACACCTGAGATGCAGACTACAGAGCGGGAGATGAAACAGCCTACAAATATAGAAACGCCACCCACACTGAGAAACTGCCTAGTAATAACATCTATTTCCTGATGTGCAAGTTCAGACATTGTGCAGGTGTACTAAAGAAATGCTGAATCCAAACATTCAGAAAATGTAAAAACTGAAACCACTCTTGTGAGGTAGACCGAGGTAATGTTGGGTTCATCTGGCCTGAGAAGACAGCATGTAGAGGGTTGGCTTAAAGAGTCCCAGTCTCCCTCAACGCGAGCTCCTCGCTTCGTATTTATATATCAGTGCTGCCTCCTTGGTTTGTTCTAAGCATCTGTCAGTATGTGTATGTGTGTATATGTTTTCTGTGTTCTATGCACACCTTCATGTGTGCATGGATGAATGAGATGGGGTGCGAACAAGCACAGGTGTGTCCATCAGTCTGCTCCGTTGTACCTCTACCTGTCCCCCGTTCTGCATCAATAGAATAAAAATGCAAAAAACGAAAACACCACTGTGCTTTTCAGCAAACACATCCTTCTCTCTCTCACGCACACAAAAACACACACACACACACGCAGGCTGGCTAAAGGCCAATCAATAATTCACATAGTGCAGATTGAATGTAGATCAGTGACTCAACATGGGGGGAAACACTATAGCTCCCCAATTGTCCTTCTTTCTCCAGATTTCTGTCCCTTTCTATTTTCTCTAGCCCTTTCTTTGTCTTTTTACCACTCGCCACCTACTTTCCACCTTCACTTATCTTTTTTGTCTACCTCTGTTTTATCTTCTCTTTTTCAGCCTCTCTCAGCCTCTCTTCATGCAGTTTTTTTCTCAACCATCATTTTCACTGGTGGTAAATGACAAGAGTTGCCAGCAGTAGATCATATCAGTTGTAGCCAAGTTACTCGATGAAAAGCTGAAATGGTTTTGATTAATGATCTTAATACAAGCTGCAGTTTATTTCTTTTGTCAGATATTTGTAGAGACCAGGCTGAAACAGCAAGTGGAATTTTTAATTCCAACAGGATCATGAAAGGACTGAGCCGTCACTACAGCAACAATCTGATTGATTCCAATTAATCGTGTCAACTTCTGTGTTTTTCAGCTAATAATGCATCATATCAGTTGTTCAGCACATTCTCACACCTACATGTTAGTTTGATTGCCTGTCGCTTCCAGAACAACATACAAGTGTTTTCACATTTACAATCACTGTAGTTTAAAGAGGCAGCCCTGGAGATGGAGACACTGTGGCACAAATCAAGCACAGGACTTTCAACATGGAGGCCTTGGTTCACATGAATTGTTGTTTGGTTAGGTTTAGGCATCAAAGTACTTTCTAAAAAGATATTTTACATCAGCTATTGAGATACTTAAAGGCAAAACTATTTATTTTTTCCTAAGCCTAACCAGTAGTTTTGGTGCTTAAAGGTTTAGGTCTTGATTACATTAACAGCTGTGACTTCACTGCAGATACCTGGGTTCGATTTTGACCCAGACTATTTACTGCAGCTGATCCACCACTCACTCTACATACTTTCCTCTCATTCTACTGCTCATTAATGGCAAAAAGCCAAAATAAAAGGAGTGACATTACACAACTTTTGTGCATTTTATTTTGATTTACAATTGTAATAATGTTTATTTATCTTATACTGGACCTTGGTGCATCCACTGTGTTATCCAGTTTCTGTAACAACCATTTTTAGCTCTCTTCTTCCTCCCTTTACACCAATCTTTCTCTGATTGGATGCCCCCCATAGAACGGTGGTCTGAACAGCAGTTGGGTTGGGTTTCTGTTCTCAAAGACACAGATGCACAGCTGAGATGTCTGCTTTCAATGACATCGTAATCATCTAAGATTTTTTGGGTGGGATTTTCAATTCGCTCATAAAAGAGTTGATATGGTTTCCAACAGACCAATGTTACATGATTTTGTTCTCAGAAAATTACACAATGATGTCAGTAAAGATTTTCAACTTGAACATTTCATTCATCAAGATCTGATGTGCAATTTAAGTGTTCTCTTCATTTTTTAAGCAGTGCATATAAAATACCTCTGAAAAACCCACAGCTGTTGTTTTTCCAGTGTGGTCAATGTGTTACTCAGTAATATTTGTCTTCACTAAACTCTTTCTTCTCCTTTTGTTCACATTTCTGTCACTGCTTTTCTGCACTTCTGCTGTTGTTTCCTCTTCTCTCACCCATCACTGTATGCACTTCTTTCCCCTCATTCAATTGGTTTCTTTCCTCTCTTCACCATTTTCCTCCTACTTCACACAACCCCCTCTCTTTATCTCTAGCCCACTGTCCCACTGTTCCACTGTCCCACTCTACAGGGTACTCAGTGATTGAGTGTCTCTCTTTCGCTTTTTGCATTTTGTTTAGTTTCTATATCTTGACTTCTTAAAGTGCACATCTGTCCATGACATGCAACAGATATCAAACACATGCATGTAAACACACACGCGCACAAATATATGAGAGAGAGCCCACACTCAGAGTTGAGGAGAGGACAGCAGGGGCATCACATTTCACCACAGTGAGATCCAGACAGACACACACTCACACTCACACATTGAGAGAATTGACTGTGAGGATCACATATCTTGAGTAGAGTTCTGTCAAAACATCTATTACTATGGTGCTTGTCTGTCAGGATGCTGTATCTAGTAAAGATGAACTTTCATGGAGGGCTGCACTATATATGCTATCAAGAGTAAAAGTTTCTCTTTTTTTAGCTCCATTTTTGTATTTTTCTTAAAAGACGCACACTTTTTTTTCCCTTTGTTGTTCAAGCATATTTCCTTTTTGGTACCTTATTTTTTTTATTGTAATGTAATAGTGTCAGCATTATCAAATGTGCCATTATGTCACCAGGCAGTGTTATGGCAAACAAGGGAGAGAAAGGCAGACAGTGAAAGAGAGATTGCACACTGGAGCGTGAATGTCCCAAATGGTGCTTTTTTCCTGCCAACCACTGGGCTGCACTGACTGTGACTGTGTGTGTGTGTGTGTGTGTGTGTGTGTGTGTGTGTGTGTGTGTGTGTGTGTGTGTGTGTGTGTGTGTGTGTGTGTGTGTGTGTTGGGATGCAGCAAAGCCCCCTGAGGTAAGTGATCCTGCTGAACAGGTGCTACAGTATCACCTGCCCCCACCCATACATGCACATACACACACACACACACACACACACACACACACACACACACACACACACACACACACACACACAGCCATGCGAGCCTTCATCACCCGTGACTGATCTGAACAGATCTGCTTGGTCCATGCCAGAAAGATGAAGCCAAACCACGAGCTGATGCATCAGTGTGCGTGTGTGTGTGTGTGTGTGTGTGTGTGTGTGTGTGTGTGCAGATCATGTTTATTTCTGCACGTGTAAGTGTTAAACCAAAATGATTTCAGCCAAATAGTGTACATGTTACAGACTTCCTGTTTATTTCTGTATAATAACACAGTAGCGATGTAAACTTGTCAACCTCTCAGTCAGAGAAGATCTTTGGGAAGCCATCAGCCCGTGTGTTTAATTAGCCTCTAGGCCAATTCCGCCTCCAACTGCCTGTCAAGGTTTATGAATGGGGATAAATAAGGAAAAAATTAAATAGCTAAACAGTCCAACCTCATAAAATGCTATCCCTCTTTACTGGTTACCTGAATGCAATCAAACAGAACTACAAACAGAACCAAGAAAGCTTCAGTGACCCAAAATCTTGCCCCTTTCTTACAGATTGTGCATACTCATATGGCAACCTGGTATCATGTCAAAGAGTACGTAGAGATGCTAAGGTCTCAACAACACAAGTTAAATGTCCATGTATTTACATCCTTTCTACATATAGCACATTCTAATTTACCCACACACACACACACACACACACACACACACACACACACACACACTCTGATGGTTCAGCAACTTCTCCATGGACACGTTGAGATGCGGGCTGGAGGACCTGCCTATCAATCCATAGACCTTCTAATTAGCAGTCTACCACCTGGGCCACAGCCACCCTAGCTTTCTTTAAGCTGAGATATAATAATTTCATAAATGACAGTATTTTCACTCATTTTCACACTTTTACAGTAATCCATCTACATTATTATATTTTATTTGTCTTGATTGGCAAAAGTGACAGTGCTTGAAACAGCTTGAACTTTTCCCTTCCACCTGGGACAATATTATTGATTGAGACAAGCATTTTATATGCTTTTGAATCCTATGGATGAAAACGTTTGCACACGAACATTTACACACAGATTCAGACAACTGCAATCTCAGATGAATGTTTAATCACTAGATCACTAGTTGTTGATCAACTAGAGTTGAACAACAAAAAGACAGACAGTCCTTGGGAACATTGTGTTATTTATCTACGTGAGATTTCTTCGGGGCAATTTTAACTATGTTCTGATATTTCATTAACAATATGGTGAACAGGTGAACTGACTGATCGCTGTTTTATATTTTTTGGGGGGGGTGGGGGGGGGGGGGTTAGGGTGGAGGTAGGGGAGCTGAGGGGTGGGGGCTGTCTTTAATCTTTTCTTTAATCTTCTTTAATCTCTCTCAAGGCCTCACACTTGCTACCTCTCCCCACATATCTTTCCCTCACATGATACCAGGCAGTGTGGCCAGGACCCAGCTGGGAAAGTGTGAAACCCACACAGACAACAAATGCCCTGGACAGATGGTAAGATAGATAGAGAGGGAGAGAGACAGACAGAGAGAGAGAGATTCCAACACTGTCACCTTGTTTGATGGTATGCTGCTTTGACAACATATAGAGACACATTTTCTTACTTGCCAAGTTTAGGAAAAACTAAATGGGTCACTCCAATATAAATGTCACTGGCTGTCGTAATATCAGGAATAACATGTGTAACTGAAGCATTAAATGTGATATAAAGTGTAACAAACCAAACAGTAGCTAAAAAAAAGTATTAGTTGCTTTCTTGAATATTAAAAAAGGAGGCCATCCAATCCAGATCTAGGACTGAAAAATGAGCGACTGATCTGGTTTTAATTTCAATTATGATTTGAGCTTTAAACCACTATGAAAACAAGATAATAATGATAATTACTTTTTGTAGTCACTTTTCAGTAGAAAGCTCTAAATTTGTTTTGCAAGGTAAATCTAGTGCGCCTTTACCTTTGTTTACAGCCAGCCCTTTTCACAACTCATAATTATCACGTTATAACAAAATCTCCCCATGCCTCAATCCAAGCATAAAATAGAACTTAACTAATTCCGATAAACGAGCCATTTTCTCGAACTATGATCTGCACTGTCATCCACTATGTTTTAAGGCAAACATATATATCATGTTCGAAAATTAAAACATATAACGTGAAAACTTTATTGTTCAAATTATATAATTATCACGTTCGTACAAAATAGTATTCATATTGTAAGAACGTGAATTTTTTTTGTTATAATGTGATAGTTATGTATATTGTAATAACATTATATTATGTTGTTCAAATGTGAAAAGTATATTTTACTTACATGATGGTATATTGTACAAACATGAAAAGTATATTGTTAGAACAATAAAGTTTTTACGTTATAACATGATATAGCTCTATTTTTCTTTTACCTGGGTGGCAGCTATATGCTTCCGTAGTCTGGGGCTTACCAGATAATATGTTTCCTCCAACCCAACTTCACTTCTGCTTTTTCTTTTTTAATATTAGATTTAAACTGTCCCATCACCCATTTGTTAGTGAAATCCTGACGTGAAGCCTCGAGCTATGCGTTTTTGCCATCATGTCTTGCCGATGAAATTTGTGAGTGCACACTTGAAGTAGTGACTTGTCAGTCACAAAGTAGGACCAGACTAAGGCATTTCTTGTTATTTTGTCTTTCTGACTCCAATAGAAGCCATAAATTACAAAGTGATAAATATGTTATCATAAATAAAAAATTAAAATAGCAATTGAGATGGTTAACTCAGAAACTCATGGCATGGATACTGATGGCATGGTTAAAGGGAACCCAGGCTGTTCTTTTATACTTAGTTGCTCCTTGCTGACTATTAGAAAGAATGTAACTTTAAAGGTACAGTCAGTCCTTTTTTGAGTTCATTTAATAGAAAAAAAGCATATTGTAACAAATATACATTGATTAGTGTGTAATTATGTTTTCCAACAAATGGATGTGTTCTCTTGGAATTAATCTATTAAAAACACATATGAGTGGATGCCGGGTTCTGGAAGTCGGCATACTGCCCTGCCATCTCAGATACAGTGGCCATGAAGGACATCACTGACTGATCACATAGCCTGTATGCCAAAGGAAGAGGACAAGACACTCAGAGGCAAATTTTATCATCCATCAAGGGGTCCCCTTCACCAAAGCAGTAACAAAATGACTGGTATCTTAATAAAATGTTATCCTCTGTATTCTCACGTCAAGCCTCATGTCCTTAATTGATGTCATTGCTCTAACACATGCAAATCTGCACAAACATGTATTTATTCCTGACTGTCAGCAAGTTAAACAGCTGACAATGAGCTGGCTAAATAACAACAGCTGGTTATAAGATAAGTTATTGCAGCTAACATTATGCTTCAGTGTTCTACAAATCACACTTTCCCTCTAATGAACAGCTTGATTATATTCAAACATTATATGAGAATTCATTCACTAAATGTCCGAGTCCCACAATGTTACAGCCACTTCAAAGAAAGTTTCACTAGCACTGGCTAACAGCAGATAATAGAGGCTAACATCAGCTATCACAGGTTAAGGGGCGGCTAACACAGGCTATTAGCGGCTAACATAGGCTAACAGAGCAGCACTTACCGACAGGAAAGTTGAGCATGTCCTCAAAAACTCACCACAGTGTTGCTGCCATCGCATAGAAGTGAGATTCACTGACTCATTGACTCTTTTTGGATTTCTTTGACAAAGTTTTATAGCCTCCTCCAGAGTAAATAGATATGGATTCTTCTCACTGGGCATTGACACCTGAAGTAAGCAGTGGACTGACAGCACAGATAGCACCTAACTAGCAGATAACTGCCCAGAGTTTTTAAGTTTACTCAGCAGTAAAACATAGAATACCACAAAATATCTGTCTTTTATTTCTTGATTTAAGTGTTGACATTATAAAAATCTGGTAAAAGTATATTGTGTATATATTTGTTTTCTTTAAGAAACACACTAGATGTCTGTGGACATTATAGAATACAGTCTACAGTTAATATTTTCTCTCTCTCTAGGCTGACTAAAACATTTTTGTCCTACAGCAACTACCCTCATTAGGACCATGAACTTGAATTGGGATGGGTAAGAAAACAATTCAGTTGGGTTTAATTTACTGACATCGAGAAATGAAATTTTACACGCTGTAACTTCTACACTGGCTTCACTTTTTTAGACCCAGAAACCGCATCCATCTTTTCTAAACAGTTTAAGGAGTACTTAACAATACTTTTAATCCCGTCCATGATGTTTGTTAGCTAATTATTAGCTCTCCTATGGCATTTATTGGACAGATCACTTTTCAACAGAGAAACTCCTGTTTTGTGTCATGATGCCAGACAAACCAGTCACTTTAGTAAAGGTACTGATTAAAAATAATGAAATGAAACAGATGGAAACTGAAAAACCACCCTGCACAGATAAAAACACTGGATCTGACTAGATGGATCTATGGAGGTGCTGTCTCCAGTGACTCCCCCAAATGATTACATGAAAGGACAGAAATGCCATATTTGTATCATGTTTCCCACAGAGTTTTGGTTTGTTTACTGGCACTATTCGATTACATCATCTTGTAGCACCCTCTTTGTCTGCGGCGGTTTAACGACAGCGCACAAGGGAGTTCACAACACTGATTGTTTTTTCTTGATGTGATGCCCAACTCCTGAATATGCATTCATTTGCATTTAATTTATCCTGTTAAACACAAATTCTGTTAAGTCTGTGCTACATTTGGGTCAAAAACTTATGACACTTATATGTATTTTTGCATACTCTGGTGATATTGGCCCTACATTAAACTAAATTAGACTCAGAGTGACAGCTGTGTAAAGATAAAATGGGAAAGAAAAGGCAAAAAAGAGAGAAGATGGAGGACAGAAGATCTAAAACTGGATTTCAGGCAGAGAAGTGCAGTGGAGAAGAGGAGATGAAAGGAGTGTGGAGAGAGAGAGGGGGAGGGAGGGCGAGAGGGAATGGGGAAATGCAGGCAAAGGAAAGGGAGGGAGGTATAATGAAGTCCTCTGGGTCTCTGGTGGAAGAAGCCACAGCGCCTGCCAGCCAACACAGCCTGGCTCTGTGCAGATGGCAGCATGCTGGGATATGCTCACTGCACTTTTAAATCAGGAAGTGGATGTTCTTTGCATTTGAAAATGTTTTCCAGTGAAAAAAAAATCAACTGATATAAAGTAAAAACAGACAAAGATGCTTCCACATGGTGCATGTTTGGACAGAAAACTCAAATGAGTATGTTTATTTGTCACACTTGAGCAGGTGAAAATGCACTGAAATCGACCCCATGAGTAATTTGTGCACTGTTACCTGTGCACAGTTAAGTTACCTCTAGTGAAAATGTGAATAAGTGCATATAAAATGTACTGTTGTCATCACC
Organism: Pelmatolapia mariae; assembly: GCF_036321145.2. Taxonomy (NCBI): domain Eukaryota; kingdom Metazoa; phylum Chordata; class Actinopteri; order Cichliformes; family Cichlidae; genus Pelmatolapia; species Pelmatolapia mariae. Next base: position 8,646,792 of record NC_086232.1, on the reverse strand, counting down.
CTTGAATGGGACAGGACACTGTAAGGTGGTAACCTAGACATGTAGGTTAGTAAATCATTAGCGAAACTTAATGATGGGCCCATACCAGGACTTATCAATGCCAACGGCATTTATCAATGCCATTGGCATTGATAAATGTGATCTCATTTGCTGATAGCTTCACATGAGTCAAAACAAATTTTCACTTAATGGTGTATTTCTATTTTTAGAGACTTAAATATGGAAAGACTATTGTTTCTCACTGTTTCAGGTAAACAAAAGCATCCTTGGCAGATGTGGGAACTGCAGACAAATGTCTGTGGTGAAGAGTCTGTATTGTTTTTAACACTTGGTTTCACTCCACTACAAGAAGTTCTTTGTCTGTTATGACTTCTGTCTTGTCCACAACAGAAGCTTAGCCAGAGGACCAACAAACAAACAAAAAACATCAGCCCTTCTTGCCAGCTGTTCCACATATTTTTGATGCTGCCCCCTGGTGACAAGATGCAGTCATCTGCAAAGCTTTGAATCGCAACTACATCTTTGCTGAGTTACCAAAAGAAATCGAAAATTACATTGAGATTACATAATCCTAACCCTGATATTTAACATTCTTTATAAAACTAAACCCACCCATGTGGGATTCATCGCTGAAAACCTTGATTGCTTGAATTATAGTCCTTTTGTATGTAACACTACACCTCCATCATAGCATCCATATAACACAATGCCACAATAAGATGGATGGAGCCAAATACAGGGCAATCTTGTAAGAAAACCTCTTGGAGTCTGCAAAAGACTTGAGACTGGGGCGGAGGTTCACCTTCCAGCAGGACAACGACCCTAAACATAAAGCCAGGGCAACAATGGAATGGTTTAAAACAAAACATATCCATATGTTAGAATGGCCCAGTCAAAGTCCAGATCTAAATCCAATCGAGAATCTGTGGCAAGATCTGAAAACTGCTGTTCACAAACGCTGTCCATCTAATCTGACTGAGCTGGAGCTGTTTTGCAAAGAAGAATGGGCAAGGATTTCAGTCTGAAGATGTGCAAAGCTGGTAGAGACATAACCTAAAAGACTGGCAGCTGTAATTGCAGCAAAAGGTGGTTCTACAAAGTATTGACTCAGGGGGCTGAATAATTACGTACACCTCACTTTGCAGTTATTTATTTGTAAAAAATGTTTGGAATCATGTATGATTTTCGTTCTACTCCTCACGTGTACACCACTTTGTATTGGTCTTTCACGTGGAATTCCAATAACATTGATTCATGTTTGTGGCTGTAATGTGACAAAATGTGGGAAAGTTCAAGGGGGCCGAATACTTTTGCAAGCCACTGTATGTAGTTAGAAATGCATTAAATCCCTATATCTAACAAACAATCTACCAATGATTCAGGTGACTTTAGCTTTTACAACTTAAAATAAATTCTACAATCAGTGAAATAACCTCACAATTTTTCATGCTAAAGAAAGTCATATGTTTTTTTAATGGTATGATTTTAATTATGGTTGTATTTTAAAACCTAAAGTATCTATTGTGCTGATTCTTGTGGGGAAACCAATGTAGTCTGATTGTTCCTATGAGGTTCCATGCCACCGCACTAAGTCCTGAGTCCTGTGGTACTGCCCCCATTCATGGTGCCTGGACATTAACTGTTATTTCTAAAAGCTATATTTTTAATCCTTTGCTTATCATTTGTTCCCCCTGTTTCTAAATTTGCATTTTAACAATTTTTAAGAATTTTGGATATAGAATGAAACTTTATTGCCCATTATCCTGGACATGATTCCCATGTTCATTTCACAGTAACACCATTAAAAATGCCTTATTTAATGGTAAAAACATTTTCCACTTGAAACCAGCACACATTAGGTGAATCAAAAGCTGTAAAGTGAGAGCAAACTCAGCTATTTTTGTAGGATGATGGATTTCCTAAAAATAAATAAATAAAATGTTTTCATTCCAGCAGAACAGCCAAAACATTTTGGCAGAAATATGAAGAACTTTTATGAAGGCACTCTGCCAAAACACAGCATTTCCTCTCTCGTCTAATAAATCCTACCTCCCCCCTCACCCTCTGAACACGCACCGCTCTCCACTGGGTATCTTATATGTCATTTTATTTTCACTAATTGCTTAGTGTGAGACCAGATTATAGGAAACGTACACAACATTAAAACTGCTAACAGGTGAAGGGAGTGTTACTGATCATCATCTCATCACTTTCTTTTTTTAACAGATTCTAACTTGTCTAATTTTAGACTGTAATGAAAAAGAGCTCTTTCACCATTTCTGTTGCAGAATATTAGTGATCAGACTTTTTTGAAAGCATAAAAGCACGATAATAAAACTTGCGCACAGACAGACACACACAGACACCACACACACCACAGGCATCACTACCACAAATGAATTGTTTCTCTCATACAGGCACATTCTCATGTGACCTGGCTCTCACATCATTTACCTACTAAAAATAGACTAGCTCAGCGAGTAAAGCCCTGTGAGAGTAGTTACTTTGTATTCTCTCAGTTAGTATGAAAATTACTATTTCCTTTCTTTTTTTCTTTTTAAATGAGCTAAAACACTAATTCCCCTCTAACAGTTACAATCATGCTGTAAAAAGTACTGCAAAAACTATTAAAAACAACACTAAAAACTAGATGGAAGAATTCCCATGAGGGATGTCATACTCTAAGCCACCATAAAAGACCTGTGGTGTTAGGGGCAAGGTAGGTGATGTGTTTGGGGTAAGTCACCCTTTCCCACCATCAGCCAGCCTCTTTGACTAAATTTGACACTTGATGTCATTTCTCCACGCATACTGTCTTTCCATCAAAGCATTTAATACAAAAAAGGGAACTTTATGCTGTTATGGTAAGGCTTATTCATTACAGGGGCAGAAACTAGTGTTTTTTTTCTCATGGATTAATTTGCGAAGTGGTTCCCAAACTTGTGGGCTGAATACAAATGAATCGTGGTTCTGCATCGCTACTAAGGCATGGACGAGTTTGGAAAAGAAATGCCAGGTAAAGGTAGTGACCACAAAAAACAATTACAAAAAAAAGAAAAAAAACCACAAACAGGACAGACCAAAATTCAGCATGTTCCTTAAAATCAGAGCCTGACTGACGTATCGATAGGCTTATGTTACTTTTAGCAATGTGCAGAGTGTTGATGTTGCATATATAGTTTCTCTGCAACATCCCTGGTGGCAACGTGATTTTGGAACATCATAAATAGCAACAAAGTGTAAACGGGAACATAAATAAGTACGTATAACAAATGTTAGGGAAATCTGGTTATGATTCGTGTGTCTGAAAGAAAAAAAATAGCAGACAATATTTCAGAATATTGGCTTTTAAAACCACCAAATATTGGTGTAAGTCTTAAAATTCCTATATAGGTTGAATTCTACTCAAAATTTTAACAACTGACTGTGAGAAAGCAAATAAGAGACTTCCCATCTTTCACAACAAGTTTTAGTAAGGAAAGGATGTGCCTGCAAGTGAGTCTATGGAAGTTGGGATCAGAGGATTGAAAATAACCTCATTTCTGAATGAGAACTCTGCAGGAGAGGTTTCAGAACCACTGAATTAACCAACCAACCATTTTATTTGGTCTCTAAAATGCTAACATAGTGAAGAAAAATTAATTCTGCATAAAAGCATAACAAATGTTATAAAAATGTTACATAAAAGCTTCTAAAACATTCCTGTGCCTTCTGTCTAAACTGCATTTTACACTTGGAGTGAAGCAACTGCCAAAACTCCAACTATACCTCTTCAAAAACTGGTAAATGGCAGATTTGCAGATCTTGCCTCCAACTAAAAGTGACTAACAGCAAAGTGAGAAACAACAGAGGAGTTGAAAAAAAGATTTGCTCAAATGAACCCTGTGTCTAGGCTGTTTCAGTGCAGGACTACTGGACAGGTTTGAGCCATAACTTATGCATCTGTATGGATTAGTGGTCTACATCCCATATAATTACTAAATCACTGATTCTAATACGATTTGGGGTCTTTGTTGAATGTCCTATTCACTCCCGCAGTGCTTTATCAAATACAGGCAAAAGCCTTGGCAGTTTAATTAATCAGCTGATCTCCAAGATGTTTTTATATGTAGTGTTAAATTTCTTCTATGATTTTATGATTTGAATATGGAATTTAGGCAGGTGGTCTAAGTAACAACATACTCGAAACTAGAAAATCGTACTATGAGCAATTCAAACATGCAAAGAGCCCCCCCCCAATATTAGCTAACATTGTTTTTAAATAATTTATTGTTTTATTAAGAAAACAAGTGGTGGACTAGTGAATAAGAAAAATAAGCCTCTCCAGGTTAGAAAGAAAATAGTATAGTGAGTCAGCCTGGATGCGTGTTTCTATTTTCTGTCTTTAAAATCTTTGCAGCTGCTGAAAATGCTGTATCGTGACGTCACTGATGCTATATCAGTTTCGATTTAAAGGAGCTCCATTTTGCTAATTGTTATTCTTTGACTTGAGTAGCTCTGCATGAGTCACAGTTTAAAAATAGTCCTTACTTATGTTATACTAGGCCTTCCTGCAGCCCCTCAGTTCAGCTCTGTCTGAAACAAGCGCTTTTAGCTCAGTTTCCCACTCCCCTCACAGCTGATTTATTCATTTATTTATTTTGCTCTGGTCAGTTGGCCCTTGCAACACTAAGATGTGAACAGCAGGTGGGCGGGGCTTATTTAATAACAGCCAGAGGTGCTAGATTAGAGATGCTCTGCTCTCTCTGACATAAAAAAGGGCCAAGGGTGCAAAGACCGTCCGAAACTTGAGGTTTTGGCTCATAGAGAATACTTGCACATGTGCCGATCACATTGCCTGAAACTATCCACCGTTATTACAGCATCCATCCATCCACTTTCTGAACCGCTTATCCAACTAACATGCGCTAGGCACTCTGGACATGCTGCTAGTGCTGATATCTTTACTCCTATAGGAAAAATATATGTAAGAAATAAGAAAAAGCATAGCTGGTCCACTTCAAAAAGACTCAGTCCACTCATTTCCTGTCAGTTACCTAAAAAGTCTCAAACTTGTACTGTATGCTTCATCTCCTTTCTTTTTTTATACACAAGATATAATAGTGGGCTACATGAGAGTGTTCCAACAGTAGCAGACCGACCTGTCCTGACAATTACAGCTTTTTCCTATGCTGTCCTGTTGGATGAGCCATAGGCCACCCATATATGGTCAATAGTAATTAGAGAGGGAGAGTAGGAGAGAGTCATTTCCTCTCCCTTCTGGTTGCATGGTGCTTAAGCCTTCAAAATGCTGACATCAGCACTCAGCTCTGACTACAACGACCGAAAACACACACACACACACACACACACACACACACACACACACACACACACACACACACACACACACACACACACGAGTTCAGTAACAGGTTTGAGCTAAATGCTCTATTCAAGATGCATCTTAATCAGCAGCAGCATCAACATGATTGCGACTGCCGGTGTCATGACAACCGCCATCATCATCAACATCATCTTTCATTCCATCAGTGGACTCAGATAAGCCTGCGGCCAGCAGGGTTAGGAAACAGCAGCGAAAGCGAAAAGAGAGAACGAGATGGAATCATGTGTTCTGCGAAGTACCGCAAAACACACACCGCACATACTGGAGATCAACACAGCATGTAACACTTCACAGTACTGCAAAGAGAAAACGGAAACCATCACATATTACACTCACACACACACTGTACATCGTACTGCAAATCACCACACCGGCTCTGGCGTCCATCCTCCATTGGCTAGTTCAGCACCAATCCACTCCACACCACACTAGGCCACACCTAGCCAATCACTCTAACACACCACACCACACAACATAACAGCGGCGATACCTTGGCAGTCTGCTTGGCATTGCTATGAAAGGATATGGCCATTCGGTGATCTTTTTGGCGTACTTCCTCACCACGTTGTCTTCGCTGAAGAGGAAGAGGGAGCGGTTGACCGTTAGGCAGCTCTGCCGGACGGGTATGGGGTTGTACAGGGCCATGGTCCGGGCTCTCTGGGCCATCGACTGCTTGTACATCCGCTGCGCTCCGGGGGGCCCCCCTTGCCTGCTGCCGCCACGGCCGGGGCCCCCTTGTCCGCCGGCACCCCCGCCACCACCGCCACCACCACCTCCTCCTCCTCCTCCTCCATACCTGTTGGGTAGCTCGTCTCCAAAACGCGCCATTCTGCAGACACCAAACGCCAGAGGTTAGGAAGGTGCTGGGGGGGAACCTCAGAGTGACACCTCCACATGCCACCACCCCATCAGCCTCGGCTCCAAACACACATGCAGAATGGAGTTGGGCTTTCTCTGGCTTATCTCGAGTCTCTTTTCTCCTTCTAGCTCTGTCTCCTTCCCAGATCTTCAGCGCCGAGAAGATACCTCCATTTGTGATTGGAGAGGGAGGGAGGAGGGGGAGGAGGAGGAGGAGAGGGGAGGGTGAAGAGGAGAGGGAGAGCGCACGGTGTCTGTGATCGTGTGTTTGGAATATGAATGGGAAACGGAGGGATGTATTTCTGGAATTTCTAGAAAATCAGTTCTCTTGTAGAAAAAGAAAAAAAAAACCTGATTGGTTTTAAGTGGTGGCCAGAAATTTGTGAGAAAAAAGGGAAACTCTTGTCACACAATCGGCGTTTTTCCCTCTAAGACATTCCGTGTTTTGTTGATGTTGTTTTTTGTTTGTTTGTTTGTGTGTGTTTATTTTTATTTATCTTTTTTGGTTAGGAAAACCCTCTCCAGGAGCGAATCGCTTCTTGCATTTCATCGGGCAAACAAAACACCGATCATCCTAGAATAACGCCATAAAGATGCATAGCTGTGCGTTTGAGTAAATATTGCGATCATCTCCACTAAGTAGGCTATCCTAGTTTGAGACTGCGTCTTTCCCCCCCTCTCTCACCAGCCTAGTGCATCTTGACAGGATCTGCAGTTGTCTTCCCCCCCTCTTCCCAAGTCCTCCTCCACCTCCTTTTTTCCCGGCGGTGATAAAAATAGAAATAGATACGAATGAAATTTTTAATAATTCATTTAATTTTGTGCCATAGATCTGCAACGTTTGATATGTCGCGGCAGAAAGTCCCGCTGCAGCCTCTCACTGCCACCACACTGCTGCTCGGGTTACACGCAAACGCCAGCCGAGGGGGGCTTCCCCAAAATCCGAGCCTGGTGACATTTGTTGATATTTGGTGATGGACGGTGCGGCATCCCTCCTCCCCCTCCTCCTCCGTCTTCTTCTTCTCCCCCCTCCTCCTCACCGCCAAGGCGTCGGTCGCCGATTTTGGGCGTGATTGCACGCACTTGGAGACGCAAAAAAAAAATTATTAAAAAAAAAAAAAAAAAAATATATATATATATATATATATATAAAACGTTTTTAAAATACACCGGTCCTCAGACTGCCAATTTATGTCTTTTCCCTGCGCCTCGCTTCGGAAAATAAAAAGAGTTGATGAAATTAAAAGAAAAAAATAGTGTCCACAGCAATCATCTATAATCCAGTGTCGGGAGAACAAGAATCCCGGGCGAAAGGGATCCGGAGGAGCAGAAAAAGAGCGCTGGGGGAGGCAGCATCATCACCATCATCAATTCTTGGTCTGAAAACACGACGGTGGCGTTGCGGGTGTTCTGTAGCTGCAGCTCGCATCTTCTCCTCCGCCACCGGGCAGAAACTGTGTAAGATCCCCGCCCAACAGCATCGCCCTCGAGGCTCCCCGAACCACAGAGAAGCGGTCAGCCCCGCAGAGCCAGAGCCCAGCGTCTGTTCTCTCTCTCTTTCTCTCTCTCTCTCTCCCTCTCTCTAGGAGTCTCTCCCTATCGTTCTTTTTTTTTTTTTTAATTTTTTTTTTTACTTCTTTCCTCCCTCGACCCCCAAGGGGGACGTGAGGCAACGCGCAGTGGGTCCGGAGGCTGTATTTCCGTGGAGAGCAGTCGTGGAAACGAAGAAACACGACCAGCCGAGCGCTTCAGTGGCTCTCCTGGGTTCAGTCAGCCGTCGGTGTTTAGCCGCGCGCTGAGCATCTGATCAGTCAAACGGGAACCGAGCGCCGCGCACATATCGGAGGCCAAGCCTTGCAGCGCACGACGCACGGCGCCTCCCCGGAGCCTCCCCCTCTCCAGCCCACTCCCCATAGCGCACGACGGAGAAGTACGGGCGACACTTTTAGGTACGGCATCTCTCGCCTTAACTTTCAGCACAGTGAGTGAAAAACTTTACTTGTGTGAAGATAAAATCAGGAAGGCCAAAATAAGACAGATTTCTGGAAGACTGATTTCCCACGAGCTTATACAAATGATAATCATGAAACCACCATGTTAGGATCACTGGAATTTACACATGGGGAAGGCTTCCATTGTCAGTAGCCAAGTGTCAAAAGCACCAACGGCGCAGTCCAATTCGCCTCGTTCACTGTTTACTCAAACCCACCCGGCTGAGCACAAGGTTTTGCCATGGGCACAGACGAGCTTGGGGCATATACAAGGAATTTATCTCCAGACAATTTCAGTCTAGCCTCCCAGCAAATAAAAGTAGGAGTCTTTCAGTATGTACAAGGATGATTATTATTTATTTTATTATCAAAAAATTTCTTATGCAACTGCTTTTTACCCCCATCCAACTGTACAAACAATTATGTAATCCTGTACTAAGCCAAGTCTAACAATAAATTTAAACTCGAATGGACTTCCGCGGACAACAACAACAACAACAAAATCTACCGTGATTATGCTTTTTGTGGGCATAATACCTCTCATGTTAATTGCCAGGGGGAGAGCTGGGAATTTAGTGTTTGCTTTTTGTGAACGTACAGTTATTTTAAGGACAATTTGAAAGAGTTTTTATCTCCCTTCAATCCTCCCTTCCTCCAGGCCGTCTGTCAGTCTGGCTCTGGCATCTGAGTTGTCTTTGAAACGATTCAGCAATCTGTTTGCTTGGGCTAAACCAACCAAGCTGTCACCTCTCCAGAGCAGGAAAAAGAAGGAATTCCATTCAAAGTAATTTTTAAAGGTATTTTTTATTTATAGGTCTGTAAAGAAAATACGATGTTTGGTCACTTAAGCACTTTAATGCTATCCTTGGTCCCGAAATAGGCACTGACACGCTTCCAAAGGCCTATTGGCGCTGTCCAAAGTGCTGAAACAACAGTACAAAGCACCAGACTCCAACCCAACTCCTTTGGAAGGAGATTACTGCTCAGGGTGGGTTAGTTACTGTACCTGCTGCCATCTGTTAAATACTGAGAACTATTTGCAAGTTCTGCTTGCTGTTTGTCTCCTTTACCAGCTTCTTTGGCAGGTAACCACCCATCATTAGGAGGTCTGAATCTCTTCTAAAAACAAACAAAACAACAACGACAACAACAACAACAACAACAACAACAACAACAACAACAACAACAACAACAACAACAACAACAACAACAACAACAACAACAACAACAACAACAACAACAACAACAAAACAGTCCGCGCAGAACTGAAAGTGGGCCATATGGTGTATTTTGGGGAAGATTCTGAAGGCAAACGGTGAAAGACAAAGCCAAAAAAGTCTCACCAAACTTCAGGAAAGGGAATGCAACACAGTGGAGTTTAATTTTCTCCCGTGTGTGCAAATGCAGGATTGGTCATCATATGGAAATTGCACGCAAGGAACTGAGTGTCAGCAGTCTCGCTTGAGTTGGAGATTTTCACAGACTGGTGATATTAGGTAAGAAAAACTAGCCAATTATTTTATCGAGAAAGGCAGAAATGATTGGTGCTACAGTTTAATGCAGCCATGTTCTAATCAAATGGAAACAATGCGAAACAAAGTAAAAAGAGGAGCAGCGAGTCGGTGGACTTGTTCAGCCGTTCACGGGAAAGTATGGATCAGACAAAAATAAATCTCGTGAATAAATAAAATGCTACACATAAAACTCATTTGGGGGTGTTTTTATCATAGTCCCTAAAGATGATTAAGTTATTTATTTTAATTCTAGCTTGATTGCAGTCTTACCCTGAGGTCATATAATGTATGTACACGCCACGCTACTAGCTCCGAGTTATGCTAGTATTTCCAAGATGCCTTTTCAACGTCATAATGTCTGCATGACTGGATTTGCTCGTCATCTGCTTCCCGCAGACTGGCGGCTACTAACAGCGCGCGAGAGAGTGTGTGTCGGGAAGAGGTGGGTGGTGGTGGAGAAATGCTCGGGTGGGGTTGGGGCTGGTGGACAAGTCTGGCTGTGTTTTTGCGAAATCACGGAAACAACGCCGTGGGTCAGATGACACATGACACGCTGGCCTATCACTTATTCACGATGAGGACAGACGGAGCGGAAGGTTACGGCTGGACACTTTTTTTTAAATCTTTCTGCACCCTGGCATGTCTCGGTTATTGCTGCTGCTGCTGCATGGCCATACAGCCTTTCCAGGCTGTACTCCGGCAAGTGTGTGTGTGTGTGTGTGTGGGTGAGTGTGTACGCGCTGCTGAGGGAGTCGTGCTGAGGCCCTGATGCGCAGCATTGTCATTCAGGGAGCGTTCACACAGGCTACCCCCGCAGGAAGCCCTGGCACCTCCCCCTTGAAATGACGACCCCCCCTCACTCTCTATCCCCCCGCCCTTTCTTTGATCTCACTCAGCAGGCCAAGGCAACAGAGCTGTGTGAGAAGAAGTAGAGAGAAAACAACAGCGAAGGATCAGGGCCCGTTCACGTTCTGATCAGAAAAAATGAAAACAGGGTATAATTAACTGAGAGCGCGGGCAGTGAGAGTTTTACACTAAAATTAGATTTACTTTGGAGCAGACATCGTGACAACTTGTCCGAGCGAGGTACTTGAGAAACAACAAACAATTCTGCTTTATAAATGATTCATTGTATTCAGCTGAATCTGAATATGAAGTGGTTCTCTTGAATGCAGACTGGAATTTTCATTCTAAATGATGGCAATCCAGACAGACTGGGCTGAAAAGATGTCCTCCATCATTGACTAAAGTAAAAGTTGAGTGTCAGGCCTCTGGAGCCAGCAGCAGTTCATTCTATTCATTGACTGCTGTAGCTGCAGGTGTAGTCACGTGGTAAAATATAAATAAAAACAGAATGCAATGATGTGCCAATCTCATGAACCCATATTTTATTCACAATCAAACATAGAAATCATATTAAAAACAGAATCATGTCAGCTTTTATAATATGACATATTTCTTCTCCTTTGGCTGCTTGATTTGCAGGTCATCACAGTGGATCCAACCCTCCGCATATCTTTCTTCACTGCATCCATCAACCTGCTCTGAGGTCTTCCTCTTTTTTACCTCCTGCCTGGCAGCTCCTTCTTCAACGCCCAATTCTGGCTCACTGACTTCTCGTCCATGATGCCTATAGTATCTTTAACAGTACCAGCTCTGTTTCCTGTCTTTTTGTCAGTGCCACTGTCTTCAAATTATATATTATAGCAGGTCTCACTGCTATCCCGTAACTCTCCTCTTCCCCTCTCCTATGCACTGTTTGTTACTTTGGATGGTCAGTTCCCGGTATATAAATTAATATCTTCACTATTTCTTCTTTTTGCATGATCACCTTTCCGTCTGTCTCCCTCTCAGTCACACACATACTGTTTGTCATTCCTCTTCTCTTCAGAGCATACCTCCACCTCTACAGACTCTGTTCCACCTTCTGCAGATCACAATGCCTTCTGCAAAAATCATAGTCCACAGAGAATGCTGCCTGACCTCATCTGTAAGCCTATCCTATTCTCTAGATCCACAAAAACACGTTTTTTTTAATCTTCTGTTGTTGTACTACTCCATCAACACTCCCAAAGCAAAAATCATATCTACAGTTCTCTTTCACAGCATGAACGCATACTGCTGCTCACTGATCGTCACCTCTCTTCTTTCTTCTTGGTGAACCTCTGCTTATCTTTACTTCTGAGAAACTCTGCCTCTCTGAGAGACTCTTTTTCATCCCCAGCTTATAGTTTTATTATTATTATATTTAAATAAAATGTCTCTGTTTAAGCATCTGATAGGTTTTCTGTGTTCTATTGTGAATAAAACATGGATTTATGAGCGCTGTAATAGAGATTTCCAACTTTTTTTGGAATAGGAGTTTGATATCACTTCCAAAGAGCACCTCAAATGAAAACTAATTTGAATGCAGGAAGCACTCCTACTCACATGCTTTTTTCCCCAGCATTGCTCAGTGTTAAAAGAGTCTAGTTGCTAAACTGGCCAGCCTGCAGTCCAAACTTGCCAGGCAATGGAAAAAAAAAGGTTCCAAACTGAACATGAAAATTTTTTATCACCCACCAAAATGTGAGAACATTTACTTTTAAAAATTAAAGCAGAGCCTGTAAATGAATTCAGCTGCTTTGAGCTGCTCTGTGTCATATGCAGTAACATGCCTCATATATAGCCATGGTGGTCCATTTAAATGATTGTTTTTTTTAAAGTATAGTAAATAATTAGATTATTTAGATTTTTTTTTCCATAGTATCATAACTTTGGTTTCCAAACATAGATTTAATGACAAAAACCTCAAAGCAGCTCTTATCCTAGTACATCATTAATGATTGTGACTTGAAACTTCCAGGTGTGAGTGCACTGTTATGGGACCATCAGGCAGGCTGGTGATAAAAACAACCTGCACAATCAGCAAACCTCTGCCCTGGATACTGAAAGCTTTGAAAAATGAAGCAACATTTACAGAGAAAAGAGAAACCAGAAGTGACAACGGGGTCTCTAACCAGCAAGAATGTAGGTTTAGTTTAATCATTTATTGTGTGTATTTGTGAACTCAGAGTACCATCCCAGCACACGATAAAGGGCTAAGAAACCTACTCTGTCACACACAGACACCCATCCACATATGAAAGCAGTTATTGGCATCATTTCTAATAATCCTTCTTTGACCTTTAACTGATAATCTGCACACGTTCACCCACTGGAGGAGATTCTGAAATACAATAGTCCTGAAGTACACTTTGCCTTTTTACTCTGGCAGGAAACCTGAAACACAGTTAAAACTGGTGTGCTGTGAAAAGCTTCTGAAATGCTATCAAATATGGCATGTACTTCTGGAATTAAAGATCTCCTCAATTAGGGGTATCATGTAGATGGGAAACAACAGGGTTGGGTTGTTGCGTTGTTTTTAAATCATCCCGTTTTAGATGATAAGCAGACTTTTAAAAAGAAATAACTACAGCACAGAAAGCCTGTTTATTTTGCTTCCTACTGTATAGTAGCCGTGCCGCACTCAAATTATGAACAAACATTGAGACCAGCAGAAGAACTTTGAGAAAGTTTAGTACATCGGGAACCACATATTTCTTATAGGATGTGGTGGAGACCAAACACAGAGATAAAACAGGATGATAACTCAGAGCAGTACAGTTGTTTTGTTGCAAACTTGTATGTCTGCATGTCAGGAAGCAACAAAAGGGATTCTTCTGCACTGATTTTGTTCTGCAGACTTAACCATGGACACACACGCGCGCACGCACACACACACACACACACACACACACACACACACACACACACACACACACACACACACACACACACACACGGAAAACCAAACAGAACAAAAATGAAAAAGCAGGTGATAAAGAGAAGCATTTTGTAACATTTGGTCACATGGTGCTACATAATTTAAGAGCCTGTGTGAGGACATGTCAGCTCTCAGTGCTCTGGATTACTGTGAATGTGAAAGTGTGTGTGCATGAAAGAAAGAATGGTGATTGCGTGTGTGTGTGTGCATGTATGTGTGTGTATGTGTGTGTGGCGTTGGTAGGGGCTTCTGCAGAAAGATAGGCAGAGAGAGATATAGAGAGCTGATGTAGCGTCCAAGCTAATTAGATGATTGCTCTTTTTTTTTGGCTCGTTCTCATGGCGACTCAACCTGTATTAACTGATTGGCTGGTTAATGGAAGTGAGGAGGAAGAGGAGTGTGCTAGTCTCAGCTAATGGGCCCGACTCTGGCGTGTGGAGTAAGCATTCCAGTCTAGGAATCAGCACTATGAGACAAGTACAAAGAAATAAAGGGAGGGAGGGAGTGAAAGCAGCAGAAAAGAGATGCCTGAGATCAGAAGGACCTGACTGTGAGCGGCGTTTTTTTACATTTTATAATTAAATGCAGTGTAAAACAGACTTTGTATACCATCAGGACTAAACATGAGCATAATTCTACATTTTCTGCATCATTACCTGAATGCACATCAATTCCCATGTCGTTGTAAGGCATACAGTTTACACTAATGAGATTTTACATCATCGGTTCATTCAGTGCTATTATCAATGCACAGCTCAGTATGTTTGCAAATATTCTCTGACTTAAGAGAGAATAGTTCAGAATAAAGAAAGAAGTACTGAAGTGAACATGAACCAGGCTTTGTGGTAATCATGGTGATCTAGCCACCTTTGTGATGTTAGGCTCAACATACCCAGCTAAGATGTTTCTCACTTTGCATTACTTCCAAATGCAGGACAGGAGGCAATATGCCAAACAAATAATGATAACAAGATTCAGGTACTGCAAACACGTCTGAAGAGTAAAAAAACAAACAAACAAAAAAACCCAAAATACTGGGAACACAGAGGTCTTAAAAGAAATCAGCAAGGAAAATATAAAATTATATTAATTTAACAAAACAAAGGGCATATTCTCCAAAACAACTACAGAAAGACTTTTACAAAACTCTTTATATTATCTAGTATAAACATTGTTTTTAACTGTTATCTGGTTAAACAAAGAAAAAAACCTGCAATTTTTTTTTGTTTTACCTTGAATCAAAGGCAGGTTTTAAAAATCTAAAAGTCTTTGTTTTTGTTTGTAAAATCTAGTTATAAAAACTCTTCTTCATAACTAGATCAAAACAAAATTATGTTTTTCATGCTTAAACTTACATTTTTTCCTGTAAATAAATATTCTGTGTATTGCATTCTTTGTATTTACTTCATTTTCTTGCTGGCATGTATTAATTCTTATTACTTTGGTTGTTGTCAGTTAAAGATAATGTCTGGCATAAAAAATCAATACTAGAATCATTAATCTCTGTCTCTTTGTCTTTTTAAATGTAACATTTAAAGCTTATTTTTGTTTAAGTCTTTGTATTTTTTATTGGCAGGTGTTTGAATACTGCAGGTTTATGATGTAAAAGCCTTTTCAAATATAATAACATATTCCATGAGAACAATCAATCCTTACTCACGCAGTCACGTGAAAATGAAAGCAAACCCTCCTTGAGTTCAAAGGTTTTATCAGGATATAATTCAGTTCAGTTTATCTATATAGCACCAAATCACAACAACATTCGCCTCAAGGTGCTAATAAAATGAAATTAATTTTGTCCGTGTCTTGAAATTAGGTTAATTCAACCGCAGATGAACAACAACATGTAACATACACCACTGTCATGATTTATTCAAAAAAATCAAATCAAAAAAATCAAAAATGCATTTCCAGAAATACACCCTTACTGCTTACATAAGTACCAGGTGCTGCTAATCAAACACACCTGTATAAAAGCAGAAATGTTGGCAGTTTGCTGGTTTGGTGCATTCAGGCAACACAAAGCCAAGGAGCAAAAACATCTACAATGATCGTAGAGAAGCAACTGTTGCTGTCCACCAATCAGGGAAGGGTTATAAGGGCATTTCTAAACAATCCAAAGTCCATCATTCTACAGCTAGACAGACTATTCACGAGATAGCAAGTATGTTGAATGTTTCCTAATCCCTTCACAGCACATATCCCCCAAAGTAAGACCGTGCAGTGCTCTGAGAAAGTGCAAAAACTGCATCTCAGACTCAACAGGCCTCAGTTAGGATCGTAAATGTTGAAGTTCATGACTTGGATTGTTTGGAAGTCCCACCAGGACAAAGCATCTTCTCTCTAAAAAGAACATAGCATGCCTTAGGTTTGCAAAGTTGCATCTAAACAAACCACAAGATTTCTGGAAAAATGTCCGTTGGACAGATGAGACCAAAGTGGAGATGCTTGTTTATAATGCACAACGCGCAGGAGAAAACCACACAGCAGATCAACACAAAGACCCCATACCATCCACCAGCAAATCTACAACAGAATTGCTTAAAAAAGACTCAAGCTGTTACAATGGACCTCAACGTGACTGCAACCCTGAGGTGAGACCAGAAGAGCCTGCAAACCTCAGTGACTCAGTGGACCAGAACTCCTCCACAGTGACCTGAGAGTCTGATAAAGTCACACAGAAAACAGTTGCTTTAAATCACTGCTGCTAAAAGTGGTTCTATAAGCTACAATCATAGGCTGTACTTACACTCACACACTACTTCTGCATTTTCACAAAGCTTTCGGGTAAAAACAAACAAACAAACAGTCCTAATTTTAGTGCAGCACAATATGTTGAAACTGAGTGATGGCCAAAGGAAAGGCAAGTCAAGGATGTCAGTTCCATATGGCCACAATGTCCAATATCCACCAAGGGGCTAAATATCAAGTTGGATAAATGTCAAGTCACTCCAATAAATATGCTTCATTAGAGAAATGGCCACCCATAGCTACACAGGTGAAGACGAGAAATAGTTTGGAGAAAGAGTAAATACAGAATTTACCCTGAACTCATGCCATTTGAAATGGAATTGCAGTCCATCGTCACGCGTAACATCCCGTCAGTGTTCTTTGAGTTTATTCTGTTACTTTAGATGATGTATAAGTGGAGGAAATGCGATTAATCATTTCAAAGAGGCTGTCATGTGAGATCCGCTGCTCCTCGCTGCGAGTGAGTGAGTAAATTATGACTCCCAATACACTGACTGATAAGAAGAAGAAGAACACATCCAGGACAATGATAATATACAGTGCTGCTCTCCCCTCATGCATCTTGCTCATGTCCAAAAGCAACCATGCAATTTGGGCGACAGGGAGGGTTTTTGAGTTTGTTTCATTAGAAAGGAGAGCGGGGCAGTGAAGAGGAGAAGGGATGGGGGCACAGAAAGAAAGAAAATGGACAAAACACATGTTGATAATCTGCCATGACATACAGTGGCTTGCAAAAGTATTCGGCCCCCTTGAACTTTCCCACATTTTGTCACATTACAGCCACAAACATGAATCAGTTTTATTGGAATTCCACGTGAAAGACCAATACAAAGTGGTGTACACGTGAGAAGTGGAACGAAAATCATACATGATTCCAAACATTTTTTACAAATAAATAACTGAAAAGTGGGGTGTGCGTAATTATTCAGCTCCCTGAGTCAATACTTTGTAGAACCACCTTTTGCTGCAATTCCAGCTGCCAGTCTTTTAGGGTATGTCTCTACCAGCTTTGCACATCTTCAGACTGAAATCTTTGCCCATTCTTCTTTGCAAAACAGCTCCAGCTCAGTCAGATTAGATGGACAGCGTTTGTGAACAGCAGTTTTCAGATCTTGCCACAGATTCTCGATTGGATTTAGATCTGGACTTTGACTGAGCCATTCTAACACATGGATATGTTTTGTGTTAAACCATTCCATTGTTGCCCTGGCTTTATGTTTAGGGTCGTTGTCCTGCTGGAAGGTGAACCTCCGCCCCCGTCTCAAGTCTTTTGCAGACTCCAAGAGGTTTTCCCTGTATTTGGCTCCATCCATCTTCCCATCAACTCTGACCAGCTTCCCTGTCCCTGCTGAAGAGAAGCACCCCCAGAGCATGATGCTGCCACCACCATATTTGACAGTGGGGATGGTGTGTTCAGAGTGATGTGCAGTGTTAGTTTTCTGCCACACATAGCGTTTTGTATTTTGGCCAAAAAGTTCCATTTTGGTCTCATCTGACCAGAGCACCTTCTTCCACATGTTTGCTGTGTCCCCCACATGGCTTGTGGCAAACTGCAAACAGGACTTCTTATGGTTTTCTGTTAACAATGGCTTTCTTCTTGCCACTCTTCCATAAAGGCCAACTTTATGCAGTGCACGACTAATAGTTGTCCTATGGACAGATTCCCACACCTGAGCTGTAGATCTCTGCAGCTCGTCCAGAGTCACCATGGGCCTCTTGGCTGCATTTCTGATCAGCGCTCTCCTTGTTCGGCCTGTGAGTTTAGGTGGACGGCCTTGTCTTGGTAGGTTTACAGTTGTGTCATACTCCTTCCATTTCTGAATGATCGCTTGAACAGTGCTCCGTGGGATGTTCAAGGCTTGGGAAATCTTTTTGTAGCCTAAGCCTGCTTTAAATTTCTCAATAACTTTATCCCTGACCTGTCTGGTGTGTTCTTTGGACTTCATGGTGTTGTTGCTCCCAATATTCTCTTAGACAACCTCTGAGGCCGTCACAGAGCAGCTGTATTTGTACTGACATTAGATTACACACAGGTGCACTCTATTTAGTCATTAGCACTCATCAGGCAATGTCTATGGGCAACTGACTGCACTCAGACCAAAGGGGGCTGAATAATTACGCACACCCCACTTTGCAGTTATTTATTTGTAAAAAATGTTTGGAATCATGTATGATTTTCGTTCCACTTCTCACGTGTACACCACTTTGTATTGGTCTTTCACGTGGAATTCCAATAAAATTGATTCATGTTTGTGGCTGTAATGTGACAAAAATGTGGGAAAGTTCAAGGGGGCCGAATACTTTTGCAAGCCACTGTAGGTATTTTGTAACACAGAAGGCGATGAAGCAGGGGAAGACAGAGCAAGATGAAAAGGTAGATGGATGGAGTTAGATAACCAAAGTGGGTCAGCTCAGAGTTCAGTGTGAATTTAATATCTTACCACACGCTAATGGGACATGTTTATACAGTCCAGAATGAAAGACTGAGGCTGAGAGACGGCAAGAATCCACTTAACTACAAAGTCTGCTGCAGACAGCTACTCCTAATTTCATGCATACATGTAATTGGCTATTTCCCGGCACCTCTGATATAAAGTCACTGAGAAACTCTGTGTAATAATCCTAACTCTCTGTGGCAGAAAATTGCAGTTTTGGTTATTATACTGTCTCTTAAAAGTTTTCAGTCATTTAATTTCATTTAATGACACAACATGTGTCACTGTTCAATAAATTTAAGAGTGGAAGAGGGTTTGACCCTTGGAGTGGTGGTGGAGAGAGATCCTTCCAGGAACCAAAGCTGCAAAGGCCACGGTGCCAGCTACTACGAGGAGTGATATCATTTTTGTACATGTTAAAATTGAAGTAACCATATTAAAATATATGTGCTCATGCATTACTATGTAAAGAAATATATTTGTCTGCTTAAAGACGGGTTTTGATTTAATTTATTTACTAAAACAACATCCTTTTGGTTTGTTGCCTCAGGACAAAGCTGCAGTGAGGCCACTTTTCCTGGGGGCAATAGCTAAAGCTGTGGTTCTCTGCTCTTGTTCTGGGGACTGTTTGGGGTTCTTCCTTGCTCCAAGACATTTGTTATCAGGCACTTGGAGGATTTAATACCTAGCTGATCGTCCGACTCAGATGTGCGCGATCGGGATCCTCAGAAGAACCTCTTTATTAACATTTTTGACCATGCTTAGTGATATATAAGCCATATATAAGTAGTCAAACCATGCACTAAGATGAACTTGTACCAACCTACAGGAAATCGACACATTTTTATGGCAGGACACCCTCACAGTGAACTTGATGAGAGTGACAGTGAGTAAGAGTAGATCTCAGAATCAGGTCTGAGGAGCAGTCAGGAGGTCAGGGATCAGTTTGGGCTCAAATATATTTGATATGTTTGGACAAGGAATAGTGATAATGGTGATAACGTGAGTACAGGTTGTGTGGGTGTGTGTTGGGAGCATGGAGAAGACCTTATGAAGGGTGATTTAAGGCACCGGGATGCTTTAGTACTCCAAAAGTCAGGAAACTGTGATATTTTGGTGCCTTTATATGGAGCATGTTTGTTGGCATGAGAAGGTTGAGGACTGACATATCAACAGCGATCCCAAATCTCCCAACAAGTAGGAAATATTTTATCCTCAAAAGTAAATAAATAGATAAATAAATAAGTATAAATTTAAGTTATACTTGACAAAGTGTGCTGTTTTATCTTGCTCATTGTAAGATTGTATGCATGGTGATGTGCTCAAATAAGTGTATTTTGCTTTAAGTTTGCTTTTTACTTAAACATTAAATTCCCCTTAATTATCATTGTGGTAAAAGTATGAATTTTGCTTGCTAACCAAGCCAGCTAGCGCTACATTTGCTGACAACTTACAAGGTATCGTTGAAATACCGCCCATGCTAGCTTCAAAGAAGCCAAGCTAGCAACAGCAATGGCACTAAATTTGAGGCTTCAAACCAGTGTTAGACGTCATGGTGGCTGCATTCATCCTTTTCACACAGTCTGCGGCTGTGAAGTGATTTTTTTTGCAGTACAGTTTGTACTGGGCAGCTGCCAGAGACCCAGTGGTGGATGGATGAAACCCCATACCAGGGCCCAATTAGTTGTTCTTCAAACTTTATTCACAATCTGAATCATCCATGTCTCAGTGGGTAGTAGGTTCAAGAGCAGTACTGCAGCACTCTGCTGAGTTTTAGTCTATTTATGGCACCGTGTGGTGGAATAAACCTTCCACTTCCCGGATGGTTTCCAGTTGTTATAGGTGTCATCACCAAAGCCTGGCAGATAGGAAGACAAGTATAATTATAAAACACTAAAAAAAAGCATATCCATGAGAAGAAGCCCTTGTGAACAATTTTCCTTCACTCATCGAATGCCTCCAGAGTCAGAGTGAAAACAAAACGAGGAGAGAAACTGACAGAAAGTCAAGATTGGGGAATTAAAACCGGAGAAAACAGAAGAGAAGATGGTAAAAGAGAGAGAGGGTATGAGAAAAGATTATAGAAGAGGGGAAAAGTATATGATAGAAGAAAAAACAAAAGCAACATAAAGAAAGCAGGAAAGATGTGGAGGGCAAAACCAAAAGTAAGGCGCTAAAAATGAGATGAAAAGAAGGTGAGTGGAAGGTGAGGAGAGGCATGGAGGAAGCAGGAAATAGGACCAGATAGGACATGAGAGAGGAGAGATAGTGAAATGACAAAATGGAGACGAGGGGAGGAGAGGAGAAAGCGAGCGATTGAGTGGGTATGATAAGGAGGTGGACGAAGGTGAAAAAGAGGAAAACAGGGACAGAGTGAGATAGTGTGAAGGTGGGAAGGAGGAGGAGAGGAGATATGAGGGCAGGGAGGGAGGGGGAAAGAACAGCCTGTTTTCACTGTACCATCACTATATGGTGTGTATTTGTGTGTGTGTGTATGATTATTATGTTGTGTGATGGTACGCTCTTTGCATCCTGCTGTTATATTCTCAATTGCAGACCATAATAACTATTGTTAACTAAAGGCAAGTTAATTGTTTTAACTGTTTGCTAATTATCGTTACATCATTATATTTTTTAATCCGAGAGTCAGGGTGGAAGTGGGTGGAACTGAGTGTTGGGCAGATTTGTTACAGAAGGGCAGCAGCAAGAGTGAAAAGGAAGGTTTACAAAATGTGGATATATTGGACCATGGATGTGGTATAGATGGAGCTGCCGGGCAGGAAGAAAAGAGAAAGAGCACAGAGAAGATTCATGGACAGTTTGCATCCTGCGTGTCTTTGTTAATGATAACTGGATACGCTTGTTGTTTTGAAATAAAGGTTTCATAACTGACCAGTGATTCTATTTCATTCACGTGAATTACTGCCTTTTGATAAATGAGCAGCTCTGAGTAAGGTGCACTTGATGTGATGCATATGACGTGGCAATAGTGAGACCAGAAATCAGCCTGAGAGCTTTGCACGAGAGCTTTTATTAAAAAAACATAAAATGCTGTTCCTGTGTCCTGCTTCAGGTGCTCTGTGAATCTGGAGGTGGCTTGAATGGGGAAAAAAAGGCCTGATACTTTTTCAGTATATTGCCATGAGTGTGTGTAGAGCTGGAATGCAACAGCTTGACTAAATGATGGAGAAAATGAAGCTTCAATGTGCGTCAAACAGGACAAAAACCACAGTTATACCTACGTGTCTGTTCCTGTGTTGATTTGATATTTTGCCTTCAAAACACAAACTGGTGGTGGGGAATCTCTCCATTCTCTTCCTGCTGATTAAAAAAAATAAAACAGGAGCAGAAGAAGAAGTATCCAGAAACGCATAACAGGACTGACCAATCACAGCGAGCGTAGCCTGTGCTGACATGATGTGTGGCGACATTTCTACATTTCCATGTCTCCAAAGCAGTATGCTGTTATCTGTGTGCGAAAGGGACATTTGACTCTGAAATCAAATTTAAGTGTTATTCATCCATCTAGATTATTTTCTAACAGTTTGCCTCCAGCGTCTTCAAGAGAAGGCAGACATCAACAGCTGATATGTGTGTGTTTGCAGATGGCGCTCGGTTTGTGGTGCTCAAAGTATTGAAACGCACACTCTAATCTCTCCTTTCAGAAATTAAGACAAATCTGCAAACCTCATAGTGAGCACTGTTATTTAGGAAACTGCCAATCAAGAGAACTGTACATCCAGACCAGCAAAGGGTGATGCCATTGATGCTTACATCCTCTCATTTGGTCACATGCACCAGCCTTAAGGAGGCTAGCGATACACTTTATGATGCCATGCCATTTTTACCTTATCAAAAGCACTGTGTAAAGGTTTCAGGGACTCTAATATTTTTCCGTTGTTATCCATCATACAGTACCATTGGTCCCACATTTTAAGACAGTTTCCCCAGAGTTGTGAAACGACAAGAAGAACACAGAGTCCTGTAACAGATGGTGTGGCCCCAAAAGAGCCAACATCACTGAATCAGTCTGGTTTTCTCCAAGAACAAGCTAGCTCGCTTATTTTTAGCTCCTGAAACTCTTGCACAGTATGTGTGTCTTGTACTTTTGTCTCTCTGAGACCTTCACAGTGTAGGCTTCAAGGAACAAGAGGACATTTTATTTGGTTCTTAGTTATGCAGAGGTCTGTTAGAGGGTTAGGACTGTTAGTTTGGCTATTAGAAACTATTAGAGTTTCAGAGTTGCATCTGATGCAAGAAAACAAATGTTGCAGTCACATTTATAACTCGTCTGAATGCCTGATTGCTCAGGTTTCCAGTTACCCTTCACAATCTTTGATTTTAAATGGGTGATTCCTAGGTTATGCTGAAGGGTAGAGTAGTTCCTACACATATAGTTTGTGATAAAATGTGGTCCTCATAAGTAGAAAAGTACAAATGTGTGTGTTTGCAGTAAGTAGAGCAGGACACAGAGGTAAACCAGATCTTTCCTTTATCATTTATTCCTTCTGTTGCACTCCCCTCTGTCCCCTTCTTGTATCCTCACATTTCTCCTTGTGTTTCTGTTTCCCTTCTCTCCATTCCTCCCCCTCATCTTTCTATTTTCTTATCTTTTTAGCCTCCACTCTTTTTCTTCCTGCTTTCTAACATTTTTCTCTCTTTTTTCATTTCCTCCTTCATTCCTAACTACTGAATTAAGCTCTATGTCCCCTCTCCTCCCATTTACTATCATACCTCGTTTCCATTCCTTCTCTTTGGACATCTTCCTCCTCTTCACTCTAAAATACCTCCATAAACTGTCATCCATTTTTTTTCTCATTGGTCCTCATTGCTGTCTGCTTTTTGTCTTCTTTAATTGTCTTTAACTGGCTCTCCTCAGCTCTTGGTTTCTGTACATGCTGGTGTTCATTTGGATAGTGGGTAAGCACTATCATGTTCAGAAGCAGATAAAAGTAAAAAATGCACATTTGAAACAAGGGGAAAAAAGATGAGAAGAAGTAGAAGTAAATAAAGTGTGCAAAAGTGCAAAGTATAATTACCAAATAAAACAGGAAATAATTCGATTGAGTTCAAACATTAAACACAGAAAGAAAAATAATAATAATGCGTTAGTCCCTGTAGGGAAATTACTCCTCTGCATTTAACCCATTCACCCAGTGAAGCAGTGGGCAGCCACCAATGCAGTGCCCGGGGAGCAGTGTGTAGGGACGGTACCTTGCTCAGGGGTACCTCAGGGTAGCCGTTCAGCGGAGTTGAACCCCTGACTTTCCGATCATGGGGCAACCACTCTACCTACTGAGCTACCCCTGCCCAAGAAAAGGAGGTTTGCTTCAGAGACCAGCAGGAATCATGAACTATAGCAGTGAAAAAATGCTTAGTGATCAATGAAAGCAGTGAATGCTGGAAAACTGCTGGCTTTGTTTGTTGTTTGGGAGCCAGTTTTGCCCATGACTCTTGGCTCGTCACTATAACGCGACCTGAGTAATGATGTTTATATAAGAACACAGGCAGATCTTTTTTATAATTTTAAAAAAATAATGAAAGTCTTGCTTAAGTGCAGCTGCTTCGAGCTTGGCAGGCCACTGGAAGTATAAAGTCATTTACCACATCAATCTATCAAGCATAAAGTGAATGCAGCCATATGTATGTGTGTTATGAATGTCCTTAGTATAAAGGTTTCATTGAGAAAAAGCTGAGGCATGAAGGGTAGGGAGGTGCCCTCACTAAATGAGGGTAGCTGGCAGTCGTTCAACTGTAAAAAGCAGATCTGGCGGCCGAGGCGTTGGATTTCTTTGAGGAGGCCGTACAAAGTCATTTTTCTGTTAACCTTTTCAATGCAACAACAGGTTCATATCTGAGTGCTTCATTGGTAATACGTTAAAAGACGGCCGTGAAACTGACAGCGACATTCGTTCAGCATTCACCGTCAGCAACATTCAGTTTTGAAGGCGTGACCGGTCAACACTGAATGGGATAATCAAGATTCAGAGTACGATCAAACAAAACACCAAGATGTCTTACAGATGGATTTATACAGACCAGTACTCACAGAAACTTGTTTTGGGTCAATGATTTCAGTTTTATCTGGATTCAACTGTCACAGAATTCAGTAACATCTGATCTTTAAAATCAGTAAGGAGACACAGTAATGAAAGCTACAACTGCTACTATTTCTACTACGGACCTGTTTTCAAAATCCTTGTTACTACATACTTTTCAAGGGGAACAAAATCAACCACACAAGTCAAAAAAGTGTGTTTCATTGTCAATTCTGAATAGTTTAAAGAAAACTGGACAAACTGAACCACAAGGCAATCCATGCGATGTCACCAAAAAGATTATATGTCTCTTACTAACTTGACCTCAAAGTTTTACATATTGAATATCCATTCTGCCGGAGGTTTCTTCCTGTTAAAAGGAAGTTTTTCCCAGCTGTGATTGGTGTGATTATCCACTGAGTCACAAATGAACCTAATATGTATAGGGTGTATATTAGCTGTAACTGTGGGATGAAGGCAAGAGGACACAAAGGCTCAAAAAGAGCATAAAATCTCCACACAGCAAGGCCCCAGCTGGCTGATAGATTTGAGCCCAGAACCTTGTTGAGTGAGGTGCTAACCATGCTAACCACTGCACCACTGTGCTGCCCAGTTAGTTCAAATTATCTTGTGGTCAAAACACAACTTCTAAAAACTTCTGACATCTCAGATTTCACACTCAGCATCTAAGCCATTTTTTTAACATATGAGATGACTAAATGCAGGTCAGCAACAGAGCCATAATTAAGCCCTATTTAGATTAGCACTTTGCTCTTTTAGATTGCAGATAAAAGCAAATTCATCAATTTTGCTAAGGAAACAAATGCCAAATGCCTGCATGCAGAGTAGCCCAACACTAAACACACCCCCTCCAATTCCTTCTCTCCAGGCAGAGAAATGGCTGTGTCATTACAGGAAGATAGCTGTGACTAAGACTATTAGCTAATTGATAGGCTGACTGTGTTGGCTGTAGCTGTCCATCCAGGCTGACACAACAAAACCCACACACCCGGCATCTGCAATAATCATTTCAGACGCGGAGACTTCCAGCAAAAAAAAAGAAAAAAAAAAGTGGTCCTTTTTTTTCTCTGCAGAAAAGAAAAGAAAAGAAAATCACCTCAAAGAGGATATCATTTTATAATATTTATGTGTAGCACAATGATTCTGAGAGTACATCTAAACTTAAAGCTCAGTGGACAAAAAAAATTGCTGAAAAGGCAAACCTGTTTTCACAAGCTAAAATGTGAGTGTGCTCTAATGGAAACAGTGCAGATGAAATAGCCAAATAAACCATCCTCTCACTGACCTCTGCTGGGATAGAGCCAAAATCCTCCACCTTTGAGTCCCCAGTTTGATTTACAGCACCACCACTGTAATAGTATAAAAAGTGGAAGTGGAAAGTTGTTTATACAGGTAACAACGTAGGAGGCAGGCCACTGTCTTAAAGGACCAGCCTGTAGGATTTAGCAGAAATGGAAACTACTATGGTGGGTCACTATAGGCAGATCTACATGGCCCCCAGTGAGTTGTCCAGTACTGGTAAGAAAGCTGCCCAGACAGAGAGAGGCCCACAGTGGGGTCTATTGCTGCAGTGTATTCACAGCATGCCCAACAGTGTGGTGCCCAGGTGTGCCCCAAGGTCCATTACCGCCACCAGCTTGTATGATGTTTGGGTCAGAATGTTGAACAAAAAAACCAAAAACACCACCTGTGTGAGTGGGGCAAATCCACACTTGTCTGATGTGGGCCCCAAATGGATGCGCTCACACAGAACCCACAGCAGTTTTGTCCTTTTGGGCCCCTATATGGGATTGCTATGGAGCAGCCAACTATGGGTTGCCGACAGAAAGGAGCTCTGAAGCCCACTGTGGGTTTTCCCTGGCCACACATCCCCACAGTTCACTTGAAGTGACCCACAGTGTGGCCACACAGACATGTTTCCTGGGGAGCACTGTTGCCTCATAGTCAAACTCACTTAAATCACCTTCAGTTTGAATTTCATCAAGTCATCTTGACCATGACTATGTGCCTAAAGGCATTAAATTGCTGCCCCGTGATTGGCTGATCAGAGAAGTTGAACAATAAAGTGACAGTTTCAGCTTTTTATTTTTTTACAGAAGGCAGAGCTGAGACCTTCAAAAACAATGTGAGAAGTGAGCCAAAGCAACTGTGGAAAAACTATAAATTTTGAATCAAAAATGCATGACAGATGGAGTCACATGGCACGGTTTGTTGTTTCCATATTGTAGGACGGCGTGTATTAATGCGTGAAGTACATGTATTTTCCTCTGTGTGTTTTGAAAGACGATATTTGTTTAAACTGCTGTCTTGTGCACTGTTTAATCCTCAGAGAGCGTGTACGCCCTCCCAGTGGACTTCTCCTCATTAAAATAAAGGACGAATCAATGATTTCCAAACCTTCTATTTATTTGGGGAAGGAAATTGCTGAGGTTTCATGCTTTCTCTGCAGAAAAACTATAAAGCCTCTGCTGCAGATTACAAACCTTAGATCTTACACCTGAAATCTTCCTATTGTAGCAGCCAAATGTGATTGATGGAACTGGTTTATCTTGGACTGATGGTGAAAATATGGAGCTTTTATTTTATTTTATGTTTTATTTTTGCTGCTGTACCATTTACAGCATGAATGATAAGCTGCTAATAATTAAGATTTTAAAAAGTGTTATCAGCTTTAGCATTTGCAGTACATGAAGTCTAAAGTTGCTGTGTTTGCATCTAATGACAGAGTGAATGGCAGTGAGAGTTTGTGTTGATTCAGCATGGATGGATACTGTGATGGTCCTCTGCTGACACTTTGTGGTTGCATAAGGTTTTGCAAATAGGTGCAAAAACCTAAAAACAGGGTCCTGCTAGTGTAGAGAGCAATCAGCTCTGTTTCACATGTAATGAATTTCCTTTTCTCTGGTTTCTCTGCTGCCTTCGTTTGTATTTCTCCCTTTCTTTTTACTACATCACCATCTTTCTTCTTCTTTCTTTTCATCTTTTCATGTGTAAAAGTGCTGCAGGGTCAACATGTTTTCTGTGATGTGACAGCTTTCACACTTTTGACTGAGAATTTCATCTTCATGAAAACATTTGGATTTTTTTATCGCATAAAATATGTAAACATATAACTTTGCGCTACGGTGTGTTGTGAGAGATAAGAAGCTTTAAACTCACTAGAACATTATTTTGTGTTTAACTGGGTACTGTTTGCTTTTGTATTAAATGTGATATTAAAAAACATTAATCAAAATTCAAGTATTCACTATTATAACATAAGAACTAAACAATCATACGGCACAAAGAGTCTCACTGTTACACCTCTGCTTTTAAGAACAATCATGTTTTTAGTCAGAAAAAATAGTCATTTCTGATAGCTACTGTCTCACCCAGAAACCTCTCAGCAAATTAGCAGAAACAACTACAGAGGCCCAATAAATTCCACTTTAACAGTTGACTCAGCTTTTATTAAATACTTACTTCTCTGGTTTCACCTGTTAGCAAACCAGACCTAACTCATATGAGCAAAATTGTGACTAACACAAGAACTACTGGAAGTAGCAGTAAAGTTGTGCACACATTCAAGTCAGAATTATAATCTCACACGACTGTAACATGAGCCTATGGAGGCATGGGGCACACGACACAGGAGCTCTAGAACCCCTCCTCCAAGATTGGGGGTGAGTGGAGCCCTCTAGTGGGTCGCCACAAGCCCTGACTTTGCTGCCTCCCTCAGCACATCCAGACACAGCCCACTGCAACAGCTCTGAACCCTTGGAAGGGTTTTTCTTCCCTAAATCGTATCCATTGTGTGGGCATGGAGCCCATCTACGTCAGAGTATGTGTCAGCGTGACGCGCGCGCGCACACACACACACACACACACACACACACACACACACACACACACACACACACACATGTCTGGTTTGCTATCCTCGTGGGGACATCCCATTGACATAATGCTTTCCCTAGCCCCTTACCCTAACCCTAACCATTAAAAATGAATGCCTAACCCTAACCCTTACCCTAAACCTAACCATAACCTAATTGTAACCCTGACAGTAAAACCGCATTTTGAGTGTGAAAATTGCTTTCAACCCCGAGGGGACCTGGATTTTGGTCCCCACGGTGCAGAAAGTCCCCACCAGGATAGTAAAAGTCAGATTTTGGTCCCCACCAGGATAGTACGAACCCGTACACACATACACACACACACACACACACACACACACACACACACATTTTGGTCCCCACGGTGCAGAAAGTCCCCACCAGGATAGTAAAAGTCAGATTTTGGTCCCCTCCAGGATAGTACGAACCCGTACACACACACACACACACAGGAGCTGTGATTTATTCTTCTGGACACATAAAATCAAACACACACGTCACTGATAACGACTTCACACTTCACCACCACGGGCACAAGAGGGCAGCAGCTTCCCACTTGAGTACTCCATCACCTACTCCTCATGCCAGAGTACACTCCCTCTTGTGTTTCTGAGTGGCTGTCAGTCAAAGGAACATCAGCCCTTTGATCAAACTGACTTGCTAGTGCGGTTCAGGCTGCGTGTGTCTCTGGACATTGGCAGGTCGAGGTAGAGTGAAGGATAGACAGTGGGGTGAGTCACTGAGGGTTTGGATGTTGGTTATATAAACAGAAACAGAAGGAGAGGGGCAGACTGAGACAGAGAGGTGAAGGCATGTATGAGTCCCGTTCCACTACTGAACCTTTCCCTGGGGAAGGGGAAGCTTTTTGGGAAAACCTGATTCAATTCACACACACACAATAAAAAATACATGAATAGAAGTTTGATCTAAATAAAGTTGTAGATTGTAATTGTGACAGCATGTTAATTACCTACACTGCAGACATGCTGTTTTGCTTGTAGACTGCGAGAGCTCTAGAGATTATATGCCCAGCGTGAGCTGGAGGTCTTGTGAGGCCGAAGCTGTGAAATCTGGGAGTGCAATCATTTTTCATTGTTTGTAACAACTATGTACAGTAGCACAACCAGACTGTCTTTTCAGATTTCTAAAGCAGTCTTTTATGTATGGTGTTTATGGTTAGTCTTTTATTTCTTCATGTTTTTTTTATTTTTAATTTTAATCGTTTTTAAGATTTAAAAGAAAACCTTTTCAGTAAACAAGCGGATGGTTAAAGAAGGATTCAAGCTATTTAAGTAATTGGTGAACTAGCTTGGTTTGCTGTTCTGGGACATACTGACCCCTGAATATGCATTTGTTAGGAAGCATGAAGTGGAGAAAGTAGTAGCAAGAATCAGCACAGAATAGAACAGGCAGGGACAAAAGATATAACACTGCTTCCAGTCACAGAGGTCCAGATACCTGTCAGTGACTGATAACCACCAGGGTGTGTTCTTTGCATCCACCTAGTCGATGTGTGAAATTAGTTAGAAAGAGGTATATGGTGCTGCACCAAAATGTCCTTGGGATTGCTTTGGTCACAAACAGATTTCAGTAGTTGCCAGTAATTTTTCCTGAAGATCCCGGCTTGTCTGCAAACACTTGCAAACTACGCAGTAAAGACATGATGACACTGTGTGCAAACTGGAAATGGAGACAGCTTTTATTCTGAAGACAAAAGTTTTTGGGTTTTGGGTTGTGTCACACTTTAATGGCAGTCTGAAAGCACTTCGCTCTCTGGTTTCTAGAGTATTTAAAAGTAGAATGGGAGGCAGAGCCTTCAGTTTTCAGGCCCCTCTTCTGTGGAACCAGCTGCTAATTTGGATTCGGGAGACAGACACTATCTCTAATTTTTAGATTAGGCTTTCCTTTTTGCTAAAGCATATAGTTAGGGCTGGATCAGGTGACCCTGAATCCTCCCTTAGTTATACTGCAAAAGGTCTAGGCTGCTGGGGGATTCCCATGATGCATTGAGTATTTCTTCTTCAGTCACCTTTCTCACTCAGTATGTCTTAATACACCCTCTCTGCACTGAATCACACTTGTTATTAATCTCTGGCTCTGTTCCCCAGCATGTCTTTTGTCTTGTCTTCCTTCTCTCACCCCAACCGCTTGCAGCAGATGTCCGCCCCTTCCTGAGCCTGGTTCTGCTGGAGGTTTCGTCCTGTTAAAAGGGAGTTTTTCCTTTCCACTGTTGCCAAAGTGCTTGCTCATAGAGGGTCATATGATTGTTGGGTTTTTCTCTGTATGTAATATTGTAGGGTCTACCTTACAATAAGCGCCTTGAGGTGACTGTTGTGGTTGTATAAATAAAAGAAAATTGAATTTTTCAAGTTTCACTACAGCTTCCAGAATAAATGGTGAGTATTTGGTGTCTTCTATGAAAACTATGTGCAGCTGTAGCAATCTGCTAACGATCAAAGCAATCACAATGAGGTTTTTGGTGCAGCAACCTCGTGACCGATTTTGTTCAGGGACAGCCTTTAACCTTCAGTAATCACTCACCAACCGCTTGGGAAAAATACATTTTTTCCAAGCAACTCGGGTTGCCAGAGGCTTACCAGCTGATCTCTAGACCTGTGTGACTGAAGCTTAAGTCAGATGCAGCAGCTTTACAGTTGCAAAAGTGAAGTTTTGCAACTGTGAGTGGACTAAGCCCTCTTTTGTTAAAATCTAATATATTTAACATGTGTGAAAAATTGATGTTGGTCAAATAAGAGATTTTATGTAGCCTGTAGTCCTAAATGCTTCTTAAGAGACACAGAAAAACACTAAAGTAATTTACAAATAATCAGAATTTCCAACTTGGGAATTGTCCGGCCTTTTTACAACTGAAAGGGATGCAGGCAGTCAGTGTATTGAATTGTGAAAACGCTTTAAAGTAATGATTAAAATACAACTCACACAGCTTGTTTCATTAGAAGTAGCTGCTGAACTGTGGAAAGTACTTTTAATAACCTTGGTTGGAGACAAATGTCATTAATGTCTTTTATAGACATTCAGTGACATCACATGAGCACCAAAAAACATCAGATCAAATCAGAACACAAATCCACAAACTGATAGTAAGGGGAGAGGAAAAAAATAGAAAAAAACTGTTAGATAAATGAGCACTGAGAAGTGATAAATCAGATGAAATGTAAAAGGGGAGGGAAGGAAGGAAAAAGGAGCAAAAGACTGGATAGAGAAGGACTGATGGATGAATGGAAAAAGGTGACGTAGAAGAAAAAAATAGGGGTAAAAATTAAAATGAATGATGTGCACTCTCCAGTCAGAAGTGCAGCTGGCAGCAGAGTGGTGTCGTCAAGCCAGCGTAACAAACTGACTGATGTTGGCACTAATACAACTCAACAGAAAGCCAGCCGCTGAAGGAGAGACAGGGATGGGGAGGTACATCTGACTTTTTTCCCTTCTTTATAAAACCCATCCACAATCTGCCCCTCAAATAACCCCGTCTCCAAAACATCAAACCTCTGCTCTTTGCTGTTTTATCAAATATGTTTTGGAGGAATTATCGTCCTGATCATACTCACTGGTGGCATTGAAAGGATTCAGGTTATAATGTGTTTGATTTTTATGCCATTAAAGAAGTCTCATGGAGGTGACTGTGTCTGTCTTAGTTGCAACAAACAACTCAGTTTTGCTAATCCAAAAGCCCAAATCTGCGCTGGTGTAAATTAATATCTTATGTCCTTCTTTTATCTGCAACATGAATGCAGCGAGGATAAAGGAGTGCTTTGGCTGTGGTATGTCTGTAGCTTTCATACATGACGATCAACTACCATAGCATACTCCAACCAGCGATAAAACTCAAAATGTTGTGTAATCGATAAAAACTTGTTACATATTGCTCTTTTTCACTTAGCCCTAGTTTGATTTTAAACAAACTGGATTTTTTTTTACATGTTTTTGCCTGTGAATGTTGCACACATATGCTAGCTTGAATTTTAAGCTAGTTTTCTCAGTGCTGAATTGCTTCTCTAAATTACATTAAAACGTGAATGAACAAAAGGAAATTGAACTAGAGACCAGTCAGCTACTCCTTGGCAACAACCAGTCATGATGGAATAGCATGTATTCCCTGACTGGTTGTGAGAAGATGCTGGCTGTCACTGTGAAACTGATTGCTCAAGCTTCATTCATTCTGTTCACTGTTCTGGGACTTCCTGGTGCTTCCAAGCACATATGAAGAACTCATAATGTGGAGAGAGCAACAGCAAGAGCCAACACAGAACAGAACCGGCTGGGATGAAAGATACTTCTTAAAGCCTCGATGACACAGACCTAGAGATCTGTCAGTGACCCCCTGGCATCCTACAATCAACCAACCTCAGCTCAGCAGCCAGACCCTGAACTTCAACAGGTAACAAAGGCAGTGATGAGCAGTCAGGCTTGTAGTCAGGCTTTCATATTGTATCTGTTTCATCATTAGGATAGAGATTCGTGTTGGTATGTGGGACTGCAGCCTATAGGTTTATATTGTTTCAGGTAATTTGATAGAATACAGCAAGTGTAATCTAATGGGTAGTGTAAT
Organism: Pelmatolapia mariae; assembly: GCF_036321145.2. Lineage (NCBI taxonomy): Eukaryota > Metazoa > Chordata > Actinopteri > Cichliformes > Cichlidae > Pelmatolapia > Pelmatolapia mariae. The sequence goes on along the minus strand of NC_086232.1, from coordinate 8,613,548 downwards.
GAATTTCTTTTTCTGGCAAATAATTAAGTAATGTACTGCATTACTTTTAAGAATAGCAAGTAATGTGATATTTAATACATTTCTTATGTAACAACTGCAAAACTGGCCAAGAGGTGCTCCCAAAAAACTGTGTCATTGCTTTGGTTACTAGCAGGTTTCCACAGTCCTTCCTAATTTGTGCGCACATGGCAAATTATCTACAAACTACTCATTAAGCAGGTGGTGTATCTGTGAAAGGTGAGGATGCCAAACCGGAAACAGATACCGTTGATTTTCAAAGCAAAAGTTACGCCTTAGTGCTGCAGCTATCACATTTCAAAAGGAGCGGCTTTTACATTGAAAGTGAATGTTGTCCATTTCCAGGAGAAGCAACTTCCAAGTGATCGGAGCAATGGCAAGGAGGTTTTTAGTGCAGCATCCTCTTTGTGACCAATTTTCATCCAGTTACAACCAGCAACCTCCAGCAACCATTTGCCAGCAACCATGGTGAATACACGTTTCCCCTAGCGAGGGGGTCCAGGGGCCAGGGGTCTCTAGGCCTGTGTGACCGAGGCCTCAGCTACATCGAGATGCAGGCAGATTATTAGTATGCTCCTGAAAGAAGAGTGTTCCACCTGAGCACACCATCTCACACACACACACATACACGAAATGATTTATGAGTATGTGTTTGTGGTGTTGGGGTGACAGATTTTGGCATGGTGTTGCAGCTTTGGCGTGAGGGCACTGCAAATAGCTGCCACTAAGGAAAAGGCAGAGAAGAGAAATGAGAAGAAATCTAGGAGGAGAGAGACGGGGCTGGAAACATTTCTGTGCTTAATTATACTTTAATTTTGGTGCTTTGAGCTTCACTGTTAAATCACTTGGATTAGCGCTCCCATTTGTTGTCATTTCCTTTTAAACACAAAATCACTAGAAAAATCACAGAATCTGGCAAAGCTAAGTATTGGCAAACAACAAATGGATACAAACACTGTAACCATGGTTACATGGCTACAGAGAGGCTTATCTGTTCTAAACTGATGCTTCACATAGTACACATAATCAAGATAATCTAAGTTAAAGTTGTCTATGGAGATAAAACTCATTGCATTATTAACGTACCCTACGTTGATTTATAGGTGATAGACGTTTCACTGTATCCATTTTTGGGACAAGTCTCTCGTGTTATCCCCGAACTCTCTGCTGTCTTTACACAGCAGCAGGCAGATGATTTTAATTAGCCATAATTAATGTCACCTACAGAAAATGCAGCACCACAGGTGTCTCTGGTTACAGAATTGCTAAAAATATTATTTTCATGTTGAGATGTGCTGCTGCAATGAACTTTCCTGGGCTGAATGCCTGTTTGATTAATCGATTAAACTGCTTCTTAAGAGATAAACAAACATGATATTCCTACATGAAATTAAAACAAACAGTTGTGTGTGTAAAGGATGTTTTTCAAAGACATAATAATCTGTGTAAGTAAGTTTCTAAACTTTGTTTCCAAAGTTAACAAAATGGCAGAAATGGACTGAAAAAGTTATACAGTGCTATAAGTCTATAAGCCTAAATGTTGAGGTCTTTTCTAATAATTACTTTACATATTCATCTAAATGTTTTCTTTCCTATTTACTGATTAATGCGTGTGAACGAAACAACAGTATGGATACTTTTGCTTAGATGTCTGCTTTTTATGATGGTCAAAGCAAAAACTCACTCCCTATCAAACACTGATCATGATAGCCAGAAATCCTGTCTACTATACTAATGAGGAACACTACAGACTACTCTTTGTCACGTCCCTCTCATCCTGTTAGAAGGACCAACAAGGAGTGCTTGAAGACGTAGAAATTCAGAATAACAACAGTTTTCTGATTAATAGACAGAGAGCTAATCAGAGGAAATTATGATTGTTCTGAGTAATGATTATTGGTGTAGTGGTTAAAACTCTGGACTCTGAATCCTGTGACCTGAATTCCAATTCACTGTCGCATATCCATCAGCTATGAAAAGGAAATACTCATGATATGTGGTCTGATCTTCACCTAGATCACAGTTATAGACTAAATACAAACAGCCTGCTGAGTAATCATTCATTGTGTACTGTTTCTCACGAAAAGATAATAAACTGTAAGTCAAATTTCTTGGGACTTCTACACATAATCTTAACTCTAAATGTCCCATATCTTTATAATGTCCATCTTGATCGGTTCTGATTTTGGAAGTCTTGACATGGGTGTCCATGTCTTAATGCCTTTGTGACAAAAGCAGTCATTTTGGGGGTCATCTCACCCTATATCTAGCACTCTTTTCTGTCACACTGACCTTCTGCATGTCCTTGTCTGTGGTTCCTCTTTCTCTCCTGCTTGAAAGCTGTATATTCATCCAGGATATACACTATCAATATGGTGGCCCCGAGAGGCCAAATGGACTGCAACTTAAGAAGACACCAGCAATAAGAAAAACGCTGCAAAAGCACACAAAACACAACGGAAATAGGAAAAAAATGATTTCCAAAAGCAGAAGGGAAGTGTTTCTGGGGAGACAATAACCCGACGGACCAGTTGCAAGAACCAAAATATGCTAAGAATTGCGGTGGGAGACACTTAAAAGAAGTGGAGGATCTATCGGTTTTGTGAGGAAAGAAAAGATGAGAGGTACGTGTGTTAGCCTAACTATTAGCCTAAAAATCCATCATCAGTATTATATGAATCATGATAAAACACACCTACCATGTTTTGGGTTCCTGCAATTGGTCCATCGGGTTATTGTCTCCCCAGAAACACTTCCCTTGTGTTTTTTCCTATTTCTGTTGTGTTTTGTGTGCTTTTGCAGCGTTTTTCTTATTGCTGGTGTCTTCTTAAGTTGCAGTCCATTTGGCCTCTCAGGGCCACCGTACTATCTCCAAACCATCTAAACTAAGAATGCACCTTGAGAAAAATCAGTTCATACACAGGTAACATTTCCTGCTGGATGAATCTTAATTTTTAACTGTCCAGTTGTCAGTTCTTTTATAAATTCCCTCTCATTCCAGTGACATAAAATTATCTTGAGTTTTAATTTCTAAATCACAATGTGTACCACGACATGGTAGACGCATACTTTAGGTTTATTTAGAAATGAATGATGTCAAGGTTCTTTTATTTTTTTTTATTCCAAAAATAAAAGCTTATCTGATGTTTTAGTGTTTCTTGACAGGTCAGAATATACAACTCTTCCTTCAGACCCTGCCTTTGTGTCTTTTTGCCTTGTGTTTTCAAACCACAGACTTTCTCAACAAGCCGTGACCTTAAACAATGTCAGAGCCTAAAAAAACATGTACAGTAACGGAGTGCTAGTGACAGCCAACAGTAAGAGGGGTCTGGCCAGGGCAGTGTCTCAGCTGACTTTCAAAGCTGGCTTTGGAGAAAAAACAATGCTTTATTGTGCTGGAAAAATTAAATTAAAATAGCATATCATGAATAAACATAAATATTAGATAATTAGCTAAACTTAGCTATATGAATAGCTTTAAGGCCTCATGATTTGTCTTTACCCTCTGCTTTGTTGATCCACTAAGTTTTTCTTAAGTCACCATAATATAGGTCAGGATTTAGCTCATTTAGCTCATCAGTGTCCACTAAACATTTGATAAAAGTGCAAATTAAGACCAAAAATTACAGATATGTGGCATATTTATAAACCTTACATGGGTAAAATAGCTTGGTTGGTAAAATTGGTTAGATGTATGACTTATTAATAATTATAATAACTATCCATAGAGATCAAAAGTGTATCAGGCTTTAAATGTGGTTTTTAACATTGTAAAGCTGGACATTTTAACATGGGACTGACCCCTACAGTTTTTGCCTGAATGCTGAATTCATCTTTCAGCCCCTACGATTGCCCCTTGGGATCAATAGGCTTTTGGGGCCAGCACTAAGTGACTATTCCAGGAATTGCAGTTTCTGGTCTGTGTGTGTAACACAGCTGTAGACTGACACAGCTGTGTTAAAATTCAACCATGTCTGTTTCTATTCAGAGCTCACATATATTTTTCTGTCTATTTCTCTGTTTCTCTTGCTGTTGCTGGTTTTTATTCAATTGAGGAGTGTCATTTGAATGACTTTATCTTTTTTTTTTGGCAACACATAGAACTCGGTATTGTGCCAAAAATGAACTCACTTAACTGAACTGATGCCAAAGACAGCGAGCCAGCAGACAGGTGATGCACCAGAAGCAGTAAACACGCTCTCAGTCACCATTAGAGGGGAGTAATGGCAGAGGATAGATGAGATGATACAGCTGTTGGTCCTGTTGCATTACTTGCCATTCGGGTGTGATCAGCTAGTAGACGTGCGCTACCTCTGAGACTGGCATTAAAAGAGATGGAGTGACAGACACACAGCACCAGAGGGTAACAAAATCTATCCTGCCCATCGGCAATCTTTCCATCCACAGATCTACTGCGTGACAGGGTAAGTGGGGCTTTAACCTGTCATGTCTAATAAAAATCAGCTTCGCCCCCTCAGGCTTCGCTGACACACCTGGTCTGATCTGCAACTGGGTCAGCAGCTGTCTGCCTGCCCATCGTTCTGCCTGTTTGTCTGTCAAAAAAACAAAAAACCCAAAAAGGCAGAATAAGACCCTGTCTGTCACCGCTCTCTGCCTCTATTACAGATCTCAGTACTTGGCTGGCTCAAGGACATGTGATGGAAAAAGGAAACTTTTGCCTTATGGGTGGTAAGAAGGTCAGGTCAGGTAATGATTAGAGTAACTGCTTTGAATTATTATCTGCCATGTGGTAAAGATCTTTGTAATTTTGCAACTTCTATGATCTTTGGTTTGTGTTGTATTTTTAGCTTTTCCTTTGTCCTGGCGATCATGGGTATTTGGTGTTTTCACTTCACTCCCTTGTTCCTTTTCCCATCCGTGTAATTATCTTGATTGAGCTCACTTGTGCCTTGTTACTCCTGTCCCTGGTGTGGGTATCTAATTTGTGTCGTTCCTCTGACGTTTTTAGGTTTCTATGTCTTTCCCCATGTTTCCCTCGTATTGAGATTAATTTCATGTTACAGCTGGGCAGTACTTTTTGTTCTCTCTAAATTCTCATTAAAGATCTTTTTTTCTGATTTGAGTGTCATCCTTTCACCAATCCATAAACACGTTCTAGCCACTGTGACAAAAGAGTCTGCATGTACATGTGGCAACTGCACTTGCTTTCATTTCACTGATTGCTTCTTCTCTGAAGGTGTTACTCAGTCAAATCAGCTGCTGCAGGATTTGATTGCAAGTAAAACCTGCACACTCTTTTTTTTGCCAGTGACTGCAAGTGAGAGATATGGCACAAGTAGCAAAATTGTAGTGCCAAAGTGCCAGATTTAGTGTAACCAAGATCCCGAAAATCATATAACTGGTTTCTATTATTATTTTAAAAGCATGAATAAAATAAACATAAACCTCTTAATTTATTTCTAGAAAGAAATGCAAAAATTAATATGAACAACCTTGTAAAGAATATGAAATAAATCTTTAGATGTTTTGGTACATGATCAGGCTATACTGGGACAGACAAGATATTCTTCATATCTTGTTTAAGACTTTCCTTTCAAACTGTAGACAGTTATATTTGTTTATGTCTATATAAACAGTAAAAGTTTAGTAGAACTGAAGAAGCTTCTCGGATGAGAGGTGAAACGTCTTCAAGCAACTTAAAGAAGTCCAGACACTTTTCTTTGCAAACTCCTTTGACTACGATGACCTGGATGACTGAGAACCTTCACAGACATAAACAGTAAAAACAATCCCCTCAGTTTGTATGTTTGTATGTATGTATTGTATGTATATAAGAGCTATGTGTCCATCTGGTAACAGATATTTACATTCTATCTTGTTGGCCGAATGACCATTTAATGCATTCCCAGTTTTACTAGTCTTCTCTATCCTTAGTGTAAAATATCTAAATTCTAAGGTTTTACACGTCTTTTTTATTATAGTATTGTCAGCGCTAATTGCATTAATCAAATCATGTGTTTTAAAATGAAAAGTGTAAATACAACCTCATGATTACTTCAAGTTATTGCTGCTAAAGGTGGTTTCTACAATCTGCTGAGACGTGAGGTGTACTTAGTATTTCCACATCCTGCTTTTGCATTTGATTAAGTTTCCAATAAATAAAAAATGATAATATCCAGTACTGTGCAAAATTCTTGAGGCACCCCTTATTTCTTTAAATGTTGCTTCCAAGGACTTTATTTTAATTTTTAAAAAAGTGGTCTTAAACAATAATTCTCCAGGCTTTCTGAAGAGCTTTCAGGCCTTGCCTTTTCAGTCCAGTCCTGATACCTGACCAGAAATCTTTGGTTGTTTCTTTGTTTGTTTAGTCATTTAACACTGACACATGAATCATTCAAGCATTAAAAAGCCTCCTAACCCAAAGGATGATTTGGTGTTGTGGCAGACATGACAGACAATTTAGGAAAGAACAAATTTTAAACTGTATTGTTAGGAAGCTTGTTTTTAGCAGTCTGTTGCAAAAACAGATAATTTGTTCACATTTCTTTAGCTGAGTCTACAAAAAATACCAAAGATCAGACAGTCTGACAGGCATAAAATAGTATTTTTTCACCAACAAGGTGATTTCCAAAGTGCTGGTGTAGCTCACCATGGTGGCAGTATACATCATTAGAAATTTGAGGAATCTGGACAAGTGGACAACAAAAGAAGTGGAAGGTCCGAAAGAAACTACCTACATGTCCTTAAGAAATAGGAAAACAGATCCACTAAAGACCTGACACAGGACCTTTATTGATGTCTCTGACCATTCAGTTGATCACTGTTCATTGAAGCCTGATTTTTAATGGTATCAGTGGAAGGAAAACATCAAAAAGCCTTTTTTAAGGAAGAGAAAAAGGAAGAAAAGGCTAATGTATGCCAAATTACACAAGAGCTGGACTAAAAATCGGTGGCAACTAGTCTTATGGAGTGATGAATCCTAATGTGGAATTTCTGGTTCAAATCTTTGTCGACGTGTACAGTGGAGGTAAGGAGAGAGGCACAACAGTGAGTGTTTACAGCCATCTACAACGTGACACCATCTAGGAAGCATCAGATTTGCAACAGCTTCATTTTTCACTATGACAGTGATCTCAACTACACCGCCAATCCAGTAAAACCATATCTGGACTGAAAAACACACAGTGGAAAACTATCAGTCATGGACTGAACTCCCCATAGCCAAGACACGAATATCATTGAACTACTGTGGGATCATTTTGACAGAAAACAGAACAGAAGGTAGCCAACATCAAAAGAAGCATGAAGAACTGAAGATTACTTAAAGAAATGACAAGAAAACTTGTCTAATTGAGCTCAGACTGTGTTAAAGAATAAAGGTGGTCCTATTTATATTGACATTCAAACTCATTAGAATTGTGCAAACTGTTGTTGCCTTGCATGTTGTTTCCATCTATGATTGCACATATTTCAATATATCGCTGGAACTATTTCCAATTTTCCCACCAAAATATAAAGAAATTAGGAAATATTTAGGATTGATACACAATATCATGTGTTGTTGTTCATCTGAGCTCATATTTACCCAATTTTATGACCTATTAATGACCAGATGATTTTTTATTATGTCCAGATATATGAAACCTTAGAACTGAAAGAGAGTCTATTTTCTTTTTCATGATTGTAGGATTGTATGAATGTTAATCACATGGTGAAAAAATAATTAAAGTGCTTCACCATCCAGAAGTTATTAACCACACACATAATTATAAATAATTATAGAACTGGGACCTTCATAAGACAGATCCTCAATATGATTAATGCAGTTAGCACTGAGAATAGTAAATATGTATTCTGGATTTTCCATCTCTCTAGATAACATGTGCAGAGTTCTGTGTTAGGTAGGTAATAGATAAGCTGTGTTTTTCACGTGCAGGTGTGCAGAATATTAAAAAAAATGTCTCTATGGAAAGCAGGATGAGGGTGGGAGGCAGGCATGGAAAGACATGAACAGAGGGAAACGCTGATTACCTGATTCCACACCTCAGTTACTATCAGTGTTATTAGGTACATTATGTTTTAAGCTCTACATTTGTTCCCAGAAACAGGACATAAAACACTGGGCTCTTAAATTAATGCTTGAGCCAGTCAACATAATAAATTATGGCATATTAACTTACGGTTTGAGTACTGCATACTACGAAAGTCAGAGTTACAAAATAGTCAAGTATGGCCAGTTCTGCAGCCACGTAGGCATGCTGTTTGTTAACGGTTCAAAGCGTCATTCAAAAGATATAAAACTAGTTAAGCAGTGGCAAGGGTCAGGTTCATGTTACCAGCTTTCAGGAGTCAAGGACTTTCAGCTAGGACCTTCTTCACTGACAGTGTGAACAGCATGATACTCGGATAGAATAGGCTAATTATGGCTGATTAGTGCCAAATGCAAAAAACAAGGTGTATTTTCAATCAAAAGTCAAAGGTCTTAACCTTTGGACACTAAAAAAGTAAATAATACAAGTCCTGAACAGCAATTTTAGTTACTATTCTTAAAATATTCTTTTTAACAGAACCCCCAGCTCTGGGTTCAGTTTTGTCATATTTGAGTTTGTAATTCAGTGAAACACAGGCCAGCCAAGACTGATGGGTAAAGTGGTTTTTAAAGCTTGTCACACCAGAATGATAGAAAAAAATGATTATTTTTAGACACATAAGAAAATTACTTATATTGAAAAATATAGTGTAATTGTTTTCCCAGGAGGAACCCTGAGAAAAGTTCAAGATTAACTTAAACGAAGAAAAATGTCCTCCCAGTTCACAACCTATTTTGATCTCAGAACATAAGCTTTACTCACTCCCATTGTTTCCTCCTGGCCTGTGGTGTGTTGTGCAGCTTGTGCGCCTGGTGTGCCAAGATGACATCCCGGTGATCCACCAGTCCTCCCCTCCGGCGAATCAGTGGAACTGTGGGATCATTGTTGCTGGTAACGAGGGACATGGAGTCCCGGCTGGAGAGACGCCCGTAGCTGTCACCTCCACCACTGAAGGGCACTTCGCTGTAATGCTCCACCTGAACGTCATACACAGTATGATAGTATGTGGGGTTGGGGCCCACGCTGCTCCCGCTGATTGGTGGCGGGTGGCAGCGTAGTGGCCGGTGAAGGCCCTGAGAGGAAGAGGAACAGGATGAAGTCTGAGGCCACAACCCCGAACCACCATGGTCCTGATAGAGGGGGGACAGCATGGAGCTGGAGGAAAAGGGTCGAAAGAAAGGGAAAAGAGAGACAGAAGAGAGACATTTAATAATCAAAAGAACGTTCACTATAAAGCTGCAACAGTGAACCCAGAAAATTGAATGCAATATATTTATTCCATCATTTTTCATTGTTCAAAGAAAAATTCAAATCTTTCCAAAAATGCCAAATTAGAGCAGAAACTCCATTGATCAGAAAATCTTGTATGGGCAAGCCTGAGCCTGGTGCTGTCACAAACTACAGACAACAAATGCAGTGGAGGGGAGTGGAGGAGAAATGCACAGTGCATCTGAGGAGATCTTGTCCCACAGCAGCCGGAGTCTACAGCAGCAAAACTAAGGGATGGCTCAGGGCCACTTGATCCAGCCTTAACTGTAACCTGTATCAAAAAGGGAAGCCAAATTTAAAACCAGAAATGTGTCTGTGTCCCAAACCCAACTGCTGGTTCCAGTTGAGGACCCCAATACCTTGAAGGCTTTATCCTCCCATTCACTCTAGCAAATACAAGTAAACCTTCAGTCTGAACTCTACTGGGACAGGATGTTGCTATGAGATTGAAGAGATGAGGGAGAAGATATGAAAGGTCCTTAGAGTTCAAGATTTTACATATAAGTAAAAGAATTTATGTGTGTTGTGGAGCCAACAAAGAGAAGCTAAGATGGGAGAAATATGGTCTTTATTGTCACTGATGGTAATCTAGTTACTCTGTTTTTAGGGTAACCTGATAATAAGGAGCTACAGCAGTCCAGCTTAAAAGTAACAAGCAATGAACTTTGTGGAGGTTAAAAAAGATCTATCATATATGTGTATCTATAAGGTACATAAGCAATACCAGAACAATAAACAATAAATGAAACAATATCAAAATATACTGAATATCAAAACAGATTATTTTTTGATTATTTAAGGAAACAAACAGAAATTACCACTAATTATTCCGCACTACATTCCTGACCTGCACTGAGTTCAGTAAGAGTATGAGATTAAGAGATTGCTCAAAACAAAGAGTCTCAAGAGAATTACGATGTCTGTGAATGTAGGCATCTGGCACTATGAGAATATACTGTGATACTTAAAAAGGAGTAGTAAAAGCTGATTAACAACATTGCTAAGTAACTGTTTCACTTTCAACATATACGTGTGATTTGCAGCTATTACGTGATTTGAATATCATAGGAAACTGTTTGGTTTTTTTTTTTTTTCAAAACCAATAATTAGACAAGCAAAAGCACTTCATGCAGAGACTGGCCAGCTGTGCGGAGGCGTGAAAGTAGGCAGTATACTACTTGTCATTATCACTGTCACTTACCATGAACAAAACTGATTGCAAAATCATGAACCCTTCAAGGACAAAAAAAATGTCCAAAATTGAGAGCTGTTTGTACCTGCTATGCAATTCACTGTGCAGAGAGAACAAAGACACACACACAATCGACTACTGGGATATGATCACTTTCTTTTTTTAAATCTTGCTTTTCATGTGGCCATTAAAAATGGGTAGAAACTTGTATTTCTTGGTCAGACAACATGTCACATGTCCAGGCATTTTTCAAACAAAGGCTAAATTTTATAGAATTAATAGAAAACAGAAGAACTAGCAGTTCTTGCCTATTTAAATATTGCTTGTGGTACAGCCAAACACTTCTTATCTTCAGAGCCATAAAATGAATTAATTAAGAAAGCAACATCAAAATCAAACATTCAATATTTCTTGATATCTTTTTCTAAGTCAAGTAGTTCTTCTCTAGCTGACTCTATGAGCTGTAACAAAGCTCTACAATCATTCTTTAAATCATGATAAACAATCTGCTGCTCTGCTGCAGGCTCCACCGAATACATTTGCAGCTGCTTTTTTTGTAACTGTGCTCATCAGCTAACATTAGTCCTGAACCCAGAGGTGTAAGGGAACAGTTAAGAGGGTACAGCTCTAACAGCAAAAATGAGCAAAACAATTTCAGAGGTTTCAGAAAAGAACACCTGGGTTGGAGAGAACTTTGCACAACAACTATGAGGCATAAGGGCAACAACAGAGTAGAACGCAGTCAGTAATTTAGAAACAGAACATTTTTATTTAATGACAAATACAAAAGTTTTATTGTTTAGTCTGCAGACAGCAATTACGACACCTACATTAAGGACCAATAGCAATTAGCAGGTTTAGAGTTGTAAAGATGAGCTGGGCACCTAAAGATGACCTCTGTATCCCAAAGTATTCTAGAGTCAAATGTGAGGACGTCTGCCTGTCAGCTAAGGCTTTACCCAAACTTGGTCATACATTAAGACAGTGATCCCAAACACATTAGCAAATCTACGACAGAATAGCTGAAAAAACATGCAGGTGAAAAACTGTGCAAGGACCTTGTGTATAAATGTGTATAAATGAGCCAAAGCTCCTTTGCAATGAACTGAGAGACTGACAACAGTCTCACACAGGAAAGGATTGTGTGAAGTTATTGCTGCTAAAGGTGGTTTTGCAAGCTGCTGAATAATTACATGTACTTAATTTTTGACAGTACTGCAAAAAGTCCTGTGACTCCACATTTTCAGATGACTGTATGTGATTGGACTTCATTTCTGTGTTCCAGTGTGCTTGGCAAAACTGCAACTGGCTTTGGTTGTGCAGCTCTGTTCTTCACACTCTAGGGCTTGTTTCTAATATTAAGGTTTAGCCAGGGGGAAGTAAAATAATGTTTGTTACCCTCAGCAAAGAAGAAAGTAAATAGAAAAAAAAAGTGAGGAAAAAATGAAGAATACAAATCTACAGAGTTAGAGGAGAGCATTAATAAAGCAGGCGATCAATAAAAGTGCAGAGGCCAAACCAAAAGTGAGAGGGATGAAGGGATGGGGAGCAAGAAGGGTGGGTGAGAGGTTTAAGCAGAAACTCTCTTAATGCAACCCCTGCAATGGCGCTAATTTGGCATTTTCATTTTTTACTACACAGTTGCAAAAAAAGAGAAAAAAAATCCCCCTGTTTTTGTGTTTATGTGAGTCTATAAGTGTGTGGATAATGGAAACAGCGTTTTCCCTTACCCATTACCTGCTGACAGTGCATTACGCATTATTTCTTCCTGACATGGTGTAAAGCGAAAACTAATTCACAGAGACAGCAACACACACACACACAGATTTACGTTCACATGCTGCAGGTACAAAGATGAGACATACTGCAATGGTAAGGAGTTTGTTTGGTGATTGAGGACGGGTGTGTTTCTCTCTCTGTGTGTGTGTGTGTGTGTGTGTGTGTATGCTGCAGGGCTTGAATAACACAGGTCTAGTAATATTAGGGGCAGCAGCAGAGAACACACAAAACTGAGGACCATGCACATACCACAGAGCAAGGGCAACCTAGAACTAACAAGGACACCGAGGATTCATGAAGACATGAGCTACAAGAAGCCATTATAGAGGGAGACAGAGAGGGTGATGGACAGGTAAAGATGGGGGAAGAGGGTGCACAGATGAGAAACAAAGTGTGTGTGTGTGTGTGTGTGTGTGTGTGTGTGTGTGTGTGTGTGTGTGTGTGTGTTGGGGGGAGGGGGGCAAAAAGGACAGAAAACAGTGTGACAGAAGTGAAAACAGGAAACCAGAAGTCACCCAAAGGCACTGTGGTGACTGTGGTGGAGAGTGCGCTTTAATGAAAGGTACAGAGGCAGCAAAACAGAGTGGGGAGTGGGAGAGATTAGTGGACATGACAGACGAGTGCAGGAATGACTAATTGTTGAGAGGGAAAGCCAGAGCAGAGCCATGCAGATGAAGCAAAACTCTTTCTCACTTTCACTCGCTGTGTCCCTCTCTTCCTCCCTCAGGGATTGACAAGCAAAGAGTCGAAAGGTTTTGCATTTCTGGTCTTAGCGGGGAACTACTCCAACTCTCCATACTGTACATATCTAGTACAGAAGGCCAGTCTACACTGCCTAACAGTTACAAGCCGTTTACCCACATGGGAAAAATAACATTGCTAAAGGACTTCTAGAAGGAGCTGGAAGCTACAACCGCAACCGCACTCAACTGATGTGATCTTTTACAGATACCCTTTAATGTGGTAAAGATGTGGTGAAAATCAAAGGAGTGCAGGTCTTATACTCTAAAGCTACAATCCTGGCACTTAACTCCAAATCAGACTGGGGACCAGGTATCTAAGATTAGGCATTTTTCTGCAAAACTGACCTCCTTTTTATTTAGGCAAAAGGCATCTTCGGTTGATTGTGGTAATTTGGGCAACCTTTTCTACCATTTGGGTGAATTTCAGTAGAGAAAGCTTAGGCTGGATTGCAAGAAATCAGCTCCCACTCTCACCTGAGTATAATAACCAGGTTTAACAATAGCCTTGAATCTCTTTCTCTCTGAACTCACAATCAGCACAATGATAAGCGAGGACCTCCAGATCAAATGTCATTTGAGAGTATTATAACTACCTTCTTTCACTGTGCAGATTAATTATCACTTATGCATCAAAAACAAAACAAAACATGGAGACTTGAAATATGTCCGATAAATTTGACTTCTATAAAGTAAACACCATCTTTTCTATTACATGGTTTGCTGCAGTCTGAGCAAAGCCTAATCCTCTACATGTGACAGTCCGCTGTCGTGTGAACACGCACAGTAACTTTTCTGAATGCCTAATAAATTAAATAATGAAGCTGTTCTGTTTCTCAGAAATGAAACGGTTCGTTTGGATGAAGGTATTCAGCTAGCTGTTATCACACAGCTAACTGAATACGTTCATTCATCCTGCTGACTGCTGATATGCTGACGTTAGAACTATAGTTTCCAACAAAAAGCAACAGTCAAATGAGCAGCAAGACTTATCTCACTCAATTAAACATGACTCACCCTGCAAACAACTTGTTTACGTGGTTCAATTCAAAGTCAGCTGTCATGTTTTTCAGTATTTTGTCTCCTCCTTTAAGGGAGCGAAAGTATTACTGATTAGAACCACAGTTTGCTTTGCCTTGCCACGTAAGCAGGCACAAAGCTCCTGCAGAAACTGAGTAAAAATTAAAGAGGCATAGATTTGGTGGATTTGAGAAGAATAGAGAAGAAAACAATGCCTCAGAGTCTTGGGAAAGCTGTTTACCTGAATCTCAGGACTGTCTCTGGCTCTGGAAAGGCAAAGTAGACACGTACAGCATTTGTATCGATACTTTACATCTGGTTTAAATCTATAAATATGGTACAGATTTTCGACCAGATTTATATCCACATTTTTATTTTTAGAGACTTAGATGAAGAACAGTTCATCTAGTGTGTAAAGTGATATTTACAACATGGGGGTGTTTATTTCACAACAAGACCAATGTCTATTCATTCTACTCTTATCCACTTCAGGGTTGCAGGAGCCTATCCAGTCTTTTATAATGTAGGGGGAGAGGTGAGGTGCATCCAACCAATTCACACCTACAGCCAAGTGTTAGAATCCCCAATGAACCTAATGCATGGATATGTTTGGACTTTGGGAAGAAGCCAGAGAGAACCCACACAAGCACAGGAATCACATGTAAACTCCAAACAGAAAGGCCACAGCCTGGATTTGAACCCTTCTCGCTTTGAGCTAAAAGTGCAAACTATACAACCACCATGCTTTTATATTATCATTGTACTTAATCTTAAAGTAATTTTTGTTTGTAGGAAAAACAGATAATCTCTGAATGGGATGCATTCAGTCTACTGACGTTAGTCAGTGTCAGTAACAGTGCATGTATATATTTATATTACACACCCTCCATAGAAACTTTAAAAAAAAACATGACGTCAGAGCAGCTAAATAAAACCCAAGTGATTAATTATTTCAAAATTAAATTGTCCCACCACAGGAAATTAAATAACAGCAAGAAGGTAGAGTCACGTTGAATTGAAAGGCCATTCAGTTTAACAAAGGCTAGGGCAGGGCAATAATTTAATATCATCATTAATCATATGCCCATAAAAATGTATGACAAAATTCTTATTTGGTTAACAACATTTGTCAGTCATAAACAGACCAGACAGCCCCATTGCTCAGTCCATCACTCATTCAGCGGGGATAAAAGTGATGCAGCTTGCCATTTAGCAGCCTAACACAGCTTACAGAGCCTGACTGCTGCTGACCTGCTTCTGCTCCCCCACCAAAAAAACAAAAAACAAAACAAAAAACTGACCTCTGAGGTCACAGCTTCCTGACTGTTGCATCCATTAAGGCGCAGGTGAATGCTAACACGCCCGACTCTTCCTCCTCTCGCATCAGCTATATGAGGCTATTACAAATCGGAAACTGAGCATACACATTCAGTTCCTTTAACTAAGATTAATTACCCGAATGGTGGCTCTGACTGTGGCCTTGCTGAGTCTGCGTTAAAGCAAAACACCATAAAACAAAAAATTAGAATCATTAAGTAATACTGACATGCTGGTTATTTGGGAAAGAAACTTAAAAAACAAAAGGAACTGTGTTCTCAACTTAGCTGACTATGCGTTTCAGAGGAAGAACGGACACGTTACCCAACAACAAACACACACCATCATCTCAGAGCATTACAAATATCATTTATCTCTCCCCAATGTTTGCATTTCAAACCCATTAAGTTGTTTTGTTTATTCTATCAAAATTTCTCCTGCTAGAAAAGTCTGACAAAGATATCTCGAAGACAGTGAAGATGTACATCAAACCAGCATTGTAGTAACATTTGTGATGTTGATTCAACTTTTATTTTGAAACTCTTTTTAACTATGATTCAATGTCAAGAAAAGATACTAGTACTGATATATGAATACTGGCAATTGCATCTGTATGTGAGCCTCTACAGAGGTAATAGTCGCAATTCCATGTATGCAATAAGGTTATAATAGTTTACCAAGACAAAACAAAGCAATTCACTGTGAAATAGCATTTTAGTCAACTGAAATAAAAAGAAAAAAAAAGTCATGAGAATGCAAACAAACAACTCTGGTGTGCAATAAAACTCTGTCTTCTCAGCTGCAGAAATCTCCCAGGTGGAAACACAGAGAAGTAAAAGCACCGAGCTGAATGAAGTTTGGCTGTTTCTTTTTGGTCGCTGGACTGTTAAAGATTCAGTGTACATTCACAGAGCGTGCGTCTCTTATCCAGACACCTGGATAACAGAAGGGGGTGGGGGTTTGCCTAAGAGCCAAACACACAGGGCATACAAAAATGACATTAGCAATATTCTATGATAGTTATACAAGAAGAATACCCCAACAAATATCTTTGATCAACTGTGTTTTATTTATAAACCAAATCCTATGATGCCCCCATTTTTTTGGATTGAATACATCACAATGACTTGCATGCCAATCAGCCCACCAGCATGGCACTACAGAAAACAAAAGCTTAGATGGAATCATTTGGCTAGGGAAAGCTCAATTAAGTTGTAAACTGTCTCAGTGAGTCACCACACTAGCTCTGGACATGAATAAAACCCACTGGCAACGTGCTGAGAGCCATTATTCTGGTGGTGGAGGTTTTAGTTCAGCTTATAAATTTGAATAGTTGAATTCATTTAAAGACAAACAGAAAAGACATTAAAGTAAATATATATTTTTTTAATCAAAATACAGATATGGAATATGGTTGCTTTTCACAACTGCTCCTTTGAAACCTGCCCATATTTACTTTGGGTTTAATTTCAGCTATCATTAGCCAACTACTACATAAGATCCAGAGCATAGTATCTTGTTTGCTTTCCTGAAACCCAGCACACCCATGACAACAGCATTTTATTTACGTCATACTATTATTGGGAGGACCTACCTGGAAGGGAGGACATGCAGACAAATTAAATCCCAAACAATCACTGGGCATTTTGCATTGAATTGTGAGCATTATGGAGAGAACTGTGAACCTGTACTTGTATAGTAATACAGCTTACAGATAAGCGTGACATTGACAAACAAATAACACATGCAATCAACCCTTTCTAGCTGTTAGTCAAATCTTATTCAAGCCACTAACAGACCTCTAGGATCAGGTGTTTTCTTTGATAATTAAGTGTAGTGTCACATTGAGATCTAAAGACCTCTTCAAGGCTTTCAAGAAAAAAAGGTTGTGGATGCATAAACATGCATTATTTGAAATTAATAATTTAAACCAGTGTCCACCAATTTCAGCAAAAGATGTCTCTAAGAATCCTTGAACACTTTAGCAGGTGGCTTTTGCAACTGCTGGTGTCATAATGCATGAGTGAACAAAGTTGCCCTGCAACAGGAATACACTACCAGTCGAACACACCTTCTTATATAATGTTTTTTTTTATCATGACTATTTACATTGTAGATTCTTACTGAAGCATCAAAACTACGAATGAACACATATGTAATTATGTAGTAAACAAAAAAGTGGGAAATAACTCAAAACATGTTTTATATTTTAGATTCTTTTAAATAGCTTTGATTACTGCTTTGCACACTCTTGGCATTCTCTCGATGAGCTTCATGAGGTCGTCACCTGAAATGGTTTTCCAACAGTCTTGCAGGAGTTCCCAGAGATGCTGAGCACTTGTTGGCCCTTTTGCCTTCACTCTGCAGTCCATCTCATCCCAAACCATCTCCACTGGGTTTAGGTCAGGTGACGGTGGAGGCCAGGCCATCTGACGCAGCACTCCATCACCCTCCTTGTTAGTCAAATAGTCCTTACACAGCCTGGACGGTGTTTGAGGTCATTGTCCTGTTGAAAAATAAATGATGGTCCAACTAAACGCAAACCAGATGGGATGGCATGTGGCTGCAGGATGCTGTGGTAGCCATGCTGGTTCAGTGTGCCTTCAGTTTTGAATAAATCCCCAACAGTGTCACCAGTAAAGCACACCCACAGCATCACACCTCCTCTGCCGTGCTTCACAGTGAGAACCATGCATGTAGAGACCATCCATTCACCTTTTCTCCATCGCACAAAGACACGGCAGGTGGACCAAAGATCTCAAATTTGGGCTCATCAGACCAAAGCACAGATTTCCACTGGTCTAATGTCCACTCCTTGTGTTTCTTGGCTCAAACAAATCTCTTCTGTTTGTTGCTTTTCCTTAGTTGTGGTTTCTTAGCAGCTATTTGACCATAAAGGCCTGATTCATACAGTCTGCTCTGAACAGTTGATGTAGAAATGTGTCTGCTACTGGAACTCTGTGTGGCATTTATCTGAGCTCTAATCTGAGTGGATGTTAACTTGTGATTTCTGAGACCTTTGATTCAGATGAATTTATCCTCAGCAGCAGAGGTGACTCTTGGTCTTCCTTTCCTGGAGCGGTCCTCATGTGAGCCAGTTTTGTCGTAGTGCTTGTTGGTTTTTGTAACTGCACTTGGGGATCCATTCAGAGTTTTAGCAATTTTCCAGACTGACTAACCTTCAGTTCTTACAGTAATGATGGACTGTTGTTTCTCTTTACTTAGCTGATCGGTTCTTTCCATAATATGAATTCTAACAGTTGTCACATAGGACTGTCGGCTGGGTACCAACCTGACTGCTGCGCAACACAACTGATTGTCCCAACCTCATTAAGAAGGCAAGAAATTGCACAAGTGAACAGGGCACACCTGTGACGTGAAGACCACTTCAGGTGACGACATCATGAAGCTCAGCGAGAGAAGGCCAAGGGTTTGCAGTGCTGTCAACAAAGCAAAGGGTGGCTACTTTCAGGAATCGAAACTATAAGAGATATTTAGAGTTATTTATCTTTTTTTTTCTTTGCTGCATAATTCCAAATATCTTTCTTCATACATTTGATGTCTTCAGAATGTATCTACAATGTAGAAAGTTATAAAAATAAAGAAAAAACATGAATGAGAAGGTGTGTCCAAACTTTTGACTGGTGTGTATGTCAGAAAAAGTCTGCTGTCCACCCAAAAAAACTACTGTTTGACAATTAACATACAAGCAAAGATCAAGCCTTTTGAAACAGTGTTCTCTGGACAAACACGGACAGTGGACATGTTTGAGCACAAAAAGAAAAAAAAATGCATCCATCCATTTCTCATCCATTGAGAACATTTACTTGAAAGAGGGGTTGAAACCACTGTCAAACTAATATCAGGGTTGTTTCTACTCAAGTTGTTTCTCCTAAATACTTGTCCAATACTTCCCGCTAAAGCAAATATGAGGTCAACATGTGTGCACTTACACCATATAAATAAAAGTACTGGGCTACCTACATCACATCTACAGTAGCTGCTCAGACATAGAAACTGAAGCTCCAATTCAACAACGCTGTAACTTTACATGGTCTGCAACCTCATGGCAGAGTTGCAGTGGTCCTTAAACACATCCACTTTGCAATAATACCACTTTCTAAGAAATTTAATGAGCTGACTTGTCTTAACAGTGGCATCCTGCAGACTGCAAAGGTTTTACACACCTTTGGCAATGGGAGGAAAACATCTGAATTCAAAGATTAAGCATTGCCCCAATTCTTGTATCCATACAATGTACTTTTACCACTGTAGACTACTACAGCCATGAAATCTTTTGTTCATCATCCATACGAACTGTTTTGAAGCGGATGAGACGTTTATTGGTCAAAATACGTATGACCTTTCTACACCAGTTTATACTTTGTACATTCTTGTTTATCTTTGTTTATCTTTGTTTACTGCATAAGTTGTATATTAATTCTGTGGTGTGTTGACCAATGTTGACTTTTCTGCCTGGCCAGCTTCTGTTTATTGTTACTTTAATTTGACAGCGACAGACTCTGACATCACCCCAGTTTCGTCTAATGGTAATAAAGCAATAAAGCTCCATTCAGTTAAATAAAGCTGACAGACAGACAGACAGATGGAAAACACTGAGATGGACTGATAGATAAAGAGACAGAGGGTCAAGCAGACATGACCCAGAAGCAACAGGCAGGTGTGCAGGTGTGGCATTAGATCTGGTAAACAAGAATGCAAAAATCACACATTCACGCATCTGTCAGAATTCATTTCATTACTACAAAAACACTTCCATATCTGTGAGAGCTAGAAGAAGCCCTGCTCTGTGTGAATGTTCAATAACACTTAAATCTGATTATGTTACTCTGATGTAAAGTTTGAGCCAACACATGCCAAAATAGTAAGGAAAAGCAGAGAAGAGGGACTATCTTTGGCTACAGTAGTACTTTGGAGTGATCCGAATGTAGAGATTTTACATAACTCACTCAAGCGGAAGCAGATTTGACTCAGTATGTTCAATAATAGCCTGGAAAGAAAAAGTCAATGTCTATCATGAGCTCGACTCCTTTAGATAGAGGACTGAGAAATCTGTAGGTTGTATTTTTTTTCTTCAGCATCAGTAAGTGAGCTGTTTGTTCTCCGTATATTGCTGCGAAAGGCTTCCAGCACCTTCTGGTGCTTCCTTTGTGTGAAATCTTGAAATGAAGTTAGGGTTCAATAACAGCATCACTATAAACCGATAAAATTGTTTTTTCTGCAAAATCACTCCAGAGTTTGACATTATTAAATACATTTTAAGTGTTTATTGGGTTCACAGCAACCTAAAAACACCTAAAAAAAAGAAGTTCTTTGTACCTTGTGCAGTGTATTTTTTAAGTTGGTGTGTGAGATAATTTTGGCCTATGCTGTTCTGGGTGCTTCTGCTGTTTTTGAGCAGAACATCCAAAAGGTGAAAATATGTCAGTTGTTTTTAAATTGTTGTTTACTGGACCTAAGTGGCCATAATAGCCATACTAATAATAGCAAAGTACCTAGAATAATCTGTACCACTTTTTTAAATGATGTCACACTATTAACTGCTTAATTCACCATTTATATTTCATTATTCCTCCTTAGTGTGTCATTAATAAATACAGATATGTTTATCTATCTGTTACTGTTATCAGTGCTACTATATTACTGCAGTAATAATCACAGTGATAATCATAACTATTATAAATGTCATACCAAGAAGGAGTAATGATATATAAATGATGAATTAAGCATTTGCTAATAACTTACTTGTACCTTATTACTTAATAGCGTGGGATTATTATAAAGTGCTACCAAAAACTCCAATAGAGGAATTGCCTGGTTTCCTAAAATTAACATCACATTAATTTTTAGAGAAAAAACTCTCTTCCTGTTTAAAGGGAGTTTTTCCTTCCCACTATCGCCAAAGTGCTTGCTCATAGGGGGTCATATGATTGTTGGGTTTTTCTTTATATGTATGATTGTAGGGTCTACCTCACAATATCAAGCACCTTGAGGTGAATGTTGTTGTGATTTGGCGCTGCATAAATAAAACTGAATTAAATTTAATTGAACTGAATTAGTGTTTACTCTTTCATGAACAGCCTACACATAAAACAGGCTTTATTAAGTACAATCCATGGAATTCAGAAGCAATGAAAAATGCAAGGGTGTCAGCCACAGCGGACTGTAAATAAACTGCTTTCCCTCCTCTGTGTGTCTTTTATCAACAGTGACTGAGCAAAAGGCAAACAGTTATTATTGCAGTGAGATGAAGATGCTCCCGGGCCCGTGCAGCTCTCCTCGCTGCTCTCCTTTGAGCCTTGTCTGCCAATCACTTGTCATATCTCATGTGAGACTCTGACAGACATCTGCAGGTCGGATTTTAGCCAAAAGTGGTGGAGTGATTGTGTGGAGAGAAAAAAAACATGGAATCTTTCACACCTATATCTTTTTATGATTTGAAAATGATCTTAGTATATTTTGATATTAAAAAGTATTCTTATTACCCTTATGCTGAAAAATTTGCTCAGTAGTCTTTACAAGCTGGTCCTGATTTCTTTTAACTCACACTGCAGTGTCTCACACAGAATCTAAACAAAGGGAAGCATTGTTCTGTGTGAAGGATATATTCAACCTTAGTTTTTAAATACTATATGAAGCTTTATTTGGAAAATATTACTAGCATAATTTGAATCTAATTTGAGATGCTGTCATTTCACCAAATTACTTATGTGTGAGGAGATATGCTTGACATATAGAAGTACATCAAAAATACAAGCAGAAACCTTCCAAAGGCTGAACTGTCACTTAATAATTTACATGAAATTATTTACATAACACTGTAGGCTATTAATCACTCAGCCCACATTTTCAGCAATTACTATTCATTGTTCAGTTAAATAAAACATTCTTCAATTAAAACACGGAACAGAAACAAGCTCGTCCAAACAGGGCAAATTTTATACTATTCTAATTAATTTATACTAATTAATATTCTAGATTTCGGTATAATTGAAATATGTCAACTTTCATTTAAGATGCTTTTTTTGTTCTGGCAAATGATGCGTGAAGTTAATCTCACGCATCATTTACTCGATGTTTAAAGTGACCTGATGTTCCCGGAGTCAAAATGTTTTGTTAATGTCCACCCTGAGTTAATGCAGCTCTTCTGCGCGGGGATTTAGCGGCTGACCTACCTGTCAGGTGCTCTGCTCTCCAGGGAATACTAAACCTGCGGACTTCTGGGACTCCAGACCCTCCCACCGGGTGTCCGGTGGTCCCGACCTGTTCACCTCTCGGGAGGAGGCGGCTGGAAACCAGTCAGCGGTGCTGGGAGCGGTGGACCGGGGGAGAAGAAGCAGTAACGTATCCACCAACGGAGGGGAGGAAAACTCCATGTTCACATCCAGAACATCCCGACTAAAGTGACGTCCGCCGGGCAGTGAAAGTCAGTGCAACGCGCATTAAAGAGCCCAGATGCGATAATGTTGTTTGAGGACGAACAGGGAAACTGGAGAGCTATGGAGGATATGTTTTTCCAGTCAGTTGTGGTCTGTTCTTCTTAAAAGGACGTTTCGGTCAGTGGGCTGACTGCTCCTCATCCACTACTCTCCCCCTCCCCCCCACCTTCTCTCTCTCTGTCCTCTCTCCTACTATTCAGATCGACTTGATTTATAGGTTGTAGTGTTTTGACGCACTGAGCATGGCTATAATAGCCTGTGATCTGTAAGTACAGACACTTTATTTGTCTTGCATGATCTTCAAATCTGATTGACTTTTACTTATTTTTTATTTTAATTTGTCTATTTAAATTAAATTACTTTTTTATTGTATTTTTTTCTAACCAGGACTGTCGTTGTCTAATTTGATCTTATAAATTCTTTCATTTTCTTCATCCACACTCTTCAGCGGGACTATCCCCTTGATGCTCTGATTGAGGTGTTTATGTCATTCCCCCATCAGCTTTTTCTCATATTTGCTTTGCTGAGAGTCGAAGCAGATAGAGTATCTGTGCACAGGGTTGTACATGGTTAAAACCTATGAGGAACTGGCTTTATTTCATTTTATGATTGTTTCTGATTATAGGCTATAAAGATACAAGTTTCAGATATATGAAAACTATTATTTGCCATGTTAGTTTATTTCACCTTTAAGTGGTCCTCTGTCTCTATTTTTATGTTTTCTGGTCCATTCCCCAGTGTGTCTCCTTAAAATAGAGACAAAGGAGATCATTTTCAGGCAGATTTATAGGTTAAAGCTACAGGACCTATGTTGACTTAGTTTCTCTTTTTTTAGAATTCGGTGTCAAACTGTGCTGCACATGGTAAACCCATGCCATTGCACCGGTAACACTGTGCAGCCTACCATTTGAGTTTTCTGTGCATGTTTGCCCCCCGAGTCTTGGCATTATTCCATGCACAAAGAGTCAGTGCGTGACAGGCTGGTGACGCAGAATACCAACTCAGCATCTTCTCACCCACAGTGCTGGTGTTCCCATCTAACAGCCATAAATGCAGTTTAACCTCATTTGAGGACGCAGAAAGCTGCCAGAGTAACAGAGACTCAGTGGGGTTTCACTGAGCTTTACACGCGTTAACACACATGCACTTTAATGCCTGATCACAGCTCACATGGGCTGTGGTACAGAGACTGCTGCACTATAGAATCTGCAAAGGATACAAGCTAATACAGTAAATAAATATATACTGTGCAAATAGGGACACAGTCTGACAGCCAGGGGTAAAATTCCAGGTTGGAATCTTAGAATTACCCTCACAATAAAAATTTTAGTCTTTGGTGGCTTCAGATTACTTAACTTTATCACCCCATGTTACCACTGTAATCATATCATTCAACATATGAAAATAATGACCAATTTTAAATGTAGCCCCTCATTACGTGTTATTAAGAGAGTGTGCACATATTTGCCTGTCTATTCAAACTTCATGACCTTTGTTATTTATTGGTTTATACAGTCGTAAACTGTTGATATCATACATTTTAACCATTATCCCATTTGAAAATCAAGTCTTTAACCTTGTTAACATGTCAGTGTTGTCTTTTATGTGCTGGAAGACATATCAGTGACGTATGGAGTCTATGTCTTGGCTCAGCATGGCACGTTGGAACTGCAGCATGCAAATGATGGGCTCAAAAACCACATTCGGTTGGGACTTGTCAACGTGGTAGCACCAGCAGCACATAATTAACTGGCTCATACTGTAGTCAAACCAAAGACACTTTACAATTTGTTGCCTGCTGCATTTTGCTGTCACTCACAGCAAGTGCAGAAAAACTTGTGAAAACATGTGATCACATTTTTTGCTTAGCTGTAACAGCTGCATCCATGTGTTGTTCAGCATATTCCAGGTAGTGCTGATATTTTCACAAAATTCACAAAATTTTCTCTTCACTCTATTTCTTTTACCAGCAACCTCTCTGTGTTCAGGACAAATTAAGCACTGGGTTTTCTTCAGCTGATTAAGGAAATACTTACTTTGGCAGAGCGGACTGGTTCCACATCTCCCTATAATCGTTAAAATTTGCCCTTCAGTAATAGAGAAAAGAAATGCAAGCAAAGTATATTCAAGTAATAACTTCAGAGCTGTTTATAATTTTGGAAGTCATCCAATCTTTTCCCTGCAATTTACTTCACATTCTTCATTCTTGAAAGCAAACAGTTATTGGAAATGACCTGCTTTACGACACAGGTTTCTAAGGTGGAATGCAGGATTAGCCCATGTCTTCCTGTGTTTGTCAGGGGAATAGCTGCTTAACTAAGCAGAAGAAAGGGTAATGTACTGACTCACTGATATAAAAGCAGTCCAGCAGGGCATGCAGAAATTTTAACATCATCAACACGTCATTTTATGGACCACGTTTTATTCTTATGATAATAATAGTGAGACAATTTTTTTTTGCAGTGGTAAAAAAAAATCAGGGTAGGCCACCTTCCACTTTTTGTGCGTCATTACAAAATATAGTGATTATTCTGTTATTTGAGCTTTAACTCATTTACAGGGAAAATGCAAAATATTTAACTATTTCATTTATAAAGTTACTGTAAATTTAATAACACTCACCTAAACGTTTGTTAATGTTTCATCAGAGATTTGTTCATTTGTGATGCCACTGTGCCCTCTAGTGTTAGACAGACACCTGTCCAGCAGTCTTTTTCGGATCAGATGAGGCAGAGCAAAACAGTGAGATTAGATTTAATTACAATTGCCTCCAGCCAGTCATCCAATGAACTTAAGATCTCCATTCAGTTAAGTGTGGCAGTTTTCAATATCCAAATTATGCAGCCCATTGATCGGGCGCTGACGATAACTGCTAACTCAGCCAAATTCAATATCCTCCCCATGGATCACAAACAACTGGAGCAGATGGAATGGAAAAACTACCAAACTTGCCTCTTTAAGGGCTTCAAAAAACAATTCAGTTAGCAGTTTGACTCAGGACAGAATCAGGGGAAAATCCAATGGATTCTGCTGTAAATGTGGCAGCAAGCCAAGCAGCTCAAGTGCCCACTTGGCATGGCTGTGGTGGAACCAGGCCTGGGGGGACATGAGTTATAAGCCACTAAATCAGTCTCACATCCAGCTGACTCTCCAGCTTCTTGTCTGTCATCAGCACACAAAATGTAGGTGTCTGCATGAGTTGTGCTCAGTGCCCTTGCTGAATGAGACATTGGAGAAGCAAAGACTAAAGGGTGAGTGTGTGTTTGTGTGGAGGTGATTAGCAGATGTAACTGCTCCTCAACAAAGAAGGAAAATTGTACAATCAGAAACAGAAAACTTTGAAGTATACTCTGAGGTCATGTATCTTTATAATACATAGATCTTTATAAGCTGTGGACTGTTTTAACTAGTGCTTCTAAACTGTGGAGAGTAGAGCTAATGTAGGAGATTTGTGGATCACCAGAGGAAGAAAACTGAGTTGAACAAGAAGCACACAAATGGTGCAAACCTCGACCAAGGCAGCTCACTCTCTGGGCAGCATTTAAGTATACGTATCTTTACTCTTTTAAAACCTTCTTTAACAAGTTTATAGTGCAGTAAATGATGTTTACTTCAAATATACAATCATTATGTAGCAGTGGGTAATGGATAAAAGGTACTGATTTGTAAATCAGTGGACATGAATAACTTGGGCTTATTATTTAACAATACTTAAGTATATTTCTAAATAACTAGGCAGCTCATTCGCTCTTCTTGACAATACTTTTTTAAAAATGTAACACATTTTGGGGTCAAGTTGAAAGAAAGGCTGATGTGAAATGTAAAAGTGAGATCAGAAGTCAAATCTGACATGATATTTAGATGCAAACTGTAATGTGATATTTAGAATCTCCATATATCATTCCTTATATGCATAAATGTTGTCAGTACAAACAATGTCAGTAAGAAACATAGTGTTAAACAGCTCTATATAGGATTATTATCAGTTTGAGATTCTGATAAATGTACTGACATTGATGGAGAGGTCACAGGTCAGTTGTGACATGATATTTTAAATCTTTATATGGTACTTTTATATGTTGACACACCACACAAGAATCTGCCTTCTGAATTATAAGGCTGTTTGTTCATTTTTGACCAATAAATCATCAAAATTTTAATGAACTGTTAACATAACCCGACTCCACACCCCTACAAAGCTTGATCAGAATTCCTTCAAAAGATTTCAAGCTATGATATTTACAGATAGAATGACATGGAAGCAAATGCTGTCAAGAACATAACCGAGCTTAGGGTTGTCTGCCTTTTTAATAGTAACATGATAGGTCTTGAGAGGCTCGAGGGAGTTTTTTCCAGTTTATGACTGATTAGAATTTTATGGTCCAAAAGTTCAAAGGTCGAGATCACTTTCACCACCTTCACAAAAGATATTTTTGGCAATAATTTAAAAAATCAATGCAGCTTTAATACCATTACCACATTTTTTGGTAATTGTTCAACACCATACACGTCTGTATGTGTATATTACATAAGACTTGGATACAAATGCATTTGCTGGTGGGAGGAATATAACTGTTCCATGAATTCTAGTTTTAATATAATTGTATGAGTGCTAAAATGTAGTAATCTACCTTAATATTTTCAGTTGCAGTTCAGTTTCATTCTTATTTGTCCTATGTAAGTTAACATTGGGTCAACATTATAATGAAATGTGTATGACAAGACAAAACAAGACACTCAGCATCTAAAAATGTCACCAGATAAATAGCAATGTAAGTTTAAAAACCATGAAAAAAGCATAGAAAAATAAAATTTAAAAAAGCCCTAATGTGTTGGGTGACTATGATACTTGATAATGCTGTGGGCCTCACACACACTCGACAACATCACTTGCCAGTGATGTTGTCTGCCACCTGCACCACTCTGTAGTGATTTCTGACTGTTGGCAAATCAACTCCCATACCAACCTGTCACACAGGCCTTCAACAGGCTCTCGATTGTGCTCCTGTAGAAGGCTGAGGAAATATTGGGGGTTCATACCAAACTTCCTAAGCCTCCTTAGAAAGTTTAAACAACGACATGCCTTTCTGACCACAGTGTCTGTAAAGGTTCCAGGAGAGGCCCCTGGTAGTGCTCATGTCAAGGAACTTGAAGTTGCTGACCCTTTCAACCTTAACGCCGCTGATGTTTGGAAACAATTCCAGAGCAATGATGGTGATGAATGCAGACCTGTAATCAGTGAAGAGCATTCTTATATACGTATTCCCCTTGTTCAGATGGGTGAGCACAGTGTATATTGCCAACATGATGGCATCATTGATGGGTCTGTTTTTTTGGTAAGGCAAATTGAAGAGGGTCCAACATGTCAGGGATGGAAGAGCAGATGTGTCTTCTTCGTGTTGTCTGGTGCAGGATGGTAGTCTTTAAGACAGGAATGATGGTGGATTCCTTGAAGGATCTGGGGACCAACAACTGCTTAAGGTTGGGTTTTAGAACTTATTGATGATGGTTAGACTTTTGGTTAAGAGGGCTGGGAGAGTTCAGAAAGGCATGTTAGCAGTTGTGGAAAGGGTGAGTGACATGCAGATCCAAGAATGCTCTGTTCAGACAGATTTAGTTTTGGGTGAAGCGTTTGCATCTCCCACTGGAAACTCTACGTCCAAACGTACAGATTTAACTTTCTGGGATTTGCTTACTTGGTTGATTAAGTATGCATCAAAACACTGACATACAGTAACATCCAAATATTCGCAGGAGGATTCAGTAGGACTTCGTGTAATTCACTATGATGGTGAAGCTTTGTGGAATAAAGTAAACCAAACTGTAAATAGGGGAGAGATTAACTTGATAGGAGGTGTCAAAGTCTGTTATTTATTTTGTGACCTGTCAAATGTACCCGAGCGTCACAAAAATGAGATGTATGTTGACATGATTATTTAAGGCCAAGTAAACAATTTAAATGTCATATAAAGCAAATCCTTAACACTTTTCCTCCAGAGTAATAAAAGCCAGCAGATCCTTTTAAAACCGTACAACTTTATTGACAACATCAGTTCATGAACAAGCAAAAGACTTAGAAAAGGTTATAAACAGAAAAAACAAAGAACCCAAGATATTTACCAACCCAAGATATAACAAAAGTCCAAGATATTTTATCTTTCTATCTTGACGTAGAGCTCTCCTTGCTGTCTACCTCTCCTGCTCGTCTGTTTTCTCTCTATTACATTATGTTCTTCTTCGTCTCTGTTTATGCTCATAGGTGGCCGGGGGGATTCAATCAGATGTGCTGTCACCCACTCCTGCATCCACAATTCACTTCTGCTCTCTCCTGAGATTGGCCCTTGGTTACCATGGCGGTGACATTGGCTGTGGGTTCTGGAGGTAGGACATCACAACTGCTGAGATGGACAGCCTGAAGACAGCACAGAAAATGGGATCAAAGCATCATGAAAACTGTGAAATTTAGGTTTTTAAAGGCATGTTAAAATTTTGCACCTTTTTCTGCAAAGGGGAGCTCTTTAAAATGACTCATTGTTACACTGCTTACAAAACAAAAACACACTCCTTGTTGCTTTTAATTGTGTTATTTTGCTGAATACTTGGGGTATTATGAAATGCTGCAGTTGAGCACAGCTAAGAGTAGAATTTGTGCCTGAACCTTTTGAAGCTTCTATGGCGTAAATTCACCCACACACGTGGGACCATTTTCAACTCATAACCTCAATGTCATATTTGCCCTCCACTGTCCATTTATCCTGCATAGCCACTTGGCTTTGTTTAATAACACAAGGATACCAGTGTCCTAAATTTGGCCTTGAACCAGCTTCTACACACACAAGGCTGGTGCCTTTAACTCGTCGTCCGACATTATTTGCCGAGCCAAACATTTTGCATTACTAATCTCTGAGTGCATTAGGTTCATTTTTAATACGACCTCATTCAGACAATGGACAAGGTTTTCCTCATTGCAAATCTGTCTGTGAAGCCTGGACAGGTGCCCTACTGTAGTGCTCTTTTATAGGCAAACGTACCTCCTAGAGGGGTCACACATTTAAAAGCTTTTGGACATTAAAGCTGGCTTGTCTGGACTTGCAGTTGCAGAAAGACACAAGGTCTAAACTCCAATTTCAAAAATGCAAAATCCTGTCCTATAATCTAAACATTTGTTCATTTTACTTGACATTATAACTAAGAACTAACAAAAATAGTTTAAGTTTGTTCCAGTTCAAGCCAAAAAATGTTAATTTTATATCAAATGCCTTTAACATCGATAAATATTAAACAATATACAAAGCACTGCCACACATGCATTGTGTAGTGTGTTTATAGTGCATCCACAGATGGGATGGTACACTCACATGAAGCTGCTCATCATCTGTTTGGTGTCCTCTGAGCTTCGGGAGTTTGCAAAGCTGATGAATGAGCAGTAGACTGCAATCCATGCACACCACTTAAGCTGAAACACAAACACATGAGTCAGCTTTAGACTGTGTTTATGTTCTGACGAGCTTATTAGCTTTTTCACCTTTTAAAAAAAAGGTGAAAAAGTTGCAGGGCTGAAATCTGCTAAAGAAATAGAGGGGCATCTAACAGCACAGCTCCTAAATTGCACTTAACTGGTACATGAAGTACATGAGGAACAATTATGTGGTCTGGAAGTGCTCGTATCACAGAAAGCATACAGAGATGCTTAACACAGCATAACCCATGTGGGGGTTATGCTGTGTTGAGCATCTGTTATCCCATTTGGACAGAGGTCCAAATAGGATAACAGCATTCCAGGAAAAATCTAGTCTGAAGCTAGAAGCTAGACCAAGGGTGGTCCTGAAAATCTGTTTTCAAACAAGCCTCTGAATCACTAAATGCTTAGTTACAGTATTGAGTAGAGAATGGAACAGAAAGAACATGAATCACATAATCAAAATAAGACTCCACAGGGTTTTTATACTGAGGAGCTGGAAGAGAGTAAAGTGTGTTTAATGCCTGCTCCAACTGATTCAGAAAGTTGCATTCTCACACAGGGATGCTTTGAGTAATGTGTACAAAAGTTCAGAGCTTAAGTGCAAATGGGAAAACAGCAAGACAGTACATTTTTAGGTGTTGCCACTGTTTGTACACCATCTTTAAAACACCAAATGCAATCAATCCCAACATTTGCCTAAAATTTAAGATGCTCTTTCTAAAAATTTTGACTTGAATCAAAAATGAGTAAAAATGGCCCGTTGGTGATTGAAAGAAAGTCAATTATAAAAATGTTCTCCTTGGACCTTGAATGAATGACTTCAGCTCCATCGTCTTTTTTTTTTTTTTCCACTCATCGTGTCCTTTGTGGTCACGTCAATAGCTGCTGTTCATCCTTTCATCTAAAAAGGCAGGTTTACCTTTAATCTTCTAAATGGAATGAATGGGACTAAGGTCTATCCTTCCTGGGCAACACATGTTTATGTGGAGACACAAACATGCAGAGAACAAAGGAGATGGAAGTCAGAGTTTTGGTGTGAGGAGGGCTCTGTGTGTGTGTGTGTGTGTGTTGGTCACCTTGAGCATAAGTCCACACATGCTGAAGATCATGCCGAGCAGGTTCATGTAGTCAGGTGTGGGGTCCTCCAGTGTCGGGTTGGTCTCTGTGCTGGGAGGTTTGTACCTGTCACAACACAAACGTATTTTAACCAAAGACAACTAAAAGGGAAACTTACTGTTTCTTGGTCACTGTTAAAATCTCTGGTCCTAAGTTTATATAAATAAACACACATTTTACAAGTCATTGCCTAATTTATTGGTACTGGTTGTTTTTTGATTTGCTGCCGTTATCATTTTTCCTACAACAACTTCTTAGTTAACCATTGTACATCTTTATGAAAACTGCTACTGACTGACAGCTAACTCAAAAGAGACCCAGTGACAATCACAATGGTAAATAACGGTTAAACAAAAATGGGAACAGGTTGGGTTAGTCACGACGACTTTGTGTAATGGAAAAATTAAACAACCAAGAGCAGTATATATTAAGTCCTACAGCTAATTCGCCCAGTTAATCCTTTCAGGCTCCACTCATTATAAATGATATAGGTTAGCTAGCTGTTAGCTCTATTCTATAACGTAGAAACTTGTTTACTGAATTAAACGCCCACCTTAAGATTTTATTTTGCCTCTTCGGGTCTGCCATATTGTTGGATGACATAGTTGTTTCAAGGTCTTCCTACTGTAAGCAAATGAAAATAAGTTTAAACACCGAAAACCGACAGACAGCTGACCAGCCACTTCAGGAAAGGAGTCGACAGAGAGAGTCGTTTCCGGTGTATTTAACAATAAAAGCTTAACTCAATCCATAGGCCAATACTAAAGCGGTAAATGCTATTTGAGCTTTTATTTTGACGGGAATAAGTGTTCCCATGATGCATTGCGTGTCTGTGCCACAAACATGGAAGAAATGATTCAAAGGAGCCTGTTGTAGTTACAAACTGAGCGGAAACGTTTCTTTTAATCAAGAATGCAAACATGGCACGTCCCTGAAACTGTGTCTTAGTAAAAGTAAGTGAGCGAAATAAGTTACATAGAAGTAAATAAAGTTGACTGCTTTTAGTCAAGAGGTCTTTTAAGTCATTCATGGAATAAGGAGAAATTGCCAAAATGTATCCGTGATGTAACTTAAATAGTTTAAATACTTTTGTTGGTATGTAGTGCTTTTGTGAAAGCTAATAAAAAAAACCTGTCCTTTCTGTATGACAAAATATCATACTCCGTAACTAGCTTGAATTTTTGTAGCCGTGTAAACCTCTTGTCTTAAATCTGCAGCAGATTACTACTTTCGGAAGAATTTAACAGTTTGGGATCGCCACAGCATGTCCTTCATATCATCAGTTTGTCTTCTCTGTGGTCTTCCTCTTTTCCTCACACCTGGCACCTCCACATCCTTTGTTCAATACTATGGTCTAAACCAAAACCGTTTGTTTTGTCTCCAAACTGCTCGACCTGCATCATCACCACAACACCCGCCTCTCTCCCATTCATACACATGTATTCTGTCTTGCTTCTGACTTTCATTTTAGAAGGAGATGTTAATGTGGGTAGCTAAAATGTTTGTGTGTGTGTGTTTTAAACAGAGGTTAAGTGATGGCATTTCCTCAGCCCAGACCTCAGGCTCCTCAACTTCCTCAACATCTTCTCAGGACCATAGACTGTCAGCAAGGAGCTGTCAGGGCTGTTCGCTTTAACAGTAAGAAAAAGCCCCCCCAAGAAATTATCCTCAAATTGAGTCTGTTCAGCTGCTGGCTGAACAGACTCAATTGCTAAATCTGGTTGTAATGTATATATGCATAATAAAATATTACAAGTTCAGTTCAATTCAATAGAATATGTTCTTTATTTCATTTGTTCAAAGTATGTAAGCTCTATTCCTCAGTTCTGAGTTATCCACTTATATCAGCTTGTCTCTGTGCCATGTCTTTTAAGTTGATGGGAACTACCTGCTGTCTTGTGGCAGTGACAAGTCTTTAAAACTGTGGAGTGCGAGCCGAGGCACCTTGTTGAAGACGTACAGTGGTCATGGATATGAGGTTTTGGATGCTGATGGGTGAGAGAATTACCATGGGGTTGTCCACAGGGTTTTAGTCTCAGGAATATAGGATCAGAAGTAATATAAATGAATGACCTTTTCTCGTTGGCTCTTTGCACAGGTCCTACGACAACAGCCAGATTTGCTCATGTAGCTCAGATAAGACGGTGATTCTGTGGGACGTTGCCACTGGCCAGGTCACACGCAAACTCAGGGGTCATGCCGGGGTCAGTCCTTCTCTTTTTAGCTCTGTGTTTCACTTTGGGCATCGTGGTATTTCATTTGAAAAACATCAGCATGTTTTCATGGCGGCTGCACTGTTGTTTGTGCCTGTGTACTTGTTTTATGTAATATTTTTACCGTCTGTCTCCTTTTCAAATTTTCCTTTGCAGAAAGTTAACTGCGTCCAGTTTAATGAGGAGGCAACAGTCATATTGTCCGGTGAGTCATAATGACAGTAAATTATTTATGGAATGTGGATGTTCTAACCGGTGTCTGCTTTATGTCAAAGTCAGTTATCTGTAAATTGTCAAAGTTTCCATGCTTTAGTCATCCAACTTGAAATGTAAACTATTTTTAGTATTTCTTGTATTTGCTTAGCAAATGCGTAAACTATTACATTTGTATTTACTGCATTTCATTTTTATGTATTCTCATCATTCAGGGTCCATAGACGGGACGGTTCGGTGCTGGGACACCAGATCCAGAAGATATGAGCCAATCCAGGTTCTAGACGAAGCTCGGGACAGCATCAGCAGCCTCAAGGTGGCACAACACGAACTGCTCACCGGGTCAGCACTTCAGACATAGTTGAAAAAAACAATATGCGTGTTAAAAGTTTCACAATTTAAAAACAGAGATTTGATTCGTTTATTCAACTGTTTTGTTCATTTTTGCTATGGCAGTTTATAATAATAATGATCTTGTGTTTTAGGTCGGTGGACAGCAGAGTGAGGCGCTACGACCTGAGAATGGGACAGCTACATGTTGACTTCATCAGCAGTTAGTAATCTAAACTTTTACACAGTTTAATATCAGCAGCAGATATTACTGTTACATACTGATTTTTGTAGCAAAACAGTTTCACTGAAAATATAAAACCATTGAAGTGTGTTTATCCTTGCGTTCCAGGTCCTATTACCTGTGTGTGTTTCAGTCAAGATGGTCAGTGCACCCTGAGCTCCAGCTTGGATTCAACACTCAGACTTCTAGATAAGAGCACCGGTGAAATGCTGGGAGAGTGAGTGCTGATTGTTTTCACTTACAGTGTGATGTGCTGCCACTATGGCTTCATAAAGTAAAAGCAATAAATAAGTATTGTTTTTTTGTTACCTTTTTGTTACTAACTGAAATCTGAAAACTCGTTCCCTGACAAGCTGACTGGTTGCAATATTTTCTTTGCAACCAGTTTCGCTCAACAGCAGCCAGCAACCAGCCATCAGCTTGTCAGAGAACATACATTTGTCCCTCACGACCGTTGGTTGTGCTCTTGAGTAATGTCTGAATGACATCACTCGAGATACCTCAACATTTAACATAACCTCAGGACCAAATGACATAAAATGTTTAGAAATTTCCCATAGAGCGCAGTTAAATTATAGTGAATCATTACAAGATTCTAAATGGTACGATTTACTGATGTAAATAAGTTTTTTAACTCATGTTTTTATCATACACTTGTTTTTATAGGTATACCGGACACAAGATGAAGGGCTACAAATTGGATTGCTGCCTGTCCAGTAAAGACACCCACGTCCTGAGCTGCTCAGAGGACGGACACGTTTACTGCTGGGACCTGGTGGAGGTAACTATGAATTTGATTTTCAAAGGGTACTTAAAGGGCCTCTGCAGAAAACAACTGTTATTAAATGAAGTGAACAACATCTGCATTCTGTCAGTCACTTTTGCATCAATGTGGTTTTACATGTGTAATCATTTGTTAGTATCACAGTTAGGTGTAGTAATCAGGGAAGATAATCAAGTAGCATTTCCACACAGATATCATTTTATAAACGATATCATTTATATATCATGATGTATAAATGATATCTTAAGCAGGCAAGATACCGAGTATGAAACTAGCTTTGCTACACAAATCTAGTGATGGTTAGCTTGTAGCGTTAGCAGATGAATTGAATTTCAAAATAGCCCGCTAAGTTACCAGATCAGCTCTGTGAGTTTTAAGGCTCAAGAAAAATATTTTTTTAGCTGGTATGCTAACTTTATACTGGAAAAAGACTGCTTAGAGGTGGATTTAATATGCACAACTAGCCTTGCTAATCCTGACTGTACATTTCCACTGATGGTTAAGTTCCCACTTGGTCATTCAAGTGTCTTATTTTAGCCTAACTGCTAATGCAGATATATTTTGGGATTATAAATTTAGCAGCAGGCTGGCTAATCTCAGCTAACTTGCTAATCTGATTGCCACCAAAATGTTGCCCACTTTTGGAAATGAGAGCACAGGGATGGATTGAAGCACTGAAGTACTGAATAAGAAACACATCTTTTGGATTTTCACAGAAAATGATGGCAACCAATGGTGTGAAAATGTCGTCTTACAAGTTCAGAATCAGTCAGAAACGTCCAATACATGAAAAACATTGCATGTCTTGTTCAAATAATAGGTGAAATGCAAGAGTTACTCAGAACCACAGTGGGTGGAAATAGAGCGTTCTCAGCGCAAACCCCCACCAGATCATTATCATGTAGAACCTGTGTGATTTTTGTGACATAATATAGAATAGTGGAGGTATTTGTCAAACCCGCACAAATATTCGTTACTAAAAGCATACAGTCTAGCATCCAAACTAACATTTTTGCTTGTTTTACTTTCAGGGGTCTTTGTCGTTGAAGCTGCCGGTGGGGAAAGCAGTTGTCCAGTCCCTGTCCTTCCACCCTACAGAGACCCGTCTCCTCACAGCTATGGAGGGGCGTGTCCAAGTGTGGGGCGCAGAGCAAGAGGAGATGGAGGAGGATGTGATCGCCACGTAGAGGGTGAAAACAAGAACCTGCTGTCTGTACATACAGTCTATCTTACGGACCTTAGAGAAGCACACAAACCTGTTCCTCCCACAGCCAGATGTTGTGCCTGGAAACACTGGGTTTGGTGCTCGAGTTATCACTATATTGTTTGTTATGTGAGTCTTACCAGGAGAACCTGTTCTCTGGCATACTAACCAAATGGGATTAGGTGTGCACCCAGTGATAATGCACATGCCTGAGAAACCAAGCTTTTTATCAGAGCTAAATGGAAATGTTCCTCCATTTATTTTTATTTCTGTGTTCCACTCAAAAATAAATAAAGTGAAAAAGGTTCAGCTTGAAATGAAAGCTTAAAATTTTAACAAGAGACTATTTAATTCTTAAAAAGTTCCAAGTATTAGAGTTGTTTTTGTTTGAAGCTGAGCTACATCAGTAAACTAAATTCTTAATTTGTAATCAGTCTGACGAGAAGACAAGTGAATCCTTAACAAACCAGCCAAATCATATAGAGGCAAAAAGTAAAGAAAAAAAATACTTGGCTTTGGTTCACAGACATAAACATTGTGGATGTGAATCCACTTCAAATCCACAAGTTAAACAGAAAAGCTTGCAAAATGAGTGATTTTTGTATTTGTGCCATTCTTTCTTTTTATATAAAATTCTTCAATAATAAACATTGTGTAAATTACACCAACGCATTTACTGCATGTGTCTTCTTCAACTAAGAAAACTCTCATAAATACAGATGTCGTCAGCAAGAGTTTATTTTTATCAGAGATTGTGGACATCGTAGATTTGCAATGTAATTTGTAATCGTAAAATAAATATAATGAGAATGACAAAAAAGTATCAAATAAATAAATAACTTATCTTACATACAAAAAACTGTCCACTGCAATCCGCAGTGATTGTCGAACCACTGGGCGTGTCTACGCAGCTTTGTACATGTCAGTTCTGTTATTCAACCCCAACATTGCACCAAAGAGTTTAAATAAATACATATGAGTGTATTTACAAAATGGTCAAGTTGTTGTTGAAGAATTGCGTTGACACTTAAGCTTAGTTTACCCTTTTAGATCAGAAAATATTTACAAGAAAAATCAGTTAGCAATAATAAAATAGTAAAGCTTTCATTAAAAGACAAAAAACAATCAATGCACTTTTGAACAGATAACTTCTAATGCCCCATACACACATATTATTAGCGGACATGCCATTAAAACTGAGTCAATGAGAACAGCAACTGCAATCAAACATTTAAGGCAGCTAAGTAGTTTTGATATTTTCACCCAGAAGTCATAAAGAAAACAGCTTATTTTCAGCTTATTGAGTTTCTCATTTCATAAGAACTGATTTCCGCTTCATTAACTGCACGACACGAAAGAACAAAAGTTCGTTCATTCATTCATTTACAGACATTACAAGAGAATGTTCGCCAAGTTCATGTCCCCCTTTTACAGTACCCGTTTACTCTCAGCCATCTAGCCCACGCAGCTGCAGCCGGCAGCTGACAGCTTCTCCACCTTGTGCCATCGGTGCGAGTTATCAAGAAAGGCCACGTCCTCGTGGTGGGTGGGCCTGCAGCAGGGTGCATTGTGCCACAGCTCCCCGGGCACTGAGCTGGGGAGAAGTCCAGTGAGCAGCAGGTTGGTGAGGGTGAGGTCGTGGTTGGAGCGCACACGGGGACACGTGCCGCTGCAGTACTTGAATAAAATAGTCTCATCTGAGTCGTAGCCCAGCCCCAGGTCCCGAACCTGCAGCAGGATGGAGTGGAGGCCGCACTGGGAGTCCAGAGCTGAGCGGCGTGATCGAACTGGGATTGGTACGATGGGATTCAAAGATGGTCCGACTCCAGAAGCTTCCATGTGGCTGTTTTCCACAGCTGAATAACTGCTCTTTTTGTCCTCATCTGGAGAAATGTGTGCAGACGCTGTCTGTCGTTTCAGATCTGGAAAAGACAAAATCATTTATATAACTGATAAACCCACTTACAACTATATTTACTTTAATTTTCACATTCTCAAAGCAAAAAGTCATCGGTTCCAACCGTCACTTGAGCCTTCACTTACCAATCAGCGATCTCAGCAAGTGGCCTTGTCCCCTCTCGACGCAGAAAAGAATCACCACAAACTTCAACAGGGACCTCATCTCTACGTTCTGGTCTTCGTTTTTCGCTGTCGATCAAAGTGGGGTGGGTTTGTATGTCTGCGAGTGATGCCTAAGATGCAGACGAGTCACGACCTCCAATATATAGCCCCAGGAGATAAGGGGGGGTGAAGGGATGAGGCAAGGAGGTGTAGCGGGGAGACAGACACTAACCCGTTACTTGCCAACAGACTATCCTACTCACCTGAGCCTGACAGGGAGCGTAGGAGGGCAGGCGGGCGCTTGACCCAGAATTTGTCCTGTTGGGATTATCTAATTGATGTAAATCACTGGTTTATTGTTGAGATTCTCCCAGATGTTTTTCCAGAGGATGCTGGCCCCTAGCAATATGGATTCCCAAAGGCTCAGGGCTTCTTAAAAGCTCCTCAGTGGTGGACAGTGATGTCACTTTGGTAATGCTGAGAGGTATGTGCGACTGTGTGAATCAGTAGATATGCAGACAAGCAAATAGTCAAACATTCATAGATAGTAATTTATCCAAACATAAATACAGGGAATAACCAATGGAGGAAATGCATGAGAAGTGTTAAGGGCTGAGAAATAAAAAAGGCCTACTGAGTCATTGTGGAATGTCTCATATTTGGGCCCTCTTATGTTCTGCTTCTTGATTAAATGCAAGAGACGTGAAAATGAGAAACACATTAAGAATAACAAGGGGAGGCTATAATTAGAACATAACAGGGCCTGCTTCAACAGACATTCCACATTGGGTGACTTCTCTTGAGCTGGTCCGTAAATTGAGGGATTTCACCAGCAATGTGTGGCTGACAAGTAGAATATGTAGAATGTGGATTATGTAACAGTTATAGGGCCCAAACAGACAGTGCTATTGGAATTTCACGTTTTCATCAAAGTGCATATTTGGGGCCAGTTTCTGTCAGCCATACGCAGGGCAAACGCCCGATTGGTCCTTATTTAGCAAATGATCTTAATTATTCTGAATATATGGAATCAGCTCAAATTCATTTGTAAGTTACCAAACTTTGTGAATTTATTTTGGACTTTTTCTGTGCTTCTCACTAAACATATTCTGCTTGGGACATCCATTGTTAGAGATGGACTGAGGTGACGTGGAAAGCCTGTGCTCTTACGCTTCAAAATTCCTCTTGGAAAGTATATATATCATATTCTCTGGGCTAAAGCAAATTTAGCGAATTTAATGAACCCTAAAAATTTGTATCTAAATACAATGATTATTTACATACAGTACAGTATATAGGAGTATGTTTAGATGTGCCACTTTGAAGTTGCCTTGTTCAGTCCTGCATTTTCGAGCCCTCATTATCTCAAAAATCCAGCACTGAAAAACAAATAGTAAATAAACTGGTTGTTATACAGCACTTTTTACTCTACCTGAGGACTCAAAGCACTTTATACATCTTGCCTCGTTTACACCCACTCATACAAGCACCTTCTGCTATGCTTTTAAGTGCTTTCTATCTATTATTCACGCACATTCATACTTGAATGGATGGAGATAACTTGGGGATGGGATATGGGATATGTTGTAGTTTCACTAGCAAACCTAATATCCGTGACATAGAGTAAGTGAGACAGGCGTTGTTAATTTGGATGTTTTCTCCTAATTCTGCAAATTTTTTGGCTAAACTTTGAAGGGTCATATCACCTTTTGGGATAGGTGGCTAGTCAAAACAGCAACATCTTATAAAAAGGTCTCCTTTTTATGACACAAGGCTCATGTTGTGCCCAAATTGTTTACTAATACTGACATAGTCATATCAAACACATGGTAAATGTTTAATATGAGATTGAGAGAGTTAATGCTAGGATAATCCCAAATGAACGACAACATTATATTCAAAATGTCCCGTCAACCTGCACTAAGGAAGTTGTGAGCATTCAGAAATGCTCTGAAAAATATAAGGCGAATGAAAAGGCCTGTAAGTTTTCATTGCACGGCAGTAAAAATGTGCACAGACCCAATGCAC
This sequence comes from Pelmatolapia mariae, assembly GCF_036321145.2. Classification (NCBI taxonomy): domain Eukaryota; kingdom Metazoa; phylum Chordata; class Actinopteri; order Cichliformes; family Cichlidae; genus Pelmatolapia; species Pelmatolapia mariae. Next base: position 8,573,047 of record NC_086232.1, on the reverse strand, counting down.
TAAAGTTACTGTGAGCGGGTCAGGAGGAAACATTTTGAGTGCTTTTAAACAGAATTAGCAGATGAGGAGTTTACATAATGTCGTAGTGTTTTGATTTTACTAATTCCCGCAGGACAGTCTGTACTCTCTGTTTTTATGTGAGCCTTTAAATGTTTAAAAACTGAATTAAACCACAGTTTAAATGTGTTTAAATGTGGAGACTTCTACCTATAGAGAAATGAAAAGAGAAGAAGACAAAATGATTACTGGTAAACTTGTAACAGTCAGTTCAGGAGGAGCAAAAAATATTATATTATAAAATTAATGTTTTGCAAGTATAAAACAATTACATTTGCCCGAGCCTTCGATGAATAGACAAGGCTTTTACCATTAAAGAGCTTATTTAAAAATATACTCATTTTTCATTCAATCGAGAAATTTACTCAGGCTTCAAAGCCTGATCCTCGAAAGAATTATTGAAATTCCTGGCAATAATTTTTGTGGGCCATTATTAGTTCAAGACTTAGGGATGAGTCCTCAGTAATTCATATCAACAGTGGTATAATAGATGAGAACTGGTGCTGTTTAATGCAGTAATAAATACACTTAAAATCTCTTTGGACACATTCATTTTGTCCAAAGGATTGAAGCCAGACCTCTAATATTAAGAAGACTCAGTAAAACTAATGTTCTTTCTGGTGATTGCTGTGTTGTAATTCTTGCTATCAGCACAGCAAGATTTGCACGTCGTATCTTTTGTAATCATTTAGCTCTTTGTTTTTATATATATATTTATGTATTTTGGTATGTGGAATTTAAATTTAAACATGAAAATGTCTGCAAAGTTCAGAAACTGGATTTGGGCATTAAAATGAATTCCTTATCTGGAGAAGAGTGTGTATGACCAACAGTCACTGAACTGATGTAGATAAATCAACAGGCTCGCTCACATCTGACACCAGGAGTCTTATTTGTATGCAGACCCTCTCCCCCTCATTATGACCATATTTGTCACACGTGGTAAGTGATGTTCCACTTTTTAGTTACATAATAATACTTGCTGCTTCCATCTTCTGATGAAAACCATTGAATGCGATTGAAAACCAAACAATTTCTTTTAAAACCAAAGGTGAAAGGTTAAATCTTCTACAAGGTTAAATCTTGTATTATAGACACTTAAATGTGTCCAGCCATTCTTGCTTATCTTTTTTGGACTTATTGTAAATGTATATGTAAGTTAGCTGTCCTCAGAATATTAAGACCTTTATTACAGAAAGCTTCCATTTCCCAGCTATTTGCATAGAAAACCAGAAAACCAAAGGGCAAAGGACCCAACACATTCCTTCCACTATTTAAAGAGACAGGAGTAGACAGGGGAAAGGGGAGGAGGTGGTGGGAGAAATACAGTGGAGCAAGAGCAATCCTTTTGGATTACAGGGTGAAGAGCCCGTCTGGAATTCCACTGTTGTCAAAAGACAGGAATGGAAAGAACGTGGCATCAGTTTCTGTAAATGAACAAAAACAGAAAAGATAGAAATCTGATGCTATTTATCAGACACTCATCAAGCACACTGACTGATATTGTTCTAAAGTTAGAAACCCAGCATTTAAAGCAGTATCAAAACCTTTATGTCAAAATAAAATAAAGTAGGTTGATATCACTGTAAGTGCTGTGCTTTTTTATAATTTTGTGGATCCAATTGCTGATGTTTACAGATGGTTTCTACTTTAGAAAAATTTCAAAAGAAATGAGTCAACATCTCTAGCTGTTTTTAATGCACCACAGAGAACCAATGACCTGATGTAGAGCAGAGGTGCTTGAAACATCTCTTTCTTATTTGGTTCAATAAAACTGAGCCCTGCACTGTGCAAACTGTTACGCCCCACTTAAAAACGAAGGCAAACCTTGAATAGGTTTTTTCTTTTTTGTTTGCTTGTTTTCATCCCAAACACCTCTTGCCATTAAGGTCTTTTTCTACTTTGTAAGCGGGCTCTATGCAGTCCTGGAAAACTGAGTACACCCATACTGCTTACATAGGAAATAAGATGGTATGTCATGTGCTGATAATCACATTTACTCAATTAAATGATCTCCAGCAGTGTCAGCAGTTTTTGTCCCTTTGCTGTCCTGGAGCATTCAGGTGCATTCTAACACAATGCCACAATATTCCCAGGCGTGGACGCCCCAGCAAATTCACCCCAAGATGTGCAATATCCGAAGAAACTGCAAAATAAACCCCAAGAGCTTCATCTCAGTTCATGAAGGTTCATGACAGTACAATTAGAACAAGACTGAACAAGTATGGCTTATTCAGAGTAAAGCTTCTTTTTAAAATGAATATGTCAGCATAGCTTTGTTTTGGAGAGTTTCATCTGAACTAACTAAAAGACTAAAAGACTGAACAATGTCCTTTGGACAGATGAGGTCAAAATGGAGATGTCTGGAGATAATGCATATTCCCACGTTTGGTGAAAACCAAACACAACAGATTAGCACAAACACCTCATACAAACTGTCAACACAGTGGCGTGGTCAGTTGGGTTTATTTTGCAGACACAGGACCTGGGAACCTTGCACTCATTGAGTCAACCATGAACTCCTCTGTATGCCAAAGTATTGTAGAATCAAATGTAAGGCCATCTGTATGATAGCTAAAACTTGGTCAAGTTGTCATTGTCCTGCATGCAGCATGACAACAATCCTAAACACAGGAAATCTACAACAGAATGGCTGACAAAGCTATCAAAATGGGCCAGTTAAAGTCCAGACCTCAACCTGACTGAAATCCTGTGGTAGGACTCTAAGAAAGCATCATAAATTAATGCCTGTAAATCTCAATGAACTGAAGCAACATTGTAAAAAAGAAATTCCTTCACAATGACGCGAGAGACTGATTACAGAAAACAGAAATTTGTGCTAAAGGTGGCCCTGTGTTTCTGACAACTGCACAGAGTCCTGGGAAAACTTTCTTTTCACCTGAGTGCATGAAATCTTTCCAATAAGCCATGGCCACCGGTCATGTACTGGTGGCCTCTTCAAATCCAAAAACAATGCTTGCCTGTATTTTTCTATTTTCTTTAGACTGGCCTGATTTTGCAGGGGCCACGTTACAGCTTCTTTAACTTCTAGGTTTTTAATAAACTGTCTGGTTCCTGGCCTACTTTTACATTTGCAAAGCATTATAAATCTTTAAAGTGAAAATCACTGCCCTCCATAACACTTTGCCTCTGCATTCCTACATGCTCAGCACCTTGTTTTTTGTGTCTTGTGAAGCACATGCATACAATCAAAAATATATTTCCTTTAGAGTGTACTGCTCCCTCAGTGTTTGTCCATTCAACAATGAGAAAAATTATCCTACCTGGGTAAGGAGAGGCATTAACCACTTGAATGTGATACTCCTACCTCTTTCACTAAGCAAGTGCAGTGGACCTAAAGTCTTCTTCCTGTCATGTATTCTACATTTTCTCCTAATGACACTTGAAATTGCTGTTACCTGTTAATTTTATATGCAAGTCGGATTTTAGAAAAACTAGAACCAGTCAAATTGTGAGAAATTGTCTCAGTATGTGAGAAAATGTTGTATAGTCCAACACGAAGAAAGATGCCTCATTGCCCTACAATACACTCCATGCTGTAGCAAGTTAAAGGATGGACTCAGAGATGCTTTTATGGTTCCTTATTAGTTTCTTAGCCTAAACCAATTGTTAGTACCAAAGCGAGTTTAGTCACCAAGGTTTTTTTTTTTAATTGTAACACTTCTTAAATTCATCAAATTATACTTTTTTGTACTTTTTGTATCAACTGACTGAATGTACTCACATATTGTGCTTCTAATATATAATTATCCACCATCTAATTACATTTTCAAGGTTAAGTGAAGTCTTTGAGATACAAATAGAAGTTTGTATAGCAGTTACCTTTAAACCAGTGCCATCAGCCTATAATCATGTTCAGACAGAAACTGGGATAACTGTGGCCTTGCAAAAACTGATTTGATGGAGTAAAAAGTTCACCACCATATATGTAATGGGGAAAGTTTTTTAATACACTTACTGTGCAGTGTATGTGTCAAAACCTACAAACACAACAACCCCCCGCCCCCAAAACAGAGAAAATAATGTTCATCAAAGAAAAAGAGTGTGATTACATTTCAAAGTAAGAGCGTGTGTATTATATTGTATCTGTGTGTTGATGACTGCAGGGCTATCACAGGGTTTTGCAGTTGTGTCATCCAAGAGGAATTAGTTCTGCATGATGAATTTGGGTTTTATCATTCTAATAGTCATGTAGGAAGCTCTTAAAATAGGAGCTGATAACAGGACATGTTACGTTCATATTCTATGAATACTAATTGGCTGCAGTCTCTGGTGCATTCCTGGAGGAGCTGGTCAGACAGTCAGTCCATATAGGGCTCGTCTGAGCTGAGCGGGTCAGGAATGAAGGGAGCAGCCTTCCTGTAACTGGAAATATTCAGAGAGGATTTAGCCTTGGAATGTCAAACTTGCACGGAGCTTCTCCTATTCATGCCGTAAATCTGTTGGTCCGAGCGGAGACGCTCTATCGTTTGTCATCAAGGCACAAGAATGCACAGGTTTTCATTCCAGCTAATCTGGGCAGCAGGTGATTTCACACACACACACACACACACACGCACACCTCTCCTGTGATTGAGGATGTGCAAAGTTGTTGGCATCAGCTGAAAACTCCTAGACCATGATGACACAGTGACATTTCACCTGTACGTGATAAGACAGGCAGGCAGTTCCATTATCATTGGCATTAATCTGCTCTTAGATTTTGGAACCTGGCTGCAGATATCTGCTCCTGTCCAAACACTCATCCAGTTTTCCCAAACGTGTTGAATGGGGTGAGATAAAGTTCATACTGAACACAGGGTGTAGGATACTGCTGTTTTTCAACATTTTCAGGGTGTCTATCAGTAGCCAAAAGTTCAACTGAAGACCCCTTTGAATACCAACATACCAAAGCTGTCCATATTATTATGCTGTTGTCTGAGTCTGACTCTAAAACACCTTAAAAATGCAGAGACCGACTTCAGAGATTTTCTCAATTTATTGTTAATCTCGCTTCTTCTGTTTCTGCAGACTGACATTCAGGTCGGTGAGCAAGATCTTCATCATCCTCAAGGCCCTTTCTGTGGCACTTTACCATCTTTGCCATTTTTAAGATGGTTTTTAGACTTTGAAGTTAGAGAATGTAATCGGTTTTCACATATAAAAAAAAGCTGGAACTGTACAGCACTGAAGCTGGATCACAATATGCCATGATCTTACAAAGACTTTTAAACAAATTAGTACTGAGGCTTTTTATTATTAGATGTATTTAATATATTTTAAGACTTCTGGGATACCTGCACACACCTGAACATTAGAAACACTTCTAAAGCAAACCTGAATATATTTCATTCATTGTATTGTATATACAGGAGTGTCCAGATGTTTTTAATGGTATGTTTAGCCATGTAGTGTCAGGGTGAAAGTTTAGTTTTCATTCCTAAACTCGTAAAAGACTCTGATGTAAACAAAAATACTAAACAGCAAGACATTATTTCCAATTAAATACCACTGTTATCATCACTGCGGAAAATTTAGCGTTTTAGATTATGCTGCAGTTCAAAGGATTTAAAGACGTTTTTATTTTTACATTAACTCTTAAGACTTGAATTACCAACAGATAAATGTCAACACCAAGCTCTGCATTTTAGTTGTACTGAACTCCTGGATAGGTTATGTTATGACCCACTTATTTAAATGAACATATAAGAGCAGTCAAGAACAAAAAATACATTCCACAGGTTTTATTGAAATACTGTCATTATGTAGTAACAAAACACCCATCTCATTTTTTCAAGTTTTATACAGTAAACAAAATATATTTTCTTAGATACAAACACCAAACATAATTAATTGAATGGCTCTGGGGAGAAACAAAACATTGTAATGTTTTTCTACAATGCAACACTGCAGCGGACATAACCCAGAGGACAGAAAACCAGGATCAGGTTCCACTTCTTCATTCCCTTTCAGAAAGACTGTAAATCATAATGAACCAACCATCAACCAGTGTTCAACACCAAGACTCCCAACAACCATGTCACAAATAATATATTATAAATGCTCTTTTAAAGTGCCTGCTGTCCACACAAAACTGGGGTGCTCCTCTTCATTTGACTCTACACTGATAATGGTGTAGCCAGGGTGTTTGTAAGTCCCTGCCTATCCACAGCAGGGCTGCACAGCAAGGACGCGTCCTGTAGGAGAGACACCAGCTCAAAAGGGCCAGGCTGGTCTGCTTTCTCTTGTGAAGACTGTCTGTGCGCTGCATGTTCGGGTTGCATTTTGTAGACCACTCTCTTTGTTTCACAGTAACCGCTTAACCTCGAAGCAAGAGATCTTTTGGCTCTTGGCTTCTTCAGCTTCTTCCTCTGTGGGTCGTGGATGACGCTGTGACGCTGGAGGCTCTGGTTCATGGCGAACGTCTTCCCACAGCCGGCATGGGTACAGACGAAGGGTCGGCGTTCCTCATGGAAGGAGCTGATGTGGCTCTGCAGGTTGAAGGCAGTGGTGAACGACCTGTCACAGGTATCCCTGGGACATTTGAGGACCACTCTCATTTCAGAGTGGATGCGCTGATGCTGCTGCAGAAACCAGGTGTCCCTGAACACTCGGCTGCACTGCTCACACTTCAGGGTGACTCTGTGCTGCTCCTTCCTGTGCTTCAGGTACTCAGTCCAGGTCTTCCCCGTGAAGACACAGCTCTCCTCTTTGCAGGGGTACCCTCTGTGCACCTTCTCGTGACGCTTCAGTCTGCTGGGGAAGCTGAATCGCATCTGGCAGCCTTCGTAAGTGCACTGATAAGGGGGCAGCTGAGTGTGCTGCTCACACATGTGAGACTTGAGCTGTTTGTTCTTCTTGAACTCAAGGCCGCAGCCCTCAAACCTGCAGACGTATTTCCTTGGCTCCAGGCAGTGGATGCGGCCGATGTGTCGGGCCCGGTTTGCGTTGGTGGTGAAGGCCTCCGCGCAGCCATCCACGGTGCACCGGAAAGGCTTCTCTCCGCTGTGGCTGAGCTCGTGCCTCGCTAGGTGGTACTTACTACAGAACGCCTTACTGCAGCCGTCGCGCTCGCACGAGTACGGCTTCACCCCCGTGTGCTTACACAAGTGAGCGTCCAGTTTCCACTGTTTGTTGTAGGCAGCCGAGCAGCCGCTAAACGAACAGATATAACGTTTGTATGACTCCACTTTATTTTCCATTTCCGCGGCATTGACAGGCGAACGGTTTTTAGCTCGCTCAAAAACACGTTTTTTCTCCCGATACCGGCGCTTCCCAGAGGGCTTTTCGACGTGACGCCGCTTCCGATGCCAGGAAATTACGTCTTCATTACCCATCAACCCTCTGATGTTGTTGATGTGCAGCAGCAGTACAAACGGCAGTTCCAAGGTTGTTTGTGAGTATACCTTAGATTTTCGTCCACGAGTAATCACAGCTGTTGGATGTTTCAAATGTCACTGCAGTGATTTTTTATTTATGGATGTTTTTTGTGTTCACGTTCTTCTCACTCTGGCTAGTAGCAGGCGCTAACATTAAGTAGCAAGCTAGCTTTTGCTAAGGCTACGTAGCCTTCGGCCAGCTTGCGAAAGCTCATCCTGTCCAGAAATTTGTCAAAATACCTTTTGATATAGTGTTTAATGTACACGACACTAGTGTAACAGAAATGCTTTCAGTGTTCACGTGCTCTTTAACAAACTAATTTCGACGTTTTGCGCTTCATAGACAGTTGGTTTCTTTTATACATCCGAATCAGAGCTTAATTTTGACTTTAACTGTTTGTTAAAAGATTACTGGGCTATTTGTTTCAACGTGCTTTCGGATGAAATCAGTTTCGCCAGCTTTTGAAATATTAGGTGGCGAGGTGCGGTGTTTTATGCTATCTGTGGTTTAGAGGATACTCGGGTAGTGAAACTATGATAACATGTGCAAAGTTATGTGTTCCTTGCGAAATCAGTATGTTTGTGTGTGATTCATTTCCTAACTTACAGGATACTTTTTCAAATATTCCTAAAAATAGTTAAGGAGGGCGCTTAAATTGCTATAATGAAAGTTACATTAACCTTACTGTTACAGTGGGGTGTCAATGACTTGCCTTCTTTTTTTGTCAGGTGAAAAGGAGTGAGTTCACTCCTGGGGCAGCGTTCCAGTTGTCACAATGGTAAGCTTTAATTCAGCTATGTTTCCAGGGATGCACACAATCACAGGAATATCTATGTGGAAATACTAGCTAAAGAATAATAGTTTGTATTCTTTATTAATAAAGTCTTCTGCATGGTTTTCTTGACAGGGTGAAAGAAAGGGGACAAACAAGTATTATCCTCCAGATTTTGATCCGGCCAAGGTATGTTAGATCACACAAACTTTTTGGGTGTCAGTTGTTTTAATTTTCCTTTTTCGTACGGCTTCCATTTTTATCATTCTTTATCTTTAGCATGGATCCCTCAATGGCTACCATAAGACCCACGCCCTGCGTGAGAGAGCCCGGAAACTGTCCCAGGGCATCCTCATTATCAGGTTAGTGCACACTTGAGTAGTAATGAACTGAGGCTAGAGATGGGAAATTATTACATTTTCAGTCTTGTATGAGTTACCGTCCACAAAAATATGTACATTCAAAAAATGTACATTCAAATGACAGATGCCACAGTATAGCTGTGGCTTCATGAATGATATTCTACCACCACCATCACCATGTGATTAAAAATAAGAAAAATGATACATGTACGTGTATTATATAGTTATTAGAGTTTTGTGTGTTTTTGATTAGTATTCATTTTTGTTTGGCTTTTTCTCCAGCTTTAGCTTTTTTCTGTCTAGAGTTGTATGGATTTAGTTTTATTGTTTTATAATAACTTATTATTATTTTTGTGTTAAATTACAGAAAATAGCCAGATGGTGAATCTATTAAAATAAAGCATTTCCTTTTAATGGCAGAAACATTGAACAGAACCTGGAACTTTTGTACATATGGGTTTTTCTTTAAAACTCACCCAGATTACATGTTTTAATGATCTATTTTGGTTCCATCAAGGTTTGAAATGCCTTACAACATCTGGTGTGATGGCTGCAAAAATCACATTGGCATGGGTAAGTTTGGAATGAATGAATGATAAGATTATATCATTTTCTTTGAGGTACAATCAGTCCTTCTTTTCATTTCCATAACACTGATGTGTTGTTTGCACAGGGGTTCGGTACAATGCGGAGAAGAAGAAAGTGGGGAACTATTACACCACGCCAATTTACAGGTAAACGGGAGGATCAGGTCAGCTGTTAAAAGAAAAAGCTTTTGCTGTTGTGCAAACTTGAAATCAGAACTATAAACATGTGTGTGTTTTGTATGCTGCACTTTACAGTATCACAGTAAAATTCATCTTAAAGCTGTCCTCGACTTAAAATCTTGTTTCCTTAACCAGATTTCGGATGAAGTGCCATCTCTGTGTGAACTACATTGAGATGCAGACAGACCCAGCCACTTGTGACTATGTCATAGTAAGCGGGGCTTGCAGGAAGGAGGAGCGCTGGGACATGGCTGAGAATGAACAGATTCTCACTACAGGTAACACAGTTGTGGCTTTTATAAAAAACAAACAATTGGTTTGGTCAGTGCTCTTACCTGCACTGTGTGTAAATATTATGCACAAAATGGGCACCATGATATAATCATTTTTCTGTGTTGGACAGAGTAATATAGACAGCACATATCACATCAAAAGACATCTCCACAAATGGTTGTTTGAATATTTGATGTAATCTGATGTCATTTTTACAAAAAAAGGGCTTGTTTGTTGCTACTCGATACAATGTAACTTTCCTTGTTCCTCTTTGGACAGAGCGGGCAGAGAAGGAGAAGCTGGAGACGGATGCCATGTACAAACTGGACCACGGTGGGAAAGACAAGGAGAAGCTAAAAAAGGCTCTGCCGTCTCTGTCAGAGATCCAGGACTATCAGGCCGGGAAGAAGGATGACTTTCAGCTCAACAGCACCCTCCGTAGGAAATTCAGAGTAAGATATTGACATCCTCTTGGCCATTGCAGTAATACTACTTTTCTCATTTGCTTAGACATTCAGAAGTAACATTTTCTAAATGGTTCACTCACAGGCCTAAAATTAAGGTCGGTGGCTGGAATGACACCCTTTGCTTGCAGAAAACATCAAGACATTACAAAATAAAGTATACCATTGTAAATTATTATTATATTTTCACTCAGTTATTACACATTTCAAAAGAAAAGTTAGAAAATACGACACATGCCAGTAAAATTTTAATGTCTGCTAGTGTTAATTTATAATGCATAGAATATAGCATGTTTCAAATGAAAAGCTAGATCTTGTTGCCCTCTACAGCTGCACTTTTCATATTTTCTTTTGTGTGTTTTCAAAAAAATCAGCGTTTTCTTCATTTATTTTAGTCACGTGTCTGTGAACTGATATTCACATTGAAGACCTAAACTACTGCTAGTGAAAATAAAATATGCATGTAACTGCATTTTCTTCAACACTCTCTGTAATAGTCTTTTACCCATCCTTTTACATACCTTTGTGTTATCACAGGCCTAGACATCTGTCAGCGACCCCACCAGGCAGCCTCTGGACATCAGGACCAAAATGTTCGTTCCCTGGCTGGTTGTTGAGTAGTTGCTGGGGGTTTCTGGCTGTCACTGTAAAGTTGTCCAGAAAGCGGGTGCTGTACAAAATTTAGTGCTCATAGTTTGTAGGATGGTGACTTGCCCACTGTCCCACAGAACTTGGAAGTATGAGACAAATTGGAAATTGACAGTTTTCATTGTTAAAACAAAAGCTAAAGCCAGCATGTTTCAAAGGACACAACTTTTACTGTGAAGGTAAACAAGTTTGTGTCATTTCTAGTTTGCGTGACACTTTTGAGTCACTGCTAGTTGGCGAATGCTTATACCTAAGTCTGCGCCTTTCCTACAAACCACGGGTGACTGTGGCAATCTGCTAGTGACCGAAGTAATCACAGACAGGTTTTCAGTGCAACAGCTTACACTTGTTGAAGTGTACTGTGTTGCACGGATCAACAGGAGTCAACCTACAGTACTCTCAACTGGTCAGCGAATACTCATTCCTGTATTTGGTGGTTGCCAGGCAGCTTCTACCTAGTCTCTAGGCCTGTGTGACTGGATTTCGTTTTAAAATTTTCCTTCAAGCTCTGGATTTTAATGACAAAATAAAAAGTTTCATACAATGTCTTCCTTTGTCGTGTTGCTTGGCTGTATAGGAAGAGAAGAAAGTTCTGGCTGATCAGGAGGAGAAGGATAATGCGGTGAGGATGAGAACCAACTTATCCATCCCACTGTTACCAGAGAAGGAGGAGGATAAGAAACTGGCAGCACTACTTACCTACCAGACACCTGACTGTAAGCAACATATTTTGTCACAAGTATATAAATTTAAAAAGCGTATAGTGAGTTATTTACTGTCTCACTTTGAAAATGTATCCATATATAAATAGTGAAAAGTCTGAAATCCTTTACAATTTCTGCATCATTTTCTCCTCTCATTTCCGATTAGCATATGAGGACAAACAGCAGAGCAAAAGGAAGGAGATTGCCTCTCGTTCATGGTTTAACTCTGCGTCAACACCACCAGGTGGTGCTGCAGGCAGCCTGCTCCATAAGCTTGGACTCCAGGGGAAAGAAGTAGCTGTAGCCAAAGCCCTGGGTTCCTCACACAGTCCTTTAATCCGCAAACGGACATCACAGTCTGGAAACAAGACTGAACAGTGTGCCACCATCACCCGCAGAAAGTCACACCATGATGTCAGCACAAGCGATGGGGACCTTTCATTGGCCACACCCACAGTGGAAACCCCATGTATAGTATCGGAACAAATGGTTCAGAATGAGACAAACGGTGATGGTTTCAAGGAAGTACATATCAGACCTACAGAGGAAGCAGACAAAAAACTGACAAATGGAAAGGTGGAGGACTGGGGTAAATGCTCAGGAGGAGTCACATCTCTGGTGGCAGACTACAGTGACTCGGATTCAGAGTCTGGACAGTGAGACTGAATGATAAATGGGACACTTTGTGTTTTCAGTGAAGAGTCACAAGAAAAATGGAGATAAAAACAAACTGTAGATATTTGTCACAGCTGCAGACGTCTAACATATGCTTCTTTTATCTGCTGAAGTAATAGTGCTGCATTCATCTTTAAGATCTGTGTGGCCTGCAGATTAGTGTCATGATTGTGTCATGTGTGAATGTGTTGGAAAAAATGTTTAGAACTTGACCCAGCATATGGTATTTGGTTATCTAACCTACATGTCTCAGATGCCCAAACATGTGTCCCAGTAATAAAACAGCCAAGAAGCTTGTAAAATTAAATGTAAACTGCTTCATCTAGTATTGCTGCATTTTTGTTTAAATTTTAGTTCAGCATGTTGGCTCAAAGTGTTGAAACTATCCATCCACAGTAGAGTAACTTGTACCAGATGCAAAGTTCATTTTTATCACAGGCCTGAGGGGTTTACTGCAAAGGAGGTTCAACACAGCCGGTCCTTCTTTGACTTCGGCTGGCTTTACAAATCCCAGCTGAAGATAATCACAGTCACAATTGTGGTTACCAGCCAGGTTTTCTGATTCAGGCTTTGTGTGCACTCACACAAAAAGGAGCACAAAATGATCTCTATGAGCGCTGCCTACTCCAATTGTTGATGTTATCAGATGATGATAAAACAGGGATTACAAATGAATAAAGAATATAAGAAACAGAAAACTGTTGCAATAACATAGAAAATGAATACTTCAGAAAATCATTGCTCTTAGGATTTAACCTGCAAAGTGGAAAGTAATTATTTTTAGATCATTATTTTATCGCTAATTCTCAGTATTGGTGTTTATTTTTAAAGTGACAGCTGCACATTGGCGCTCTGACTTTAAAGTGGATACATTTCAACATTAAAGGTTAATGTCCCTGCTGTGGTGAAATCCCTGTAGTTTTTTGCCAGATTGAAAAGCAATTAATTTTATTGATTTATCTTTGGTGATAAACACCCAGATCAGTTTGCTGCTCTAGTAGCTGCAATTCCAGCAGTGTAAAAAAAACAACAACTTAGCAGCAGATTAACACTAAGGTGTCACAGCCTGGCTCAAAGTATATGTCAATGAAGCGTGAGACCATACGTAGACTTAGGAGGTTGTTAAATATTTTCATGAAATAAAGAAACTAAAAAAAAAAGGTTTGAGTAATTGTCAGCATATGCATGCCATGTCTGAAAGCGTTGGTGTATGAGTGAGCATGTGCCAATACCAAAAACAAAATGCTTTGTCAGCCAAGCAGCACCCATTAAGAAAAGAAAGGAGTCCCTGGCAGGGCTTCTTTATAGGGCATCTTAGGCTGACCTGCTCAGGTGTGCATTTCCATAAAACAGGGTTCCTACAAACTATTGACATTATAAATAAACCTAACACATGTAACATATGCATTTTACAGATTTTTTATTCATAATCAACCTCACTGCCAAACACATTGATATATGCTCAAACCGCTTCCATCTCCAGACTCAGCTGTCTTAGAGCCTATCAGAGGAGGGAATACTGAAGAGGAACTAGTGCAAAGCATATTAATGATACAGCTCTGACAAATGACTGAGGGACACGGGACAAAGCATCTGCCATGACATTATCTTTGATATGCTGAATGTCTAAATTGTAAGACTGAAAGAAAGCCCACCAGATGAGCCTGTGATTTGGGTTCTTCATTGAGTTTAAACCTGATAGGATATGTGATCTGCATGCAGCTTAAATGGGTGATCCAAATGGGGCCAACATCTGAAACTGGGTCAGGTCCACCCACCAGTTGCTTGAAAAAAACAGACACAGATAACAAGAAAGCCAAGCCAGTGCTGTGTCAGTCACAAATAATAATAAAAAAAAACTTTACACATTTTCTTCATTACCACATGACTGCTGCGTGCACATTCAATTGACAATGAAATGCACGGTTTGTGCTACTGTAACTTCCAGCTGAGCTTCATTCGTCATGTTAGTAAGTAAAATTAGTGAACTAAAAACAAAATGACCCTTTGCCCTGGTTAAGACCTCCCCATGATTCTTTGCCAAACAAGTCTATAGTTTGTTTTATTGATCAGCAGCTGCATCCCTCCCCTTCCTGTTGACTCTACAGTATCTGATGAGGAAGTATGACAAAGTTTTTGGGTCTCTCAAATTAGGTGACTGTCTGACTGGTAGCCATAGTCCACAGAAACTCCAAGACAATCGTTATGGTTCGACTGAAGCTACACAACATTTTATTCCTTGTACTTTTCTGCAACTCAAATGGACAGTTTGACAATTCTAGGAGGTAAGAGGCTTTACTTACTCAGTACCTGCTGTGTGTTGGACATTACATCTTTGAGGTTTTGTTTAATAATCGTGCTGTGATCTTTACAGGCATCCATGGAGTGACAGGTATGTGTGTGTGTGCACAAACATGTTTACACAGGAGGTCTGTGGGCAAGAATCATACAGTACAGACAAGGTTAAGCCTCTGGTAGCTTCAGTTATTGTCTTTGAATCTCATCTCCAGATTTGTACCAATTGGCCGATACTGGGATCTTCATGCGTAAGTAACCTTTGATGGATTTGGCCTAACATAAAGCAAAATATGCATAAACTAAAAAAAGGAATAAGTTAAGAAATTAAGATGTGTTGATTCACTGTTTTTCTTTAACATGTATTTTAAAATATCAAATTCAGATTTAATACCCTCAATCTTTGGATATGTGCTCTCAATTCCTTATCAAACGTATTCTCATCATGGTTTTGTGTGGCCTTTTCTGCTATAATGATTAAGAATTTCTTATGTCCCGTTTAAAAATATCATTAAGGCATGCTGTTTCTTATTAATTTTTTTTTTTTTACATTTGTTATTGCAACTTGCATGTCATTATTCGCTCTCCATTTTAATTTTAACCCTTTTAAGCCAGTCTGAAATAATTGCCAAAAATTTGCATTGTTTGAAAAGAGTTTATTGAACCTGGTGACATTTAAAAAAAAGAAGAAGAAATGAAATACTGTATATCAGTTTAAATTTGTAACATATTTGCTGCATGTGGCATATGTTTTGTGCAGTTTATTTATAACATGGTTTCTGCAGATGACCACATGTGCTGACACACACACACATCCCATACACCATTGTAACTGATGTGCAATATTACCCAGTTTTTCCTACTATAACAAAGCATTTTATTCTATTTTGTACAGCACTTTATTCTATTGTATAAAGTATTTTATTCTTGTTGTATAGCGTGTTATTCCATTTTTTCTTATCCTATTCTATTGTGCTTTTCTTAACTTTTACTGATCTTAAACTTGTACTTTCTGCTGTGACCAAAAATTTTCCCACCTTATCTTATCTTATCTTATCTTATCTTATCTTATCTTATCTTATCTTATTTCTTAAAATTAATTTTGTACAATTAATTTTTAATTAGGTTTTTTATTTAAGAAAAAAATCCCGCTGCTGATGCAGATGTCTCAAAATCTCACAAAATCTCATGCAACAAATATGGTATTTGGTATTACATAAGTTAATGTTCCCACACTGAAGATGAATAGAAAAATGCAGTGTCATGAGCCGTACATTGTTATATGTGCAAAATATGTTTTATCCCAGTCTCATTTAGCAGCACTATGTGATGACTGAAATTAATACGTTTCCTCTTCATTTGTAGGAGAGAAAAACCACAGAAAACAATTAATCCTTCACCAAGGTACAGATGCTGACCAAATGCCTTCTCTTAATGCATCATTAAAACCAAATTGTATATTATGTTTACCAAAGCATATTCTATCTTTATTTTTATTTTTTTAAATTTTATTACTCTGTTAGTTATTCATATTTCATGCTGTGGCTTGTCGGTTCAAAATGAAATTGTTTTTTGCTAGAGTTATTCACCAGAGTAACATAGGAGTGCTGAAATTGTATAACAGCGGTACTGCAGTAGCCACGATAAAGACAGCTGAACCACTGGTGACAGTAGTATTAGTGAAATCCATGTTTTGTTGCTCTTGTCCAGGTTCGTTCTGCTGGCTCCAGATGTGCTGAGGACAGACAGCTATGAGAACATCTACTTACAGGCTGATAGTGTGTCTTACCCCATCACTGTCTCCATCGTGATCCAGGACTTCAGCGAGGCTGTCACGTTTTTACAGGACTCGGTCACACTAAATCAGGCAAACGGATTCAGCACCCTCAAGCCTATACAGGTGACTCAGCAAGCTCATATTTAAGGTTACCAATTCAACTCAAACAGAGGATATATGCACAAGTGCCATTTATCGGAAGCTACTAACCTACATCTGAAAAATGTGCGAACTATTTGTGATATGATGTTCACTAAATAGCCTCAAACAGTTACAAAAGGAGCAGTGCAAAGTCTTAGATGTTGAATGTTTGTAACATGACTTCTTAAAATAAAAAGAAGTCATTCTCATTGTTTGCATGCAGCCGCCTTCGCTCATATTTATTTATTGTTAGCTCATCCAGCCAAAGGACCAGTGAGCTAATGCGATGGTAAGACGTCACCCCTCCTAAAATTCCCAAGAATTTGTCCCCCCAAAAGTCAGATTTTAGTGGAACGAGATTAATTTGTACAGCTTGTCTTGGATATGAATGTTTGTGAACTTCCTTGACTT
Source organism: Pelmatolapia mariae (assembly GCF_036321145.2). Lineage (NCBI taxonomy): Eukaryota > Metazoa > Chordata > Actinopteri > Cichliformes > Cichlidae > Pelmatolapia > Pelmatolapia mariae. Next base: position 8,556,321 of record NC_086232.1, on the reverse strand, counting down.
CTCAGTTAATTTAGGTTGTCAGTACCTTGTGCAGTACAGGCAACCAGTGCCAACATAACTGTCTTTCTGTACTTCACACATTGTAATAACCTGTGAACTGTGATGGATCCTGAGCAAAATTATCTTTGACATTCTGGTTGACAGAATGTAATCCAAACTGTTTCAAACTGAAATAAATGCTAAAGTGAATTAAAGAAATTAGAAATAAAAAACTGATAAAATTCACTGACTGAGAGCAGCTTTTGAGATTAACTGTCTTCTATATCACAATCACATCTCATCGCAGCTTTCCTCTGATTTACTGAATCGCGAAGAAAAGAAGAAGAAATTTGTGACTCTGAAAGTGACCTTTGGAGGTTTCCACGTTGAGAAGAGGATATTGATGGTAACCTTTCACTCTGGGTACATCTTTATCCAGACAGACAAACCCATCTACAACCCAGGAGATACCGGTGAGAACAGAAGATACTGATTAAAACTTCAAAGAAAACTTCAAAATAAAGATGCGAATAATTAAAACAACTATGAAATGACTAGAAGAAATAGTTTTCAGGTTGTATCTCAAAAAGCATATTTGTTAAGGACTATTTTGAGATGATAGTGATAGTGGTTGCTGAAATGTTTCCAGTAGCAAAGATCATAAATAGTAATTTTGTTTGACTGATTTAAAAGAAATGTCCACTTTCTTTTCCTCTTGTCTCCAGTTCGACTTCGAGCCTTTGTGTCTTCTCCAACCTTTAGGGCCTTCAACAACTCCATCGCAATAGATATTGAGGTGAACAAACCATTGATTGCAAATATAAAATCCTGTTATGAATGCTGAAATATAAAATGGTTGTGCCAAAAGATGTTATTAAGACATAAAACCATCCATGTGACAGTACAAGAGGGATTGTCCTGTACATAACTTTGTAGCTTTTGTAGAAACTGGATTCTGGCAGTATTTTGGTGACATCCCTTTCATGTACTGAATGTATCAGCTCAAATGCTGACGTAGTTTCTGTGTTATAGAATCCAGATGGTGTGGTGGTTAAACAGGTCTCCAGGACCAGGGCTGTTGATGGGATCTTTTCGGAAACATTTCCACTCTCTGAATATGTCAAGTAAGTATCGACCCATTTGGTAGCTATTTCGTTATATTACAAGCTGTGTGAAAGTTTAACACAGATATTTGATAGATTCTTGGCTTCTAAGTCGTCTTATCAAATTTTTAGGAAGTCATCATTCCAGTATGATTTTATCTCATGCACATGTTTACTTTAGGCCACCACCTGCACCAGTTTAGATTTTAGAGTATCTTACAAATGCTGACTGGGTATGCTGCTTAATATGTGCAGCGAGTCAGCAAGACAAACAACATGGCATGACAGAATGTTAGAATCTCAGTTAGGAAAGAGAAGAACAAAAACAAAGACATTTTATTTGACCTTTACATTGTTGGAATGAATAGTGCATTGGGTGTTGAGCGACATTTATGTCTCCCAGTGAAGGAACATGGATTGTTACAGCAAGGTTTGACCACTGGGAGGAGAACACTTTCACCTCTCAGTTTCAGGTGAAGAAATATGGTAGGTGGAGTTATTATGCTAATCAAATTAACAATATCTTTCCCTGTGTTTTCTGAATGTCACATTCACTGTAATGTTTCTTTTTTTAGTGCTTCCTGCCTTCAATGTTACCTTAACACCCAAGAAGACCTTCCTTAGCTTGGATGACAGTGAACTGGTAGTAGAAATCTCAGCCAGGTTTGTTTATTACACTTAAATACACCAACAAACTCTCTTACTTGTGACTTTTTTCAACATCCTTTGGCCATATTTAGTCTCTAACTAAATCCTAGCCTTTCAATGCTATTGAAACCTGTTTATTTGTCTGACTTGTTGAAGCCCCATGTCCCCATTCGTTCCCTTCGGTCAGCTGAGCAGTTGTTGCTTTCGGTCCCAAAGTCACGACTGAAACTTAGAGGAGACCAAGCGTTTATCTGTTATTATATTTATATTTGTATTGTACAGCACTTTGGTCTACCAGGTGTGTTTTTAAAGTGCTATATAAATAAATAAATGATGATGATGATGAAATGTTATTTCCATCACAATTAATTTTAGGTTATTTTATTTAATCTTGGGCTGAGTTTAGTATAAACTCTTCTAAACTCTTCCTTAGAAATTATGTCCTACCCTGTAAACAGACTCTAAAATAGTCAAGAATTTAAAAATACAAATGTAATGACATTCTTAGCCACAAGAAGATTCATGGTCATCATTTTCTGGACTTTGTATTTTCTCTGAAGCAGCACGTTGGGGCTTCAAAATACATATTTAAGGCTCATCTGCAATGCCTTAGTTTTTCTGACCCAGACGTTGCGTCCATGTTTTTTACTGTCTGTCCAAGAGGTCATTAGAGCAACTGCATTTTCTGTGTTGGCTTCATTTGGCTTGGGAACTGTTAGATAGTTATTGTAAACACACCATTGACTGATGGATAACTGTTTTGGGGACTGTGTTTCAGGTACCTGTATGGAGAGCCAGTCCAGGGGACAGCTTATGTTGTGTTTGGAGTCAAGATCAATAAAGAAATGATAAGATTACCTTCAGTGAAGCAGGTGTCAGATGTAAGTTTACCCTAAAGGTTTTACATTACTATGGCTGTAGATTTTGGCCTCTGTTTTTCAGATCTATGTCAAAATTAATTTTCTTATTTGCTTCCTTTTACTTATCTATTATTTTTGTTTAGCTCTGGTGTTAAACAACCATACTGGGACAGTAAAAAAAAAAAGTGCAGCCTTTCCCCCCTTTTTATAAAGAGACACTGTTAGCAGCTACTTCTGTTTTTTTCTTTTTCTTTTAAACCTGTCCCGTTTGGTTCTTTTGCCATCAGAATTATTGTCTAAAGGCGAAGAAAGATGCCCAACGGATTTACTTTACCAAATGGACCATCCCAGCCTTGCCGTAATGGTCCATTTGATTTACCTTTTATTGTTTATTTTATTTTATTTTATTTTATTTTTTTTACTTGCTAGATACGGGACAGGGGAAAAGAAAAGGGAGAAAGAAAGAGGGGGGAAAAAACAAAACAAAACAAAACAAAAAAAAAACAGTGGAGAAGAGGGACGGGGATAAAGGGCAAAAAACAAAAACCAACAAAATAAACAGACAAAAAATACATATATCGATCACCTGGATCACCTGTTGAGAAAGAAAAAAGAAAACAAGCAGAAGAAAACGAGAGTAATAGAATAAACAACATCACAATGATATATGGGAATATAACACTAAATACTTAATATTAAACATTATTGTGCAGCACGTAAGATCGACAGCGCACAGTGTGCTTTGAGGTAGGAGCCAAAAAGGGTGTAGTTTGTGTGTGTGATCACCTGTGTGTACACCTGTGAGCATGAGCGCGCTTGTATTTAAAAGGTTCCTTAATGTAATGATCTGCTAGAGGGTGTGGGGGGCCACAGTCCCATCCTCCAGGGCATGAAGCAGGTATGGAGGAGATCAAAACTCCAGACATCCAGAGGCCCCCAGAACACAAGAGACCAAGGAAGACCAACAGAGGGGCAGCCGCGCCACTGTCCCAGAAAGAGCTGAGGAGAGTCCCAGATGAGGGATCACTCAGCAGCCGCGGAGCAGAAGCCAGGGGGGGTTGCAGTGACGTGCCCGTGAGCTCCGCCGGCAGCCAGCTGTGCCTGAGTGACCGAGCCCCAGGCCGAGAGGCCGAGGGCACCCCACCCCCGAAGTGGCCCGAGCGAGCCCCAGGTTCCAGGCCCCGATAAGCAGCCACCAAGGAGTGAGCCGGTGTGTACCCGGACGCCCACCCCCGGACACAAAGAACCACCAACGCATCGATGTCTGAGGGCGTCTGCCACCGGCAGGGGAAGTGGTGGGGGGAGATAGGCCTCCAAACCTTGGAGGGCCTGAGAGCAGCTACTTCTGTTAATAACACTTAGGCCTTAGTCACACAGGCCTGCAGCATCATATCTGGCAACCACCTGTTGCAAGGATAACATATCTATGCTTTAATCAGGTGTGAGTGTGAGTGGTTGGTGGCATTCACTGTGAAATCAGTTGTTAAAGCCCCAGAAACATGGGCCTGGAGACCAGCCAGTGACCCCTGGGCCTGCTATTTGAAAAATCTCTGCGTGACTGCTTTGGTTGCTGGCAGGTCATGTGAGAGACACTGGCTCACCTGCAAAAACCTACTCACCTAGCAGTAGTGAAACTCTGAACAGAGTAATGCTAACTGGAAGACACAACTTCTGCTCTGAAGATAGCATTCTCTGTCTTTGGTTTGTGTTGCACTTTTACAAGTTTTACTACAACTCAGAAAGCAAATGGGAAGTATTTGCAGACAACTCAGTGGGGTCACATACTGGTCACTAGGGCTGGGTGACTCAGACCATACCGGCTTATTCCATAGACCGCAATGCTTAAGTCATTTTTATCTATATGCAAAATAGTTGCAAGTAGTTTTAATAATGAAGTTGATGAGAGCCATGGGACTCAAACATAAGGTGTGAGTGCTACCCCCCCCCCCAACAAAGAAACCACCAAAGTCTCTGCTTCAACTAAATTTCAAATATTTCTTTGATGTCTGAAGTTTGCGTACTCTGTGTACAGACAATAGCTTGCTGATGAAGCATCCTTGCCAAAAGTCTTCATAAAGCATAGTGGCTGTAAAGAGGTGCTTGAGCCAAGAGTTTATATTAATAATTTAAATGCTGGGTAGGCTAAATGGCCTTTATAGCTGCTGAATGTGTTGTCATGACTGTTTCTCTTCCTGCAGCTCGATGGTGGAACTGTTACACTGAGCATGGAGGAGATCAAAAGTGCTTACCCCAACATTCGATCTTTGATCGGGAACTCTGTGTATGTCAAGGCCTCTGTGGTCACCAAGACAGGTAAGCATGAAGTGTGAGCCAGAATTTCAGACAAACTAAAGAAAGTCAACATTTTGAACCACAAATAAATAAAACAATAAATAAATAAATTAAAAAGTAAACACATTTAAAATGCTGCAAATCTAACACAACGATAAAATGTGCTGTAACTAAGCAGATTAATTTCGTGTGCTTTCTAATGCAACTAACTCAGAATTTTGGACATGTTGTTAAGTTGGCTTTGTAACTGCTTCATCTACTCACATCAGTTGATGATCAGCTTGTCAATTTTGCCTAGCTCCTTTTCTGATAGCCTAGTAAGATCAAACTCTCCGGTGTGTTGTAATTAACCACTGCTTGCCAGGATCAATAATGTCTACTGTGAAACTCCAAACTGATGCAACTTAAGCTCTGAATTGTATCAACATGCCCTTTAACATTCTGGATAAGCCAAAGTAATCAAAACCTTTGACTCTCTTTAGTATCATATTATTTGGAAATGTAGGTCATGTTGCTGCTGCTGGGGAAAAACAGCTAAAATGCTGAAAAGCAAAATCCTGTTTATCTGCTGCAGTACTAACTAACCGCTCAAGCAACAATAATTGAAAATGGACATGAAATGGTTCACTTTTATTGCATCTCCACACTGCACAGAATTCTTTTCTCCAAGAACCTTTTGATTCTGTGTTCCACCATGCATCTATCCATTCTCTTTCACTAATACTTATCAGGGGCGTAGGGGGGTTAAAACCAGCTATCATAGAGTGAGAGGCGGGGTACACCCTGGACATGTCACTAGTCTGATGCAGGGCTAGATTCTCTGTTCACAACATTAATTACGTCAGTGGTTATTGATATATATATTTTTTGGATTGTTTGATGATCATTACAGGAAGTGATCTGGTTGAGGCCGAGAAGTCTGGCATTAAAATTGTGGAATCTCCCTACGTCTTATTCTTCCAAAACATACCAAAGTACTTCAAGCCAGGCCTGCCTTTTGACTTCACAGTAAGGGTCATTCTCTGCATTTTCATTCTGTTTGAATTAATTATTGAAGTTCAAATAAATATTGTAGTGAGCATCTAAAAAGATAGAGCAATCTTTTCCAGATTCAGGTGAGCCACCATGATGGTTCCTTGGCTCGTAACGTCCTGGTTAAGCTGAACTTGCTGGACACCCCATTAGTCGTGTCCTCTGGAACCACCAGAGCTACCATCAACATGCCCAAGAATAATCAACCACAAACCATCATTGTTAGTATGACTGTTCTACCTCATTGATTCTACCTGTGTGTGATCTAAATTTTTATTTAAAGTCACGAAGGCTAATTAGTTAGTTACATTTCTAGCTACTGTTATTGGTCTTAGTTTAATACTTTTTTCTTTTCTACTTGTGGTTTTTTAATAAGAAAAGATAGAAAAGAAACACTGGCACAAGCCTTTTTTCTGGTTTGTTCCCGTTTTGCAGGCTGAAACAGCAGAGGATGGCTTGAGACCAGAGCAGCAGGCAAAGCAACAGGTCACTGTTCAGCCCTACACCACCCATGACCATGAAAAGAACTACCTGCATGTCTCCACAGGAACTACCACAGTGTCTTTAGGAGAAAGACTGTCCGTGGAGCTCACAGTCAGTCCTGCAGATGAGTCGTTCAGAGGATTCATCAAACATATCACCTACCTGGTGAGCTGACATGTTCTAATAAAGGTGAACATAAAAAAGAATGTGGGACAATCAGCTGTCCACAAAAATAAAAAATAAAACACACATTCAAAGATAAAACAAATACAAATATCTATCTATCTAGCTAGCTAGCTAGCTATCTATCTATCAAGAAAAAATATATCACTACAGCTGTCTTCTTCCGCTTTCAAGCATGAATGGCGAGGTCGGACTTTGATGAAGCCATTGCAAAACCTCTTTTTTTTGAGTCTTTGGGGGTGGACTTCATCTGTTTCATATTATAGTCCTTTTGCATAACCCAAGTGCTAATGAGCTTCAGGAAATAAACTGATGGTCAGACATTTTCCTTCAGGAAAGTCTTGTATAATTCATGGCTCCATCAAGTCATCCAGGTCCTGAAGCAGCAAAGCAGGCCCAGACCATCACACTACCACCATGACTGTTTGATGCTGTGCTAGCTTTATACCAGATGCAACAGTACTCACATTTTGTCTTGTGAATCCAAATGTGAGATGAACCTTTGTGTTCTTTTTGGTCAGCAGTAGTTTTCTCATTTGAACTGTCCCATGGATGCCATTATCGCTCAGTGTGTTTCTTATTGATGAATCAACACTGAATGTAACTGAAGTAAGTGAGACCCGCAGTTCTTTATATGTTGTTCTAGCTTTGTTTGTAACCTCACAGGTGAGCCGTTGATGCTGAGTTGTTGAGGCCAACCACTCCTGGGAAGGTTCTTTACTGTTTCAAGTTTTATCCATTTACGGATAATGGCTCTCACTGTGGTTCACTGGAGTCGTAATGCCTTAGAAATGGTTTTGTAACCCTATTCAAACTGATAGAGGCCAATACAAAAGTGTGATAAATATGCAAAAATCTAAGAAATTAACAACAGGACAATCTGTCGGATGATGAGTGTAATCAGGATGCACTTGAGCTCAATTCTAAATGGCATGGCAAAGGCTGGAATTACCTTTGTATACGTTATATTTAAAAATATTTTTTTTTCATTTTTTAATAATAGAGTGTTGTGTTTGGAAGTTTAAGGTGAAAAATAAATGTAATCCACTTTAAAATAACATGACAAAATAAAAGTGAAAAGTGAAGCACTGTGAATACTTCCTCGATACACTAAATATATATGTGTGTGTGTGTGTGTGTGTGTGTGCGTGATTCTCAGATTCTCAGTAAAGGAAAAATCATACAAGCTGGGCGCATGGATATAACTGGTCAGCTGGTCACCAACATCGGGCTGATGGTAACACCAGACATGATGCCGTCGTTTCGTGTTGTGGCGTACTACACTATTCCCTGGATGGGAGGAGAGGAGGTGGTGTCCGACTCCATCTGGATAGATGTGGTGGATTCCTGTCTTGGAGGGGTGAGTCCTCAGCTCTCTCACTCACTCAGAAGGTACAGTGTTTACCAGCTGGAGGGTTGGTGGTTAAACCCTGCCACCTTCAGTCTGCGTGTCAGAGTGTCCTTGGGCATGATACTGAACCCCCAGTTACTCCGGGTGCGTTCATTAACCATTATTAAACTTAGTCTTAAATTATGATTTTATTGCATTCTTAAATGTTTCTGATAAAAAGAAAACCAACAAACGAAAGATTTTTTTTTCTTTTCTTTAGTCTTTTGTTTATGGTTCTGTTTGTGTTTGTTTTTCTCTGCTATAGCTCACAGTGGGGCCAGAGGACGGCATACCCAGAGACTACCTTCCTGGGAAGATGTTTCGCTTTAAGATAAGAGGTGACCCGGGGGCAAAGGTCAGCCTGGTGGCTGTGGACAACGCTGTATATCTTCTCAGCAGGGACAGACTCACGCAAAAGAAGGTGTGCCTTTTTGAATTTGGAAAATTTGTGTTTTATAATATTGATAATAGACTGAAAAAGACAAATGCAATGCAGAAGTCATTTCACCTCTTGTTAATGGAACCCTTTGCTCAGATTTGGGACGTGGTCGAGCACAGTGATATTGGTTGCACCCGAGGGGGAGGCCGAGATGCCAAGGGGGTATTTCAAGATGCAGGACTGCTTTATTCCTCCAGCAGTGGCTTTCAAACCCCAAATAGGCAAGGTATCTATGAGCATGGAGCACCTGTGGAAAGTTTAAACTTTTTAGTCTCTCTTTACCTTTATAGCAGCTGAAGACCATGTTTCTGACGCAAATCAGACCTTTCTACATCTACTAAGGCCATTTCTTCTACAATCTGCTCATCAGTCGGGCCTTACACTGTATAGTACAGTGCTGTCTATTAGGCATGGGTTTAGCTAAAAGTTAGTATACTAAAACTGACTTAAAACTAAGATTTATACAAATCGGGTTCCATAAAAACTTGGACATGCAATGATTTGGAAGTCACATAAACTCATATTTTATTCACAATGAAAAATGCAAATCATTGCATTTTTATGTTTATTTTAAACAATGTCACAGCTGTTTTGAAATTAGGGTATAACTGGCAAGTAGTTTCAGTTTGTTACATTAAGTGTAGCAGGCATCCGTTTATATTTAAGCCAATCTGTCCCCTTATATGTCTTGATGAATTCACTTAAACCCATACAAAGCAGTAAACCTCAGTGCAGTTGCATGTCTTATTCTTCTCCCCGTGTTACACCACCATGCCAGATGTAAGGGTCCCAACACTTCACAAATCCCACCTTAAACCCTGATTATGTATACAAAGATTAATAGTGTTATTCTACTCTTCTTGCCCCAGCCATGCAGTGTCCAGGCAATGCCAGAAGGCGGCGCTCTGCTGAACTGTTGCGACGTAAAGCACAGCTGGGTGAGTGCTGTCTGTTTTTTTAGTCAGCTGAGATTAGCTCGTATAAAATGTGCCTGCAGTTTAGCTCTGCTTTCTCTGCTTTTCCACCTTTTAACATTAGTGTGAAACTTATGGCATCAAATAAATAATTAAGTTAAGAGAAGGTGAATTTCATTAAATGTTATGGTTAAACAGCAGATGCGGGGCAACATTATCAACAATTTTATTATACGCACTTTTAGACATTTAGAATTTGGCATTTCATTAACACAGAAATACAGAGTATCATATAACTGGTGCTGACCCTGCTGCTTACCTCTCTTCCATCCCTCTGCCTCCAGAGAGTCACTACAAGGAGAAGCTGCAGTATCGTTGCTGTAAAGATGGCCTTCGGGAGATCCCGATGCCGTACTCTTGCACACGACGCTCCCTCTACATCACTGAGGGATGGGAGTGCATCCGGGCGTTCCGCTATTGCTGCGCCACATTGAAGGACCAGCCGTTTAACACAGAGATTCCTACGACACCGTCGCCCACTACAACACCTGTTCCCACCACCACTGCTGCTGAATTTATTATGCCACATCGGAGAATACATCTCTCGCGAGAGAACTTTCGTAATTTCTATACTTCATTCTCATCAATTTGGCATTCATATCTTTGATTTTAGCTTGATATGTCAAAGCTTTTTACATTTAATTTAAAATTTAGCAGCACAACAATAAAATAGTTCATATTATGATTTAAAGAGCCACATTTCTAGATTTGGCACAAATGTAAAACTTTGGGTCCTCTCAGTTTAAGGACATTGACCTCTGCTAGCTTACTGGGAGCTGCTTCTTAGGAAAACAATCTGCTTGACATTTACTGTTTTCCTGTGGAGCGCCAGTTGTGGCATTTTGCCCTCTTTTACTCACGGCACTGAAAATCTCTGATCAGGGCAGAAGGCATCCCCTGCTCCATCTACTGAGATCGCCAATAGATCTTTAGAGTTTAAGAAAACCTCATGTTCTACAGAAACATTTTATTTATTATGTTAAAAAAAAGAAACAAAAAACATTTCACTAATTTCTCCAATAATAACTATGGATGAAGTCAACACCAGTAAAAGCTAAACGCTTACACTTTAATCACATCTTGATTGTTTGATTAACAATCTGCTGGGTATTGTCTAAAACACTATGTGCATAACTGTTTGAATATATTCAAATATTACAGACTGGCGATATCCTTCACCTGGACTACCTGGACTACCTGGACGACCTGGACCACCTGGACGACCTGGACCACCTGAAATTGAAGTATTGCGTTCATTTCCCGGCCAGCCTGGACCAATTGGGCGTGAAGTGTACCTTGAGACAAATGTGCTTAGTTCAATTGCAAAAGAGATCATCGAAGAAGGCGAAGAGGAAGAAGAGTATACAGATGAGGCTGACGTATATCTGCGTTCCAAGTTCTATGAGTCTTGGATGTGGATGGATGTTAACCTGCCCAATCAGGCAGATAGAGACAGTAGAGACGGGTGAGTAAATGATTAGACCAGAGGTTACATCTAATGAAGACAAGTCTGATTGGTTAGTCAGTAACTTGGTTGTTTCAGCTGCAAAGCGGGACATGCAATTAAACCACTGTTGAGTACTTGAGTCATAAACAATGTTGGTCAAGTTACTTGAAAATAGTGTACAGCAGACGCTAATGTTTTTGCCACTTTTTACGGAATCAAACTAAAAGTAATGTCAGTACCTCCAAGCTTTAAACGCTGCATGTTGATCTACACACGTCTGTTGCACGTACTCATATCATTGTCATGAGACATACTCACAAACACAATGACATTTTAGCAATCATAACGCAGCGTGCTTACCGGAAAGTAATAGTAATCTAATTACTTTTTTGCAATAGTAATCCCTTACTTTACTCGTATTTTGAAAAAAGTAACGTGTTACTTGTAATGTGTTACCGCCCATCTCTGTTCATTAATACTTTTAACTTTCCACTAGTCCGATATTTAAAGCATCGTCATATACTGCCTTTCTCTCTGACACTTGCTTCTCAGCCCTTCATCGTGGACACTGGTAACAGCCTTTTCTTTAGTGCTAAACCACCTGAATGAAATCTTAAAAATCATGCACAGAGACAAACACGGATCAGTACCAACTCTAGGCAAATCCAAAGTTAGCGTATCACAATAATTCAAATATCCACCCTTGGTGTAGCCTTTGTGAATGTTCCCACTTGCATGTAAATCATCCATCCGGATATTAAAGCATTCGCTTCCGCTTAACCTTTCCAGGGTCGCGGGGGGTGCTGGAGCCTATCCCAGCTGTCATAGGGCGAGAGGCGGGGTACACCCTGGACAGGTCGCCAGTCTAACACATAGAGACACAGACAACCATTCGCACTCACATTCACTCACAGATTCACGCCTATGGGCAATTTAGATTGACCAATTAACCTATCCCCACTAACTGCATATTTTTGGACTGTGGGAGGAAGCCGGAGTACCCGGGGAGAACCCACGCAAACACGGGGATAACATGCACACAGAAAGGCCCCGGCCTGATGGTGGAATTGAACTTCTTGTTGTGCGGCAACAGTGCTAACCACCTTGCCACCGTGCATGTAAATTATATTACACCAAATTTACCACAGTGTGAAAGCGTGGTGGAGGAAACAGGTAAACTGAAAATATTAGTTACAGATGCTTTAAGATCATGTGGGCTCCAGTGGGAAAAAACTGAACTCAAGTTCAGTGGGTTCATTTGACTGCGGTGTACACTCTACTAGCAGTGTGTGACTCGGTTTATAAAATATCATGATTCATCGTCACTGATAAAAATAGACAGTGGGTTAGCAGGAACACAGTATTTCATATCCATTGACCTTTAAAGACTTTTATTGTACCTCACAATATAAAGGTCCTTGAGGGGAATACTGTTGTGTTTTGGTGCGATAGAGTAAATCAAATCGAACTGAACTAACAGACTTTTAAACACATGTTGCCGCAGCACTTAAATGTTCGCAGTATTTGAAATGTTTACAAGACTTTGCTTTAAATGCTGTTCTTTTGTCAACATCCACAGATTAATGGACTAATTAGGTGGATCATTGCTCACTGATTTCTCTCAATCTGTCTGTCTGATAAAAGAAAAAAACATTTTTTTAAGCGAGCAGGATCGTGCTGTTTGGTCAGTGATAACAGCAGAACAAACAGTTCTAAGTGCAGAAAACATGAACACAGCATCATTCTGTGTTTCGCCATCGTGACCCTCGGTGTGTGTGCGTACACTCACAATGTAGTAGCACAAATTCCTGCGCTGTATCTGTGTCGTGCTTGCTCTGTGAAAACCATCTGCTAGTGTCTAGAACCAAGTTAATGTTTTACAGATTGTTTGCTGAAACTTCAGAAACCTTCACTGCAGTTTAATAGAGATAAAAGAGAGTGAGAAATGTCATTTTTTAACTGCACATTATTATACCATAATCATAAATCGTACTACAGTAAACTGGTAGTTAATGAATTGTTAGTGGCTAGTTATGTTTCAGCTAACAATGATAACTAATATACACAGGTGATTAGTAATATTTAATTAATGTTAATTTATCAGTCAATGCTTTATTTATTATATAAGTAAGTTCATAAATAAATTTAAGTCTAATGACATTAGTGGAAAGTAAAATTCAGTGTACTCCATTATTCATTAGTTAATCATTACCAAATGTTATTCTTCTGAAATAAAGACTTCATGATAGATCAGACTCAAACTAATGGGATGGATTACCAGTTAATGATTAAATACTGATTTGTTGTTTGTTAACAGCAAAAAACAAACAAACAAAAAAGAAAAACTTTACGTAAAATTAAATGTGTGTATTAACTGTAAAAGGTGTATTTGTTTTTAATCTTACTTTAAATATATATTTAGACATCTATACTGTACACATTTTCTGTTGAGTATGCAAAATGTCTACATAGTATAATATAGTATAGCAATTGTCTACTTGTAGTTTTGAGCTTGGATCTATTGGAAGATAAAAAAAAAATAACATGGATCTTATCATCAGGCTGGCCTCGCTGACAATGGGGGACCCCTTACCTGATAGCATCACAGAATGGGGGCTTCTGGCTATCAGTGCATCACCCCACACAGGTGAGATGACAGCGAACTGGGAATCAAAGTGCTTAACTGGTTAGGGACTCAGTTTTTGGAAATTGATGCAGTCTGGCTTTAATGGGAAACACTTTTAAAATTCCAGATAAAAAACGGTTATTTTATGTAATCCCAAAAAAGATGCTTATCTAAAAATGATCATTATGTTTGATTATGAACATGGATATACTGTTACAACACTTTTTTTTGGTAATAGTGGTAATAATACACAATATTTATATAGCGTATTTCAAAACACATTGACATAATACTTTACAAGGTGAGACAGACATAGTGAAAGAGACAGGAGAGATCTGGAGAGGAGAGATGATAAAATATTATAAAAAAACAACATAAAAGAAGATTCAGTGAGAAATGTATACAAATGTTAACTTAAGAGTGTTTTGGAAGATACTGTGATCAGATTTCCTCTATGAGGTTGTTCCAGACAGTGTGTATTTTATTGGCTCAATCAAGTGTATAAGGAGTTACAGTAGTTTAATCAGGAGGAGCAAGTTTTACACTACTATGTAAGATTAAAGCATGATTGTAGGAATATCTTATATTGATAAGAAATATCGTGTCCTGGCAACAATCAAAAATGAACCCAATTCTTAAATTAACCATTTAAAAAAATAAGTTTTGCTTTTCTATGTTTAACTAAAACTTAAGGACAAAGTTTTTCACATTCTGTCAACCACCAATTTCTCAGAGCAAAAGAAGATAATATACTTTCACACTTGGCAACAGAGTGAATGTGCTCTACCTCCATCACCTCAAGGTGAAAACCAACAGTGGCAAACAGTGCTGAAAGATTACAATTTTCCAAACTTTCCTGGTTTCTATCATCAACCTGAATGATAGAGAAATTGTCAGAATCCTAATCCCTCACAGACTTTTTTCACCATCTTGTGAATCTGCAGGTTTCTGTGTTGCGGAGCCCTACAACTTCAGAGCGTGGAAACGTTTCTTTGTGGAGCTGAAGCTGCCGTATTCAGTGGCGAGACACGAACAGGTTGAAATAAAAGCTGTGGTATATAACTACGGCTCTGAGGAGCTACATGTAAGATTATTGACTTACCTTTACTCTTTCTCATAAATTACCAGCTTCTTCTTCTGTAACGGCTGATTGCTTTCTGCTCAGGTCAGGGTGGTGCTCATGAAGACTGAAGGCATATGCAGCATTGCTTTCAAAGACAGACACACACAGGAAGTGACAGTGCCAGCTGGCTCTTCGATAGCTGTGCCCTACACCATTGTACCACTGGTGGTGGGAAAACATCCCTTGGAGGTGATGGTGCTAGGGAGAGACATGACGGGAGGAGACCGTATCCAGAAGCTTTTACGGGTAGTGGTAAGTGACTGCGTGATGAAACTGGCATTTTCTGTGTGCTTAGAAGATAATTAATAAGTAACACATATCTTCTTGAATCAAAACCTTTTTTCCTGATACAAACAGCTCGATGGAGTGCAGAAGACTGAAGTTTGGAGTGTGGTGTTGAACCCATCTGCTGAGGGGGGTAAGTAGATGAGTAAGCAGTGAGGTATGATAATGTGTCATTCCCTATTTTATGACCCCAGTTCCCCAAAAGTTGCGACAAATATGTAAAATGTAAATAATAACAGAATGTAATGACTTGAAAATCTCATAAATGCATATTCATAATAGAGTTATAATTAAGAACATCGAATGTTTAAAATGACACACTTTAGTACTTCATGGAAAATTTGCTCATTTTGAATTTAATGGCAGAAGCACAGTTCAAAAAAAGTGGGAAAAGTGAGTGGTACTAAATAAAACAGCTAGAGGACCAGCTGGAGACTAACTGGGTTTATTGGTAGCAGCTCAGTAACATGAATAGTTCTAAGAACAGATTAGAAGGGCGGGGTTTCTGAGAAGTAAAGATGGGCAAAGGCTCACTGAGTTCACAAACTGAGTCTAAAAATTGCAGAACAATTTTGCACGAATATTCCTTATTTATTTATCATCAGTTATCATATATAACATCATCTAAAAAAAGAATCTTGAGAAATATCTGTGTGCAAGAGGCAAGGTTGAAAAATTGGTTGCCCTTGATCCTTAGACTCTCAGACAGCACTGCAATAAAAACTGGCATGATTCTGTCATGGAAGTCCCCGAACTCACTGTCTGTGAATACATTATAAGTATAACACTGTTTGTTATACTTGTATAACTATGCATGTGACAAATAAAGAAACTTGAACCTTGAACCTTGAATTTAGCTATCCACACATACTAGTTCCTGCCTCATCTTCTCTGTGCCAAAGCTCATTTAAAAGAGACTTATCGGGTATCGATTTCTATAACTGCTTTGATTCTGATTCACAAGGTCCCGATTCAAATTGACTCAGACAGTCAGAAATGTTATAATTCTGATCATTTATCAGGACATATCCATGTTTTGATATCTAGCCTATGTATAAAAACAAAGCTGACACTAGCTGTTTGGTGGTTGTTGAAATAGTTTTGGGAGCAATTTCTGGCAGAATATATTTATATTTAAAAATCGATTCTGGATTTAATGAATCCAGATATTATATCCAGATAATATCCAAATAATATTGCATTATCCAAACTAAAATCAGTTTGAATCAGGAAAATCTATTCTTTAAACCCACACCTACTTTTAACCAGTTTATAACACATGAAACAAAAAATCCAACACCCAGGACCGTGGAACAGCTAGGGTCTGGGAGGTGCCATCGTTTGGCATTGGGGTTGTTGGTCAGGCCGGGTGCATCCCAGCATTCCACCTGGATGAGCTCACGGACACTGTGACATCATACATCATTTTTTGTGAATCCTTCGAACGACTGGTGTTAGCCCATTTGAAGGACACTACAGGCCACCAGCTGGACCCCCTGCAGTTTGCCTACCGGGCAAACAGGTTGGTGGATGATGCAGTGAATATGGGGCTGCATTACATCCTGCAACACCTCGACTGCCCGGGAACTTATGCCAGGATCCTGTATGTGGACTTTAGTTCGGCTTTTAACACCATCGTGCCTGAACTTCTCTCTTCCAAACTCTCCCAGTCACCAGCTACCTGTCAGTGGATCACCAGCTTCCTGACAGACAGAAAGCAACAAGTGAGGCTGGGGGAGATCACCTCTGAAACTCGGTCCCTCAGTATTGGTGCCCCTCAAGGATGTGTCCTCTCACCACTACTGTTCTCCCTCTACACTAATGACTGCACCTCCAAGAACTCGGCTGTTAAACTCCTAAAGTTTGCAGACGACACCACTGTCATTGGCCTCATTCAGGATGGTGATGAGTCTGCATACCAGCAGGAAGTTGAGCGGCTGGTACTCTGGTGCAGTCAGCACAATCTGGAGCTGAACACTCTTAAAACTGTAGAGATGACAGTGGACTTCGGGAGACATCCCTCAACTCTGCCCCCCCTTACCATATCAGGCAGCCCTGTGTCGACTGTGAAGATCTTCTAGTTCCTGGGTATCACCATCTCCCAGGACCTGAAGTGGGAGACCAACATCAACTCCATCCTCAAAAAGACCCAGCAGAGGATGTACTTCCTGAGACAACTGGGGAAGTACAGTCTTCCACAGGAGCTGCTGATCCAGTTCTACACTGCAGTCATTGAGTCTGTCCTGTGCTCCTCCATCACAGTCTGGTATGGTGCAGCCACTAAACAGGACAGGAGCAGACTGCAGCGGACTGTACGGGCGGCAGAAAGGATCATCGGCGCCCCCCTGCCCTCCATCCAGGATCTGTACCTCTCAAGAACCAGGAAACGGGCAGGGAAAATCATCACAGACCCCTCACACCCTGGACACAGACTTTTTGATCTGCTGCCCTCTGGCAGACGGTACAGAAGCCTGCAGACCAGGACCACCCAACACAGGAACAGTTTCTTTCCCCTCGCCATCTCCCTTCTAAACAGTTGACCTGTCACACTGCTCCCACTGCCAGACTGCAACTGCACCTTATGTACATTCTGTAGTATTCATTCCACCTCATTTCATTTCTGTATTTTATGTATATAAGTTTAGATTAGTTATTTATAGTTGGTTTACACAGCTTTGTGTATGTATGTGTATGCATGTGAAATGTATATATAAACACGTGTGTGTGTGTGTGTGTGTGTGTGTGTGGTTGCGATTTACATTGCTGTGCTTGAGAGCCACCATATACCGGAACCAAATTCCTTGTATTTGTCTGCACATATACTTGGCCAATAAACACGATTCTGATTCTGATTGCAGACTGGTATTTCGGATGTAGATCGGGAAAACTTTCCTCTCCCAAAATTTCAGCAACTGGTCTCCTCAGTTTCCAGACTTTTAAAGACTGTAGTTAAAAGAAGAGGGGATGCTACATAGCGATGAATATAGCCCTGTCCTGTGTTGTGTTGCAGCCATCAAATTCAAAATGAAATAACAATTTTCTTAAAATGGTGCATTTTCACATTTGATATTTTCTATTATGAATAAAATGTGACATTTGCAAATCTTTGCATTCTGTTTTTATTTAGATTTTATGGAACTGGGTCTAAAGTTTACCAAAGTTATGAGGTTTCACATTTATATCTGCTCCCTTTGAGTCACTTCATTTTTAATTCGGTGTCAATATGTTTGCATCCAAAACAGGAACGCAGACAGTCCGTGTTGGAAAGATTGAACTGGAGTCAGTAGTGCCAAACTCGCAACCTGAGTCATTGATCAATGTCAGAGGTCAGTAACTATCAGAGTGGCGAGGAGGATCAAAAATGAAACCAAGAAGGAGGCTTGTTCATGAAACTTCTTTTTCCCTACTAGGCAGCGTGTTAGCAGACAGTATTGAGAACTCCATCAACGAGGACTCTCTGGGATCTCTGATCAGGATGCCTGGTGGCTGTGTTGAGCAGAACCTAGCCTCCATTACTCTGCCCCTCATTGCCACCCTCTACTTAGACCGAACTGACAACTGGGAGAGTGTAGGCGTGGAGCGCAGGGCAGAGGCTCTCAAGTACATCAAGAGAGGTGAGACAAAAGCGAAGAACAAAAAAGAAGGAAAGGGGATTTACTGTTTTTATTATTTTCTACGGCTTAATTGTACAATAAAAGCTGAGGTTTGCAAAAAAAAAAAAATCTAAAACCAGTTATGACTAAGCAAAAAAGGCTGAACACGTAGTTATTGTCTATGTCTTTGTGGTTAAAACAGGAAATTCTTTTGTGTTTTCAGGCTATGACAATCAGCTGGCATACAGAAGGCGTGACGGCTCTTACCCGCCCTACAGCAGGGAAGGAGCGAGTACCTGGTACTGACTAATCCTTACATTCTTAGAGCTTTTAAGTATTCCAGTTTTAATGACAACACTAAAATATAATTTTTATTAGTCTTTGCGGTTTTCTACTAACAAAAACAATACATGTTTATTTAAGTTTTACTGTGCTAAACTGTACAGAAGTGAGTGAGTGAGGAAACTCAGTTTGGGATTCATAAATAAATAAATGTATTCTGTTAGATAAATAGTATATATGACATAGACTGTGATTGACAGGATCACAGCATATGTGGTAAAGGTGTTCTCCATGGCTCACTCCATCATCGGCATTGAGAAGCAACAAGTGTGCGACCCTCTGGTCTACCTGGTGACGAACAAACTCAGAGAAAATAAAGGAAGATATGTAGAGAACAACCCAGTTTACAGCACTACCATGACGGTGAGACCCACATGCATGTATACAGCCACACACTCACACTGTGATGTTGGTAATCTATGTGGTTTCCACTCAAAGACAGAAAGGTTTTCATTTCCTGGTCCTTGTATTGTTTCTCTTGTAAATTATCAAAACTAATTATTATAACTACACGTCTTCACGAGCATAACCTCTCACCCTGAACACACGACTGAAAATCAGATGTGAAAAAGGAGAAATTTATTCAGTGCAGCCACGGAAATGTAGAATTTATGGAGTGCAACAGAATAAATGAAAACTTTAATTGCAATAAATGTTTAATAACAAAATAAGCTGTTTCATTATGATAGCTATTACAGCTAAATTTATCAAATGTAAACAATTCAGTCAAACTGTAACTTGGAAAATAAACATCAGTCTATTGATCCGTCCAGCCGTCCGTCTGTCTTGTGGGCAGTCGTCTAAGCAGACAGCCCAGACGTTCTTTCTTTCAGTCATGACCCAGAGCTCATGACCCAATGGCACATAACAACAGGTTAGATATCCATCCTCCCACAGCGCTCCCTAAATGATCCCCTAAGAGACACGGTTGATGCTCCAGGTCCACAAAGAAGATGATGTCTAAGCTCCTTGAGTGCTCAGTAGGAAAGAAAAGTGCTAAAAAGGAACCAGGAAATTTACTTTAGGTGCTTTCTGCCTAAAGTCTTTGATAACTGAGATTAAAGCCCTTCTCCCTCTCATCACCTCTAGGGTGGTCTCCGTGGTGATGACCCAGAGATAACACTTACCGCCTTTGTCCACATCGCACTAGCTGAGGCCAAGCAGGCAGGGATCACCTGCGTCATTCCTGGTTTGGAGATGGAGGTAAGTTACAAGCAGCAATGTCTCTTTAACATTTGTTGCAATTGTAATTATACTAATCCATCATCTACCCACTCATGTGGTATAGAATGCCATGGGTAAGACGACACAGTACTTGACCAATGCACTGACTAGAAATGGGAGGAGACCGTACACCGTGGCCATCACCTCTTATGCTCTGGCTCTTGCGGGGGCACCTCACAATGTTCATCAACAGTTACTCGAAGCTGCAGCCCGAGGTATCCTCAATCAAAATGATTATAGTTCTGTTTTTTAATTAGATTTGTTTTGTTTTCTTGTTTTCATTTGAGTTACCAGAGTAAATGTACCTTAAGCACCTAAAAGTTGCTTAAAGTCCTGCTTTATCACCTATCATTCAAACAGTATCAAAAAGCCAATGAGGATAAGTGTAAAACATCCCTCTTATTCTGTCGCTCCTGCAGGTGGCAGCCACTGGCCTGACAGGGAAAACGATTTATTCACATTGGAGGCGACCGGCTATGCCCTGCTGGCTCTTATTAAGTTGGGTCACATGGAGGAAGCAGCAGCACCCTTTAAATGGCTGAACAGCCAGCGAAGAAGAGGAGGCGGCTTTGGCTCTACTCAGGTCAGTTAAAGGATATTTCACTTGTTGATATTATATTTCATGCCCGATTTAATTGTCAGAAGGCTGTGAGTTATGTTTTTTCGTTCTCTACTCTTGCAGTCCACCATGGTGGTTCTTCAGGCACTGTCAGAGTATATGATCAAGAGACCTCCTCCTGATGACCTCAGTCTGGACGTAGACATCAGGATCACTGGACGCAGAGACGTCCGCTACCATTTTAACCCAAAGACAGCCTATGGCGCTCGCTCATCCAAGGTGAGAGACATTAAAAGAAATATAAAAAGAATCCGGGCTTGGGGCTGAGTTTCATAACTTTGAACTGTGATGCTTTGGGATTTAAGAACATCACTGAGTGTAATAACATCATTATTCAATATTTCTCTTCTTCTGCGGTGCTTTTGTTGCACAGTTGCCTGCTAACCTTGATTTGGAAGTCAGAGCTCAAGGAAACGGACAGGGAATACTTGAGGTATAAATGCACTGAATGATTATTAATAAAACTCATTAGAGATAATTAAATTAAATAGTAGGACAGTACCTACATTTGGCTGTATAACCTTTTTTGACTGATCGATTTCTCTTCCTGAAATTTGACCCAAGGTTGTGACCCATTATAACCAGCTGCATGAGGTGGATGAGAAAATGCCCTGCCAGCACTTTGAGCTCAGTGTTGCTATTGAAGAGTCCCAGGGTAACTCCATTTATATGTCTCAAATACAGCAGATAAAATAAGTGTTGAATGTGTCACCAATTTAACTAAATGTATCTCTAAAGGTGCAATTGACATCTACACATGTAAAGAAATCAAACGATGTTATGCGTTATAATGAGAAATGACACAGGGGAAAAATACTGAACAAAAAGTGGAGGTACTAAAAAGCACCAGCTGAAATCTGACAGTAATTAGGAACTAATCATGCCACTTATTGCAAATTAATATCAGCTGGTTCAGTTCTGACTGATGGTCTATAAAAAGGTGTCTCGTTACCAAGGTGTCACACAAGAAACATCTCATGATGGGTTAAAACAATATGAGCCTGTCACAACCTTATTGTTGGAAAACATACTGATGGCATTGGTCACAGAAGAATTTCTAAACTACTGAAGAATGCAGTGAGCACTGCTGGGGCCATAATGTGGAAGTGGGAAGAACACCACTTCACAACAAACCGGCCAGGACCAGATCCTCCCTGCAAGATTTCAGACAGAGGAGTGAAAAGAATTCAGAAGAGTTGTCTAAAAGCCAAGGAGGACTTACAGAGACCTACAGAAAAAAAGAAAATCAGTCAACCACCGTGGCCTGTATGAACGCTCACCATGCAACACTCAATTTCTGAAGAAAAAGCATGTTGAATTCAAAGTTTGCTGAACAACATTTAGACAAGCCTGTGACATACTGGGAGACTATAGTCTGACTAAAACTGACCTTTGACACCATAATACACACAATGTTACGAGGTCAAAGGGCACTGCATATTTTCAGAGGAAAAAGAAAGCACCAAAAGCACCATACCAACAAGGAAGTTTGGAATTGGGAACATCATGGTGTGGGCTGTTTTTCAGCATACGGCACTGGCACACTTCATGTAATTTCAGGAAGGATGAATGGAAATCTAACACAGACATATTCTAGGTCTGACCAGCTGTCTCAGCTGTGGGCAAAAGATGACAACTAATACAATTCTGACATAATTTATTAGTACAATGATCAAAAAAATGAAGAGATACACAGTCCAGCGTCCCACTTGCTAAAGGTATAAAACACACAGTTGAAGGCACGAGCCTGCGATGGCACAAGTCAGTTGCACTTTACATGCGCTTTACACTTAACAGGGATTAGTAGTTGTCCTTCAAGACCCATCCTGTAAGTAGAAGGCTGGTAATCACTCCAACCTCAGCAACCCAACTCTGCCTTTAGGCTGTGGCATATAGTAGGTCCTGGCCTGCACAGAGACACACAATATCACCCCATCTTCATTATACAATTCACAGAGCAGCAAACTATCCACCATCAACATATTTAAATCAAGTCATCTTAGTTCTGGCCATATGACATACCTCAGAGACAAAATATCACAGCAGTGTTTGTAGTGTGGGCCTTCAATTAATCCAACCCCATCACAGCCATTGGCTCAGAGCAAATGTGACACATAAAATCACACCAAAACCAGTGCCAACTTCACACAACAAACAAGGAGATGAATTATACAGGTAACACTAGGCCAATATGTTACAGAAACATGTACTATAACACTGTTGATAAAAATCTGCAGCCCTCCACCAGGATTATGATGATGAAACGAGGGTGGATGTTTCAGCAGGGCAATCATCCCAAACACAGCCAAGGAAACTCTCAGCTGGTTTCTTAGCCAATCACCTGACCTGAATCCAGCTGAGAAATCTACTGAAAGAGTTCAGAGTTCAGAGAAGGAGCCCACAGAGACCTCAGGATTTGAAGAAATCACACCTCCCGCATGTGACTAGCGTGTCCATGCAGGAGGCGTCTTGAAGCTCTCATCACCAACAAAGAATTTTGTTTGAGGCATTAAATACATGTCAGTTGGTGTGTTGGGATGTTACTGACATGTGGCGACAATTTCATATCAATAGCGCCTTTAGAAATATATTTACTTGGAAAACGGTGACACATTAAATACTTATTTTAATGTGTCACTTATTTTACCAGCTGTATTTATGTTCTTGTAGTTCTTAAGGTGTTAGGGTTTAAGTTATTATAAGGGTCAAACAATGATGAAATACATTTCAGCACAGATGTTTCATTTCCTTGATATTTTGAAATGAGATAAAACAGGACTTAGTTCAAAAGATACAAATTTAACTTTTCTTAAATAACTGTAAACTACAAGCCTGCCATAACACAAACATATGTTATTTGTTTAATGTTTTAATGGGATCTGGAGTGTGTGTTATATATGTCATTACTGGCACAGAAAGAATTCAAATTGTGCAGTAGCTTTTAGGTGGGAAAAAGAGAGCTGCTACTGGAGAATCAGCTTTAAAAAGTCAGTCATCAACAGATCGAGGTTTCACATAAAAACAAAGAAGGAAATTCCTCTCAGGCTGGTGTGTGGTCAGAGTTTGATTTTAAGGTGTACATGGGCTGGAGAAGATTTTTGAAAATCTCTCTATTCTTAATTTTGGGAATATCTGAAATACCATTTAAAATACTGATGTATGTACATTTAATACATTGTATTTATGTGGCTTTTTAAAAAATAATTTTAAAACGTTCCACATGTGAAAGATCCCCAGTTCAAGACCTGGAGGGGACACAAACCCTACCTTGGGAGGTAAAAGCCAGTGTGCTAGTAAATGGGAGGTTTCA
This sequence comes from Pelmatolapia mariae, assembly GCF_036321145.2. Classification (NCBI taxonomy): domain Eukaryota; kingdom Metazoa; phylum Chordata; class Actinopteri; order Cichliformes; family Cichlidae; genus Pelmatolapia; species Pelmatolapia mariae. The sequence goes on along the minus strand of NC_086232.1, from coordinate 8,532,369 downwards.
ATCATGAACGGCATCTAGTGTAGGGATGGATATTGATAAGATTTTCACGATTCCGATTCCATTTTCGATTCCGTTTAACGATTCGATTCTTTATCAATTCTCTTATCGATTCTTTTTAAAAAAGGAGAACACTAAGGTCGATTAGCTTAGAACTTTGTTTTATATCTTCTCTTTGAACAAGATAGAAATTTAGGAGTAGCATGGCCTTACAAACCCAACAGTAAGATCTTAAGAGATCCACAGCCTATGGGTCTTCAATGGGGTGTCACAGGGTCCCCGGGAAAAAAAATTGTAAATGTAAAACAATAAAATAAATATTCTTCTGTAGCAATAACAAAGTATAACATAAATTATTCTGTAGCAATTACACAAGAATATCCAGTAATGTCCCTGCCTACAATTAAACACATTCACTTACCGAAAATCGGTGGCATCTGCTGTGGCAAATGGGTGCAAGCCTTTGACCACAAACTTAGTCACTGCTCGGTGACATTCGTCTATCCTGGCCTGAAAGGAGACGCTACCGGTAGACTGCAGCGACAACTGCCAGCGAGAGCCAGCCAGACTCTGTCTCTCTCATCATGGTCACCTAAATGCAGCGCACAGTAATGGCAGGTTTTGTAATAAGGCAGATCGCGCTAACATAATATGCACTGTTAGTTGATTATTTACCTGCCGCATTAACGTGAGAGGACGTGCAAACGTTACCGCTGCTGCTGGGTTGAGTCCAGAGCGGAATTAAAAACACGACATTCATTTAAGGTCATCGCGTGTTTTGTGAGCAAATGCTTTTGCATATTCGTAGTGTTTCCTCCCTTAAATGAAATATCTACTTTGCAAGTATTGCAAGTTGCCCTGTTGCCATCCGTTCTCGTAAAGTATAACCAAACTTTTGAGCGTTTGAGCCGCCATGTTTCCTGTCAGGTAAATGACGCTCCGCAACACGGTGACGTCATTCGGGGCGACTGGAATCGATAAGGGAATCGTTTGCAAAAATGGCAAACAATTCCAAGGAATTGAAACAGTGGGAACCGGTTCTCAACAAGAACCGGGTTTCGATACCCATCCCTAATCTAGTGTGAAATCAAACATCTGATATTTTTATAAAAAACAGTAGAAAAGACAGCAACTGCAATATGAAAAACATATAAATAAAAAAACCTATCAATACATACACACACCAAGTATCTTCAGCAAGCTTTATGGATTACATATTTAATAACACTTTTCCTCCATCTCATAACAGAAAAGCCTCCAGCAGATGTAGAAAAGTCCTATCAGATCACCATCAAAGTGAGGTAAGATACAATTACTTGCTAAATTTTAGAGAATAAGAAAAAAAAGTATGTATTTTTATATCTTTTACTTCATACAAAGTGTAGCAAACAGCAAAAACAGTCAACTCTTTAATATGGGATGACCACATTTTAAACAAAAACGGCCAAATGTGTGAGTCTGTCTGACCGTAATAAATTTTCTTTGAACATTTGGTCCACTGAATGTGAGTTATTGTTCCAGCGATTCAGAACAACTATCTGATTTGATATGCTGCTGGTCACATTTCTCATGAGGTTAATCAGCTCATTTGGGTCCTTTCAGATTTAGATTTCATATCCTTTGTCAGTGCTTTGTGTTTTTCTTTCACAGGGCTTTAGGACCCAGAGATGTCAGGATGGTGGTTCTTGACATCAGTTTGCCCACTGGCTTCACCCCAGAAAACTCAGACCTGGAGATGGTAATCAGCCTCTAGACCAGAGCTTCAAAAATCTGAAACAAAGCTTTCATGGCTAAGAAATGATCCAAGTTTAGTTTTAGCTTTCTTACACAGAGTAAACCTGGATTTATTTTACATCTATTTTATTTGGTTTTATTTAAACTTTTTTCTGTGCATATTGTGAAAAAGTTAAGCTGCAAGTTCAATTTTCTTTACTGTAATTTATCAGTATCACACCAAAAAGCACACCTCAGCTCACTTGTTTGACACCTGCATCACCTAAGACTGTAATGGGTTTAAAATATTTCGGTAATAAATACAGCATTGCATTGTGAATTTACACTTTAAATACAATTTTATAAAATGTTTCCTACACGGCAATATTTTATTTCTGTTTAAATTAACTAATACATTCTGAACATGTTTGTCTCTAGTTGTCCAACTCAGTGGATCATTACATCAATAACTTCCAGATAGTAGATAACCTGAGTGACAGGGGATCTCTGATCATCCACCTGTTTAAGGTAACGTGCTGGAGACCACTGTCTCATTTATTGGACTGCAGGAAGAAAGAGTATGAGGAGATAATCTGTCCAGTTTAAGTCAGTTTTATTTACCATTTTTAAGAAGTATGTCTTATAACGTTCCCCTGCTCTGCATTGTTTCTCCTTTTAGGTTTCTCACAAAGAGCCTGAGATCCTAATATTCAGACTGCAGCAGACCTTCAAAGTTGGCCTCCTGCAGCCATCCTCAGTGACTGTTTACGAGTATTACAACCCAGGTTGGGAAATACAGCTGTAGACATAAAAATTAGAGATTCTGCAATACAGTATTATAAGAAATACTTATAAAAGGAACGCCAGTTTAGCTCACTGGGATGAGCAGGTGACCATATGTTGCATGGCTGAGAGCGGCCAACCAAGTGGCCAAGTTGTACTGCATCCTTATATTTCGCATAAAACCAAGATAAATAAATAATAATAATATTAAAGCTTTTAGATTTCTCCCCTCTCTCTGTGTCACAGACCACCGTTGCAGTCGTACTTACACCCCCCGTGAGAACAAGGAGCAGCTCAGCCAGATCTGCAGAAACAACGTCTGCCGCTGCACACAGGGTAAAGTATGGGATTTGCAACAATGCATTAAAGGATGTGTGTATTTTTTTTCCACCTCTACACATTTGACCTCCCGTGGTTTCAAAACCTCCAGGTGACTGCTGCATCTCCAAAGCGGACAGTGAAAACTCCCCCAGCAAAGAAAGAGAGACGTTTGCCTGCAAGAGCTTACACCATGGTACATGTGCTTTTACACTCCGGCAGCTTTAACATGCATGCCTGCACACTGGAGGCTTACACTTTTGCATGTTCATTGGCTGACTGCCATTCAAATGATTTAAAAATATTCAGATGTAAGTTGTCAAAACTGCCGCTAGATGAAGAGATTAAGATTTTAATATTTATAGAAATAAAAGAAGCCACATTAAACGCCCTTATTCAAGCAGTAACAATGACATAAGCCCTGCAGAGCATCAGCTGTTAGAGTAGGAACAAATAATATGTTTTCTGAGTAATAAATGGAAACATAATGTGAGCATTCACAGAAACTGTAATATTTAAAACATTGTGAAGAAAGTTTAGCTGATGGCACTATTGCTATCCTGTTTTATTTTTCTCTCATTTACCATGGGGACCATGAATCGCTCATATAGCGACTCCCCAGGGCATCAGACAGAATTTCAGTTTAGTATTTTACTGGAAAAGGGTGGGAAACTGTCACCTCCCCCTTTTGTTAGTAATGCTATTATTATTTCGTAGTGGAAACAGTTACTATTAATATATGGAAACAGTGCCTCACCCATTTAAGAGTCCCATTAATTTTAGAGTAATTTGCTCATGATGGTTGCTACTGTGTTTTAGTTTTCCAGGTGAAGGTGCTGAATGTCATCCAGAGTTACTACGACAAATATGAGATGGAGATCACACAAGTTATCAAACTGGGTGAGTCCAAGTAGTGACTGGCTTTCACCTCTCAGTCTTTTCAGTGCGAGCAATGGAGGAATGATGTGGTCCAGTTAACTTTTACATTATTTGGTGACCCCATTTATGAAGTGCTGCTTGCGCATTATTGTAACTCAAAGAGAAATTAAGGCTTATTATATCTGTTCTTCTACCACCCAGGTCTGGAGGGTGGAGTTGGAGCGGGTCAGACGAGGATCTTCATGTCTCATGGAGGTTGCAGAGATGGACTAGACTTGAAGCAAGGCTCCCAATACCTCATCATAGGCCCCAAGGAGGACCAGTGGAATGTTGATACTGAAACCAACAAGTGAGCAGAACAGGAAAAATAAATGCTTACAAATAAGTTTGTGTTGATTGAAATTGGGAACTATGACAGGACAAGTTTACTATGAGACACTTGGGTGCTCTTACTTGTTAACTTGACATCTGTCTTTCTTTCTTTTTTCATTTTGTGTGTCAGGTTCATCTACATGTTGGGGAAGGACACCTGGGTGGAGCGCTGGCCTTCACCTGCAGAGTGCTCCAGCCACCCCAGCCTGCAAGCTAAATGCAGGAGTCTAAGCGACACTGCCAATGAACTGTCGGTCAACGCCTGCAGGCTGTAGAGGTGTCAGAGCAGCTATCGCACACTATTTTGTGGCAAAAAAAGGAAATAAATTTGTATGTGCAAGCTTACTGTACCCCTGATAAATTCTTTCAATCTATATTTAGTTTTCTCTGTGAAAAGGGAAGTGAGAGTCTTGCCAGTTACCATAACTTTGAACAAGAATGAAGAAGTATAAACCGCAGAGAAAGATGTGTAATTATTCTTTGTTTTGCATATTTGTCGGACTTACATGTTTGAGATCAACTTAATTTTTATGCTGGACAAAGAAAATACACGTAATTATAAAATGCATTTTTTAAAATTATGTTTTTATTAAGGGGAAAAAGCGCTATTCAAACCTACCTGACCCTATTTGAAAACATAATTGCCCCATAAACTGTTTTTTCACATTACTGTGGAGGATTTTTTTTTGCCTAGAATTGTTTAATTTAGCCACACTGGAAGTTTTTATGATCATGAATGGCCTGTTTAAGTCCAATCCAAAGCATATTAATTGGCTTTAGGTCTGGACTTTCATTATGCCATCACTTTCTGGTCTGCTTTGGGTCATTGCTACATAACCAAACTTAGCTTGTGTTTTCAGGCACAAAATGATGGCTGGATTTTCTGGTAGAAAGCCGAAGCAGCAGAGCAGCCCAGACCATCACACTAAAACCACCATGTTTGACTGTTTTTATGATGTTATAACATGCTTTTAATTTGACACCAGATGTAACAGGATTCAAACCTTCCAAAAAGTTAAACTTTTGTCTCATCATTCCACACAATATTTTCCCTGGAGTCAGATGTTTTGTGGCAAATATGAGACAAGTCATTGTGGCAGTGGTTTTCTGATTGGAACTCAGCCATGGATGCCATTTTTGTTCAGTCTCGTTCTTATTGTTGAACCACGAAATCTGACCATAACAGAGGAAAAAGATGTCTGCAGTTCTTCAGATGTTGCTCTGGGTTCTTTCATGATCTCCTGGATGAGTAGTCAGTGCACTCATGAAGTCATTTTAGCCTGCAACTCCTGGGAAGTTTCACCACTTTTCCCAGTTTTCTCTGTGTGTAGATAATGGTTCTCTCTGTGGTTCACTTGAGTCCAGAAGCCCTAGGCTTTGTAAAGCTTAACAAACCGATAGATATGAATGATTGTGTTTTAAATCTGTCCTTGAATTTCTTTAGATTGTTTCTTTGTAACCTACTTCACTTTGTCTGACAGATTCTATTTATATGATTTTTTGATTCAGTGCTCTTCTTGTTGGCTCTGACTCGGTAGACACCGCATGAATAATGATGTTATTTTCACCTCTAAAGTTGTCTCACTGTTTAACACAGATCAAGATCAATTTATCTTAAAGGACAAGCAAGTGCAGTGTATGTAATGAAGATGTAGTGTGTGTGTGTGTGTGTGTGTGTGTGTGTGTGTGTGTGTGTGTGTGTGTGTGTGTGAATAAGACTTAAAAAAGTCCTTTGAGAGATCAAAGTTGAGTACTGGTCCAACTTTTCTTTTTCAAGGGTGGAATGTTTGTATGGCAAACATCTTTAATGACATAAAAAATAAACACATGAGAAACGAGTGGACCAGCTTGAATTATTTAGGAATTTCGGTAATCCACACAGACTCAAACATATAGATATGCTGCAAAAAATATTTGGTCATATGTACCTTAGCAAGTTCTACCTGGATATTTTCCCACTTTCCTTGGGAAAATTTACTGAGCTCGTGACCAGCGTGACCCCAGAGAAGGAGCGATTGGTGATTGGAGCAGACTTCAATGGACAGGTAGGGGGAAAGGGACAGAGGAGATGAGGTGGTGTTGGTTAGGTATGATATTAAGGAGAGAAATGCAGAAGAATAACAATGTATACTTTATTGATCCCCATGGGGAAATTACTTTCTCTGCATTTGACCCATTCACTCAGTGGAGCCGTGGGCAGCCAATAAGCAGTGTGTAGGGACGGTACCTTGCTCAGGGGTACCTCAGGGTAGCCGCTCAGTGGATTCGAACCCCCAACTTTCCGATCATAGGGACAACACAGACATGATAACGTGTTTGTTTGAAATAAAAATGAACTGAACTGAACTGAACCACTCTACCTACTGAGCTATCCCTGCCCTAATGCTGGTGGTTTGAGAAAAGGAATCAAAGCCAGTGGAGACAAGACAAAATACATGTATAAATGAGAGGGAGATGGGTGGAAAGGTGAATGTGCAAGGATCACAAAAGCGATAGTGAAGGTGGATGAATATGAACACCTGGGGTCAGCCATGAAATGAACAGTGCACAAGAGAGATGAAGAAGCGAGTGCAGGCCGGGTGGAGTGGGTGATGTGGGTGGAGTAATTTGTGACAGATGAATAACAACAAGAGTGAAAGGGAAGATTAACAAGATAGTAATGAGACATGCTTGATGTGTGACTTAGAAACATGTCATGTTCGTTGTGGCGAAAGAAGAAAAGTGATGCAAACAGAGCAACATTCTTGACAGGAAGTGATTTGTAACTTGTTTATGCAATTTTCAATAAGAACACAGACATGATAACATGCACAGGCCTGCAGTAAAACCAATGATGGAGGGTTTTACTCAATGACTGTAGAAAACTCAGTGACTGTTTTCTACAGTCACTGAGTTTTCTACAGTCATTGAGTAAAACCCTCCATGGAAGCTTATTTTAATATTTTTATCTTCATAATACAAGAATGAATTCCACTGTGGGATGCATCTGATTGCATTTCTATTTGTATTTGTGATTGCTGTTGTGTTTTGATTAGTGTTTGACTCCTGATGTTATTGTGAATAATATAAACAGTTTTAATGAAATATTTGATTAAACAAAATCTGTAATGATACATGAAAGAGGCAGTAATGCACAGACACACACCTGCTCAGCAGTCATCATAGAATGGGGCTGGTTCATTTTGTAAAATGTTGCTAAGTCCTTCCTCTTTACTTCTCTGCAGAATAAACAACATGCCAGTAAAAGGCAAGAAAAGGCAACTTGGTAAGAGATGCAAGCTTCATCACATTTCTTTTCCTGCCCTTTTTGTACAGGAAACGTCTTGTTAGATTTGTATTTACATAGTTTCACAACTAGAAAAAATGAATCTGTGACTCTATACTTGGCCCTATGCCCTTTAACAATGTGCTGCATTACTAATAGGTGTACTGAAATCTATCTGTTATTCATTTGCATAACACACGGGTTTAACATTAGACTTCCCCCGACTTCTTATTTATCTACTGTTCCATCTGACTTTACTTGAACAGGTGTGGTTCCAAACCTTTAGTCAAATCCAGGAAGTGGTCACGTACTGGTGATCGTGCAGCAGAACAATGAACAAATGAAAAAGAGAGAAAAAAAACCTAAGTCACAGACACAAAAACAACCTCTAGACATGGAAGATAAGAAATGAAAAATGACGACAAGTTAAGAAACAAAGGGTGGCAAGGAAGTACTGGGGTAAGTGACGATCTGATGGAGCTGACTATTCAGTAACAAACTATTCAGGACGGTCAACAACAATGACAGAAAACTAACATCCATCCATCCTCTTACCCTTATCAGGGTCACAAGGGGACTAAAACCTATACCAGCTACCACAGGCCGAGAGGCAGGGTACACCCTGGACAGGTCACCAGCAGGGCTAATACAGAGAGATAAACAACCATTCACAACTATGAGCAATTTCAAATCACCAGTTAACCTAACCCTGCTTACTGCATGTGTTTAGACTGTGGGAGGAAGCCAGAGTACACAGTGCTAACCACTGCACCACCATATACAAAACACAAAAGCTAACAGATGAAGTAAAACTAACATGAGCACACAAAGGCACATGGTTACAATATAATACAAGAAATAACACAAGAAATGATTTGAAACAGAAATATCTGACACAAAAACATGAACTCGGTAACTCAGATGTAAAGATTATTATATTTGTCAAGCATGTTATAAACAATCAGTGTGAAAAGAAGACATTTAAAACAACATTCAAAACCGCCATCAGCGTTAACAACAGGAAACAGAAGAGTTCTTTTAAATAATGATGGTTTTACTTTAAGCAAATTACAATTAAACAACTGAGAGCAGGAATGATGCAGACAAAATATAAAACATACAGAACTAAAGTGAATCGTGGAAAATGTGCTAAATATTATTCTGTACTACTATGGAGTGGAAACAGGACGCATGTTCTTTTCCAATAACTCAGTGTTCTTTAACTCGGCATACTGATGTATTACAACAACAATAATATTAATAATAGTAATAAATACAAGTTTACCATGTATTAGCTATTACATACAGTGCTGCAGTGCAAAAACATTTCCTAAATCTCATGAAACTAAAAGAAATATACATTTTAGTCAAGTATACATGACTTCCAACAAATGTGTGAGACGAATTTTTTGCGTGATGGTGAATCAGAAGGTGGACATGAAGGTTTGCACTAAATTTTGGCAATAGATAGCAATAGATAACCTGAATATTTGTACCAAACTTTATGAACCTGAAAAATCTTGAATGGACTTGTTGTTTTTTCCCGTGTTGAACAAGTAGTTTCAACAGAAAATGACAAAATAACCTTTACTCCCCAAACATCTGGAAACTCTTTTGAAGTAATATCAGTTGAAGTTAAAACTAGAAGTGTAGCACAAAACTTCAGATGAAATCGGACAATCAAGTCCACAGCGTTTACCCTCAGGGGACAATGAACGCCTTACCTTGTAGAATAATATCTATTGTCCAGTAGCTCTATTAGCAACTGACAGAAGGGTCCACAGTTCGGCTTCCTTTTATTTTTACCAGATTTTCTTGACTGTGCTGTAAAATTCAGACGGATCCTCCTCACTTTCCTGGTGTACAGTTCTGGAGAAAAAAATAGGACAGATGAAGGAGGTGTGCTGTAATATGTGTGCCCAATTTCATGTTTCTGGTGTATAAAGCAGCAGGCCATGTCAGTCAGAGAATCACTAAAGTCCACAGCAGTTACCCTCAGGCTATGAAGTCAGTTGGATGAAATGTTTTTCCCACTGTAAATGTTACGTTCTTGGATTTCCTTACATGGATCACTGAGCATGCATCTACACAACTGAAATTCTTAGTGCTGGTTACCTCGGGGCAGAACTGAAGTTGACTGCAGCGTACTCTACATGCTCATCCTCCTCCTTCACCTTTTGTCTGCGGGATCCAGCTGATCGGATGTTGTAATAAATGGGATCAGTCTGGTTCGTTGAGAATCGGACACTAGCATAGTTAAGCTCTTCATCTTCCTCTGAGTGACTGGGTGGAGACTGAAAACACAAAGAGTTCAGAAACCTGTTGAACTTTGGCTGATTTCCTTCATTTGCTCTACTTAGAGTCATTTTACTTATTATGTTTATAAATATTCATGTTATAAAGATTGACCAACTTTGGGATAAATAAGCATACTCATACTCATATTTAAAGTAAGATAAGTAACGTTACCCAGAGCTCCCCCTCTACAACCCTGACTCTCAGTATAAAGTTCTTTCTCAGTTCAGATCTGGTTTTCAGTCTTACCTCTGTCTTCCCTGTGTGCTGACTTGGAGATGTGCAGGAAACCTGTTCAAGAAAACGTTCAAGGAAATGTTATGGAGCCAGCTAGATTAGACATCCAGAGACTCCAAGCTAGTTTTAAATCAGTGTGCGTCTATGGCCACAGACAGCAAGAGGTCTGATACCATTGTGTGGTTTATCAATCTTGATTTAACTCAAATGGGCATTATTCATGTCTCAGTTGCAAAAGTGAAATTAAATTTTTAGCAGAATACTATGATTTACAGAGAATATTGCGAGTACTACAGCGACATTTGAGTTTATCAAAACCTTGATAAGGATGAGTTCTAATTGGGGTGGCTCAACTCTTTTCTTCTGCAGGTGTTTTGGAGTTTTAAGCTTCACTTTGACTATTCAGATTGAATTTTAATGAATAACCAGAATGCAGTTTCACAGGATTTCACACTCGGTTATTAAATGCTCACCTTGTCATTGTTGTCCTGTCTGTTTCCAGGCACAGGAAATAATGCCGAGGGCTTCTTTTTTCTAGGTCAGGGGGATGAATGAAAAACTTCATTAAAAGTAAGCAATCTGAGCACCAACAAAGGTGATTTTTAATGTGCAGCAGATACTCACGTAAGCAGGAAAAAGACCAAGAGGCATATAATAACTAGGAAAACCACAAGAGTTATTCCAGTGACAGCTAGTTTTGCCGCCAGTGGGAAATCTGTGATTTAAAACAAATATAAAAAATAAAAACAAGTATTTATATGCAGCCAGATTACAGATTACAGACAATAATCCCTGCTTTGTTTTCTCTTCTATATAAATGTTGCTGGTTTATAAGTTGTAACTGATGGACTGCTTGATTTTTTTGTTTGTTTTGTTTGCATTATTGTTATTTCACCATATTAATAGATTTTTATAAGTTAAACTCCCAGTGACTGTGAATAGTTTGCTAATATTATTTAGTGTGTCCATGCACTGATTATAAACAATACCATGAGCTGCTCATTACTACCACACACATTATTATATATAGTGGGTTATGACATCTTATGAGCAAAAAATGTAAGTGAAATAAAAAATGTACCTTCCCTGACAGTCAGCTGTATGGTGACATTATGACGTCCTCTGCTGTTGTGGGCCACACAGTAATAACTCCCACTGTGTTCAGGTCTGATGTTGCTGATGGTGAAGTTGTGTCCTGATGCTTTTGCTGAGTCTTCATCCTCCTTGTACCAGGTGTAATTAGCTGCTGGGTTAGCATCACTGCTACAGGTCAGAGTGACTGAACTGCCCTCCTTGATTTCACCAGAGGGACTCCCTGACACAGAGGGAAGCTTTGGAGCATCTAGTAAACATTAAATAAAAAACATGCATATAATTATATTCTGTTAACATTATCAAGTATTATTTTTAGAGATCTCCACTGAAAAAAAAAGACTAACATTGAACATCTATGGATAGAGACGTAGAGTTCTTCTGTCCGTACTGATTTTCAGACTTGCAGGAATAATTCCCGCTGTTCTCCAATTTGATGGAGATAAAGTGATAAACATTCTGTTGTCCTGCTGACAGTACTTTGTTGTCCTTATACCAGGTGTAAGTAGCTGCTGGGTTAGCATCACTGCTACAGGTCAGAGTCACTGAACTGCCCTCCACTATCTCAGCAGAGGGACTCACTGACACAGAGGGAAGCTTTGGAGGATCTAGCAAACATTAAGTAAAAAACATGTATATAATCACATTCTATTAATGTTATCAAGTATTATTTTTAGAGATCTGCACTGAAAAAAGACTAACATTGAACATCTATGGATAGAGACGTAGAGTTCTTCTGTCCATACTGATTTTCAGACTTGCAGGAATAATTCCCGCTGTTCTCCAATTTGATGGAGATAAAGTGATAAACATTCTGCTGTCCTGCTGACAGTACTTTGTTGTCCTTATACCAGGTGTAAGTAGCTGCTGGGTTAGCATCACTGCTACACGTCAGAGTCACTGAACTGCCCTCCACTATCTCAGCAGAGGGACTCACTGACACAGAGGGAAGCTTTGGAGCATCTGTTAATATATAACAGTTTAATGTAAATTATCAGTGTCTTACACACACACTGTTAATGAAAAAACTAAGTTACATACGTAGAAGAGTATATTGATGTGTTATATTTATTAAAAGAAATTCACAGAACAAAAAAAATCCTAAATAACCTTTAGTCCAAAAAAGTGTGACAAAATTGTGTAAAATATAAATAAAATACAAATACAATACATTGTTTTGCAACTCATCAGAACACAGAAAACATACCACATGTTAAACTAAGACAATGTACTTAAAAAAAATCTTTATTTTACTCACATTTCACATCAATAGTTCTGCTTTCAGATCTATTTTGTCCCAGGTTATTATCAGCTGTACAGTAATACTTTCCAGAGTCAGAGGGCAGGATGGAGCCGAAAGCATGTTGGTTTTGGTAACTGAGAGGGTTGAATACATCCTCCTTGTACCAGGTGTAACTAGCTGCTGGGTTAGCATCACTGCTACAGGTCAGATTCACTGAACTGCCCTCCACTATCTCAGCAGAGGGACTCACTGACACAGAGGGAAGCTTTGGAGCATCTGGAGGAGAAAACATACAATATATAATAACCATATATGCAATATATAGTTAGAACCAAATTTTCAAATATTAATAGCTTATATTCTAAAAGGAAAACATTGTAAACTTCCCAAAAAGAAACAAATCAGCTTTATTGAGGAGTAAAGGGGTAAGAGAAGTGAACTCACACACTGTTAGAGAATGGAAAAGCTCTTATCCTTTCACAGCACAGTTAAAACTGCCTGCAGGTTTTTCTTGTTTGATTTCAATATTAGAGGAAACTCAATGAAACCACTTGCTTTGAAGACTGCGTGTAATGAGAAGCTGCAGTTGATGTTCTCAGTTGGATAAAGTATTCTGTAGTAGTAGTCTGTTACTTAAAAGGAAATGTCACAAATATTTGTATGCACATGGGACTTTTTGAATGTGGAAATGATCGGATCAAACTTTATATCACTATTTATTGAGATTTTGATGTACACATTTGTAATGTTCCTTACATGTGTTCACATGTCTTAGGTCTTAGATTATAAAACACGTTCTGCCATTTGTCCTCCGATTTTCAAAAGCATACAGCTGAATAATTTCTGCATTTCTGCATTAGGCTGGATGGAATACACAGCAGTCATAGCCTACACACATTTTTTTATTAGTGATATGTCCAAGTAGAAATATTTCTGCCCTTGCTAGTCACCATGAACACTAGTCTGTGGTCTTCTTATTGTATTAATATATAATGGCAGTTACTGGTTCAAAAATGATGAGCCCACTGGCCAATAACCTGGGCTGCACCATTGACAGATAACTGAGCATCCAAAAAAGGAGGAAGGATGCAAGGGAGTAAGGGAATGATCCAGGAAAGGAAGCAAATGACAGCCTACTGACAAAGGCAGTCTCATTCTGCATCAAGGGGTGGATGCTAACATGGAAGAAACCAAGGATGCTTCTGTCTGGACTGCAAAGATTAGCCAAACTCTGCAAACTAATATGCCACCCAATTTTGAATTCAGTGTCAGCAACATGTCTCAAATTAGTTGGAGCAGAGCCATTTTTACCTATTTGAGGGTCTGAATATCACAGGCATCCAATATTCATCTCGGTCAATGCACCTCGTGCACACAGATTTCTCTACATTCTCTTAATATTTCATGATATCATGTACATTAGCTGGTCAGATATCCAGAGTCTTAAAACATAAAATCTTTAATTTTACATCGTGGACGATAATTCTCTAAAATTTCCACAATTTGTAGTCACAGGTTTTTACAGATTGAAGAACCTTTGCCTGTCTGTACTTCTGAGAAACTGCGTCTCTCAGAGTTTATTTTTATACCCAAACATGTTACGAGACTGTTGCCAGTTAACTGTTTTAGCTGTTTTAAGTACCTCTTAGTTTTCCAGCCTTTTGTTGGCACCATTCAAATCTTTGGACTTGTGTTACTGTCATCAAACTCAGAATGAACAAATATTTTTTTCTTTAAATCGTACATTTTCTCAGCTGATATGTTTTCTATGTTCTATTATGAATAGAAAACATACAAAATTTGTTTATGAGATTTTCTAATCATGGAATTCAGTTATTTTTCTATTCGAATGCATAAAAATAGTTTTGTTATATGTAAAACCAAACAATGTCTTCAGATCACACAGTCAGCCATTGAAAATAGAAAGAATAACAGTATTTCTCAAACCTGCAAACATGGTCTTCGTGATATGTAACTCAAGTTTTTCCATATTCCTGCAGCAGTCTCACAGCTCTTCAAAAAGTCTTTACAGCTTATAAATGTATTTTACTCACATTTCACATCAATAGTTCTGCTTTCAGATCTCTTTTGTCCCAGGTTATTATCAGCTGTACAGTAATACTTTCCAGAGTCAGAGGGCAGGATGGAGCTGAAAACATGTTGGTTTTGGTAACTGAGAGGATTGATGACATCCTCCTTGTACCAGGTGTAACTAGCTGCTGGGTTAGCATCACTGCTACAGGTCAGAGTCACTGAACTGCCCTCCACTATCTCAGCAGAGGGACTCACTGACACAGAGGGAAGCTTTGGAGCATCTGGAGGAGGAAACATAAGAATGACAACATGGTCATGACAACTAAATTTTACATGATTAACAGTTTGTATGCTATAACAAAAACATCATAACCTTCCCAAAGGAAACAAATCAGCTTTATTGAGAGTAAAGGAGTAAGAGAAGTGAACTCACACACTGTTGGAGAATGGAATTGCTCATTTCCTTTCACAGCACAGTGAAAAGTGTCTGTAGAATCAAATGTGTTCAGGTGTAAATATTGTTTTTCTGATGAAAGTTTGTGTCCATTTCTGTACCAGATGTAGGAAGATTGATCAGGTAGCTGACAGTTGTGGTGACATGTCAGCTCTGTCCAGTCAGAATAAGAGTTTACTGTTGATCTCCTCACATGTACCTGGAGCTGTGAATCTGGGAGCAAACAACAGATATTATATTAAAACAAACTCTCAACATACAGACAACTGCAAAGCTTATAAATGTTTAAAGTGACCTCCACTGAAAATTATTTTACCTGTGACAGTCAAAGTGACTCCAGGTACACCAGAATATTTCCCTCCTGGATCGTTTGTTATGAATCTGAACTTGTACTCAGCTGAGTCGCTCTCTCTCAGGTCTGTGATTCTCAGAGTGCAGTCGTTGTTTTCACACTGATACTGAACACGACTTCTGTACTCTGACTGTGTTGTCAGATCCACAGGTTCATTATCTCCGACTTCAGTAAACCAGAAGGTGTTTGTAACTTCTGTATTTCTTCCATCTATAGTTGATGGGTATCTGAATGTGCAGCGTATTTCTGCTGTTGATCCTTTGAAGGCACAGACCTGAGTAGGTGTGTAAGTCACATCCCAGACATCCTTCACCACTGTGAGACAGAGAGAGTTGGATATTAGTCAGAGTCACAACCTCCGAGGACAGAAATGAAAATGATGTGATAAGGCCTCAGTATAAGCCTGTGAGAAAGGTCTCCTCCCTCCAGTGACCTCAGTGTAGGATAACTATTTATGAGCTCCGACTACACAGGTTGTGTGATCAACAGCAAAATACAAACCAATAGTGTTACCCTTATTAAAACCTATAAAATATACAGCTCATTTGCCACACGGCTCCACAACATGGCATTATGTTAAAGCATAAACTCACCCACTGAAGGAGAGCGGAAGTTCTCATATCCTCTGACAGCACAGGAAATCCTGTTTGTAGGATCCCAGTAGTTTAGATGAAGATTAGATGTTTGTCCTGTGATGATCTGTTCATTCTTGTACCAGATGTAGAAGAGATTATCAGGCAGAGGACAACTGCTCTCACACTTCAGATCTGCTGACTTAGAAACACCTCTGACAGCTGATCTGCTCACCTGCACCTGCAGATCTGCCCATTAGTAAATAAAGAACATTAAACTCAGCTGACAACATACAGATAAAACACACAAACACACTCACAGCAAACACTTGGATTTAAAATAGTAAAGCAGTGGATGAACATGTTACCTGTGACAGTCAAAGTGACTCCAGGTACACCAGAATATTTCCCTCCTGGATCGTTTGTTATGAATCTGAACTTATACTCAGCTGAGTCGCTCTCTCTCAGCTCTGTGATTCTCAGAGTGCAGTCGTTGTTTTCACACTGATACTGAACACGACTTCTGTACTCTGACTGTGTTGTCAGATCCACAGGTTCATTATATCCGACTTCAGTAAACCAGAAGGTGTTTGTAACTTCTGTATTTCTTCCATCTATAGTTGATGGGTATCTGAATGTGCAGCGTATTTCTGCTGTTGATCCTTTGAAAGCACAGACCTGAGTAGGTGTGTAAGTCACATCCCAGACATCCTTCACCACTGTGAGACAGAGAGAGTTGGATATTAGTCAGAGTCACAACATCCGAGGACAGAAATGAAAATGATGTGATAAGGCCTCAGTATAAGCCTGTGAGAAAGGTCTCCTCCCTCCAGTGACCTCAGTGTAGGATAACTATTCATGAGCTCTGACTACACAGGTTGTGTGATCAACAGCAAAATACAAACCAATAGTGTTACCCTTATGAGAACCTATAAAATATACAGCTCATTTGCCACACGGCTCCACAACATGGCATTATGTTAAAGCATAAACTCACCCACTGAAGGAGAACGGGAATTCTCATATCCTCTGACAGCACAGGAAATCCTGTTTGTAGGATCCCAGTAGTTTAGATGAAGATTAGATGTTTGTCCTGTGATGATCTGTTCATTCTTGTACCAGATGTAGGAGAGATTATCAGGCAGAGGACGACTGCTCTCACACTTCAGATCTGCTGACTTAGACACACCTCTGACAGCTGATCTGCTCACCTGCACCTGCAGATCTGCCCATTAGTAAATAAAGAACATTAAACTCAGCTGACAACATACAGATAAAACACACAAACACACTCACAGCAAACACTTGGATTTAAAATAGTAAACAAGTGGACGAACATGTTACCTGTGACAGTCAAAGCGACTCCAGGTGATCCAGTAAATTTCCCTTCTGGATCGTTTGTTATGAATCTGAACTTGTACTCAGCTGAGTCGCTCTCTCTCAGGTCTGTGATTCTCAGAGTGCAGTCGTTGTTTTCACACTGATACTGAACTCGACCTGAATACTCTGGATCTGTTTTCAGATCCACAGGTTCATTATTACCCTCTTTTGTGAGCCAGAATCTGCTCACAACTATGTAAGGATTATGTGCTCTAGATGGGTATGTGTAGGTGCAGCGTATCTCCACTGTGGATCCTTTTACAGCACGGATCTGAGTAGATGTGTAAGTCACTCCCCAGTCATCCTGACCCAGAACGACTGTAACACAGAGCACATCATAACAAAAAATAAAGTTAGATTAACAAAAATTAAACACACTCATTTGGATTATTATTTTTCTGTAGGCTACATTTTCAGCTTCATGTGTCATGGAAAACAAAGTTTGCAGGTTTTTATTTTCAGCTAAAGATTCATCTGATCTTCACATTAGAAGGCAGGAACTCAGTGAGAGCAGCTGCTTTGTAGACCGAGTGTAATGAGAACCTGCAGTTAGTGTTGTCGTTTGGACAGATAAATAGACTCTCACTCATGTTAGAATAAAACAAACTATAATGATAAATGATTTGCTGATGATAAAGGTAAATGTGTAGAAGTTACAGGCTGCCAGAAATGTTTGCATTGACCCACTGTTGCTCTTTGTGCACAAGGTAAGATGAGTTTTGAAAGAATTAAAATGTGTTTTTCAGCCATCGTATGAAACACTAACAGCATGAACTTCTCCTCTCTCCATTATGATGCATGAGACGCCATTCTGGGAATTAACCACAAAGAGCATTAAAGTTTTGTCAAACAGTTGTTTTCTTTGTGTCAGTGTATTTTAGCAGGTGATAGACGCCATCCTGAGCACAGATCTAAAATAAGGTTTTAGTAGTGAGGCTACCTTTGACGCCCAGGTTAACCCAGACAGAAAGGGAACCAGGAAACACCTGGCCAGCCCGAGTGTTTCTGGTGACATGGACAGTGGCAAAGGAACAGCCAATCAGAAAGGGTTTCATGTGTCCAGAGTGAATGCAGCATGGAGATGGTAAGCAGTGATGATGGAGACAGGAGAGGACGTGGGAGAGGAGAAGCACGTGTAGCCCAGAGTAACAAACAGATAAAAGTAGAAACCTTTGTTGGAATTATTGCTCATGTAGTTTAATGTATTTTAGTCCAAAATCTTCAAAATTAGGAAAAGAAACAAAAAACTAAAGCAAAACTAAATTTTGAATAATTGTATAAACTTGTATAAAAGTAAGTTATCGTTGGGTTGAAAGCCTAATTACTTTTTGTTTTGTTATTTATTCTGTTGTGTTTAATAATCATTATTTTCTGACCTTGATGGACGATTTCATTTTTAACCAATGGGATTTGTTGTCCCGCCTTTAGCTGTTTCCTGTCTGTTTACACTGGTAAAGCTACTTAGCGCTACACCCGCTACAGGTGTACCTACAACGCTAAAGGAATGTTGTTGCTATTCAGGCTTAATAGCGGCTGAAGCCTGAGGTCTGTTCAGTCAGCTGCTACATCTGGAAACCTGTTTTTTGTGAATACACGGTGCTTTGCATTGGTCAGGGTTTTTTTTTTAAATTGGATATCAAGAAACCGAGTCCACAGAGAACTTCCACAGACCTTCTGGAAATCTACAGAAGAATGATGATCTTTCATTGTGATGGATGGTGAGGCACAGCTCATATGGAACTGAATCTTGCAGTCCGATTGTGGCAGGACAAACTCTGCAAAACATACTTTGATTGTTGGACTGGTTTCACACCAGTAAAGTGCCCAGATCACCCAACAGGCCTGAACTGGACAACACTGACATTGAAAAGACCCGGGTCTGAATTCATTTTACTTTATAATATTTTTTTGGTATTCGTGCACACACTCTATATTCGTTACTGTTGTTGGTTGTAATACAGTGTAAATATTTCAATACAACGAGATGCAGTTTCAACATCTTGTGGTTGTGTTTTCCTTGTGATCACCCATCCTCTTGGCTCCTACCATTCCCTAAGTTTCTAAAATTGGCCATCTTTTGTTCTTTTTCTTACATACTGGTTACACGGGCAGAGTGGCGGCAGGACAAAGAGACAGAACCACAAGAAGACAGAAATATAAATCTAGAGTACTCTTTTTATTACATTTATGGCTCTTTTAATGGGACATTAACTGTAGGGCCATTAGATGACTGTGTGATTGACAGATACAGGTCGGAGAAGGAAGAGGTCAAAGGAGACACCAATGTCAGAAGAGGGAGAAAAAAAAGAACGGATCGATGCAGCAGTCTGGTCAAGTTACTTTTTTCAAGTAACTTGACACACAGGGTCCAAGTGATTAAAAGTAGCTGAAAATGCATCCCAGACAAGAGCTCAGGCCTCAGCAGCTTCAAAGTCAAACGTTAAATGACTCGTTCATTTTACAGAGCAGCTTGAAGTGGCTGTAGTGTCACTATCACTTAGTCAATGGCAGCCATGACTTTACAATTTGTTCTTTATGTAGACAAAGAAAAAAGAAAAGAGGTGAAGTGAGACTGATAGTCTGGGTTTTGTCAGCATGAAAACAAAAAGAGGAACAAACAGTTCACACTGATAAACGTCAGCCATGTTCATCCTGAGAAAATCCACTTAAACACAACAAATACATTCTGTGAATCTAAGACGACAGATGATTTATAATAATGAGACTAAATTATTGGGTCTTTCACCCAAACATCATTAGTGTCCAGATTTATGGCACTGGAATAAAACGCAGATAAAATGATTAGACTGCAAAACTCTGAACTGCTGAGTGTTAACAGTGCAAAGAAAAACATTCAAGAATGGAGACAGAAGGCTGGAGCTGCAGAGCTGTAAGGACAGACGATGTTTCACACAGCATCATTTTACAGATGGAAGAAAAATACATTCACCTGAAAACAAATCAGTGTCTGAATTATATTTTCTGTCACATTTGGTTACTCAAAGTAGAATTACTCACAGCAGACCAACCTGTCACAGTGAGGAGAACAAATCCACTGACTGCTGTTATTACACTCATAGCTGCTCCTCTCATTGCTCTGTGTGAGCCGTTAAAATGTAAGTAGATAACTGACAGTCCTTTCTGTAAAGCAGAAGTCCACTCATCCCAGTCTTTAACATACAGAAGTGAAGTGTTACAAAATGACACCCTCTCATCTTCCTCCTTATTTGCATACATGGTTAAGCAGATGCAAGTGGATAAAACTTCAAGACAGCAAACCTGCAGTTTTACCAGCAGTGACAGCGTGTCTGATATTCTTTACAACGTCTTAGTCATCCAGGAGATGCTCTCTGTGGCAGGAAGCCTTTTTCAATCTGTGAACAAATGTTTTTGATGTGATACAAGTGTGTGAGATGGACTCACAACACTTTACAGAATTAGAGCTGAGCTCAAAATGAGGTCAGAGTTAAAAGATGAGTGTGGTCTGAACCACGAGTGCTGAGAAAAGCACACATGAACTGTGAAAGCTAATTCCTGGTTATCTGCTTTGCATATTCATTATAGTTTAAATGTGTGTGTAGGTGCCCGTATGATCAGCTGACTAAGCACAGTGTACATAATAACCTTGATAGCATAGTGTAGAGAATAGAGCTCTCCCCGTCTCTTGATGTTGGCAGAAGAAGCGTGACGAGACAGGTTCAACTTTTTATTGCAGACAAATTAAACAAATGCACATTTGCAGATTAACAAGTTCCACATGAATATTGAAAATGCAAACTGGTTAATACACACGGCAGCTTCAGAAAAGACATCAGAGGGTTGCTCTGTGTGTGTTACATACTACACATATTACACTTGTGGTTGGCAGAGTTGGTTTATTGTGCTGCTTTTCAGTGTTTCTGCAGCATCTTGCACAACAACAGTTGTTACAGCACAATTCATCAGAAACTCTGTTTTCACTTTAAATAAAGATCAAGTTTGAATCAAAACATCATCAGAATGAACAGCTGTGGTACAAGTGTTACACCTGTTACAAGTGGTAACAGGTGTAACACTGACAATCTGATCATTGCATTTATGGACTGAAAACATTCAATAATGACGTGAGTACTGTCACATCAGCTGTTTGTCTTTAAGAGAGAAAAGTCAGAGGAAAGAATGAAACCCATTTCATTTGACTTCACTTGTCTGTCATTTGTCTTTTAGAAGAGACGAGGAAATGGAAACAAAAGCTTGTGTACATTTCTCTTTGGAGGCATTTTTGAAACTGTTTGAAAGAACAAAAGTGTTTAACGAACCCATTTTCAGATCAGTGGAGCCGAGCAGATAAACACTTTTATGTTCTGTGTCAGAAAAACTGAAATATCCCCACATTGATCTGACATGTGACACAAAACAGAGATTAACACTGTCTGTCAACAGAGGCGGCAAAATACTGACATTTTTTACTTATGACAAAGTACACATACTTCGACTTAAGAAGCATAAAAAAACACTTAATATAATATTAATATCTGAAGTACTGTGAAGTACTGATTCAACATCTTTATTTAAGTAAAAGTGAAAGTACTATCGGTTCTGAAATGTACTCAAAGTTTCTACCAGATATTTTTGTGCAAAGTTTACAGACATATGTGTGCACCCACACACAAATATATACACATCCCTAGTGTTAAAATAGTGGGTGAGAACACTGGATCAAAGTGCTACCTCCTCCCTTTCTTTGCAAAACCCATACTTTTGTACCGCTTTTTAAACTGAGTCATGCTGGGACGTTGCTCCAGTTCTTCACTTAGTCTTTTCCACAGCTTCACTCCACACACAGAGATGCAAAAACCTTTTAGTGTTGTATGGATACAGGGATGTTTTAAATTTAATTCCTCCCTCAAAGTGTCCCCCTTCCCTTTAAAAAAATAGAATATTGTCAGGAAGTAGTTTGTTTATTGCTTTATTTATTTTACCCAGTGAGAAAATGAAACGGATTAGGGAATTTGAGTATTTTTGACTTTAAGAATCATGGATTTGCATGATCTCTTTAACCAGTATTATGGATTATCCTTATGGCTCTTTTTTGCAATATGAATATTGATGATAGCAAACATTTACTAGTATTGCCCCCAACCTTTGCACAGCAACGCAAATGCGGTTAAATCTTTGAACAACAGAGAGTGTGGAGCGATTTGTGGTCCAGAATTATGGTTGAAATCATATAACTGTCATCAGATTAAATCAAATTCATATTTGCTACCCTTGATGTAATCTAATCATAAACAGCAAAGCTGCTCTGTTTCAGCCCAGCGGTGCTAGATAACCTTTTTATCCTGCACTAAACTGCAAAGCACTTCATGCAACATTTGAACAACACAAAGTTTCATATATCTCACTTTGATTTGCACTTTATAAAGAAAAAAACCAAAAAAACAGCTTCACATCATATTTATCAAATAGAAGTGAGCAGTCCTCACCTTTAATTCTAATCTCTCCTCTCAATCTCTTGTCCTCCATCTCAGTGAAGTTTTCTCATTCCTATCTGAGTATAGCACTAAATAAAACAATCATCATAAATCATATGTTTTTGCTGCTTTCATCTCTTTTTATATGATAAGACCTGGTGATGGATAAAGCAACATGATTGTGTGTGTTATTGTTTAATTTTTCACTCCATTTAGGCTCAAATTGGTTTGATGGTTGAAGGCTGACGGAAATAAAAACTTCCCACAGATGTGTTAAACCTAACATAACGAGTCTGTTTTAAAAATTCAAGGAATCAAACGTACAGAAACTTGTGATAAAATTTAGTGAGTAAAAGTAAAAGTTGAAAAAGAATACTCAAGTAAAGTACAGATATGTGAAAGTTTTAACTAAGGACAGTCGCAAAGTATTCCCACTTCTGGATGTGCACAAACCCAACACAGCCAGAGCTCGTCCACATAGGAACAGATGTTTTTCATACACATAAAAGAAACATTTAAGGTGATCAAGCAGCTTTCAGATGTTGCCAAAAATAGAAGTGAGATAAAATACCTTCACTTTCAGCAATCAGCCCCCACAACAGTCATCTGTAAGGTGGAGTCATGACTTCCTTTACTGATGAACAAATGAGTAAGTGAAATGAAAACTGTACTTTCCTTGACAGTCAGCTGTAAGGTGGCATTATGACGTCCTCTGCTGTTCTGGGCCTCACAGTAAAAACACCCAGTGAGTTCAGGTCTGATGTTGGTGATGATGAAATTCTGTGCTCAGGTTTTAGAGTTATCATTCTTCTTGGTTGGGTTTTTACATACGCCATATTTTAAATGTACAAGACTTTATAGAAACCCACAGTGGGCAGTGGAGCCTCAGTTCCATTACCCACCAAAGCAAATAGTGTTCATTTTTTTTCAAATCTTCTTAACAGCCATTGTCACGACCCCCTCTGCTAGGCGACAGGAGGGGAGTAACATACACAAGGCCCCACACGCAAACTGAGTAAAATAACAGGTTTTATTACAAACTAGAGATGGACCGATCCGATATTAAGTATCGGTATCGGTCCGATACTGACCTAAATTACTGGATCGGATATCGGAGAGAAATTAAAAAATGTAATCCGATTCATTAAATATCAAAAAAGCACCTCACAAAACTTGCGACACGACGTAACTCGGCTTGTAACCGTAGCACGTCGAAGCAGTGTGCTCACGTGATAGAGCGGCTGTGTGTATTTGTAGCCTAGCTAGCAATCCAGCATTTCATCTCCGAGGAAGTGATCCCAGAGAGAAGTAAAGCAAGTGTGTAAGTTCATCTCTGAATGTTTGTAAAGCGTACCTACGTTAAGCTTAACAACCGATATATGGAGCCTCTTCTCCCTCCCTCTCTTGCTGCTACTTCAATCGTGAAACTGCTTAATGATCAGCTGATCGGCTTTTCTGTCGCGAGTCCGTCTCTCTTCTTTGTTTTTGGCCCACTTTGCACCAGAAAGAGGAAACCAGCGGCTGAACAACAGCAGCACGTTTAACCTTGATAAGCTGTTGTTAGAATTTATTTAATATTACTTTCTAAACCAGGATCCTTTTCTACGTAGCTGACGGCTGGTAACTGTGCAGGGGCGGATCTAGCAAAGTTTAGCCAGGGGGGCCGATAGGGCATTAACAGGGAAAAGGGGGCACAAAGACATACTTTTCTTTCTTATTCTCATTTAAAATGTCTAGCTTTTAATAAATAATTATCTGAATCTTACACCCAAAGTTTTAATCTGATGTAAAATGTATAGAAGTCCATTACTGTATATAGTAACTGTTAAGTCTAATATACCCTAGTAAGCTATAGTACTTTTTCCTTTGGGAAAGTACCATCTGTGCAGTCTGCAATTCTGTAGAAGAAAGATGTTGAATATATTTAATTATTCTTGAAAAATAATTTATTTCTGTGCATTTTTTTCACACTGCATCAAATTAAAGTTGATTACGTCGATTAAGCATCATGAGGTGGAGGGTGGGGGTGGTTCCCTTTTTTTTTTTTTTTGCTGGGAGTTTGCAACCCTATTAGTTAGGTTGCTTAATATTTCTGCTAAGTACTTTTTAAAATACCAGAATAGGAAGGATGGAGTAGGTTTAAGTTTATTAGATTGATCAGTATTGCTGAACTATGAAATATTTTGGGTGCAGTGTATTTTTTACATACAGGTATAACAGAATAGCTTTAGTGTTGTTGTTTATTTAAACTTGAGTATGAACTTATACAAAATGCAGCAAGATATTAAAAAAAAACAGTTTTATTGATTAAAAAACACACTATATCGGATTAATATCGGTATCGGCAGATATCCAAATTTATGATATCTGTATCGGTATCGGACATAAAAGAGTGGTATCGTGTCATCTCTATTACAAACTTTAAACGGAAAACCGACAGGGCTGTTCAACAGACCACTGGGCAAACAATTATTACATAAAGAAAAAAAACAGTCAAAGCTAATGGTTAACTAAGGCAAGCCAGCATCACAAAACTCAAATGAAACTAAGTTCAGCTGTGTACTAAGTTTAACAGACAATGTGCAACACAACGAACAGGTTAGGCAAACAAAGTTCAAACACGAGGCAGACGCTGCATATTCACTTCTGAGCAGCAGTCCCCGTAGTGTGAGGGATCTTCAGCCTTTTATAACCACAGGTGCACACAATCAGCCAGTCATTTCCTCTTGGAGTGTCATGGGATCTCCAGGCAGCCAATCGTCCGCGTGGTCTGGCACACTTTAATCTGCATAAAAGAAGGCTGGCACTGGTCTCCCAGCAACCAATCACCCACGAGTCATAGCACACTTGGATTTGCATGAACAAAAAAAGGCAGTCTCACTCCCTCCAAGGCCCAGGGCCGTAACACCATTTATTTCTTTAAACAGCATGGCATGGTCCTCAAGTCCTCCTGGTACGACTCAGTTTTCTCTCTCCTCCAGTCTGTATGAGTGTTTGTGAGTCTGCACACCTCTGCTTGCAGGAGTGGGATTCCTCTGTGTTTCCCAGCCCTCGTTCCTGTGCACCTGGAGCTGATGAGCACAGTCATGGGTCATCATCCTGCTGCCTCTACTTAAACTGGAAAACCATTAGCCAACGCCCGATCGTTGGGCTCAGACTGTTAGTGTAGCCGACTCCTTGTTTCTCTACATATGACCTGCTTTTGCTTTGTGACTGCAGGTTTCCACATGTTAGTAAATTAAGTTAATATGTGTATCATTGACCACACGTATAATATCAGGTGAGTTTCTTTCTTATTTTCTTTTAAATACTTTCTTTTCATTTCTGGATGTTTCTGCTTTATGTCATGATGTCACTGACTCTCTGGTCATTTCACTCTCATCCACCTTGTCCTGCTTTCCCACCAATCAGAGGACTCCAGCCTCTCTTCTTTCCTGCTTACCTGTTCACACTTCCTCTGTATATACACCACATTCAGTCTTTGCCTGTTTATGAATTTGCAATAACTGTTTCTCTGTTATCTGTTCTGACAGGTTTTCTTGTTTGTGCCTTTTAAAAAGTGTATTTATTTCTGCCTTGTTTGTACTTTGTTTGAGGAACTTTTTGTGCTCGTCAACTTCCCGTTTGTTTATCACACATTTAAGTTTATGTTTAGAAGTGTGAAATTTTGGGCCACTCATTTTGGTCGTTCTTACTGGCGCACACACGGAGGACAGAATAGAGAAATATTTACAAATTTGGTATTTACACTCCAACATTAAAAGTAAATCTATATTAGACTTTTTGACTTTGTTCAGTCTTCATTGTCACACAAAAAGCAGTTGTTCAGTTATTGTGAAGGAGTTAAAAAAACACACTGAAACTGTCTCAGTCTTTATTACCAGAAAGTACAAACTGAAAAATAAACACAAAAAAATAAAAAGCTCAAATTAAAAATTTGTCCAACTGTTTAAAACATCCTGTGAATTCAATACCAGACTTTAAATCCACCGGCCAGCTGGAGCCTTTCTGTGTAGAGTTTACATGTTCTCTCCACATTTATCTGGTACCTGGAGTATCCTCAGACAGTCCAAAGGAAATTAGGCTGCTGTAAAGGTCCCGGGTCTTTAGTCCATTGTTTTGTGTTTTTCTTTTGGCCTTACAAGTTCTATTTTTGTTAAATCTCCTCAGTTTGTTTCTGAAGTTGCTCTTGGTTTAGGTTTGCACTGTTGTTTCTTTCTGCTTAGTTTGTTGTTAGTTTAGTCCACTTTGAGTTTCGTCTTGATTCTGTCTCCTTTTGTAATTATAGTTCATTCACTGAGTTTGTTTTTCCTGCCCTCTAGTGTTCTTTGGTGTATATTAGAAATATCCTGTCTCAGAGTGACGCTGAAAAACTAGTTCATGCACGTGTTACTTCTAGGCTGGGCTACTGTAATTCATTAATATCAGGATGGCCTAAAAATTCCTTGAAAAGCCTTCAGTTAATCTAAAATGCAGCAGCAAGAGTACTGACAGGGACTAGAAAGAGAGAGCAGATATTCTCCTATATTGGTCTCACTTCATCATCACTTTGTATTGTCTCTTGTCCTGTCTTTGTGTATAGTACATAGATATAGTTAGTAGTAGCACCTTTTTATCTTTTTAATTTTATTTAAATTTAGTGAGTTGTTATTTATTTGCAATTTCTAGTTTTATATTCATATAAATGCACCATGGGGGGCTTGGGGTGAAACAGCATTTCGATATGCTGTATACTGTTTATATTGTTGTATTGACAATAAAGACCTTGAATGTTGAATCTTTTCAGGCTCCTCTTCTGTGGAACCAGCTTCCAGTTTGCATTCGGGAGACAGACACTATCTCTACTTTTAAGATTAGGCTTAAAACGTTCCTTTTTGCTAAAGCATATAATTAGGGCTGGACCAGGTGACCCTGAATCCTCCCTTAGTTATGCTGCAATAGGTGCATGTTTCTGGGGGATTCCCATGATGCATTGAGTATTTCTTCTTCAGTCACCTTTCTCACTCACTATGTGTTTATACACCTCTCTGCATTGAATCATTACTTATTAGTAAGTAAGTTGTAAAATTTATTTATATAGCACTTTTTGAGTATTACACAGTGCTTCACATGAGAATATAAAAGCATATGAAATAAAACAACATATTACACATGAACATTACCCAAACTCCTGTCTAAACAGATGTGTTTTAAGCTGTTTTTTAACCTCCTAGGACCTGGCATCCACATATGTGGACATCACATTTTCAGTTGTCTAGACCAAAATACAGAATTTTGCTCTACAAGGGCCTGATATCCATTTACGAGGACATTATACTGCCACTGTTCTATCAAAATTAAAACAAATGTCCTCATATGTGGATGTCATTTTTCTCAGAAACAAAAATCAGCCCAAATAGCAAAGAAAAATTAAAAAAGCATGCCATGAAAGAGTTCGGGTCTTAGGAGGTTAAAAGAAGCCACAGAGGTGATGGTGGGTAGCGAGGGAGGTAAACTGTTCCACAATATTGGAGCTAGAGTTTGAAAAGCGCAATCCCCCTTTGTTTTCAAACAGGTCCGTGGAATAGTAAGAAGACCCCTATCAGTGGATCTGGCAGATGGCTGGTGCTCCCTCAGCCTGGTTCTACTGGAGGGTTCGTCCTTTTAAAAGGGAGTTTTTCCTTCCCACTGTTGCCAAAGCACGTGCTCATCGGAGGTCATATGACTGTTGTTTGTTTCTCTGTATTTTTCTCTGTTCCACATCGAAAGGATCCAGTGAAAGTAGTTCTGGCATGTGACAAGGATTCCTCCTGGGCGTCTCCCAGGTGAGGTGGACTGGCTGTGTCCAACCAGGAGGAGGCCCTGGATCAGACCCAGGACCTGATGGAGTTCCCCTGGATAAGCTGGAGGAGGTGGCTGTGGAGAGGGAGGTCTGGAGTTCTCTGCTTAGACTGCTTCTCCCACAACCTGGCCGCAGATAAATGAAATAAGTAGACTAAATATAACTTTTTATTCTAAAGAATGTGGTTGTTTCCTTGCAGGACACCAGGAGAGATGAGCATATCCAGCCTACATCTCCAGCCACTGTACTTAAGGGAAGTTGGGACGATGTTAAAGACTTTCTCCAGGCAATTGCACTTGGATTAGCTAAATTCATGACGGCATTCAAGCAGTAATGTCTGGACTGACAACCAAACATACCAAGCTTCTGTGGCTGAGCCAGAGACTGCACTTGTGGATGAACAATACAAACATTTTATATTTATTATATCAGTAATGTAACTTGCAACAAAAAGTTATGGGAAGCTTAAACTTAGTTTCAGAATAATTAAATCTGAGACTGGTACAGTTAGCAAAGTGTGATCCATTGAACAAAGTGAGGAAGCTGATCCACTTTGACATGTCTGTTGTGAAAAGACTTTATTGGATTCCTACATCCAGGTAGGTCTGGATAGCTGCTTGTCCCTTAAAAAAGTATTCTTCATTTAAAACCTGCATTTTTTTTATACACTCAGATCTTGGTCTATTATTAAAAGTGTGATATTTCACAACAACAAATATACAAAAAAAGAGGAAAACACAGTAACATTTTTCTACTAAACATAACAATATAAGAAATTTCCAACTATTTTCTAACTAATTTCCAACCAGTTAACTACAATTGAGCTGAATCTTTTAAGTTTACATAAATATCACATCATCATCATCAACCCGTCCCTTCATCTGGTTTTGTTGACTGTGGAGTACAGTGCACACGAAGACTCTCCTGTTTCCTGACTTCTGTCTCTGAAAACAGAGAAGAACATTTCATGATTTGGAGGATATAGCATCAACTGAAATCATTTCCATTAATGGTGAAAAAGAAGAGTAGAAGCAGTGAGTTTGTTTCTTAGACATGAGAGGACAGTCTCTCTCACCTCTTGGCTGCACTGCCTCTGTTAAATCTAACAGCAGTGTACTCAGTAACTTCCTGTTCCTGCATGTGTCTGTGAGGCTGAGCTGCTCTGATGTTGGAGTAGAGAGGATCTGCCTGGTTATTGGAGAAGTGGATGCTGGTATACTGAAGATCATCCTGCTCCTCTGGCTGTCTCTGATCAGGTAAACACTGTATAGGAAAAAAAGATCTCAGCTACAAATGTGATCAAATGTATTTGAGTTAAAGAACAACAGCAAAGAAGGATTTGTGAGTCCAACATGAAGTTTAAAACCACAAAGTTGGTTATTTGTACAACACTGATGTGACTGTTTTCACCTGTTCTCTGTTGTTGGCTCTGTCTTCAGATTTAACAGGTTCCTTGGACATCCTCTTTTTTCTGGTTGGGACAATTAATGATGAACAAAATAATGACATTTATAAACTGTTAAAATCAAAGTTTATCTTGTAAACAATAATGTAACAGATCTGCTCACTGAATCCACAGGAAGACAGAGAAGAATATGACAGGCAGGAGAACAGCAGCAGTTACTCCAGCAGCTTCTAATGTTCCTGCTCCTGTGGAAACAAAGATCAAAATAAAACACTGACAGTTAAGTTAGCATTACAACAACTGAGCACAGAGTCGATTCAGGCACGACATCAAGTCAAGTTAAGCCACAACATTGTAGAATAAATGTTACTGTGCCTGGAATTTTAGATAATTGTACTCTTTGTAAAACTGCACAGGAGCTTGTTCATGCATGAATAGTCAGTAAAATAAGCTACTGTAAGACTTGATGTCAGAGGTTCATGTGAGAAAAACAGAAACATTACAATTAAATGTGAAGTTAAACCAGCATCACTTCCTGAGTACAGAAAGTAACACTAAGTCTGTAGAGTCATATATCATATGTCAACAACTGCTACAAAACTCAGTCCCAGTACAGAACAGTACTGCTGCAGTTTCAGCAGCTTTCAATTGTAACTTTGTCTACATGTTTAACTTCTACTATTAACTATTAACCTCTGAGCTCATGCAGTGAGGAGGATACTTTGTGAAGAAAGGCCATCAGTCAAGTGGAAGTTAAAGTCAAACACTGCCAGAAGAACCCAACAATGCAGCCAAAGCTCTTCCTCAGAGCAACAGATGTTTGATATACAGAAAAACAACAAAGCAGATTAATATCACCAACAATGAAGAGGACAAAAGTCTAGGATGTGAAATGTGGAGAGTGTGATCTTTGAGGTGACCGAGCAGCTTCCAGCTGTTGGATGAGATATCCTCCTCACTGCCATCATCATTAAATCCACATGAGCTGAATGTCAATGACTACCTGCTACAACAGTCAGCTGTAAGGTGGAGTTATGAGTCCCTCTGTTGTTGTGGGCCACACAGTAATAACTCCCACTGTGCTCAGGTCTGATGTTGCTGATGGTGAAGTTGTGTCCTGATGTTTTAGGTGAGTCTTCATCCTCCTTGTACCAGGTGTAATTAGCTGCTGGGTTAGCATCACTGCTACAGGTCAGAGTCACTGAACTGCCCTCCACTATCTCAGCAGAGGGACTCACTGACACAGAGGGAAGCTTTGGAGCATCTGGAGGAGGAAACATGAACGTATTTAAAAATGTTGAACTGGATGTTAGATGTTTGCTAATATTTTTCATGCGACTGTAAATTTAGAGGTGAATTTTATAGTCCTTCATAGTTTAAATCACCTCACTGTACGTCTATTATGACATACATCCTGCTGCTGTAGTTCACTCATCAGCTCTTTATCATCTATTACAGCTGATGCGTGAACTACAGCAGCAGAATGTGAATGTTAAACAGGCAGAGTTAATGAAATGTTTCAGTTTTTACTTTTTTTTTTACTCACATGTCACATCAATAAGTTTGGATCCAGACCTCTTCATCCCCAGCTTGTTTTCAGCTCTACAGTAATACTGTCCAGAGTCAGAGGACTGAATGGAGCTGAAGACGAGCTGTGAGCCTTCACTGAGATGTTTATGATCATCCTCCTTGTACCAGGTGTAACTAGCTGCTGGGTTAGCATCACTGCTACAGGTCAGAGTCACTGAACTGCCCTCCACTATCTCAGCAGAGGGACTCACTGACACAGAGGGAAGCTTTGGAGCATCTGGAGGAGGAAACATGAACATATTTACAAACTGTGGATTTTTAGAGCAAAACATATTTTAAATGTACAAGACTTCAAACACACAGTGAGAAATGAAGCCTCATTTCCTGCTGAGGCTCCACTTCTCACCAAATCAGACACTGTTAAGTTTTCTTCACACTTTTCATTTCTCAAACTGCAGGTTATAATAAAAATATGTGAAGTGGAGCTGGAAGAATATTCCTCTTATATGTTTGACTTTCCCTTTCCAAAATTTGGAAATTCATCAAACAAGAATATGTCTGGAACGTGTTGGAAAAACTGAAATAATATCTCTGATTGACCAATGATGATGAGAGCTGAGTCTTTATTGTTATCTTTATGGAAAATAAATAATACAAGTGATTAATATACTGCATAGGTTAAGCTAAATGATGAATGTATTTGACACATTATGTTCTTTATATTTCATGTTTAAAAAGCACAAATTATTATTATTCCTGACTGATGATGTTGGTAAGATGAGTGAAATCGATATAAAGAGTAAAGGTTATATTCAATTCAATTCTATATAAATTCAATTCAATTTTATTTATACAGCACCAAATTCCAACAACAGTCGCCTCAAGGTGCTTTATATTGTAAGGTAGACCCTACAATAATACATTCAGAGAAAAAATCCAACAATCATATGACCCTCTATGAGAAAGCACTTTGGCGACAGTGGGAAGGAAAAACTCCCTTTTAAGAGGAAGAAACCTCCAGCAGAACCAGGCTCAGGGAGGGGCGGGGCCATCTGCTTGGACCGATTGGGGTGATATTATAGAACAGATTAAAAATCATATTAATTCATAGTTTTTATGTCTGTATCATCACAGTGAACATGAAGAATGTAAACTTGTATTTTCTTCCTTATTTTGAGGAATTCAGTAAATGTTTGCTTCCACTGATGATGTTGATACTGTACAGTAATAATGTGAGACATAAAACTGAAGCATGTTGGTTAAAAAATATTTCCATGTGAAGAAATTCATGCAGCAAACTCATTTTCTTTTAAATGTGTTTGAGAAAATGTGATTGTGAGGAGACACAAACTTATGGCCACACTCGAGGTAAGATATATTTCTGTTTGGAGAAATCTGGATTATTGATGGTTTGAATCCTGTGAACATTCCTGGATATCTCAGAGCCAATCATCAATAAAACTTCCTCTTTTTAAAACAGCAGCACTTTGAATCAACAAGAAGCCCAGAGTTACATGGAGTTAACATGCAGGATCACATGTTCAGGCTCCACATGTTAGTAAAGTCTGTTGAATAAACTCACACACTGATGGAGAGGGAAACTCCTCGTGTCCTTTTAGAGCACAGGAAATGTTGTCTTCAGGAAATAAAAAATACAGAAGAGTAGAAGATCTTTCTCTCAGATTGACCTGCCCATTCTTCATCCACACATAGGAAGGACGATCAGGCAGACAGCTGCTGTGACATTTCAGCTGTACCTGGGTACCATCCTGTTGGTGCTGTGATGTGATCACCTGCACCTGGAGATCTGCATACATGAGGAAACAACACAAATTCAGTTTATGTTCTTAAAATATGTGCAAACCAAGGGCGTAGATTTGGTTTTGGCATTGGTGGGGACGGATGATTCAACCACCGAACCCTGCCCTGTTTCTTTTTTTCCCCCCTTTTTGTCTTTGCTTCTTGATAAAAAAATATATATACTTGCCTACATATGCTATTCTACATGCTTTTAAACCATTTAAAATTACAATTCATAGTTTTATATGTGAATTATATAATGTTAAATTACTTAAGTATTTTAGGCTTTAGTTTACTTCAGCCATATTCCATATAAATCAGGTATCATACAAAAATAAAAATAGAGTCTAATATGACTTTAAGGACTTAACAACATTACTTCAGTTATAGTACACCAACATCTCTGATACATTAGCACTAAGGGAACACTGAATGACCTGCTGTTTTTTTGTCCATAAAACTACTCATCTAAGATTACCACAAAGTAAAAGATCTCTCAGCAAAATTATGCAACATTCAACATTTTGCCCCGATCAAATCAGTGAGCTGGGATTTTTTATTCTAAACATGAACTACTGTTACAGCAACAGACATGGACTACTGGTGCCCCACACAACAACTCAATGTCCACTATGTGAAGGAGCCAAACGCATGCCTGCTCCTCTCGTTAACTGAGAAACTGCTGGCATATTGGTTTTACATCTATACTGTCCAGTCTCTCCTGGTGGGCATGGCATACAGCAGCATTGTTTAATCTCATTGGAGTCATTGTTAACCTTAGCCATGCTTTTAGTCTTCTGAGAGCACTGAAGCTTCTTTCAGCCTCAGTACATGCGTTTTATCCTGGCTCAGATTAAAATTATTATTCTGTGCTTGATGTGCCTCACCTTTGGCCCTGGCTTTTCCACTCTGACTGCACTAGGACATATTGCCACCTGATAAAATAACACATTGATTCGTGCCATATAAAAAGTGAGACATGTCAATTTAGATTCTTTGTCAAATATACACTAATGAATCAATTTACATCAGCAGCCTAACAATTGTCATGATAATAAATACTAGTTAATCTATAGCACCAAAACATCAGTCAGTCACCTGTGACCTCGCCTCTTCACCTGGGTCCAAGCTACAACATGGCAGAGCTGCCTCTGTCACCTGATAAATAACAGTGAGACACTCCACATACATGCAGTCACACAGGTGCTGCAAATACAGTCATGAACCATCAAGTCATCATCCAATTTCACCTGTGATCTTGTGTCACCATCACTCTCTGAGCTTTGTGTTGGTTCTTCTGTCATCTGACAAATAGGACATACATGACAATAAGAATAAAATGTGTAGCTGCTTCAGTGTTTCTGTCACTTTGTGCAGATCTTGACTCATCATGATGAGTCAGTAATGTTTGTAGGGTGAGTGCATTTTAAAAACAATTTGTGCAAACTGCACTACAATGTGGAATATTTGCAAAATCATGACTACCTCATGATATATTGCCTCAAAAATGAACCGTATGAATATGTCAGCGCCATTAGGATGAAATTATTGTGTCACCAACATTTTAACGTTAGACATGTAATTTTAACAGCCTCTGTAAACTAATATCCTGGCTTGCTCGAGGCTGCCGTTTTCTCTGACAGTTTCAATCAAAATTAGAAATGCTGCTCTGAGACTGCGATAACTAATAGTGCTGCATGTTGTGCAGTTAGTTTCCAAAACACGTTATTTATGGTTACATACATTTTAGATTGATGTGGGCCGAAGCCTAACATAGCCTGTAACGTTATTATGACGGACACATTTTATGAGTGAACTTGACTTTAAGTGCCTTACAGGTTTCTTTGAAAAATACTTTCTTATATCCAGGTTCTTCCGTTTTGCTGCCGTCCTCCTCTCCTCCTTGCAGGTCCAGCGCAGGCTTGCCGCTGCTAAAACTAAACAAAGCTCCCTGAAAGGCACAGCCAATCACATTGGCCATATTTGTCACATGAGGTAGGACTCCAGTAGAGAACGTGATTTAACTCTTTCTGCACCGCTGGGTGAATGAGACGCTGACAAATCGTTTTTTTCTTTCTATTGGGTTTGTTTTTCTTTACTCGAAGAGATCAAGTTATCGGTGGGGACAATTCAATAATCGCTGGATATTGGTGGGGACATGTCCCTTCCGTCCATGCCAGATCTACGCCCTTGGTGCAAACTGTATCTAGAACCAAATAATAAATTCAAATAAAATGTTACCTGTGACAGTCAAAGTGACTCCAGGTGAACCAGTATAGCTCCCTCCTTGTTGGTTTGTTATGAATCTGAACTTGTACACAGCTGAGTCGCTCTGTCTCAGCTCTGTGATTCTCAGAGTGCAGTCCTTCTGATTAAAACGATACTCCACTCGTCCTGTGTAGTCTGAGTCTGATTTCAGATCCACAGGATTATGACTGGTTCCTTTAGTAAACCACAATTTGTCTTGAACTTCAGTAGTTACATGATACATTTGATAAGATTGATAAGTTTGATATTGTATCCTGTATGGGTATGTGTATCTGCATTTTATTTCCACCGTTGATCCTTTCACAGCACAGATCTGAGTAGAAGTGTAAGTCACTCCCCAGCCATCCTGACTCTGTACCACTGTAACACAGAGCACATCAGAAACACTGTTAAAACCTTCAGTTAACAATGAGTTCAAAGACAAAGAGAATAACTGGACAAAACTCAAACTCATCAATGATAAGATCACTGATTTATATTAATTGAAATAAATAGTTATGGTATATGTTTTTTGTTTTATTATTTCCAGATAATTTTTTATCATTTCTGAATGTTTCAGCTCGGTGTCATGATGTCACTGACTCTCTGGTCATTTCAGCCTCATCCACCTGTCCTGCCAATCAGAGGACTCCATCATCTCCTCCTTCCTGATCACCTGTTCACATTCACCTCATTAGTTCCTCTGTATAAACACGACATTCAGTCTTTGCCTGTTTATTTATTTGCAATAACTTTCTGTCTCATTATCTGTTCTGACAAGTTTTCCTGTTTGTTTGCATCTTTTTTTTCTTTGTATTTTTTTATGAACTTTTAGTGAACTGTTTGCCAACTTCCTGTCTCTCCATCACACATTTACGTTTGTTTGAAGTGTGAAATGTTGGTCCACTTATTTTCCATCCCTGTTTTGTTTATCTCCTTATCTTTGAAAAATGTAACAATAAGAGAAAAATCACATCCTCCCTTCTTCAGGTTGTTTTTTTTTAAAAAAATATATATATCACTAAACATTTGTGCCTTACATGGTTCATTCTTAACTCTGAGTTTCAGTTTCTTCTGGAGAAGTCTCTGATATTTTAAGAGGACTACGCCGATTTTGTCAATAACTTGTCCATTTTCAGTCATCACATTGGTTCACACTTTGGTTCTCCATCCATCCTGATCCTCAGTCCTGACTGTGTCCTCTGCTGCTATTGGTGGAAGCTGTTTGGCTGTTCTGCCATAAAACAACTTTTGCTTCGCCCTCAGTTGTTGTATTTTTTGATGTACTTTTGAACTCTTTTCAGGCTCGATGTAGTTTGGCAGTGTGGTGCACAGTTTTCTGTTCATCAGCAGCTCAGCAGGTGACAGTCCACTCTCAAGCAGTGAGGTTCTGTTTCTGCAGTAAAGGAGGGTGAGCCATATACGTAGCCATGAAACCTCTCTAAGGCAAAAAGCAGTCACAGCATTCTTTATCAATTTGAGCGTAGCAGTCACTCTCTGTCATGGACCTGGAAGCATAGCGATTGGTTTCCAATGTTCACCTTCAGCCTGCAGAAGAACTGCACCGCTTCCATCTTTTGAGGCATCAGTTGATAGTTTGATCCTCTTTGATGAGTCACAGAGTGTCAGCACAGGTGCAGTTGTTAGTGTTCTCTTATGTTCCCATCCACCTTCATTTGAACTCGTGTTCTTTATGCAGCAGCTCATGAATACAGGATGTTTTGCAGACAGATTGGGAATGAATTTACTAATGGTGTTCACTGCTGTCATTATGTGTAGCACTCCTGTCTTGTCTGTGGATCTTTATGTCCAGCACTGCCTCGATTATTTTCTTGATGAGGCTGAACTCCTTGTGCTGAGAGTTTGTCTCCCAAAAACACAATTTCTTGCACTGCAAACCAACATTTGTTCTTGTTGAGCTTAAGTCCATATTTTTGAATCCGCCCAAATACCCTGATCAGTCTCTCTTTTTTGTTCTTGCATTTACAGCCCCAGATAATTATGTCATCCACATGAACTCGGACGCCTTAGAGTCCTTCTATTATATGCTCCATTGCCCTGTGAAATATCTCAGATGATGAGATTAATCCAAAAATGTAGTCTCAGGAAACAGTATCAGCCAAAAGGTTTATTGAAGGTGCAGTGTTTGGTGCTGCTTTCAATCAGCTTTAATCTTGTGAAGCATCGTGTTTTGTGAAGTATCTGGTTATTTCTTCATGTTTAGGTATTTGGTAACGCTCCTGTTTGATTTTAGTTCAGAGCTTTTGGACCCATGAATATTCATTTTCACATTTGAACAGAACAACAAATGTCTCACTTAAATCAGTATCTTCTACCATGTTTACTGATGGCCTTTTCTTTTCCTCTTAACATGCTGCTGTGCTTGACAAATCTTTGTAGCTCCTTCAAACGTCAGTTCAGCCTCAAATTTTTCAATAACTCTGTCAAACTTCCCATTATCGCCCCGCTCGTCATAAACAAATGTGTTTTACAATATGATAGCTTGAAGTCCAGCAGTTGTAAATAGTAATGCTACCTTTTTCGCACTTGCTTGGTTTTAAATCCTACAGCTGGACTCATTGCTTAAAGGTGCGCCAACTGCTGCTGATCTTTCCTGTTAACTTCAAACTGTCTGGCAGTTTAATAGAATTCATAGCGTGTCCACAATGTGCCTCTGTTTAGACTTTTATTCCTGGCACCGTGTTGTGTTTCTCTCCTCATTTTTGAAGAATGAGTTGTTCAGTCTCTGCTACATGCTGTTATTCATACTTGTTGGGTAGCAGATAAAACAGTGCCACACAGCCAATTCTAATTCTTATACATGTTATTTTTTCCGTACCTCTCTCTACCTCTATCTGCCATATCGCTCACACCTTTAGTCTCTACACAAATATTTAGACACTTTTTTGTGTGGCGTGGAATTACAACAATTTTACCACTATAACAGATCTGATCATCACATTGGTGTACCCACAGAGGCCACAAAATGCCTCTAAAAATATTCATAACACAGACTGTGGTGGTTGGGTGTGGACACAAACCACACCCAACCACCACAGGAGAGGAGGGGGTGGGGTGGAGTAGAGGGTTCAGGGGCAGTGCCAGAGGAGTCTGGGTCACTGGGACCAGGAGTGTTTGTGTGATGAGGAGCAGAGCTGACAGCAGGAGGCTGTAACACAGTGACTGTGAACTGACAAGTAACTGCTTGTTGCTGAGACAGCCTGTGGTTACAACCGAAGGAATAAAGTCTCAAGAAGGTCCTGGGTTCAAATCCACCAACTGGTCAGGGCCTTTTTGTGTTGAGTTTGTTCTCCCTGTGCCTCCATGAGTTCTCTGCAGGTACTCCTGCTTCCTCCCACAGTCCAAAGACAACCAGTTAGTGGGTTTAGGTTACCTAGTGATTCTAAATTTGCTGATAGGTGTGAGTATGAAAGGCTGCCCGTCTCTCTGTGTTAGGCCTGCAACAGACTGGTGACCTTCAATAGTGATAGATAGCGCTGCCCTTTGACCCTGAATTGTAGACGTAGAAGACAATGGATGGATGGATATTTACACTCTTATAAATAGTTTGTTTCTAATGTTAAAATGAATCTATACTGAGCTTTGACTTTGTTCAGTCTTCAGTTTCACACAAACAGCAGTCGTTTAATTATTGTGAAGGAAAACGTCACAATGTGCTTTTCTCACCTCTCTGTTCACAGCTGAGTTGTGAAACCACGTAAAAGCAGAACAAACATGCAGACAGTGAGAAAACTCTGTAGAGCAGCTATAGCATAACTGTAGATACCAACATACAGAGGACATACAGATTTATTTGTACAGCAATTTAATATAAACACAGAGTGTTTTATAGATTGACAGAAAGAGGAATATAAAGAGACATTAGAAACAAGTGAAACGTGTGTACATGTATACAGGTCATGACAGAAAAACAAGTAAAACTAAAGCTGTTTCTCATGTTCACAGATGTCTGTTCATATATTATATGTAGTTGCCACAAATACATGTCGTTTCCATTTTAACCTTCTTAAAAGTAATGTTTAGTCTATAGAAACTTTTGGTCACAATAAAAAATGAATAAATAAAAATAGAAAAATGCTTAACCCAGAATTTGGACCCACAGCATCCAGAAAAATGTTGATTTTTCACAAAACCAACGTTTTTAATCCTAATTCTTTGCACTCTGTTCAGATTTTAAGGCTGATTTTAAAGACTTAATTCAACTTTCCTACATTTGTGTTTTAAAACAGTGAATGTAAATGTCGACACACAGTACCTGACACAGAGAGAACGACGACAACAAATCCTCTCACTGCTGTATTTAATCTCATAGCTGCTCCTCTCATCTGTCTGTGTGACTTCAGAGACAATAAAACATGTCAGCAGGTAAATAATGTATCCAGGAATCAGACCCATCAAAGAACAGTTCTACTTACAAATGTGAAGGACGTTGTCTAAAGATTTCTTTTGCTGTGGTCTGCAGGCAGATAAAGGAAGTGTTTAAATATAACAGCTTCCTTCCTGTTCACAGTAGGACAAATCCAAGTAAACACAGAAGTTAAAACCTGCTATTAATCCACTTTGATTATCTTCACTCGTTCAATGAAATAATAAAGATAATGTTGTTCTCAGCATGTGCTCTTTTTCTTTAACTTGTATGAACTGATTCTTCTGTGGCACTGAAATGGATCAGTGCAAAGAGCATTGGTGGGATGATGGATGCAGACAGTGGAGTCCTCAGTACTGAAGCAGCAACACTTAAGTCTCACCACTGGGGGAAACTGAAACAACAGAAACTCAAAGAAAAAAATATAAACACATTTTATGGTTGGTTTATTTTTAAAAAGTAAACAAATGTCTCTGATCTTATTTAACCCTCTCAGGGCAGGCGTTGCAGATTTGCAACAGTTAAAAGCTAACAACCTGATTACCCCACACAAGGGCGTAGATTTGGTTTTGGCATTGGTGGGGACGGATGTTTCAACCACCGAACCCCGCCCTGTTTCTTTTTTTTTTCCTTTTCGTC
Organism: Pelmatolapia mariae; assembly: GCF_036321145.2. Lineage (NCBI taxonomy): Eukaryota > Metazoa > Chordata > Actinopteri > Cichliformes > Cichlidae > Pelmatolapia > Pelmatolapia mariae. The sequence continues at coordinate 8,492,101 of NC_086232.1, read as the reverse complement.
TTTGCTTCTTGATAAAAAAGGAGAAATATACTCGCCTACATATGCTATTCTACATGCTATTAAACCATTTAAAATTACAATTCATAGTTTTATATGTGAATTATATAATGTTAAATTACTATTAAACAAATGACTAAGTATTTTAGACTTTAGTTTACTTCAGCCATATTCCACATAAATCAGGTATCATACAAAAATAAAAATAGCTTCAAATAGAGTCAAGACAATAAAAGAATATGACTTTAAGGACTTCAATGTGGGATGGAGCGATTTCGCAGGTCTTTCCTCCCCACTGCTGTCAGACTCCACAACAAAGACTTTTGCAGCTGATCAAACACACACACATGCAATAAGACTTTGTACGTGTGTATTTTTACTCAGGTGTATATAACATTTGTATTCTATTTTTATCCTAATTTATATTTTATTCTATTTTATTCTATTCTTTACAGTTGTGTACAGTATATTATTCTTATTGTATTCTAATTTTTGCTATATAACTTTGCACTGTCCACTTTCTGCTGTGACAAAACGAAAGGTAATCTTATCTTAACACGATTACTTCAGTTATAGTACACCAACTTCTCTTATACATTAGCACTAAGGGAACACTAAATGAACTGGTGGTTTTTGTCCATAAAACTCATCTAAGATGACCACAAAATTATTATTCTGTGCTTGACGTGCCTCACCTTTGGCCCTGGCTTTTCCCCTCTGACTGCACTAGGACATATTGCCTCCTGATAAAATAACACATTGATTCGTGCCATATAAAAAGTGAGACAATTCAGATTCTTTGTCAAATCTACACTAATCAATCAATTTACATCAGCAGCCTAACAATTATAGTGCAAACTGCACTACAAGGTGGAATACTTGCAAAATCATGACTACCTCATGATATTTTGTCTCAAAAAGTAACCCTATGAATATGTCAGTGCCACTAGGATGAAATTATTGTGTCACCAACATTTTAACATATAATTTTAACAGCCTCTTTAAACTAATATCCTGGCTTGCTCGAGGCTGCCGTTTTCTCTGACAGTTTCAATCAAAATTAGACATGTTGCTCTGAGACTGAGATAACTAATAGAGCTGCCTGTTGTGCAGTTAGTGTCCAAAAGCCGTAATTCATGGTTACATACAATTTTAGACTGATGTGGGCCAAAGCCTAGCATAGCCTGTAACGTTATTATGACGGACACATTTCATGAGTGAACTTGGCTTTAAGTGACTTACAGGTTTCTTTGAAAAATACTTTCTTATATGCACGTTCTTCCTCTTTGCTACCGTCCTCCTCGCAGCGCAGGTTTGCCGCTGCTGAAACTAAACAGAGCTCCCTGAAAGGCTCAGCCAATCACATTGGCCATATTTGTCACATGAGGTCGGACTCCAGTAGAGAACGTAATTTAACTCTTTCTGCGCCGCTGGGTGAATGAGACACTGACAGATCTTTTTTTTTTCTTTCTATCGGGTTTTTTTTTTTACAAGAAGCGACCAAATTATTGGTGGGGACAATTCAATAATCGCTGGATATTGGTGGGGACGTGTCCCCTCCGTCCATGCCAAATCGACGCCCTTGACCCCACATACATATTTTATGAGTTTTTTTACTCAGAAGTACCACTGCAGGACTTGGTTGTGCATTAGCAACAAAAAAACTTAATTTGAGCCTGAGAGGGTTAAAATAATACTCTGAAAACCATGAAAACAGAAAATAATTAAAGGTATAATCTTTCTTTTATTTAACATAAGAAGCAGTTTCAGCAAATGGTCAGTGTGGACAAGTATTTAAAGACTCTAACCTTCCTGTAAGGTTCCCTTTTTCAAAATCCACACTGCTGTGGTGGATATCAGTTTTCCATGGTTCTCTTTGGTCAGTGACTCTCAGAGATCCATCTTCTCTTTTCAGTGAGCTGAACATGACTAAAAGTCCTCTGACATCCTCAGGGAGTGAAGGATTTTACCAGTGTCGCCTACATTCAGGACTGAACCAGAGTTTTGATCATTGGAGCTGTTTTACTGAGATACCTTTCTGCTGTGCTCTCCAAGTACAAGAAAGAAATCCAACTATTATAAAATACCAGCTTCCTTCCTGTTCACAGCACTAATATGCAGATGAGCCAACTGAAAACAAACAGGAAACAGAAGTGTCACTAATTTTGTATTTCTTGGTGTGAGAACCAGAGCAGTTTCTTGCTCTATGCAGATGGACAGGAAATGAGTTCAGCTTTGATATGTTTGATATCCATTTAATGTCTTCATGTGTTTATGAATGTGTTTCCAGCTGCAGGATTTCAAACCATGTGTCTGTGAAAGAATGTTCCAGCATTGTGCCGTGATATAATTCCACCTGTGCAACAAGTCCAGTCATGAAATTTCCCCACTACTGAATATTCCACAGTCAGCTGTTTGTGGAATTAAAACAAACTGCAAGTGATTGGAAACAACAACAACTCAGCCATGAAGTGGTAGGAAATGTAAAATCATCATATCAGGAAAATTCAGACAGTGGGAACAGTTTGGGGATGGCCTTGTTAACCTTTCCTCGCCGTCGGTCCCCTGACTGTGATCACAAGTGTCATGGTCCTGGGTCATTAGACTCAGCGTTTTGTGTTTACTGTTCTCATTATTATCCTGTGTTGTAGTTTATTCTGATTTTGGTATTTTGTTCAACAGTTCTTAAGGTTTTAGTTATTAGTGCTTTGTTATTCCTGCCTGTGTGCTTTCCCGGTGCGGCGTTCGTTGCCCTGAGTTTGTTTGTAACACAGTTTGTGATTTCCTGTTTTACTTTGAAGTCCTGTGTCGTTTCCTGATTACCTTGTGTCTGTACTAGTGTGGATCTACCTCTGCTCCTCGTGTGTAATCTGGTGTTCTCAGCGGCTCGCTGCTCCTCGTCCCGTGTGTCTCCGTATATTATGATTGCAGGTTTGGTTTCTAGTTTTCCCATTTTAGTTTATGTCTAGCTTGTGTCCACATTTCCTGTTTGCCACTTACCACACTGTAAATAAAATTCACTCGCATCACCACCGCCGTCTGCAAATTGGGTCCTCCTTCAATACATCACATGACTGCTGCCCCAGTCGTGACAGAAAGGGGAGATGATGCCTCGTCCAGGGCTGAAGTTGATGTTCTCCTTCAGGGTTAACTCCGAAAAAACCCTGAAATGTAATCTTGTTGGACCTGTTTACATTTGTATTTATTTCACTATATTCATCAATTTAATGTTTTTTAATCCATCAGCCAGCTGGAGTCTTTCTGTGTGGAGTTTGCATCTTCTATCCATGTCTGTGTGGGATCTCTCCAGGTTCCAGCTTCCATCCACAGGCCAACAACTGGAATGAGATGATGCTCCAACTAGAGAGCGGTTGAGGAACCTGGCTGTTTAATTTGAAGCAGCTGCTGCAGTTCATGGAAACTGTTACACTTATCAAAGTGTGAGAGCTCAGAGTACAATGAGTTGTTTGGTGTTAGTGGTAAACTGTTGCTATTGTCTCAGAGTGACCTGCCCATTCTTCATCCACACATAGGCAGGATGATCAGGCAGACAGCTGCTGTGACATTTCAGCTGTACCTGGTTACCATCCTGTTGGTGCTGTGATGTGATCACCTGCACCTGGAGATCTGCATACATGAGGAAACAACACAAATTCAGTTTATGTTCTTAAAATATGTGCAAACTGTATCTGGAAGCAAATAATGAATTCAAATAAAATGTTACGTGTGACAGTCAAAGTGACTCCGGGTGAACCAGTATAGTTTACTGCAGCTGAGTGCAGCCTAACTTAATTGAGTTGGTCTAACCCATGCAAATTATGTTAGTGCACCACAGTACTTAGTGCTTTTTTATTTTATTTTATTACAGACATGACTGGGGGATAGGAAGGAAGGAATGAAGGAAGGAAGAAAGAAAGAAAGAAAGAAAGATTTGATTTTTAACAACACATTTATTACCAATAAATAAACATCAACACATCACAAGTTTAGTCACAAAGGGAAAAAAACAAAAAGCAAAACTGTCACATGAACATAGGGCTGAAGTACAAACGGCTATCTATAACAGAACACACCACGTTCCTAAAACACCACTGAGAAGAAAAATCCGTTAAATTATTCATCAATGAGTAAAACTGAAACTCTGCTTTTACTCTACATTTAACCAGCAAAATGAAAGTAGTATCAACCCCTTTCTCTGAAAAATTATCAATCTTATCTACTTTTATATATAGAAAATTTTGATTGACCCACAACAAAATTTAGCAGCTTCCATTTTGAAGCCTCTTTTTTTGTATAGCCAGCACCAAAGAGAAATGCCAATGGAGACCAAACCACTCCACATTTTTCAAAGACGTACTCCAACATAACAAACAGTGGTTCAAGGTGTTTACATTCAAGAAACATGTGAAAAAGTGTTTCTGTTCCCTGACAAAATGGACACAATTCACTTGCACCTTTTTAAATCTTGGACACAAAACTATTAGCAGCAATGGCCCCGTGCAAAATCCTCACGTCTTAGTCAAAGGGGGTTTATAAAAGACCCACCATAGAGGTTTTTCACCATCCTCAACTTTCAACTTTTCTCTCCATACAGTATCTGTTCTTCTACTCAATTGCCTTTTATTTAACCCTTGAACAGACAATCTATATAACAGTTTTCCACTCAACATGTGAAAATCTGAGTTTTTTTGGTTCACAAGCAGTGGTCCTACCATGCCTGTAAAATCAATATTCAATCCCAATCCTGGAAAAGGATCCCTTTCATCAGGAATCTCCAATCCACTGGAATAGTCCAAAAGCATTTCCTTTTCAAATGCAGTTAACCGTCTAAGCCACGAGCCCAGAATACACCTCATGATGAGACTTGATTTCAAACCAACCAAAGATGCTGCTGCTTCTGTGTTCTGAAGGTCTGGTCCAGCCACCTCCACAATTTGTCTGAGTTTGAGAACCTTTGACTCAAGCAGTCTTTTCGCAAAAGCAAGTCCTGTTCCATCATGTGCATCCAGCCGGGCCCCAAAGAGCAACGGCTCCTCTAGAAGCCAAAACAATGAAGAAGTAGGTTTCAGTCTTTTCCGTGTGAAAATGGTCCAAGCCCAACTCTCCCATTCTTCTTAAAATAACACTAGTTACTGGTTTCCAGAAAACATCTTCTTCCCTCCCCATCAAGTACTTCTAAATAAACTGCAATCTGAAAGCAGCAGTTCTGCTCTCCAGGTGAACCAGCCCTTGTCCACCTTCCTCTTTGGGCAGAAAAACCACAGCCTGGGGTATCCAGTGTCGGTTATCCCATAAGAAAATGGTCAACAAAGATTGAAGTTTACACAATAAGCCAGGTGGTTGCTCCAGACAAGCTGATGAATGGAGGAATATTTGCAATCGTGACTTTTTTCGCAGGGGTGCTGAGAGGAGAAACCGACAAAAAAAATGTCATTCACAACAATAACTTTCTCAATCACTTTATTTGCCTTCTCCACACTGTCAACAAAAATCCCCACTGCGCTGTTCATCCGAGCAGCAGATTTAATGCTGCTGTGACCCACAATTTCACCAACCGCCAGATCACACTCCTCTACAGAGCAAGAACAAGTAGGTATGATGTTAAAACCATGTTGTCTTGTAAGGTTAGTGAGGTCCATTTTGGTGATACACACGCCAACCGGCAAAAAGCCGGCTTTACGCACGCAGCAAAATCAGTAACACTTAATTTAATACTACGCACAGTATAAAAATCAAATCTATAATATCAGAAAAAAGACACAACAGACAGAAAAGTTGGAAACAAGTCCTCAATCACTCAGTCAGACTGACTACACGCTTCACCACAACATTCCCAGCATGCAATGCAGAAAGAAAGAAAGAAAGAGAGGGAGGGAAAGAAAAACAGAGGGGACGAGGGACAGTGAGAAAAAAAAAACACCTGGATCACCTGTTGAGAGAAGAAAGAAAAGAAGAGAAAACAAGCAAAAAAAGAGAGCAACATAATAAACACAACACCATCGCAATAATCTAGCTAAGTGTAAATAACAGTAAATACTAAATATTGAATGTTATTTTGCAAGACCGACAGCGCACAATGTGCTTTGAGGTAGCAGCCAAGAAAGGTGTAGTTTGTGTGTCTGAACAGTGAACACCCTTGTACACCTGTGTACACACACGTGTGGATGAGCGCGCTTGTATTCAAAAGGTTTCTCCATGTAACGATCTGCTAGGAGGTGTGGGGAGCCATAGCCCCGTCGCACAGGGCATGAAGCAGGCATGAAGGAGATCCAGGCCCCAGACATCCAGAGGCCCCCAGAGTGCGAGAGCCCAAGGAGGACCATCGGAGGGGCAACCATGCCACCCTCCTGGGAAGAGCTGAGGAGAGCTCCACATAGGGTTGCCAACTCCCTGAAAAATAAATAAGGGACACCTCGTGGCCAGGGCCGGGCAACCCAGTTGTCTTCACCCTCCCCAGTGTGGTGAATTTTGTAGCTCTTTTTTTTGTTTGTGAAATTATTTTTTTAACCATTTGACTTGAATTTGATTTAAGTAGATGCATATTCTTTGTGATATGAACACATGGGAAACAAATGATCATTTAGCCATTTATTTTTAGCTCAAAATGACAACATTAACACAATAAAACAGGTCTCTTTCTTAAACAGAAGCCTGTCATGCTTAACTTTTGAGAATATAAGTAAATCTTTCTTTAAAAGAACTCTGTCCTGCTTAACTTAAAATTATATAAATTAATAGAAAACAATGGAAAGAAAAACATTCTTGTAACAGTGCACATATAGTGCTTTTAGTACAATTGGCTTCAGTTGAGGTATTATTTCAGCTTTTCTAACGCTAATCAGCTGCTCCTGTTTGTAAACCCGCTTGTTCCCATGATTACGCATCATAACTCATCATCATTATTCATCTATGTATTACTTTTATGTATTAGTCATCTATTTGTTGTAATCATCTATCCTTGCAGTTGTTTATTACACAAAATAAATTATATTATCACACTTCTGGCCACATAGTGCTGATATTCACTGCACATGCCCATATTGACCTTAACCAGGGGGTTAAAAACAAACAAACCAGTGTTTACATACCATAACTGCTTCTGCCGTGGCCTGGTGGACAAAAAATTGGTTAAGGGTTCCCCGAGCTTTCACGCCCCTCATGTTCTTCATGTGCCCACCATTAGAAGCATGCCTATGGAAAAAGTGCACCGGCACACAGTGCAGTGCGCTTTATAGGTGTTATCGTGCACTTTTCCAGCCAGGTGTTTTCCTTTTCCCATTCCTCCCTGTACTTTTGCAGCCTGTTTTCTTTCTCTGAGGGGAACAAACATTGCTGGTCTAATGCTGGGCTCACACTGTGCAATTTTTGGCCCACTTTGAGCTGATTTTTGAGTCGTGCGACCGATTTGGTGATCGGCCCGATTTTGGCCATCATCGTGCATCGTGCAGTATACGTGGGGTAACGAGAAGCGATTAACACCTCACGACCAGCTCCCGATCATCAATTGCTCGTGAGGGTGTCACCGCAGCTTCTCACACTGCTCACGCGCAAACCCGTAAACGTCGGTGAAAAAGACGGAGCAGCACGGCTGTGCAGCGTGTGAGTGATCTGGACACAAGCGATGGAGGCACAACTTGTAGAAGTTTGGAACGCTCATCCGAGCCTTTTCGATGTGGCCTCACAAAATTATCACGACCACAACAACCGTGAAAATAGTTGGATCTACATTGCTGCTCAATCACAGCTGCCTGATCAGTGTTTTTCATTAGCAATTTAGCAAAGTTGATGGTGGTGGTGTGCGTGTCTGTGTGAGTGAAAGACACAGAGGGAGAGAGAGCGACAGATTTTCTGTTATAACCTTCATGTTATGGACGCACAGTGTGAGCACTCAGGTCGCATCAGAGCATCGGGCCGTATAGTGTGAGACCCTGCATCGTGACCTACCAACTTATAACCCCTACGAGTCAATCGTGCAGTTTGAGCAGGAGCTGAATAACGTGACTGAAAAAATCGCACAGTGTCTGCCCAGCTTTAGGTGTACTGTCGTCTGAGACTTGCACCGCAGTGTCGGCGTTTGTCTCCCTGTTGGCCATGCTTCTTGTTGTGGTCATCTGTTGTCTTCCGGTATTTTCTCCGTAAGCGACCTTTCTTCGACCAATGAGATAAGCGGTAATCTGAATTGTCATACTCGAATTGTCATAATTGTGCTGTCAGCTCATTGGTCACAGAGCAGGAGAGGGGCTGGGAATTATGTTTTCAAACAAAGCGTTAATTCCACCAACATTTATAGACTACTTTTGATTCTCACTGTATTACGGGACAAAGTGCGTCCCTTATTAGCTCAATACGGGACGTGTACTTTTGTTTCTAAATACGGGACGATTCCGTTTTTTAAGGGACGGTTGGCAACCCTAGCTCCACATGAGGGTTACCTAGCAGCCGCATACTTAATGCTAATAGAAAAACATTTATAATCATGGAAATCCTTTACATGATTAGTTCTTTATCAGAGGGCAGAGAGAGGCAGGGTACACCCTGCATAGGTTGTCAGTCTATTGCAGGGCTAACACAGAGAGACAAACTACATTTGCACTCACATTCACACTTATGGGTTTAGAATCACTAATTAGCCTAACCTCACTAACACATTGACTGTGGGTACCTGGAAAGAACCCACAAACACAGGGAGAACATGCAAACTCCACACAGAAAGGCCCCGGCCAGACGGTGGATTCAAACTCAGGACCTTGTTGTTGATTTACTGTGAGACGCAGTCATAATTCAAATCATTCCAGGTCAATTTTTTATATAGTGCCAAATCATAACTAGAGTCATCTCAAGGTGCTGATGTAATTTCTGATGTCAATGTCATACTGTAATTAGAGTCAGCCCAAGGCATAAGCAAACTAAATACTTCCTGTCACCACTGGAAGGCCCCCAAGAGCAGTTAACTTTTAAAAATGTTTTTTCTTTATTTCTTTATTTTAATATTGTTTTAGTGGACCTATGCATTCGGTATTACAGTTAGTACTATAGCACTTTGAATATTAAGTGTAAATCAACCCCAGCCCACACTTGCAGCTGAATTTAAAACCATTTCAGATTAAAAACCATAGATGGGTAAAAAACATGCCAGGCTGACAAAAGGATGATGTGAACAACACTGCTGGAACTGTGCAAATCAGACAATGAAGTAGGCTGTGCGAATGAGCAATAATTATGTTATGAACAGTAATAGAGGCCCCAAAAATCTAATTTTGCTTAGTGCCTTAGACTTGAGCCCTGGGCAAATTAAAAAAAAGGAGAATGTCAGGCACATACACAATGTGTATATCAGGGTGTTTTTAGCTCAAAGGGTGACACCACTGCTTTCAGTAATACTGCTGTCTGTTTGATTGTCAGATATGATAAAGAAAAGATATTATTGTTCATGTAAAGTCACAGTTTCAGATCTTACTCTTGAACTGTTCAAATGTGACATAACCCTGAGATTTTTCACCTGTGAATGAGTAAAAGACAACTGATGAACAACCTTATCATAACTTCAATAAAAAGAAGTTGTAAGGACAAGAAATGCTTTATTGACAACCCCCCCCCCCCCCCCCCCCCCCAATCACTCACACACACACACACACACACACACACACACACACACACACACACACACACACACACACACACACACACAATCTTTTATTTACTATATTGTATTTGTGTGCCCCAGTCTCCAATGAGACATAGTGCTGGAAGAGTAGTTATTCCTCTGTTACACCACAAGAGGGAGTACCTCCTGAAATGAGCAGCACTAGTGGAAGTAAACAAGCCAGGACACTCACTGTAATGCAGTGCGCCTAACAAAAGCTGTGTGAGACTGTGTACAAACGTGTAACGATGTCTAATATTTTGCAGAATATACAGTAAAGGCGGACTCACAAAGCTGGTTTCAATTCCTTTTAATCAAAGTATTTTTTAATCATTTACAAAGTAAACAATATAAAAAGAAGTAAGTTGTTTTTTTTTTTTTTCAAAGAAAATATTGGCTTCGCTGTTTGATACTACTTCCTGCCAATAGTGACACTAGTAAGTTTATATCCCTCCTCAGCATCAAGCAAAGGACATGTCCAATGAAAATGATCTTAAAGTTTAGAGGTGTTTTTGTTTTGAATACAGTGCTTAATGTCTTTTGAATGTCAGTCCAGTATGGCTCAAGTTTTGAGTAAACTTAAAATATGTGGTAGTGGTTTTCCTCGCCTGCACTGCACTGTCTCCAAAATTGAGCATTTGCTTTATTTATATTTTTATTTATATTTGTCTTGATGTGGGGTTTTGAAATATCTCATCATGTTCTTCTAAAAATGCTCTTTCAAGTCAGAGAGTTCATTGAAGACCACTGAAATTTGCAGATGTTACCCCAGGCTCCCTGTGATAGTCTAATCCCTGCCTCAGACAGATTTCTCTTTAACAAATGAAATATTGTTATTGTTGGCAACGGAGAGCACATCGTATCATTTACTTATTTCTTTAGTTAAAGTTTTGTTCAAAGCAACTTTTAAAATTTTAATAAAATTTTAATAAAATTTGTTGTTGTTGTTAAATTTACAGGAGCACAATTCTGGATGTAATAGTACCTTTTAAACCCTTTGGAGAGAATGAAATGTAGGTCGTCCTTTCTTTATCCAGGATTCAAATGTTTTTAGGGAAAAAGTCTCATCATATGTGCATCATCTGAAAGTTTCAGCATAATTTGTATTTTACATAATTTGACAACTTTCTGCCATAATTCTGAACTTTTCCAGTTTAATTTTATGTCTAATTTGGCTGCAGGAAATCCATCTGCAATAACTGCTTGAAGTGTAATATTAGTGCATAATTTAAATTCAGATTCTTTCCATTAGCCTTGTAGTCTTTATTGTCCTGCAAGGTAGTAGCTTCTTAAGCATGGTAGAGCCATCCCTCCTCTTTCTTATCCTTGCTGCAGAACACCGAAATGATTCTAGGTTTCATAACCTGTTAGATGAATTAGGAAATCTATTTGTCCCACTCTCTAAACTCATTATCACTTACTTCTACCGACAGTGTTTGAAAAATATATAAAAGATGAGGGAGGATATTCATCTTCATTATAAAATGGTATAAGGTTCCATCTTTGAGAGTTTAAGTTTAAATAATCAGCAATTATATTATATATAATGTCAGGCACATACCACAATGTGCCTGTGCACATTGTGCAAAAATATCATTTTGCTCAATTATAAGTGAGGGTGAAAGATGATTGTAACAGATGGCAGAGAGAGGGGAATCTTTCCCTGACATTTGCATGCTTTATCTAAACAAACATGATCGACATAAACTTGTCAGTCAGTGAAAATAGCTGACAGTGATATGAGAAGACCCACAACATTGTGAAACTCATTTCTTTTTTAACAAAACAAGCCAGAGATGTTTCAGTGTGAGAATAAAACCTGAAGTCTTTCCAATTCTGTATTTATGTTTACAATCTTACATGCAAATTCTTACATACAAAGCAACATTTTTACATTTAATTTTAAATCCTTGCCAAGGACATCATAAACATGCACAGGCATAATTTACAGTGGTTCCCAGCATTAAGCATCACTTAATGATCAAAATAATAAATAAGGTAGAAAAACAAATGTCTTTTTGGTTCATCAGGCTGAGAGTGAGAATGACTTTAAGGGATTCCACAGTAGTTATGTACAAGAATTACAGATCTTTCCATCATCATTTTTTTTCTAAAATGTATCTTGAATAAAAACACTTTTGATAAATTAACAAAACAAATACATGCTGACTTGTTTTGACTAAATATGATGATGTGGATGATGATCCTCCATCTTTAGCCTGAGTCTCAGGTGTGTCAAACATATCGCTCACTCTACCCACTGTCTGCCACACTGCACCAAAGTAAGAAACAGATAAAGCATTAAATGATGAAGTGTTGAAATAAATAACAGAAGATTGACATTATTTTTTTTATAAATTATACCATTAAACAAGAACATCTCTGTGTCTTTTATAGTGGGCACAAAAACATTTCTGTAAATTAATAGAAATTGTTGATCATTTTGATTATGGAGCAAAGCACAGAAAAAGAACTCCCAGCACTGTCTCTGTATTTTATCTTTTATATTTATTCAGAGTATAAGTTCAGCAGATTTCTTTGTAATGACATTAGATTGGCTGAATGTGGAAAAGCACCACAGGCTGCTCAGCGCAGGTTTCATACACGAAGAAGAAGTAATTTACAATTGTGGCAGTCTTTGTTTTATTAAGCAAACATTTTAGTTTTAATGGTCTAACACACAAAAGGGCTGTTTGTGACACATGAACTGAACACCTGCTGACTGGACTTTACACCAGCTGTTCCTGCTCCTCCTTGTCATCTGTCTGTGCTGCAGTCAGAGCCTTTGAGGATTCATCAGGATTCAGTCAGGATGAGAGTATACCTAATGAAGAGAGATGAAATGCTCAGACTGAAACAGCTTCACTCATAAAACATGTGCATGTATTTCATAATAAGTCATTTGCTGAGTGTCACTTGCTCCAACTCCAATAATGTAAACAAACAAACCTCAGTCATCTCTACAGGTTCATTTGGTTCAGTTTTTAACATGATGCACTTCTTCCTCCTGGATGTAATAAAAAAAATAAAAACTTCAGTATAAATGTCTAATGAACCTTCAACTTTCAAACTAAAGGTCTAATTGGAAAATAAAAGAGAGGTAAAGTGTTTGTATTGTTTTACCTCATCCACAGACTCAAGACAAGCAGAGGAATCAGCATCAGGACCACCAGAGTCAGCCTGATGATATTCATGATTATTATTTCTGATTTCCCTAAAAACAAATACATGGCAGAGATTTCTCAGCAGTAAGATTAGATTTTTTGCCAGGTGAAGCTGTTAGTTATTTATTGTCATAATCCACCCATACTAAAGTTTTTCCTTTAAAATGAATGAATAAATAACTGTTTTTAAAATATTGTACACAGTATACTATTAGTATATTACTGTATAAGTTTGTATATTTACTTTACACTTGTCAGTTTAGAGAGTGTAAAGTTTACTTGTGACAACTGTCAGCTGTAAGGTGGAGTTATGAGTCCCTCTGCTGTTGTGGGCCACACAGTAATAACTCCCACTGTGCTCAGGTCTGATGTTGCTGATGGTGAAGTTCTGTCCTGATGTTTTAGGTGAGTCTTCATCCTCCTTGTACCAGGTGTAACTAGCTGCTGGGTTAGCATCACTGCTACAGGTCAGAGTCACTGAACTGCCCTCCACTATCTCGGCAGAGGGACTCACTGACACAGAGGGAAGCTTTGGAGCATCTGGAGGAGGAAACATAACAAAAACAGAACAACTTTTCAAATATTAATAGCTTATATTCTAAAAGGAAAACATCATAACCTTCACAAAAAGACACAAATCAGCTTTATTGAGGAGTAAAGGAGTAAGAGAAGTGAACTCACACACTGTTAGAGAATGGAAAAGCTCTCATCCTTTCACAGCACAGTTAAAACTGTCTGCAGGTTTTTCTTCAGCTAAAAACTTGTTTGATTTCAATATTAGAGGAAACTCAATGAAACCGCTTTGCTTTGAAGACTATATTATACACATCCGGCCTGTAATGCTTCAGATCTGCAGATACTTAGCACCGTGCACATCTCCCTTCCAGAAGGTAATGACTGAATAAAATGATTATAAATACTCTGACAACTCTGAGTCTGCGTCTTCTCTGTCCAGTCTGAAGAATAAAAGAACCTGAGTCAATAACTGTGTGTAATGAGAAGCTGCAGTTGGTGTTCCCAGCTTAATAATGTAGTCTGTTACATAAAAAGAAATTGCACAAATATTTGTATGAACACGGAGCTTTTTGAAGGTGGAAATTGTCGGATTAAACTATATATCACAGGAGTGAGGGTGAAAGGAAGCAAATGACATCCCACTGGCACGTTAATCCCATTCTGCAGCAAGGAGTCGATGCTAACATGGAAGAAACCAAGGCTACTTCTGTCTGTGCTTCTAAGATTAGCCAAACTCTGCAAACTAATATGCCACCCAATTTTGAATTCAGTGGGAGCAACATGTCTCAAAATAGTTGGAGCAGAGCCATTTTTACCTATTTGAGGGTCTGAATATCACCGGCATCCAATATTCATCTCAGTCAGTGCACCTTATGGACACAGATTTCTCTAGATTCTCTCAATATTTGATGATATCACGTACTGTAGTTTGTCAGATATCCAGAGTCTTAAAACATAAAATCTTTGATTTTACATTGTGGACGATAATTTTGTAAAATTTCCACAATTTGTAGTCAAAGGTTTTTACAGATTGAAGAACCTTTGCCTGTCTGTACTTCTGAGAAACTGCGTCTCTCAGAGTTTATTTTTATACCCAAACATGTTACGAGACTGTTGCCAGTTAACTTGATGCAACATGTTCCTCCAGATGTTTTTAGTAACTCTTAATTTTCCAGCCTTTTGTTGGCCCCATCCAAATTTTTGGACTTGTGTTACTGTCATCAAATTCAGAATGAATAAATATGTTTTTCCTTAAATCGTACATTTTCTTAGCTGATATGTTTTCTATGTTCTATTATGAATAGAAAACATATAAAATGTGTTTATGAGATTTTCTAATCATGGAATTCTGTTTTTTTTCTATTCAAATACATAAAAATAGTTCAGATCACACACTCAACCATTGAAAATATAAAGAATAACAGTATTTCTAAAACCTGCAAACATGGTCTTCGTGATATGTAACTCAATGTTTTCCATATTCCTGCAGCAGTCTCACAACTTTTGAAAAAATCTTTACAGCTTATAAATGTATTTTACTCACATTTCACATCAATAGTTCTGCTTTCAGATCTCTTTTGTCCCAGGTTATTATCAGCTGTACAGTAATACTTTCCAGAGTCAGAGGGCAGGATGGAGCTGAAAACATGTTGGTTTTGGTAACTGAGAGGATTGATGACATCCTCCTTGTACCAGGTGTAACTAGCTGCTGGGTTAGCATCACTGCTACAGGTCAGAGTCACTGAACTGCCCTCCACTATCTCAGCAGAGGGACTCACTGACACAGAGGGAAGCTTTGGAGCATCTGGAGGAGGAAACATAAGAATGAGGATGATAGGTTCGTAGCTTGAACCCATTCGCTGGAACGTTGAAGGCAATGTAATTACACAGCAAAGCAAGACACGAGTAGGCAAAGTTCTTTATATTTCCATGCATGGGGAGGCCTGTCTGGAGCCAAGTGTCGTTCCAACCACTTAACCTCCGTCAGACTCTCAGCCAGGTTCCCATAGCACTCCTTTTATTGTGGTCACATGAATATGCATAGGTTCATTAACATATAACATCTTACATAGGTATACATGTGAACAAAGAATACTGTGTGTGTGTGTGTGTGTGTGAACCCATAAATGACTTCCTAAACCTGCTGGCCTGGAAGTCCAGCAGTTCATCTAAACAAAATGCACTTAGCCTAAAACACGTTTATCCTACCATAAAACAATAAGACAAGGTACGACCTAATAATCATTATTTTCTGACCTTGATGGACGATTTCATTTTTAACCAATGGGATTTGTTGTCCCGCCTTTAGCTGTTTCCTGTCTGTTTACACTGGTAAAGCTACTTAGCGCTACACCCGCTACAGGTGTACCTACAACGCTAAAGGAATGTTGTTGCTATTCAGGCTTAATAGCGGCTGAAGCCTGAGGTCTGTTCAGTCAGCTGCTACATCTGGAAACCTGTTTTTTGTGAATACACGGTGCTTTGCATTGGTCAGGGTTTTTTTTTTAAAATTGGATATCAAGAAACCGAGTCCACAGAGAACTTCCACAGACCTTCTGGAAATCTACAAAAGAATGATGATCTTTCATTGTGATGGATGGTGAGGCACAGCTCACATGGAACTGAATCTTG
Source organism: Pelmatolapia mariae (assembly GCF_036321145.2). Lineage (NCBI taxonomy): Eukaryota > Metazoa > Chordata > Actinopteri > Cichliformes > Cichlidae > Pelmatolapia > Pelmatolapia mariae. Next base: position 8,476,150 of record NC_086232.1, on the reverse strand, counting down.
CAGTCCGATTGTGGCAGGACAAACTCTGCAAAACATACATTGATTGTTGGACTGGTTTCACACCAGTAAAGTGCCCAGATCACCCAACAGGCCTGAACTGGACAACACTGACACTGAAAAGACCCGGGTCTGAATTAATTTTACTTTATTATATTTTCTTGGTATTCGTGCACGCACTCTATATTCGTTACTGTTGTTGGTTGTAATACAGTGTAAATATTTTAATACAACGAGATGCAGTTTCAACATCTTGTGGTTACCCATCCTCTTGGCTCCTACCATTCCCTAAGTTTCTAAAATTGGCCATCTTTTGTTATTTTTCTTACATACTGGTTTCACGGGCAGAGTGGCGGCGAACGGAGCCACAAAGAACCACAAGAAGACAGAAATAAAAATCGAGGCAACCATGTGTAGAATTAAAGAAATTAGTTTACTGCTGAACTGTATATAACCAGCATCCTTATCATTACATTAATTATGATTTCATGAAAGCATTTATTGAAGCTGTCGGCATTATGTTATAATTTGTATTACAGGGGTTATCATAATCAAATATTAACATGTTTATGACAGGTGCAGTTATAACCACTTTAAATCGTTGAGGTAAATCTATCATCTTAAAAGCTTATAGTTACAGGTGACACAAGGAGGACAAGTCCATGGGGACCTCAAAGGCCTGAGATCATCACCATATTTGGATGGATGCCAGAAAGGGGAACTTCTGTGTCTGCAGTTATCTCTTAAAATACATGAATGTTCTGTACATGCAAATTATGTGACTGTAAACGCAAGAGGGGGCGTTACAATACCCTGATGTTATAAAAGCAATCTAGAGTGTATTTTGGGTAGAGATGTACAACTGATGTTTTGCAGTTTACACCTCTCCACGCTGCGTGCATTCATTAAAATCAATTGTTTGACCGACCTCTTCTGGACTATCATTGTTTTACTCTCGTCCTCAATTTCGAACCCGTAACATTTGGTGCATTGGCCGAGGTTGAGTAGAGAGAGTTGGAGGTTGAGACCGAGAGGGTCCAAGGTGCTCAAACAGGCAGACACGAGTCAGTGGTCGAAGTGAGTGGACATAAGCCGGCTTATTCGAAGGTAAGGCACTACCTGTTGAATTATTTCCAAACAGTGCTGAATTGGTTCTGACAAAATTGAAAGTCTACTCACTGAAAATTACTGGTAAAGGTCTGTTTTGATTTTGGTGAAAATCTCATGAGAATTGAAGTTGAAGTAATGATAATGTAAGGTTAAGTGACAGTACTGATGAAAGGAAAAGCAGTTGGACTGCTACAAGGATTTAAATGCAGTTGGACTGCTAAGGAAAGAGAATTTAAAGTAGTTGGACTACTGAATTTAGGATTATAGGTAATTTGGAAACTGTGTATGGTAATACAGTCATAATTGAATATAAAGCTGGGCTTGGACATCAATAAAGTCGGTTTGGTCGTTTCATAGGATGTCTTTAAAAACATAATTAAAGTTATGTAGAACGGAACTGTGGGATGTTCTAAGAAGCGCATAGCCCGGACGTTGCGATCCCTCCTCGATGTGGACGCACATTGTTGACCTATCGGCGAATAGGGTTAGCTCGGTTTGGCTTGACCGTGGGGTACAGGGCATCCTGAGATAAGCTAGTGGTTGGACCACTTTACCGTTTGGAACGGTACTTGCGCTTTTTTGGGTAGCAAAGGTTGGACCTTGGGCGTTGGACGCTTTTAAATTGACTTAGGAACTTTAGCAATTAGACCAGACACAGGTTGGACCTGATACTGGGTTATTGACAATAAAAAACTTGGAGTTTATCCCTTGGAGGGTTAATTTAAATTTTGTCTAAATTCTGTAGGATATTTAGGGATTAGAGCAGATACAGTTTGGAACTGAGACTGTCATTGACGATCAAAAACTTGGAGTTTATCCCTTGGAGGGTTAATTTAAATTTTGTCTAAATTCTGTAGGTTGTGCAATCTAAGGCCTTGTAAATATTTGATGTATGAGACGTCTCTGTATTATAATTTGACTGTTGGTATATAGATTGTGTCTGCCACGGGGGCTGCAGAAGGCAGGTTATTTTGAGATTGTGTGTCTGTGTCTATGTAAATGAGATGCCTGTGACTTATTTAGAGTGACATTTCCTGTTTACTAATGAGTGGCTAATGACTGACTGCAGAGCCTGGGTTAAGGACGACTTATATTGGTGTTTTAAGGGAAGAATTGCTTTTATTTCTACTTTGTTGGCATTACGGTTGTTAAATACGAGGACTACTTTATGATACATGTAGAATTGGAGTATGGGTTTTGCTTTAACACGTCCTTGAACGACGTAATACTTGTTGAAAGTAATAGGACTTGTGTTTTATTGACTCTTTGTAATCACACCGTGTTTTTTGACTAACATTTTATAACAGTTTGTGTAAATACACATGTTGGATTCAGGGTATTGTGTAGTTGAATATACATGGACAGGGGATGTTTATGACGTAACCTGTCGATGTCACGCTGTGGTTTCAGATACTCATTACGGCTTTTTAGTAACTTCAGTAATAAGGCGATCAGAAGAAGCATTATTAGATTTTGCATGTAGTAGTATTGTTATATTTCGGGCCCTGGAATTATACTGTAGGCAGGATAGAAATCTAAATCCCACTGACGCTGATTGAAAACACATAAGTATATGCACTTAGTACACCCACTCAAGAAATGATTGTGTGACTGATGCTACAAAACTGACCTAAAGAATGGTGATGTGTGTGGAGAAGTGTTAGTTGTCCTGATGTGTGAAAGAGCGCTATTAAAATGTGTGTGAGTGAAATGAAGGCATATTGCTTTTAAATAAAGATTTAGTAGAATTACTGATTATTTGTAGACTGTGAAATTAAAAAGAAGTCTCTGCAGAAGCTGTAGAAACAGGAAACCGTGTGTGTGTCTGGGACAGGAAATGCATGCCCATAAAAGGGAAGCTCACGGTGACAAGTGTGCACCCAGAGTCGAGAGAGAGAGTTAACTCTGGGCAGATGAAGCAAAAGGGAGGTTTTAAGATAAACAATGAATATGATACTAATTATATGCTTTAGTGTGTTAATACAGGTGAACGTCTCTAAACCTGGAACCCTTGAGCACAGCAGCAAAAGCATAGATTAACACAATTGGGAAAAACAGGCCACTCTTTGGCTTAAAATTATAGCTTCACCTGGCACTTTGTCCTTGACTCTGAGAAGAAGCTCAAAGGCCAGCTAATCTCCTGATGAAGACCGACAGAACATCGTGGATCAACAGCAGACAAAAGGAACCGAACTATTAACACTGACGACGCCAGCAGCAGCATGTATGCAACATGTACTGTGAATTACAGGCTGGGCAGTTGAACAGTGGGATAAAGAACTGTGGAAAAGCATTGGGCACTGAGTTTCATGTTTGCCATGCTTGAAAGAGAAGACTGAAAGATGGCTGGAGAAGAACAAGAGAGTAAATGAAAATAAGATTGACTGACGACTCCAGAAGCAGAATGGAGGAAACCCCATGATAAAATATGCAGGGGGAACTGGAGGCTGGTCAAGAACAGTGTCAAATGACTGGGGGGCACTGAGGCGAAGGAACTGAATGTGGTATTTTGCCAGACTGGAACTTAACGTAAAAGAAGAAGACGGAAAGATCAAGACAGAGAAGAAACAGACTGTGTTTGCTTTGAAGGCCGAACAGGACAGTGGGAAGAGAGGGACCAAGGTCAGGTGAACCAGGACAAGTTTGACTGCGAGCATATAGGATATGATTGGGTTGAAGTTGAACGCTGGACTCTTGAGGGTTTAGGGATGTCCACCACATCACAACAAAGAGGTAAACAATACAAAAGGTAAAGATAATCAAAATAACTGACAATTATATTAATGAATAGAAAACACACATATACAAACTGTTACATGTGAGATTATTTTCGAAACGAATCAGAAGTGAGATAGTTTGAATGTAGAGCTCAGTGAAAAGATGCATAAATTAAATATGAATACATGAAAATGCAATGAATACATAAGGATGCAATGAAGAAGCAGCTTACATTCATGCAATGAAGAAACTGCTTACACTTAATTAAGATGATCACCTGGCATGCAATGAAGAAAACAGCTTACACTGCATTTACATGACCACATAACGCAAGGAAGAACACGCTTACATACATGACATAATTGGTATTTTTTACTAGAGAAAGAGAAATGGGTGGTTTAGTGGGTCGTTTAGGCACCCGTGATAATAATGCAAATGTCTTAGTTTGTTATTTTCAGGAGTAAAGCAGACCCGGACCAATTCTCCAGATGCAGGAGTCTGAAGAAAGTACAGGTTAACATGAATGGATATGTTAAGGAAAGTTTCTGGTTGAATTGTTTACAGTGTCCAGGAACCTGACAGCAAGCCCTAACTGGTGGCGGAAGATCAGGAGGGCTGTGATTTAAGGTGGGGAAGTAAAATTTGGGTTAGTGATTGGGGGACAGAGAAAACTGACTCTTTAACTGGAGAATGGGAGAGTGTCTGTGAGATTGTGAAGCCATATATGCAAAATAGCACACACAAACATACGCAATGAAGATCGGCTTGCTACTTGTATGAGTGATAGAATGGTGTGAATGTTTAATAAAGTGGTTGAAGTAGTTTAAAAGGGTGACTTAGGAGCGCTGTTGCACTGATTGATAACAACAAGTGATTAGTATAGAAAGAAAATGAAAATAATTGAATAATGTGATAAAGTTTAAACATGTATTTGTTTTGCCAAGTTAGGTTGTTGAGATGTGATTCAGTATGCGAATTAGTTGGGGGAGCTTATGTGAGTGAGGACAGAGGAGCTTGCTGTGTGTGTGATTGAGACCTTAGAGGAGAAGTAGACTGTTACGAGGTGAAAATTTGATTAAGAGGTTTATAAATTAGTGTTGACATATTGTGAGAACGTGCTTATATGTTAGGTTGAATGTGAGTTTGGTAAAGTGCTTAAAGGGGGATATTGTGTACGAAACGGTGTAGCTTTTTACGTTTTGGCTGTGTTCTATGGGTGAAATTTAAGATTGTTGAAGATTTTTGAGGTTGTTGTTTTATTTTTAAAGAGGGAGTTTTAATAAACATGGACATGTTTAAGGGGTTTTGTAACAGTGCACTTATAAAGAAAAAACCTGTCAGGTGATTTTGTTTTGTACTTTGATGAGCTAATACTCAGCTCTCTTTTTTCTCATTTTTGTTCTAAGCAGGCCTGCAAAAGACAACAATGAATAACGGCGCCGACAATAGTCTCAGGAAAACAAAAAGTAAGGTGACCTTTTCCGAATTACAATGGGTCAGATTGTGGGTCCCTGTCTAAGAGGATTGCAGCGAGCCAATCCAGTCCAAAAGTATAAAGAACTATTTTCTTAAGAAACGAGTAAAAAGAAAATAAATGATTATATAAATAAACTGAGTTTGCTGAAGGTGGTAAATCTGATTATTTGTGCGGAAGTCAACCAACACCCGATGTTAATGCGTGTGAGTGAATGTGTGGGAATGGACAGGTGAATGGACGGACCAGGCAGACCATAGGTTGGACCGACTGGACACTGACAAAAGACTGGACTAAGGTTGGACACATGACTGATAATTGTTATGTTTTAAGTTTTGTTTTATAACACAGGTTGGATCATAAGTGGAGAAAGTGAGTATAAAAGGTGATGTTCTGGTTAACACACAGGCTTTTGTTTATAGGACGTTTCAAGGATGCAGGCTGTGGATGGAGCCAAGAAGGGATTTTGACATGATGATTAATTTGATTTCATTCCTTAAACACAGGTTTGAAGGCCCGGAGCAACTATACCTAATATGATATGATTAACTTTTCTTTTAATTCCCTAACCTGAGTGAAGGATTTTGAGTTTGTAACACATGAGATGTGTCACAAAAAGGGGGGTGTTAATATATGCGATTAGCTACATGAAATGTGCTCTTTTAGGGTTACTAAGCAAATGTCTACGTGACCTTTACCTAACAACCTTTGTGATGATAAACTTGTTTACCGACTTGCTCTCTTGTAGAACATACAGACTTAGGAAAGGGGAACCTCAGCTCTGAGTTTTGAGAATAACTCTGTTAAGTTGACAGGAAACACGTCGGAACAGCCATATAGGGCAAATGTATTAGAGCTTGTAATTAAATGTGGGACTTGAAAAGAGGAAGCAAATTTGGTACAGGACGTACTTGAGATGATCAGATGAGAGAAGGAGAAGGTCAGGAATAGTTTAAAGTAAGATTGAGAAATTAAATGGGGTAAAAGGGGGTGTAGCTTCAGGGCAGTTCACAGCCCGGCGTAAACGCAAGGTGCTGTCACACAGCTTAAGTTATTTGGTTGATTTATTTTATGACAAAATAATAAGGAAATATTAAAAATATACAACACGTTGAGGAGATCTCTTTTGTTATATTTTAGTGTTTAACATGAAAGATGCCTCTCTGGAGCTTCTCTCCCGCCAAAGACCCTTATCCATAGAGACCATGTCAGCTCCCAAACAGACAACAACAAACCAAGACTAGCAATAAACAATCTAAATATAAATAATAATAAATAAAGAACAATACAGAATCCAAATCTGAACCGAAGAACAAAATTGTGAAATGTGGATTATTAAATATTAGGTCTCTCTGTTAAAAGAAGTCTCTGTTAGCTGACGCCAAGCGGTCGCAGCAGATGGCTGCCCGTACCTGAGCATGGTTCTGCCGGAGGTTTATTCCTGTTAAAAGGGAATTTTTCCTTCCCACTGTCGCCAAGGTGCTTGCTCAGAAGGGGGCACAAGATTGTTGGGTTTTTTTTTTCTCTGTATATATGAAATATTTTAATGTGTATCTGCTCATTATCTTGTTTATGTATTTTAATAATGAAGGCTTGTAGAGGCCAGTTTTTACTCACAACCAAGTGCTCAGCCAGACTGAAAAACAGGAAGTTTTAGTGCACAAGACATATTAATAAATATAGACACAAAAAGAGGAACTCACCATATAAACAACGTTGAAAATGTGTGAAGTATAAAGTACCGAAATAACACTATATACAGTGGCTTGCAAAAGTATTCGGCCCCCTTGAACTTTTCCACATTTTGTCACATTACAGCCACAAACATGAATCAATTTTATTGGAATTCCACGTGAAAGACCAATACAAAGTGGTGTACACGTGAGAAGTGGAACAAAAATCATACATGATTCCAAACATTTTTTACAAATAAATAACTGAGAAGTGGGGTGTGCGTAATTATTCAGCCCCCTGAGCCAATACTTTGTAGAACCACCTTTTGCTGCAATTCCAGCTGCCAGTCTTTTAGGGTATGTCTCTACCAGCTTTGCACATCTACAGACTGAAATCCTTGCCCATTCTTCTTTGCAAAACAGCTCCAGCTCAGTCAGATTAGATGGACAGCGTTTGTGAACAGCAGTTTTCAGATCTTGCCACAGATTCTCGATTGGATTTAGATCTGGACTTTGACTGGGCCATTCTAACGCATGGATATGTTTTGTTTTAAACCATTCCATTGTTGCCCTGGCTTTATGTTTAGGGTCGTTGTCCTGCTGGAAGGTGAACCTCCGCCCCAGTCTCAAGTCTTTTGCAGACTCCCAGAGGTTTTCTTCCAAGATTGCTCTGTATTTGGCTCCATCCATCTTCCCATCAACTCTGACCAGCTTCCCTGTCCCTGCTGAAGAGAAGCACCCCCAGAGCATGATGCTGCCACCACCATATTTGACAGTGGGGATGGTGTGTTCAGTGTGATGTGCAGTGTTAGTTTTCCGCCACACATAGCGTTTTGCATTTTGGCCAAAAAGTTCCATTTTGGTCTCATCTGACCAGAGCACCTTCTTCCACATGTTGCTGTGTCCCCCACATGGCTTGTGGCAAACTGCAAACGGGACTTCTTATGGTTTTCTGTTAACAATGGCTTTCTTCTTGCCACTCCTCCATAAAGGCCAACTTTGTGCAGTGCACGACTAATAGTTGTCCTATGGACAGATTCCCCCACCTGAGCTGTAGATCTCTGCAGCTCGTCCAGAGTCACCATGGGCCTCTTGGCTGCATTTCTGATCAGCGCTCTCCTTGTTCGGCCTGTGAGTTTAGGTGGACGGCCTTGTCTTGGTATGTTTACAGTTGTGCCATACTCCTTCCATTTCTGAATGATCGCTTGAACAGTGCTCCATGGATGTTCAAGGCTTGGGAAATCTTTTTGTAGCCTAAGCCTGCTTTAAATGTCTCAATAACTTTATCCCTGACCTGTCTGGTGTCTAAATCCAATCGAGAATCTGTGGCAAGATCTGAAAACTGCTGTTCACAAACGCTGTCCATCTAATCTGACTGAGCTGGAGCTGTTTTGCAAAGAAGAATGGGCAAGGATTTCAGTCTCTAGATGTGCAAAGCTGGTAGAGACATACCCTAAAAGACTGGCAGCTGTAATTGCAGCAAAAGGTGGTTCTACAAAGTATTGACTCAGGGGGCTGAATAATTACGCACACCCCACTTTGCAGTTATTTATTTGTAAAAAATGTTTGGAATCATGTATGATTTTCGTTCCACTTCTCACGTGTACACCACTTTGTATTGGTCTTTCACGTGGAATTCCAATAACATTGATTCATGTTTGTGGCTGTAATGTGACAAAATGTGGAAAAGTTCAAGGGGGCCGAATACTTTTGCAAGCCACTGTAAGTCACAGCTGATGATTCTAATGTTAGAGAGCTCTTGCAACTGGCGTCTGAGCTGTGCAGAGGTCGCTCTTAAGACAGGTACTTATGTAGGTTAGCATAAGGTTGAGTCCAACAGAAGCAAGGCACCCTAAATGTGCACAGCATGCAGCAGGGGTGGCCAAAATAATATAGGAAACAGCACATGTAGGGAGAGAACACTCACTAAAAGTTCTGACTACACATAGTGTGGTGGCTTATGTGAACTTGCAGGCGTTCACTATGACATCATTAGCACAACAGAGACTGAGTAAAGTTTTAGATGCTCGAAATCTGACATTTACACATGAAGGAATCAATATGGCAGATTTAATGGGATTAGGAGGACCTAATTACTGGACTAAGAAAGTAGAACTTGAAGGGAAAGTCAGGGAAGATTTAAAAGCAGGACCTGTTGGGATTGGGGATTTAGAGATTTTTATTGCTATCATATAATCTGCCTTATGATGACTGCATTAATAACATGTTGTACAGTATTATTTTAATAGTATTGAATATGTTTGTCATAACAGTGATGTCTCTATTTACAGGTTGAGTTCATTTCAGACACAATGCATAACTGTGCTTGTTTAGAGTTGATGTTCCGTCCAAAAGGGTTTTAAGCTTCACTGGTGAGAGTGTCCAGGTGATACATGTTGAGGGAAGATGAGAACATAGCAGGTTAATTGCATGCACGCTTACAAACACACATGATTTAAATATAGGCGAGGCCGAAGGCCTGGACTTGATGTAGCTTTGAAAATTTACAGCTCCTAACTTGCAGGAATGGCGTGGAGTGTAATGAATGAATGGAAAACATGATTACAGACACAAACATGATATGGATTTATTTTACAGGGTAAAGGTGGACCACATGTTGCTTTGTTTCTGCTTAGCAACTGCTGAGGTAAAAGGTGTTAAAGATAAATATGCAATAAGTGAACAGGAAACATGTGAGGGTGAGCCGGGTGAAACAAAATGTTGTAGATAATGGAAACTTGTCTAAACTGGCATTAACAGTAACTTTTGCATGTTATGTATATGCTTGAAGCCAAAAGAGGCGTAAATCCTGATAGAAGATTTTGAAGTGTGCTTTCTAGCGGAGATTTAGGCTGACAGGGGGATGGTGTGTATTTTACTCGGGTTGTGTTTAAGAAAACTAAAAGCGTTGCTCACACACATAAAGAGTATTGAGATTAAGTAAAGTTAATATAATGGATAGAGCCCAGAACATGATATTGTGAACCGACTTTGAATAATGACAGGAACCTTAGATGAACACAGTAGGTTAGTAAGGTGTAGCAGAGAGAGGCTGTTTGTTTTTTATCCCTTACAGGAGAAGATTTCCACTAGAGAGGGACCCAGAAAAGGAGCAGAGACCACTTAAGCATGAAGTGTTTTCAAGTGGGAGCTGGTGTTTTATTACTGGACCACCTAGAGGACATGAGGTGGTTGTCTGATTTGCTGACTCAGAGGACGGCTAGAGAGGGTCAGAGCGAAGGAAGTGGACCTGGGAATGGTGGTTTCGGGGCCCATGATGCCATTAATGGATGTAGAGGTGACAGAGTGGGTCGAGGAGTGACACAAGGAAATGGTGTGGTGATGTCTCTGGGAGAGACATCAAGAGAGGGAATTGTAGAATTAAAGAAATTAGTTTACTGCTGAACTGTATATAACCATCATCCTTATCATTACATTAATTATGATTTCATGAAAGCATTTATTGAAGCTGTCGGCATGATGTTATAATTTGTATTACAGGGGTTATCATAATCAAATATTAACATGTTTATGACAGGTGCAGTTATAACCACTTTAAATCGTTGAGGTAAATCTATCATCTTAAAAGCTTATAGTTACAGGTGACACAAGGAGGACAACTCCATGGGGACCTCAAAGGCCTGAGATCATCACCATATTTGGATGGATGCCAGAAAGGGGGACTTCTGTGTCTGCAGTTATCTCTTAAAATACATGAATGTTCTGTACATGCAAATTATGTGACTGTAAACGCAAGAGGGGGCGTTACAATACCCTGATGTTATAAAAGCCATCTAGAGTGTATTTTGGGTAGAGATGTACAACTGATGTTTTGCAGTTTACACCTCTCCATGCTGCGTGCATTCATTAAAATCAATTGTTTGACCGACCTCTTCTGGACTATCATTGTTTTACTCTCGTCCTCAATTTCGAACCCGTAACACATGGTCCTAAAGTACTCTTTTTATTACATTTATGGCTCTTTTAATGGGACATTAACTGGAGGGACAACTGTGCCACTGTCCATGAAAGAGCTGAGGAGAGCCCCAGATGAGGGGTCACCCCGCAGCCGTGGAGCAAAACCCAGAGGGGGTTGCAGTGACATGCCCGTGAGCTCCGCTGGTAGCCAGCTGTGCCAGAGTGGACCGAGCCCCAGGCCCGGAGGCCGAGTGCACCCCGCTCCCTGATGGGGCCCGACCGAACCACAGGCGGCAGGCCCCAACAGGCAGCCACCAGGAGTGAGCCGGTGCATACCTGAGCGCCTATCCCCGGACACCAAGAACCACCAACGCACCGATGTCTGAGGGCGCCAGCCACTGGCAGGGGGAGTGGTCGGGGGGAGATTGGAGGGCCTGAGAGGTGGTGTCTAATACCCGACCTGATATATAGACACAGACAAACAGGCACACACAGATACGAACATCCATTCCCACCCTCATGCTCTCATATGCAATTACTTAACACTCACCCAACGTGGAGACAGACATAAATAGACACTGTACACACAATCACACTCCCCAAGCGTACTCTATACCCCAGGTCTAGGTACCCTTGCCCCTAAAGGGGGAAACTGCACCCAGACCCAGGAGGTGTTACCCTTTTCTCTAGGGTGGAGACAAGCAGACCGCCCCGACTCTTCAGTAGCAAGGAGGCCCCACATTCCAGACCCCAATCGGATGTTATTAAAGGGTACATTTTATATAATATATAATCAATTATTAACTCAGAAACACTCCAAAACAGGAAGGCACTAATCACTACTGTAGTAGTCAAACCACTACTGAAGAGCAGTGGTTAGACCCAAAATAGGCCTAATGGAGTATTTTGGTAGTTTAGTCAAATTGAGTTCTAGCACACACTTAAAACATCCACTGCTGACCAAAATCAAGCACAATAAACAGAAATAAAATGGAAAACATAGGAGAACAGGACAGGATTTTAAAAGGAAGTAAAATAATAAATACATAAAACAGATAAAAGTAGTTGGACCGCTTTCTGATTTAAAAGCTAAAGAATAAAAAAATAAAAATGTAGTCTATGGAATTAACAATTTCTTACACAAGTAACTTCTAGGATAAATTACACCCAAACACACTTTTATAACAAGAGACACACTGACACATAGAGACACTTCAGCAGAACCACAAAGAAGGACACAAACACAGACACAGAGACATGTTCTCATACGGGGACGTTACATGTTGGCTTTTCTGTGTAATGAGGTAAAAACTTCCATTTCACAGATAAAGTTTTGTTTCTAAACTTTTCAGGTTCGAGTGATTAAAAGTAGCTGAAAATGCATCCCAGACAAGAGCTCAGGCCTCAGCAGCTTCAAAGTCAAACGTTAAATGACTCGTTCATTTTACAGAGCAGCTTGAAGTGGCTGTAGTGTCACTATCACTTAGTCAATGGCAGCCATGACTTTACAATTTGTTCTTTATGTAGACAAAGAAAAAAGAAAAGAGGTGAAGTGAGACTGATAGTCTGGGTTTTGTCAGCATGAAAACAAAAAGAGGAACAAACAGTTCACACTGATAAACGTCAGCCATGTTCATCCTGAGAAAATCCACTTAAACACAACAAATACATTCTGTGAATCTAAGACGACAGATGATTTATAATAATTAGACTAAATTATTGGGTCTTTCACCCAAACATCATTAGTGTCCAGATTTATGGCACTGGAATAAAACGCAGATAAAATGATTAGACTGCAAAACTCTGAACTGCTGAGTGTTAACAGTGCAAAGAAAAACATTCAAGAATGGAGACAGAAGGCTGGAGCTGCAGAGCTGTAAGGACAGACGATGTTTCACACAGCATCATTTTACAGATGGAAGAAAAATACATTCACCTGAAAACAAATCAGTGTCTGAATTATATTTTCTGTCACATTTGGTTACTCAAAGTAGAATTACTCACAGCAGACCAACCTGTCACAGTGAGGAGAACAAATCCACTGACTGCTGTTATTACACTCATAGCTGCTCCTCTCATTGCTCTGTGTGAGCCGTTAAAATGCAAGTAGATAACTGACAGTCCTTTCTGTAAAGCAGAAGTCCACTCATCCCAGTCTTTAACATACAGAAGTGTTAAAAAATGACACCCTCTCATCTTCCTCCTTATTTGCATACATGGTTAAGCAGATGCAAGTGGATAAAACTTCAAGACAGCAAACCTGCAGTTTTACCAGCAGTGACAGCGTGTCTGATATTCTTTACAACGTCTTAGTCATCCAGGAGATGCTCTCTGTGGCAGGAAGCCTTTTTCAATCTGTGAACAAATGTTTTTGATGTGATACAAGTGTGTGAGATGGACTCACAACACTTTACAGAATTAGAGCTGAGCTCAAAATGAGGTCAGAGTTAAAAGATGAGTGTGGTCTGAACCACGAGTGCTGAGAAAAGCACACATGAACTGTGAAAGCTAATTCCTGGTTATCTTCTTTGCATATTCATTACAGTTTAAATGTGTGTGTAGGTGCCCGTATGATCAGCTGACTAAGCACAGTGTACATAATAACCTTGATAGCATAGTGTAGAGAATAGAGCTCTCCTCGTCTCTTGATGTTGGCAGAAGAAGCATGACGAGACAGGTTCAACTTTTTATTGCAGACAAATTAAACAAATGCACATTTGCAGATTAACAAGTTCCACATGAATATTGAAAACACAAACTGGTTAATAACACGGCAGCTTCAGAAAAGACATCAGAGGGTTGCTCTGTGTGTGTTACATACTACACATATTACACTTGTTGTTGGCAGAGTTGGTTTATTGTGCTGCTTTTCAGTGTTTCTGCAGCATCTTGCACAACAACAGTTGTTACAGCACAATTCATCAGAAACTCTGTTTTCACTTTAAATAAAGATCAAGTTTGAATCAAAACATCATCAAAATGAACAGCTGTGGTACAAGTGTTACACCTGTTACAAGTGGTAACAGGTGTAACACTGACAATCTGATCATTGCATTTATGGACTGAAAACATTCAATAATGATGTGAGTACTGTCACATCAGCTGTTTGTCTTTAAGAGAGAAAAGTCAGAGGAAAGAATGAAACCCATTTCATTTGACTTCACTTGTCTGTCATTTGTCTTTTAGAAGAGACGAGGAAATGGAAACAAAAGCTTGTGTACATTTCTCTTTGGAGGCATTTTTGAAACTGTTTGAAAGAACAAAAGTGTTTAACGAACCCATTTTCAGATCAGTGGAGCCGAGCAGATAAACACTTTTATGTTCTGTGTCAGAAAAACTGAAATATCCCCACATTGATCTGACATGTGACACAAAACAGAGATTAACACTGTCTGTCAACAGAGGCGGCAAAATACTGACATTTTTTACTTATGACAAAGTACACATACTTCGACTTAAGAAGCATAAAAAAACACTTAATATAATATTAATATCTGAAGTACTGTGAAGTACTGATTCAACATCTTTATTTAAGTAAAAGTGAAAGTACTATCGGTTCTGAAATGTACTCAAAGTTTCTACCAGATATTTTTGTGCAAAGTTTACAGACATATTTGTGCACCCACACAAATATATACACATCCCTAGTGTTAAAATAGTGGGTGAGAACACTGGATCAAAGTGCTACCTCCTCCCTTTCTTTGCAAAACCCATACTTTTGTACCGCTTTTTAAACTGAGTCATGCTGGGACGTTGCTCCAGTTCTTCACTTAGTCTTTTCCACAGCTTCACTCCACACACAGAGATGCAAAAACCTTTTAGTGTTGTATGGATACAGGGATGTTTTAAATTTAGTTCCTCCCTCAAAGTGTCCCCTTCCCTTTAAAAAAATAGAATATTGTCAGGAAGTAGTTTGTTTATTGCTTTATTTATTTTACCCAGTGAGAAAATGAAACGGATTAGGGAATTTGAGTATTTTTGACTTTAAGAATCATGGATTTGCATGATCTCTTTAACCAGTATTATGGATTATCCTTATGGCTCTTTTTTGCAATATGAATATTGATGATAGCAAACATTTACAGTATTGCCCCCAACCTTTGCACAGCAACGCAAATGTGGTTAAATCAGTGAACAACAGAGAGTGTGGAGCGATTTGTGGTCCAGAATTATGGTTGAAATCATATAACTGTCATCAGATTAAATCAAATTCATATTTGCTACCCTTGATGTAATCTAATCATAAACAGCAAAGCTGCTCTGTTTCAGCCCAGCGCTGCTAGATAACCTTTTTATCCTGCACTAAACTGCAAAGCACTTCATGCAACATTTGAACAACACAAAGTTTCATATATCTCACTCTGATTTGCACTTTATAAAGAAAAAAACAGCTTCACATCATATTTATCAAATAGAAGTGAGCAGTCCTCACCTTTAATTCTAATCTCTCCTCTCAATCTCTTGTCCTCCATCTCAGTGAAGTTTTCTCATTCCTATCTGAGTATAGCACTAAATAAAACAATCATCATAAGTCATATGTTTTTGCTGCTTTCATCTCTTTTTATATGATAAGACCTGGTGATGGATAAAGCAACATGATTGTGTGTGTTATTGTTTAATTTTTCACTCCATTTAGGCTCAAATTGGTTTGATGGTTGAAGGCTGACGGAAATAAAAACTTCCCACAGATGTGTTAAACCTAACATAACGAGTCTGTTTTAAAAATTCAAGGAATCAAACGTACAGAAACTTGTGATAAAATTTAGTGAGTAAAAGTAAAAGGTGAAAAAGAATACTCAAGTAAAGTACAGATGTGTGAAAGTTTTAACTAAGGACAGTCGCAAAGTATTCCCACTTCTGGATGTGCACAAACCCAACACAGCCAGAGCTCGTCCACATAGGAACAGATGTTTTTCATACACATAAAAGAAACATTTAAGGTGATCAAGCAGCTTTCAGATGTTGCCAAAAATAGAAGTGAGATAAAATACCTTCACTTTCAGCAATCAGCCCCCACAACAGTCATCTGTAAGGTGGAGTCATGACTTCCTTTACTGATGAACAAATGAGTAAGTGAAATGAAAACTGTACTTTCCTTGACAGTCAGCTGTAAGGTGGCATTATGACGTCCTCTGCTGTTCTGGGCCTCACAGTAAAAACACCCAGTGAGTTCAGGTCTGATGTTGGTGATGATGAAATTCTGTGCTCAGGTTTTAGAGTTATCATTCTTCTTGGTTGGGTTTTTACATACGCCATATTTTAAATGTACAAGACTTTATAGAAACCCACAGTGGGCAGTGGAGCCTCAGTTCCATTACCCACCAAAGCAAATAGTGTTCATTTTTTTTCAAATCTTAACAGCCATTGTTACGACCCCCTCTGCTAGGCGACAGGAGGGGAGTAACATACACAAGGCCCCACACGCAAACTGAGTAAAATAACAGGTTTTATTACAAACTTTAAACGGAAAACCGACAGGGCTGTTCAACAGACCACTGGGCAAACAATTATTACATAAAGACAAAAAACAGTCAAAGCTAATGGTTAACTAAGGCAAGCCAGCATCACAAAACTCAAATGAAACTAAGTTCAGCTGTGTACTAAGTTTAACAGACAACGTGCAACACAATGAACAGGTTAGGCAAACAAAGTTCAAACACGAGGCAGACGCTGCATATTCACTTCTGAGCAGCAGTCCCCGTAGTGTGAGGGATCTTCAGCCTTTTATAACCACAGGTGCACACAATCAGCCAGTCATTTCCTCTTGGAGTGTCATGGGATCTCCAGGCAGCCAATCGTCCGCGTGGTCTGGCACACTTTAATCTGCATAAAAGAAGGCTGGCACTGGTCTCCCAGTAACCAATCACCCACGAGTCATAGCACACTTGGATTTGCATGAACAAAAAAAGGCAGTCTCACTCCCTCCAAGGCCCAGGGCCGTAACACCATTTATTTCTTTAAACAGCATGGCATGGTCCTCAAGTCCTCCTGGTACGACTCAGTTTTCTCTCTCCTCCAGTCTGTATGAGTGTTTGTGAGTCTGCACACCTCTGCTTGCAGGAGTGGGATTCCTCTGTGTTTCCCAGCCCTCGTTCCTGTGCACCTGGAGCTGATGGGCACACTCATGGGTCATCATCCTGCTGCCTCTACTTAAACTGGAAAACCATTAGTCAACGCCCGATCGTTGGGCTCAGACTGTTAGTGTAGCCGACTCCTTGTTTCTCTACATATGACCTGCTTTTGCTTTGTGACTGCAGGTTTCCTGTTTTCTTCTGTGCAGGATAACTTGACAGGTTTCTGGGAGAGGTTTGTGAGAGAGGATCTGTTGAGGGTAAATCCTCCACATTGTGCTTTTCGGCAAATTATTGTTCCCATTGATGTTGTTGATACTCTACAGTAAAACTGTTGTTTCAAATATACACGGTATCTGTATGCGACGAAATTCATGCAGCAAACTCATTTTCTTTTAAATGTGTTTGAGAAAATGTGATTGTGAGGAGACACAAACTTATGGCCACACTCGAGGTAAGATATATTTCTGTGTGGAGAAATCTGGATTATTGATGGTTTGAATCCTGTGAACATTCCTGGATATCTCAGAGCCAATCATCAATAAAACTTCCTCTTTTTAAAACAGCAGCACTTTGAATCAACAAGAAGCCCAGAGTTACATGGAGGTAACATGCAGGATCACATGTTCAGGCTCCACATGTTAGTAAATTAAGTTAATATGTGTATCATTGACCACACGTATAATATCAGGTGAGTTTCTTTCTTATTTTCTTTTAAATACTTTCTTTTCATTTCTGGATGTTTCTGCTTTATGTCATGATGTCACTGACTCTCTGGTCATTTCACTCTCATCCACCTTGTCCTGCTTTCCCACCAATCAGAGGACTCCAGCCTCTCTTCTTTCCTGCTTACCTGTTCACACTTCCTCTGTATATACACCACATTCAGTCTTTGCCTGTTTATGAATTTGCAATAACTGTGTGTTTGTTATCTGTTCTGACAGGTTTTCTTGTTTGTGCCTTTTAAAAAGTGTATTTATTTCTGCCTCTGTCTCGCCGCCGTTACCGTCACTCCCAAAACTCTCCCCTCTCCCAAACAATCAAATCCCACGTGTTGACTTTTTTTTAATTGGTCGACATGGTACATTTTTCCACCGATAGGAAAGAGGTGGCTTTTTTCCCCCTTTCTTTACTGTTTTCGCGCTCTCCTTAGAAAACGCTTAAAACAAACACAAAAACGTGAGGACAGTATTTAGAAAAAAGCGTGGCTTATATATATTATCATAACTCTGGATTTATTGGCCTGTAATTAACTTTCAATGTGGGCTGAAACAGAGACTCAGTGTGGCTGCAGCTTGTTGCTATGTCAGCTTACATCAGTCATGTGATTTGGAAGTAAAGCATGTTGGTGGACCACAGAGGGTTAATAACACTCACCTTCCTTCCATTTGCAGAGTGTAAAATCCAAACACCTGTGTAAAATCCGAAATTCCCATGGTGTTGTTCAAAATGTGCTCTGGCACAATCATAAACATCGCTTGCTACTGAAAACAAGAAAAAAGCCAGTCCTGCTATGCCCTGAACCATTTGTTAATGGTGCAGGGGGGGAACACTATCCAATATATTCAGTTTTAGCATTTATATTCTCTGTTGACTGTAACTACGCTTAAACTGGTAAACTGGTCTTATTTTAATAAACAACACTGTCATATGCAAAACTGGGGTGGCACTTGGGGTGGCAAGGGATCATTTTAGGGTGGCACTTGCCACCCCATGCCACCCTTCTACATCCGCCCCTGCGTCCACATACAGCACAAAAACACAATGTTAAACTCAAATCTCTTAGTTCCAACACACACTCACACATTTCCCCAAACACACACTTTTAGACTCGAATTCTTTTTGTTACTTTAATTGACTCCCGTACTTCAGACGAGACACAGATTCTACCTGCGGTTTCACCCACACTACGCAATCTACACACACTGCAGTCAGCGGGCAAAGCCAAGGAGTCGCACTGCCACTAACGAAGCAACTTGCCCCCACTCTCATGCAGGTTATCAACCGCGACTAGGATCCAACACCTAGCTTTAGTTATTTAAGGCGCCCTCAGTGACCAGGTCACTAACCCGGCTGTCCTGTCCCACAGGTCCCAACGACGCGTCCGACGATGGGTTGAGTTGCCAAACTCGGAGCACACAGCACTCGGTTGCGACGAGGCCTTAAGCCCCGCTTTCTAACTAATAGTAACACATGTTTCCTGCTTTAACGCACGGAGGACGGATCACAACACCGCCACTTTTTTCCTAATAACTAAGACGGATCACACACCGCCACGGATGAAACACCGATTCTATTAATTACTAACTAAGACGGATCAAACACGGTTTCTTTACTGAGTGAATTTACACTGAGATACGCTCAACTTAGCGAACAGATAATTTAGGCTTTAAACAATATGCACGGTTCGAAAATAAACAGGTCGTGCTTACCTTTTAATCATGTGAGCTAGCTCTCTGTTCGCCTCGTTTCATGATCTCAGCTCTGCCAATTCCTCCCTGGGCCTCAAGCGAATCCCGGGGTTTCGGCACCAAAACTGTTGCGAAATCAGTTTTACCCCGGTTCTTTTATTCGTCGAGGCATCCAGAAACGGCACCGGAACTCAGTAGTCATTTTTACAAAATCTTTATTCATCTTTATTTATCTTCATTTAAGCTTGCACTTCTAGAAGGGAAGACGAGGCCGGTGTCCCTCTGAAACAATCTTCACCCCTTTGTTAGTCACAGCCAGCTTTATAGAAGCGGCCGCATCATAAAACCCCCATGGTGTGCTGCAACCTCTGTCTCTGTGTCTATGTGCACGAGCACGTGAGTGCCTGTGTGTGCACGTTCCCGCGTGTCTATGTGAGTGCACGTGAGTGAGTGTGCATGTGGATGTGTGAGTGTAACAGTTTAAGCACTGTGTGTGTGTGTGTGTGTGTGTGTGTGTCTCCCTGCCAGTCATAAAAGTCCATCTCCCTTCCAGACCACAGTTATCAAGTTACATATGTTGAGACCCCCACCTAGGTATGCCCTGAGGAATTTCCACTTAACATTAACTCCTTTCTGTCTTAGCTTCACAGTTCAAACTGGGGAGGGTCTCCTAAGATCTACTCCCAAGTTCATGACACAGTCAGGCCTTTATTTATATCCAGGGCAGTGTCAGTGTCTCACAATTCTATATCCTATCTAACACATTCCTAAACTCTAAAATAAGCTAAACATTCCTACATGGTCAACAGTATCAAACGCAGCACTAAGGTCTAGCAGGACAAGCACAGAGATGAGTCCACTGTCAGAGGCCATAAGAAGATCATTTGTAACCTTCACTAAAGCTGTTTCTGTGCTGTGATGAGCTCTGAAACCTGACTGAAACTCTTCAAATAAGCCATTCCTCTGCAGATGATGTGTTAGCTGTTTGACAACTACTCTTTCAAGGATTTTTGATATGAAAGGAAGGTTGGAGATTGGCCTATAATTAGCTAAGACAGCTGGGTCTAGAGATGGCTTTTTGAGTAAGGGTTTAACTACAGCCACCTTGAAGGCCTGTGGTACATAGCCGATTATTAGAGATAGGTTGATCATATTTAAGATTGAAGAATTAATTAATGGCAGGACTTCTTTGAGCAGTTTTGTAGGAATATGGTCTAAAAGACACGTTGATGGTTTGGAGGAATTAATTATTGAAGTTAACTCAGAAAGATCAATTGGAGAAAAAGAGTCTAACTTAACACTGATGGTACTAAAAGTAGCTGTAGATAATATTACATCTGTGAGATGATTATTGGTAATTGTTACGGCCCTAGCTGGGCCTCCTGATACTGCCCTTGTGTGGGCGTGGTGTGTTTCTCCGCCTCCTCCTTTCTTGCTCCACCCCTCTGTCTCTCTCTCGCTTCTTCTCTCTCCCCCAGGACACAGCTGCTGCTCATTGGCCTCGTTTACCACCTGGGCCCAGTCAGCAATCACCTCTCTGAGGTTATATAAGCTGGGGATGGACTGGATGTGGGAGAGTGGCTTTCTCTGGTGTCTCCGCGTTGCGTGTTATGTGTGTGATTCTCCTGCCTACAGTGTGGAGTGGTAGGAGCAGTGGGAGAGGTTTCTGGTGGATTTTCCTCTGTGCTGGTCAGTGTGTGTTTCCAGCCTAGGTGTGGAAAAGGCCTGCTGTGTGTGTGTGACCAGCCCCACCGTGCGTGGCTCTTTGTGAGTAGCTCTTAACCGTGTAGTGGTTTTGCTTAGGTGACGGCGGCCTCCATTACTTTGTTTGGCCTGCCTGGTTATTGTTAATAGCAGCGTTGCTGTCTTTTTCTGTTGAAGCCTTATAGTTGTTTTCTTTGTTGAAGTGGTCACCATTCTCCTTGTGTTGATCTGTCTGAGTTATCATTAAAGCAGCGGTGCTGTCTCTTTCTGTTATTACTATTTAAACGATTATTGAGGTATTTGACTATAATAAAGATTTATTTTGTGCTAAATACCTCTGCCTGGCGTTCTTTTCATTTCACCCGGATCCAACTGTTACTGCCCCCCCACCCTCATCGCCTAGCTTTCATGGGGGGGACGTAACAAAGTGGGGGCTCGTCCGGGATAGGAATGAATGGAGTTGAGCTGGTTACAATTGTGAACAGGTGTTTGTGTGTTGTGTGAGGGTCATTTGACTAGCTGCTGCTCTCCCTGGCTAGAATAGGGGAGGGCCTAGCTGAGCGTTTGCTCTTCCTTCGGACACTCATTTTTTGTTTTTCCTTTGTTATTTTCGGAGCAAACCCGGGTGGGGATTAATTCTCTGTTGGGGGTAGGCTTTTCGGTGCCTTTGGCACTTGATGATTTGCCTTTAAAGTGGCCTCGAGCCTGGTACGCTCCAGAAGCTAGGTGAGGCTAGATTCTGAGTAGGCAGGACTGGGGAGAGGGTTGGTAGTATTTTAGTTAATGGTTGACTTGACACAACACATTTTGTTTTGCCTGTTCTTTTGTTTGTGTAGTAAAGGTGTTGTGTGGCCCTTGAGTGGTTAGCTTGTGTTTTGCAGGCCATTTTGAGTCTTCATGGCCACTTTTGATATTTCTGGGTTTACGGCAGAGCCGTCGCTTGCCCTGCTGGATGTTTGTAGGAAGAGGGATCTACATGAGGTGGCAACATATTACGGGATCAGTGTCTCCACTGGGCTACGCAAAGCAGAGCGGAAGGCCGCTCTGGTGTCCGGGTTGTTGGAGAAGGGGGTGGTTGTAATGCAAGAACCCCCGAGCACACCCGGTCCAGCTGGACCAAGTGCTTTGCCTCATGTTCCAAGCCAGGTCGTAGGACCGCCAGTGTCTACACCTGTGGGCCAGGGGCTGCCCGAGGGCGGGCCAATGACGCTGCCCCGTTTTGATCCACTCTCCACCCAGTCATCAGAGGGTTCTAAGCAGGATGCTAGGCTCAAAGTCCGTCTGGCTCGTCTCCAGCTGGAAAAGGAGCAGCTCGAGAGAGAGTTCCAGCTCAAAAGGGAAATAGAGCTTAGGCGTTTGGACGCGGAACTGGCTAGGACCAGGGAGGTTGAGCTGAAGAAGGTGGAGGCGGAGACTAAGGTCAAGCTGCGACAGCTGGAACTCCAGCAGGCCTCCTCCCCTCCTGTGGCGGCCTCGCTGTCACAGACAGAGGTGCAGTTTGATGTAGGCAGGAATAGTCGTCTGGTACCTGTGTTTCGTGACACTGAGGTGGAGGTTTACTTTGAATCATTTGAGCGGATAGCAACAGCCTTGCGTTGGCCGCGGGATGCGTGGGCCATCCTGCTGCAGTGCAAGCTGGTGGGCAAGGCACAGGAGGTTTGTTCCTCGTTGTCCACTGAGTGCAGTTTGGACTACGACAAACTGAAAAGTGCTATCCTGTTAGCCTATGAACTAGTCCCCGAGGCTTATAGGCAGCGATTTCGGGGGTTGAAAAAGGTGCAGGGTCAATCCTTCCTGGATTTCGCAAGGGAAAAAAGTGTCCTTTTTGACCGGTGGTGTATGGCCTGTAAAGCTGCAGATCTAGTTTCGGTACGGGAGTTAATTCTCATTGAGGAATTTAAAAACTGCATCTCCGAGCGGATGGCAGTGTATCTGAATGAACAGAAAGTCTCCACTTTGCAGCAGGCTGCTACACTGGCTGACGAGTTCGCACTTGTCCATGAAGCCAATATCATTAAGCAAGAGCAACGCGACACACGAGTGAGGGCTAGCGGTGCTAGTGGTGAGCAAGGCACAAGGGGGGAGGTGCCTGTGCCTCGTCCCAGGTCAGACCGTAAGTGTTTTTTCTGTTTCAAGTCTGGCCATTTAATAGCTAATTGTGGGGCCTACAAACAGAAACGGTCAGTCTCGAGGGCTAGGATTGTGCCAGCTGACAATGCTAACACAGGCATGGTGGCAAGAGCCAAAACAAAACTCTGTTTTTTCTGCCACAAACCTGGCCACCTGATTGCTCGGTGTCTGAAGGCCAAATCAAAGCAAAAGCGATCTGCTTTCAAAACAGTGAACCGTGGTTCGCAGACAGACAAAGTTGCCAGTCCTAGGCCACAATTGGAGCATAATTGCTCAGTGGTGCCATTTGGCCAATGTCAGAGTTCACCCATGTATGAGAGGCCACCTGTTGACAATCTGTCGGGTCCAGATGACCTGCAGTGTGACACCTTGTGTACGACACACACATTCAAACCTGCACCTCTGGCTAACAAGCATGCCCATCGCCATGACCTAGCAACGAAGCGCCTGAACAGTGTTTCGGAAAGGCCTTCTAGCTATTCGCTGGGTTCTCCATGTGTGATGGCTCAAAGAACATCTGGCTGTCGCTTGGGACACTATTTTGGGGGACTTGAGCCAACCCCATTCAGTGTTTTCGACCCATCAAAAAGGTCTTGGCAGATTTGGCAGGGTATGCCTAACCGTTATTGTGGTGCATGGTAAGTGATATGTTTAAAAGTTGGGTAGGACATTCCGTGACAAACCACTGGTTTGTATTTATGGGAGGGGGTGTTACGGCCCTAGCTGGGCCTCCTGATACTGCCCTTGTGTGGGCGTGGTGTGTTTCTCCGCCTCCTCCTTTCTTGCTCCACCCCTCTGTCTCTCTCTCGCTTCTTCTCTCTCCCCCAGGACACAGCTGCTGCTCATTGGCCTCGTTTACCACCTGGGCCCAGTCAGCAATCACCTCTCTGAGGTTATATAAGCTGGGGATGGACTGGATGTGGGAGAGTGGCTTTCTCTGGTGTCTCCGCGTTGCGTGTTATGTGTGTGATTCTCCTGCCTACAGTGTGGAGTGGTAGGAGCAGTGGGAGAGGTTTCTGGTGGATTTTCCTCTGTGCTGGTCAGTGTGTGTTTCCAGCCTAGGTGTGGAAAAGGCCTGCTGTGTGTGTGTGACCAGCCCCACCGTGCGTGGCTCTTTGTGAGTAGCTCTTAACCGTGTAGTGGTTTTGCTTAGGTGACGGCGGCCTCCATTACTTTGTTTGGCCTGCCTGGTTATTGTTAATAGCAGCGTTGCTGTCTTTTTCTGTTGAAGCCTTATAGTTGTTTTCTTTGTTGAAGTGGTCACCATTCTCCTTGTGTTGATCTGTCTGAGTTATCATTAAAGCAGCGGTGCTGTCTTTCTGTTATTACTATTTAAACGATTATTGAGGTATTTGACTATAATAAAGATTTATTTTGTGCTAAATACCTCTGCCTGGCGTTCTTTTCATTTCACCCGGATCCAACTGTTACTGCCCCCCCACCCTCATCGCCTAGCTTTCACGGGGGGGACGTAACAGTAATTTTTTCTCTAATGATAAAAATTTTATTTGTGAAGAAGTTCATGAAGTCATTACTAGTTAACGTTAAAGGGATTGTTGGGTCAGTAGAGCTGTGACTTTTTGTCAGCCTGGCTATAGTGCTGAAGAGAAACCTGGGGTTGTTCTTATTTTCTTCAATCAGTGACGAATAGTAAGATGTTCTGGCTTTGCGGAGGGCTTTCTTATAAAGCAACAAACTATTTCTCCAGGCTAAATGATGATCCTCTAAATTTGTGACACGCCATTTCCTCTCCAGCTTACGAGTTATCTGCTTTAGGCTACGTGTTTGAGAATTATACCACGGAGTCAGGTACTTCTGATTTGAGGCCTTAGTTTTCACAGGAGCTACAGTATCCAGAGTCGTACGTAGTGAGGAGGTAAAATTATTAACAAGATAATCGAACTCTGTTGGAGCAGCGTTCAGATAGCTGCTCTGCTCTATGTTGGTACAGGCCATTGAAGATGAGAACAGTGGGTGGATTATATTCTTAAACTTAGTTACAGCGCTTTCAGAAAGACATCTACTGTGATAAAGTCTACTCTCCATTGCCGTGTAATCAATTATTGTAAATGTAAATGTTATCAGGAAATGATCAGACAGGAGAGGGTTTTCAGGAAACACTGTTAAATGTTCAGTTTCTATTCTATATGTTAAAACAAGATCTAGAGTGTGATTAAAGTGGTGGGTGGGTTCTTTTACATTTTGAGAGAAGCCAATTGAGTCTAATAAAAGATTAAATGCCATGTTGAGGCTGTCATTTTTAGCATCTACATGGATGTTAAAATCACCCACAATAATTATTTTATCTGAGCTGAGCACTAAATCAGATAAAAAGTCTGAGAAATCAGAGAGAAACTCTGTGTAAGGCCCAGGTGGACGATAGATGATAACAAGTAAGACTGGTTTCTGAGTTTTACAGCTGGGGTGGACAAGGCTAAGCATCAGGCTTTCAAATGAATTAAAAGTCTGTCTTGGTCTTTGGTTAATTAATAGGCTGGTGTGAAAAATTGCTGCCACACCGCCCCCTCGGCCTGTGCTTCGAGGTTTCTGGTAGTTAGAATGACTCGGGGGTGTTGATTCATTTAAACTAACATAATCATCCTGCTGCAACCAGGTTTCTGTAAGGCAGAGTAAATCAATTTGTTGATCAATTATTAAGTCATGTACTAACAGAGACTTGGAGGAGAGAGACCTAATATTTAATAATCCACATTTCACTGTTTTACTCTTTGGTTCAGATGTGGATACTGTATTGTTCTTTCTTTGTGATTTTTTTTTTATGTTTAAATTGTTTATTGCTGGTTTTTAGTTTTTGTCTGTTTGGGAGCTGACACAGTCTCAATGGAGATGGGTTTTTTTTTTGGGGGGGGGGGGGTAGCAGGAGGAGAGAAGCTGCAGAGAGGCGTGTAAGACTGCAACTCTGCTTCCTGGTCCCAACTCTGGATAGTCATATTTTGGGGGGTTTAATAAATTGGTCCATATTTCTAGAAATGAGAGCTGCTCCATCCAAAGTGGGATGGATGCCGTCTCTCCTAACAAGACCAGGTTTCCTCCAGAAGGTTTGCCAATTATCTATGAAGCCCACATCGTTTCTGGGACACCACTCAGACAGCCAGCAATTTAAGGAGAACATGCGGCTAAACATGTCACTCCTGGTCTGATTGGGGAGGGGACCAGAGAAAACTACAGAGTCCGACATTGTTTTGGCAAAGTTACACACCGATTCAATATTGATTTTAGTGACCTCCGATTGGCGTAACCGGGTGTCATTACTGCCGACGTGAATTATGAGCTTACTGTATTTACGTTTACCCTTAGCCAGCAGTTTCAAATTTCCTTCAATGTCGCCTGCTCTGGCCCCTGGAAGACAATTGACTATGGTTGCCGGTGTCTCTAGCTTCACATGTCTGAGAACAGAATCACCAATTACCAGAGTTTGACCCCCGGCGGGTGTGTCGCCGAGTGGGGAAAAACGGTTAGACACATGAACAGGTTGGTGGTGTACCTGGGGCTTCTGTTTAAGACTATGCTTCCTCCTCACCGTCACCCAGCCGCCCTCTTTCCCCCGCTGCTTGGGGTCTGCCGGGGAACAGCTAGCGGGGCCTAAGCTATCTTCGGCTGCACCAGCTACAGGGGCCTGGCTAAAAGAAAGGGTGCTTCGGATGAAGCACGTGAAGATTATACTATGAAAAAGGAATGTATCTAAAAGTTTTTAATTAAATTGCTAAGCAGAAAAGCTACTCAGAAACACCACTGTGTTTGAGCAGGAACAGGAAGTGATACTCTACCACAAAGCCAGCAAATACCAAATGACAGCGCCACCAAAAGTCACAGTGAATGAACTGAAAGAAGTCAATCTATAAACTGTTAAACTGATAAAACAGTCATGATGATTATGTAACAAGTTTTAGTCGACTTTCTACTGGTCGTTTTGGTATACAATTTAAAAGCCATTTTCTTTTATAAATACACCATACACTTTGTTCTCGACCATTTCTTTTCCTCATATCCTTAATGGACAGTGGAGGAACACTACATCTCGCTTCTGTTTAACATTTATCCAGGCGCCCCCACACTGTACCTCTTCAGAAACCAAGGGAGAGAGACAGACACTCAAAGAGAGGGAGACGGAGAGAATTTAACACAAACTTTTATTTCCACTTGAATCTTGATCTCAAAATAGAAAAAGTTTTACCACAAAATAATTACAAGAGCACAAATAAAATCTCAAAACCAAAGACAAATGAAATAAAAAGGCAAGGTCCTGCGACTGAACACATCTTGCATACCTTTAAAATTCACAAATTTCAGTTTTCTTTGTCAGTCTGTGGTATTAAAAAAATCTCAACATGATGACCAATGTTTGACCTTTCACCTCTAGCATAGTTTTCTCTGGATTTTAATCTGGCCACTCCTGAAATGACATTTATCAGTGTATGTACAGCATCCATTTTTGGTTTAGACAGTCTGACACAGACCGTCTCCATGGCAACCTCCGAGACTCTTCTTTTCCTAAAAAAAAAAGTCTCTATATGACCACCAACAAACCTGTTACACCATATTTTATCACCAGCTCACCTTCGCTGAAGGATCTCATACAAATCTAAACATCTTTTGAGAAAGTCCACATCACTCTGATCTGTAATGAAAACAGAAAAACAATGACAACACCAGCAGAGGCCTCCGACATAAACCTGGCAACATAAATGTAGATAACTTTGCTTATTTATCTCTTAAACCATGCAACAAAGATTAAATTTCTAACAAATATACCAATATAAATATATATTCCAGAAACAGGACATTCCAGTTAGATCCTCTTTGAACTGGGCAGCTCAGCCCATCATCCACTTTTACAAAACAGAAAGCCGCCTGATACAACAGCCCCAAAAGTGACAAAAATCCACCTCCAAAAAGCAAAAATTCTCATAATGGAAAAACAAAAAAGACTGTCAATCCTATCAAACACTTTCTCTTAATCTGAAGAAATTATTCCAACATCAAACTGTACAATTTACAAATAACTACCAAGTCTCTCATGAGAAAACTCTTGTTCACATTAGAGCTGTGTGGTACACAGTACGACTGATCTCTGTGAGTGATTCCACGGCATACTGACCTGCTCTGCATCCAGGAAAAACCACTAACACCACATAAACTACACTAACAACACCGTACACAATCACACTAAATCATCAGCCTCACAACACACTACACATAAAAAAACACAACTTTTAGCCAGACAAACCACACAGTCCACTAAACTTCCGTCATTCACCAGAGAGAGGGAGAGATATAAAAAGAGAGAGTTTAGTGGATGTGTGTTTGTGTGTGTGATACACACAATGTATGAATGTACTCTCCAATAAAGGTTATGTAGGTGATGAAAAGTGGGTTAGATTAAATGTTTACATTTCTTGTGCATGAAGTAAACTATAATATTTATATGTAAAATTCCACACCTACACCTATTGTCTGTCATTCAAGCACACGGTTTCAACATTGTTACTTTTCAAGCACCTACACCTGTGCGCCCTCACACTGCAGCACATTTTACTCCCCTGGTTGCAGAAACCGTTCTATATTTTGTCACAGCTGCAAAAGAAGCTCCACTCAAAGAAACTCAAAGATTTTTTGCTAAAGCATATAGTTAGGGCTGGACCAGGTGACCCTGAATCCTCCCTTAGTTATGCTGCAATAGACGTAGGCTGCCGGGGATTCCCATGATGCATTGAGTTTTTCCTTTCCAGTCACCTTTCTCACTCACTATGTGTTAAACCTCTCTGCATTGAATCATATCTGTTATTAATCTCTGTCTCTCTTCCACAGCATGTCTTTATCCTGTTTTCCTTCTCTCACCCCAACCGGTCGCAGCAGATGGCCCCGCCCCTCCCTGAGCCTGGTTCTGCCGGAGGTTTCTTCCTGTTAAAAGGGAGTTTTTCCTTGCTCATAGGGGGTCATATGATTGTTGGGTTTTTCTCTCTATTTATTATTGTGCGATCTACTGTACAATATAAAGCGCCTTGAGGCGACTTTTGTTGTGATTTGGCGCTATATAAATAAAATTGAATTGAATTGAATTGAAAGATGATGGAGAGGAAGAGATTTCAGAACATGAGGCCTTTTGCCAGACAGCAGACAGGAAGGTGGGGAGAGAGTGAAGCGGTATGGCACACAGGAAATGGTCGAGGGCAGACTCAAACCCAAGCGCCTTCAGTGAGAACTCTAACGTTTAGTACACGTGTCCCCACTCAGCCAGGTGAGATATAGCAGAACCATCAATTCAGAGTCTGGCAGTAAGGGTGAAGACGAGCCTGACTATTGGTCTGCTCCAAAACAAGCCCATAAGCAAGCGTTGAAATATTATGTTACAAAATTGTGAAACTGGGACATGAAATTTGATTTGAAAATCAAATTCATCCTGATCAGGAGCTGTTATGATCTAAATGGTGTTCTAGATCCAGTAAGCAAACAGGAAGAGCTCCAATATGTGTGCTTTTTCATTAATGAATAAATAATAAAAATCTATAGTGCAGACTACAGCGCCATTCAGTTGGTGTTCGCTCTCTCTGCAGTAGAGTATCACTTCCTGTTCCAACACATAGTGGTGTTTTTGTGTAGCTTATCTGCGTAGCAGTTTAACTAAAAACGTAGAGATAACTTCTTATTTCATAGTGTAATCTTCCTACTTGAACATGACATGCCCAAAGGGAACTGATGTCTCGTCCACACGTACCCGGGTATTTTTGAAAACGCAGATTTTTCTATGCGTTTGCACCTTTCGTCCACACATAAACGGCGTTTTCGGTCACTGAAAACGGAGATTTTTAAAAACGCCTGCCAGGGTGGATATTTTCGAAAACTCCGTTTTTGCATTTACGTGTAGACGAGAAAAACTGAGAAAACGCAGCGTCAAAGGTGTGCGCCTTTTTTGACGTCACACTGTGCGCCACGTTATTGTTTCGGTGAAATGAATTTCTACAATACTGTTACTGTTAATTGTACTCTCTGCAGTGTTTAAATGCTTACATATACACACACAGTTACTGTCCCTCCACACATACGACTCGGTTGTGCTTCTATGCCCCATCTTTGTTTACGATTTCCTACCGAGGCTTCCAGACTTCTGATTGGCCAACATTTAGGAATATATCGCCACCTGTTGCTTTGGCATGTTCCTAGCAGCGTTTTCCTTCATTTCTGCGTTTACGTGTGGACGGGATTATTTTTTAAAACGGAAAATCTCCGTTTTCAAAAATACCCGTGTACGTGTGGACGTAGCCTGACTATTTTGCAGTGGACGCTTTGTGTTTACATCTTTTTGTAGAATCTGTTTACACATTCAAAATAAAGAAAAAGAACTTTCGTTCGTTTGTTTTTTGTTTATTTTAACTTTCTTCGTAGTCTGAGCATATGTAAACTTGGGCCACATGCTTCAGGTATCCTTCCACAAGCTTTCTGCAATAGTTTGCTGGAATCTCAGCCCACTCCTCTTGACAGAAATGGTGTAACTGGGTCAGGTTTGTAGGTCTTCTTGCTCACACTCTCTTTTTCCGTCCCGCCCACAAATTTTCTACGGGACTGAGATCAGGACTTTGTGATGGCCACTCCAAAACTTTGATTTATTTTCGTTAAGCCACTTTGTAACTAATTTGGAGGTATGCTTGGAGTTATTGTCCATTTAGAAGACCCATTTGCGCCCAAGCTTCAGCTTCCTGGTTGATGTCTTCAGATACTCCACATAAATTTCTTTTCTCATGATGCCATCTATTCTGTGAGGTGCACCAGTCCCTTCTGCAACAGAACGGCCCCGTACGTGAAGCTGCCACCCCCATACTTCACAGTTGGGATGGTGTTCTGAGGCTTCAAAGCGTCCTCCTTTTTCCTCCAAATATACTGTTTATCATTATAGCCAAACAGTTACATTTTTGTTTCATCAGACCACAGGACACGTCTCCAGAGATTAAGAGGAACCTTTTAGCTCATGATAGTACAGGACTCATTTTACTGTGGATAGTGACACTGTGTTACCAGTTTCAGCCAGCATCTTTACAAGGTCTCCTCCCTGAGCGGTATGATGGTTGTACATTCCCATACTTTTTATACTTCCCACATAGCAGTCAGGCCTGGCCCGGATTTGGTGTCAAGCTGGCACTGCTGGCTGACTTCTGGCATGCTAAATAATCCAGACGTGGGCCAGGCCTGGTGTAGATGGCATTGTCTATGTGATGGCATGCCACATCTGGCCCGATTATGGTTTGGTTTATGTGGCCCAGGCTCAAAGAAAACAGGTCTGGCCCGGATCTGGCATCAAGTTGGCACTTCTGACTGACTGGTGTCGTGGTAGGGCGTATGTCAACCAGATGTGGGCCAGGTCTGGCAATGATGGCACTATTTGTTTTTCTATTTTCTTATTTCAGTTAGAAAACTCAAATGCTATGTTGCAATACTATACTGCTATGGTAGCCAACTTTTCAAATGCAGGTTTGACAAGTTTGAGAGTGTACACTTTATCCAAAACCTAGTGAGGGTTTACTCACGTTTACCACCGGGTGGCTGTAGCTCAGGAGGTAGAGCAGGTCACCGATTGATCGAAAGGTTAGTGGTTCGATCCCTGGCTCTTCCAGTCTGCATGGTAAGAGGTCAAGGTGTATGAATGTAGTTAGGATGCACTCAGTTAGGTGAAAGTGTGTGATTGGGTGAATGTGGCATGTATAATGCACTTTGAGTAATTGGGAGAGTAGAAAAGCGCTATATAAGAATCAGTCTGTTTCGTCATGTTACTTCTGTACTATTATGTTCCAGCACATGTTGTTATTACAAGGCTCGATTAAGGTACACATTAGGCTGACATCTGAGGCCAGAGCTGAAACTGTTCTGGGCCAGCAGTGTGTCTGCAACTGGCCCGCGGCTGCACACAATGTGCTTATACATCGCCCACATATCGCAAAGAATGATGGCCCTTTGGTGACGCTGATAATTGGCGTCTGTCTTGTGTCAGTGACGTAAAAGACGGATTTAATGCGACATGACCGTTCAAACAGCAGTCGCTTTCTAAAACATCGGATATGTATCGGATTCAGTACCACATACGAAAGTGACCCAGATCGGATTTGAAAATATCGGATTTGTGCCGTTCACACTGTCATACCGTGATCGGATATGGGTCGCATAGGGTCAAAAAAATTGGATTTGATGCGCTTTCGCCTGCAGTGTGAACGTAGCCTTAGTTTCAGAATAATTAAATCTGTGACTTTGTTTTATTGTAAGGTTATTAAGTTTCAAATAGTGTGACAAATAAATATAAACTTTAATTCTGAAAATATTTAAATATTATTAAATAACACCAACTACAATATTGGATAATATGTGTTTGTTCAGCAGAACAGTGCTTTGTAATTTGGTAAATAATTGATAATAAGTGTTAGAAGTACTGGCCGTGTTTTACCTCATCACCACGATGAGTTGGAAATACTTCAGTTTCCCTCAGGTGGCCTTTTGCTGGTTGGATTGCCACTACAGTCTGTAAACTGTAGAGGTAATTTTGTGAGCTCATTGGATGAACAGTTTCTGAAATACTCAGACCAGCCCATCTGGCACCAATTCTGATACTTTCTTTGACCTTCGGCAGGTCATCATGAACATGTCTGTATGCTTAAATACTTTAATTTGCTGACGTCTGATTGGTTCACTAGATATTTGTGTTTAACAAGCAGGTGAACAGGTGTACCTGGCAAAGTGTGTGTAACCCTCAGTGTTACTGACATGTTCCACACTGACGCACAAAAATACTCTGTGCCCCACACTGTTTTATAAAGTATGTCTAATCACTGTAGACATTACATAATCCTTCTTGAAGGAGAGGTCAAAGGTCAGTTACCTTTATAGGTTCTTGCTATATCAGAATCAGAATCAGAATACTTTATTGATCCCAGGGGGAAATTATTTTTTTGTTACAGTGCTCCATTATAAACCAACATTAACAAAACAGACAACACGCTAACTAAGAATAGTACAATATATAAAAATATATATATATATACATAAGTCACACATTAATAAATAGCTGGAAGTCACATAAGTCACACATTAATAAATAGCTGGAAGTCACATAAGTCACACATTAATAAATAGCTGGAAAAGAAACGTGTAGTTGTAGCAGTAACCAGTGTGTTAAGTGGATGCGTTGTACAGGGAGATGGCCACAGGCAGGAAAGATTTCCTGTGTCGTTCAGTGGTGCTTTTCGGTACTCTCAGTCTCTCACTGAACGTGCTCCTGTGACTGACCAGCATGTCATGGAGAGGGTGGGAGGTGTTATCCAACATTGTCTTTTTGGACAACATCCGCCTCTCCGACACCACCTTGAGGGAGTCCAGCTCCATCCCCACAACATTACTGGCCTTACGGATCAGTTTATTGAGTCTGTTGGCATCTGCGACCCTCAGCCTGCTCCCCCAGCATGCCACAGCATAGAGGATCGCACTGGCCACAACAGACTCAGACGTATATGTTGTGACATATACACAGCACAGTTGTAAGAATCAAAGTTTGTAGGTTCTAAGGCTTTTTGTCAATTTTCAACCAATAAATCATAAAGTTGACCTTGAAGACCACAAGTTTTAATGGATTGTTAACATGACCCCACTCTACAGCCCTACAACATTTTAACATGAGTTATTTAAGACTTTTCAGCTATCCTGTTAACAGAAAAAAGATTAACGAGCAGGAAAAAAAAGAAACAAACTTTAATTATTTCTGATTAGAAGCTGTACAGTCCGGACTGACTTTAACAAATGTGCTATAGGCTCACCTGGAAAATAGTGAGCTTTACAAGACTGATTTTGTTCCAAAGGCTTGCACAGACCTCAACCAATCCTAAGGCTAATTAGCACGGCTAGAATTTTAAAAACATTTGTTAAATGTAGTCATTGCTAACATCTACCTGTTTTAGAGCATGGTGAGTAGTGAGAATGCAAAGTTATTGTTACCTCTAAAAAGAAAAATGTGAAGATGTGATATTAGCATGAGCTATATACTATCTCCAAAAGTTGATTCTGTTCATCTGGACTTAACGTTTTGTGGGAAAAACATTTCGTCACTTCTTCAGTCTCATATGGTTACCTGCCCCCTTGCAAAACTTTGCTAGACCCGCCCCTGAACAGTTACCAGCTGTCAGCTACTAGAAAAGGATCCTGGTGTTGTCTCTCAGAAACAGTTCATAACTTCTCTTCAACTCATCCATGTTACCTAAAAGGTAAACCTGTTTCTCCATCACCTGTTCAGCTCTGATGATTCAGTAAGGACATCTCCTGGTTTCATCTTCATGTTTCCCTCTCACCACATATCCAAACCGATATCATGACCAGCAGCTGTTACAACTGTGGCTCCAGCAAATATCAGCTGATACTAGAAAGTCATATTAAATAAATTCTAACAACAGCTGATCAAGCTTTGGCGTGCCGCTGTTGTTTAGCGCGACATCCACTGGTTTCCTCTTTCTGGCTGAAATGCGCCATAAACAAACAAGAGAGAAAAGCCGATCAGCTGATCATTGATCAGTTTCATCATTTAAGTAGCAACAGGAGAGAGAGGGAGAGAGAATGGGAGACAAGAGGCAGCTGACAGCTTAAAGACAGAATATCTCCAGCTTCGTGTATTTTTTTTTTTCATTCTAGCTGAAGTATGGGACAAATCGCGTTCCTTTTCAGCCCAATACAAAACACGGCGGGTTCGGCGGCCACCACGGGTCTCTCCTCCTCCTTCCTCCCCTTTCCCTCATCCATCTGCTGGCCTCTGTGAAAGCTCTGCCACAGCCACCACGAAGCATCAGAGTTATTTTTACACAAATGCCAGCATCTGTCCACCACCTTTCATTTTTTATACCGTTCCAAAATAACAAAAAAACCCATCGGCCCATAAAAACGAAAAATCACCATCGGCCCACCGGGCAAATGCCCGGTATGCCTGATGGCCAGTCCAGCTATGACTGTAAATGACCATAAATTAACGGTAAATTACACTGCGGTGAGCTCCATTCATATAGTTCTATCACGTGCACGTGCACACGCACGTTGACAACCGTAACCATGGCCGCCGAGGGTATATAAATGCTGCACAAGGTTCCAATCGTCCCTTTACACTTGCTCGTGGACTTGTTTCGACCTGCTCCAACCTCAGCCTGTGGAAAGCTAAGTTTTGCAAAACCTTTTACTGAAAGCGGATTTTACTTGAAAGCGACAACAAGTACTTCATCTTTGGATTGTTTGTACTTGTTTTTGTTTTTCAAGTTTGAAGATGGCTCGCCGTGGACCCCACCTGGACTTCGCTGCAGGTACGTTTGAAAATTTCTTTAAATTTAAATGACTGTAATAATTTAACAAGTTCCAGTGTGAATATCAAGTTTTAACGTGATCAAATATGTGTATTCCAAGATTTTTCCCCGTAAATTGTTTGTATGCTTTAAATTTTCCGGGAGAGGTGTAGAAATTATTAACGACTGGTGTATGAATTTGAAAAAAAAAAAGGTGTTACGTTGATTTGAAGGCTTCAAATTTGACACTTTTCTTTAAAATGAAATGGTTAAAAAATAGCTTAATGGACTAAAATTTGTAAAATGCCCAAAAATCAGTTTCTGTGGTAACGGCATCTTCAGGATGTCATGACGTCAGAACACGCAGGTGTAAACACACAGATCCCGGTCCCCTCCTAACATCCTGTTCTTCCCGGATCAAAGGCTTTATTGATCTTATTTATTGATCATATTTTTTCTCTGCTGCAAAACACAAAGATAAAAAAAAAATAATACAAATAAAATAATATCAAAAGAATATGAAAACAGTAGTAATAATGGTATTAAGACCTATCTTCTGTTACGGTAATGCTTTTAATCTTATTAGATAGCAGAGAGATATATTGTACACAGGGATATTTACACAGGGATAGCATGTTTACCACAGATTAGATGTATCTGTCCTTGTGGCAGATACAGTCCTTGTGCACATTTCTAAAAATGTGGATTCTGAGTTAAGAGTTTCTGTTTGTTTGTTTGTTTATTTTTCACTTGACCATCATTTTCAGACATACCTGCAGAGCTTTGTGTGTGTGCAATTTTTACTCTTGCCAAGGAGGTTGTATTTTTATTAAAAAAAAAAAAATATATATATATATATTATACATTTAGGACATGAGATTGGTACATGTGGTCTAAATGTTACATTATGGTTTGCATCCACACATTTAACCTCTGAGCTTTTTTCAAAATGTATGACATCGTGAATTGTAAATAAAACAGGAGAATGAGCTGCATGGTTAGTTATAAATTTACTGTAGTATATTTATATAATAAGTTACTCATGTCCGGCTACTTACAAATCAATACCTATTATCCATTACCTATTCCAACATAGTGTTTGCATAAAGGCTTACAAAGAACAAATAAAGCAAATTGAATGTACACAAAATACAATAGTGTCACCTTAAAAGTACACAGAGTGAGCTGTCTTGGTGGAGGTTTGGTGGTCTTCTAGTAAAAAAAACTTCACTTAAAGATTTGAACTTAGTTGACTTGTTTTTTTTCTTGCATGAACAAGTAGAAGTGTCATTCAGTCTGACATAAATGTAGCCTAAAATGCTTTTCTCTCATCTTCTGCTCAAACTAACAGATGTAGGACTGTTGCTTTAACACTGGGTGTGTATTACATTCCTAATCTTATTTTAAAAATTGTTTCCTCACAGGGCGTCTTGACTATGTGGTTGAACGCCCTGCAGAAGAAGGCCTTCCTGAAGTCATCAGGATCCTGGATGACACTGATACCCAGCGTATCAGTGAAGGTGAGTATGGTGAGTATTTCTTCCCTCTCTCACTCTTCCCCTCTTCTGGTGAAGCTCAGGACACTGATACCCAGCGTATCAGTGAAGGTGAGTGTGGTGAGTATTTTTTCCCTCTCTCACCCTCACCTTCTTCTCATGATGCACCAGATGCTGATGACGGTGAACAGGAAGGTGAGTACCCCCCCTTCCTACCTGTAGACGATGAAGAGGTGAGTGAACAGACTGACGATTCATTTGACTGGAACGAGTTAGTAGAGTGGGGGGATTGGCTTAGCGATGACTCGGGGTACGACACCATGGATGAGAGAGATGATTCCCCTCTCATCCGGGAGCACCCTCCAGAGCCGTTTTGGCACGATTGGCAACATCCTATTGCTCCAGGTGCTGCCCCTATCGCCATACCGCCTTTTGGCCAGGCCAACGCCCCACTCTTCCCTGTTGCCCCAGTTGGTGATCCGCCAGCTGCTCCTCCCTCAGCTGCTCCCTCTGCTGCTCCTTCCTCAGCTGCTCTCTCATCTGCTTCCTCAGATGCTCCTTCTGCTGCTCTGTCCTCAGCTGCTCCCTTTGCTACTCCTTCCTCAGCTGCTCTCTCATCTGCTTCCTCAGCTGCTCCCTCTGCTGCTCCTTCCTCAGCTGCTCTCTCATCTGCTCTCTCTGCTGCTCCCTCTGCTGCTCCTCCCTCAGCTGCTCCTCCCTCAGCTGCTCCCTCTGCTGCTCCTCCCTCAGCTGCTCCTTCCTCATCTGCTTCCTCAGCTGCTCCTTCCTCAGCTGCTCTCTCATCTGCTCTCTCTGCTGCTCCTTCCTCAGAAAAGAGAAGCAGAGAAGACATCTGCACCGAAGAGGTAAGTGCAAAGAGGTGCAAGGTAAGTGACCAGTTCGATGCCCCTTCAACATCCTCAGGTTGTTTTGGAGTCAGACGTTTCTGGGAGAGGCCTTTTAACCTTTCATTAGATGACAGTGACTCTGATTAGTTTATGTTACGTGTTTTTAAACTTTGTAACACTTAAGTTGGCCTTTGTGTTTTGCAGTGTTTGTAAATATCTTTTACTTTTTAATTAACTTTGTAATGTTTAAGTTAAGCCTTCGTGTCTTGTGATGTTTGTAACACAGATATAAGAACATCTGACTCGCACATGTGAAATGTATTGTTTTTTTCTTGATATGTGACATTAATATTAATATTACATTGTGACTGAAAGGTAGTTTTTTAGTTGTTATTACTTCCATTTTTCTTAATATCACAGGTAACTTTTAAATGAATAATATATGTTTTTCCCAAGCCCCAATTCACCATGCAGGACAAAGGTAAGTCTGTACTTAATGTCAACACAAATAAGTAGAAAAGGTTTAAAAATGATGTCGTGAACTGACTGTAGTCTCTTGTTTTTACATAAGGTGTAGCCTGTGGCTAAGGGATCAGAGGTGAGGTAAAAACACATAACAGAAGAAAAGTAAATTTAACAAATCAGTGATCTGTGAATTCATACTTTTCTTTTTGTCTTTAAATTCAGGTGGTTTACACTTTTTCTCTCCCAGAATTCAACACTTCAGACACTCAACGTCCAAGATGGAGCTAACACCCCACCCAGAAGACAGCCTTACCCCGACCAACCCGATGAGAAGGATGGATGACCAAGTGACAAACTGGAGAGTGGTGCTGTGTTCCAACTATGTAAGTTATCACCTCACATTGACAACAAACTGTCTTGAAGACGAAGTTCTTCCAATAGTAGGTATAAATCATCATTCTCATCCCTACAGTCAGCAGCACTGTAGGTTTAGGTTTATTTATATTTTTCATGTGTATACGTTGGGTTTAATATTGCTTTTTAACAACATACTGCAGCTCCCAACAATGAAAATGCTGTATTGTGTTAAAATGACACCTTTCTTGTGTTATTGCTTTGCAGGGAAGCTGAGAGTGGACAGAGCTGCACAGAGGACCAAAGATCCACCCTCAGCACTTCATAACTGACTGGCCACAGCACCACCCCTCTTCACCCAGGGTGAGGAGGGTCCTGACCCCGCCTGCACAGAGGGAGTTGTGAACATGCACTTCTGTGTCGGTGGGTTTTGGAGCCTCCTCACACACACACGTATGAAGACTGTCACTGGAAGATGTCTCCATTGCATCAGCAGGATGTGAGCATTTGTAAAATATTGCAGTTTGTGATGTTTTATACATATTTTTATTGCTTCATTTAAAACTATGAGATATAAAATAAACCAGTTTTCATAATATTTTCTGTGTATTTAGTTGTTTTCTTAATAAGTTATTTGGAACATCATTGCAACCTGTCAGCTTTTTATTGAGGATTTAGAAACTTGCTGGTGGCCTGAGTGTGTACAGTGGGGTGTTGTTTTTGTCACATGGTGAAAGTGACCTCATGGGGAGCTAAAAGAACAACTGAACAATTTGGGGATTCACAGACTTTTCTAATCCTTAAAAAATGAAGAAAAATTGTTCAATGTTAAAGCTCAAATATAAACCATCCTGACACACTGACACAAATGATCTGCTATCTATAAGCAGGACAGTGTTTTCATGAGCCTGGGTGAAGGTCATTTGCATGAGTTTAACCTCCTGGTCAAAAACTTGCATGACTCTGTTATCACTGTAACTTTCTTCTGTTTATTTATTCACTTGCTAATTGTAGTAGATTAACCAACTGATTCTTACTCGGCCTGAGTGTTTGAATGTTTGCAGTTTCAGGTCCTACTGATCAGTTTTAAGTACTGTAGAAAGTGAGCAGCAATTTATTCAAATCCTGGGATGAAATGGGA
Source organism: Pelmatolapia mariae (assembly GCF_036321145.2). Lineage (NCBI taxonomy): Eukaryota > Metazoa > Chordata > Actinopteri > Cichliformes > Cichlidae > Pelmatolapia > Pelmatolapia mariae. The sequence continues at coordinate 8,436,329 of NC_086232.1, read as the reverse complement.
CAAAAGGGTAATGTGACAGCCACATTAGTTCCCTTCCCTCGTTTAACAATGTGTAAGCAAACTGCTTTAACCTGCAATTTACTGCATGTTATTAGGCTGCATGGTACAACCACAGTCTGCTAACCACCCGTGGTGAGCGAAGGTTTTGAGGTCTTGCTCGAGCTACTGATGAAGTTTTATCAATGCTTGTTAAGTTTCCCAACCACATTTCATCCCGATGGTCCAAGGCTTACATTTTTATGCTCATAAACATGCTTCTGTAATTAATCAGTAACCAATTTATTACTTTAAGTTACAGTGTGAGGGGCATTAATGAACATAAATTAGATTTAACTGGATTATGTGTTTAGGTCAAGAGACACAGACCTTCATCTTTTAAGAGGCTGTTCTTAAATGTCTAATCACGATGTTTGTGTTTGTCTGCAGCATCACTGCAGCAGAGAGGGTATAACACAAGGACACAGTCATGTGGTTTCTGTCCTGCTATTAAGTGAATAAAATACTGAAAAAAACATCTAGACACTAAATACAGTCACTGGCCACTTCATTAGTTACACCTGCCAGTACTGTTTCACCTTCAGATCTGACTTAATTCTTTGTGGCACAGATTCAACAAAGACCTGGAAACATTCCTCACAGATTTAGTTTCATATTGACATGATAGCATCACACAGTTGCTTCAGATTTGTCGGCTGTGCATCCATGTTGCAAATCTCCTGATCCACCACATGCCAAAGATAATCTGCTGGATTGACATCCGTTATAAGATGAGTATACTGTGGTCATAAAACGATGGACATGGTCAGCAGCACAGCTCAGGGAGGTTGTACCTCTGGAGAGGCCTCTTCCTACACCTGAAGTTTTTACCAGTGAAAAGAACAGAGGGTTCCTCGCACAGTGTTTCCTAGTGTTTCATCAACAAAGGAGAATTTATTCCTCAGACTGTGCAAAATTGCATTCATGGTTATCCTGCTGCGAGGGCGAGCTATGAGATGGGCCCAAGCCATGCTTGCTCCTCAGCAGTCTTTATTTAACCTGATATGTGGAAGACTGCTCCGACTCTGGACAAGGAGTTATGCTTTCTGTTTTTTTAAATGAGCAGTAATGATACTTGTAATAAATGTAGCCTTTATGCAGCTCTGGAGGCCTGGATCACTAAACTGAACTCTCGGCATCCCACCCTTGAAAACCTGTAGCTGGTCAGGCCCCTGTAGCTGGAGCATTGGAAGGTGGCGTAGGCCCTGCTACCTGTCTCCCAGCAGGTTATCCTGAGCAGACGGGAAAACATGATGGCTGGGTGACGGTGAGGAGGAATCATAGTCTTAAAGAGAAGCCCTGGTACACCACAAACCTGTTCCTGTGTCTAACTGTTTCCCCCACTCGGTGACACACCCGCCGGGGATCAAACTCTGCTAATTAGTGATTCTGTTCTGAGACGTGAAGACAGCAGCAACCATAGTCAGTTGTCTTCCAGGGGCCAGAGCAGGCGACACTGAGGGAACTTTAAAAACTGCTGGCTGAGGGTAAACCTGAATTCAGTAAAAGTATCATTCACATCAGCAATAATGACACCCAGTTACATCAATCAGAGGTCACTAAAATCAATATTGAATCAGTGTGTAACTTTGCCAACACAATGAAGCCAGGTAACACACACCAATTAGTTAAACTGCAGGAATGTCTTAAAGACATAAAGACCTGGATGGCTGCTAACTTTCTGCTTCTTAATTCAGATAAAACTGAGGTTATTGTACTCAGCCCTGAAAATCTTAGAAATATGGTATCTAACCAGATTCTTACTCTGGATGGCATTACCTTGGCCTCCAGTAACACTGTGAGGAACCTTGGAGTCATTTTTGACCAAGACATGTCCTTCAACGCACATATTAAACAAATATGTAAGACTGCTTTCTTCCATTTGTGCAACATCTCTAAAATTAGAAATATCCTGTCTCAGAGTGACGCTGAAAAACTAGTTCATGCATTTATTACTTCCAGGCTGGACTACTGTAATTCATTATTATCAGGATATCCTAAAAACTCTCTGAAAAGCCTTCAGCTGATCCAAAATGCTGCAGCAAGAGTACTGACAGGAACTAGAAAGAGAGAGCATATTTCTCCTGTATTGGCTTCCCTTCATTGGCTTCCTGTTAAATCCAGAATTGAATTCAAAATCCTGCTCCTCACATACAAGATCTTAAACAATCAGGCCCCATCTCATCTTAATGACCTTGTAGTACCATATCACCCTATTAGAGCACTTCGCTCTCGCACTGCAGGCTTACTTGTTGTTCCTAGAGTATTTAAAAGTAGAATGGGAGGGAGAGCCTTCAGTTTTCAGGCCCCTCTTCTGTGGAACCAGCTTCCAGTTTGGATTCAGGAGTCAGACACTATCTCTACTTTCAAGATTAGGCTTAAAACTTTCCTTTTTGCAAAAGCATATAGTTAGGGCTGGACCAGGTGACCCTGAATCCTCCCTTAGTTATGCTGCAATAGACGTAGGCTGCCGGGGATTCCCATGATGCATTGAGTTTTTCCTTTCCAGTCACCTTTCTCACTCAGTATGTGTTAATAGACCTCTCTGCATCGAATCATATCTGTTATTAACCTCTGTCTCTCTTCCACAGCATGTCTTTCATCCTGTTTTCCTTCTCTCACCCCAACCGGTCGCAGCAGATGGCCCCGCCCCTCCCTGAGCTGGTTCTGCTGGAGGTTTCTTCCTGTTAAAAGGGAGTTTTTCCTTCCCACTGTCGCCAAAGTGCTTGCTCATAGGGGGTCATATGATTGTTGGGTTTTTCTCTGTACCTATGAAGCGCCTTGAGGCGACTTTTGTTGTGATTTGGCGCTATATAAATAAAATTGAATTGAATTGAACTGAATTGAATGTCAGACTGTCGTCCCCTCCCCAATCAGACCAGGAGTGTCATGTTCTCCTTAAATTGCTGGCTGTCTGACTGGTATCCAAAAATAATGTGGGCTTTATAGATAATTGGGAAACTTTCTGGAGGAACCCTGGTCTGGTTAGGAGAGATGGCATCCATCCCACTTTGGATGAAGCAGCTCTTATTTCTAGAAATCTGGCAAATTTATGAAATCCCCTGAAACATGACTATCCAGTGTTGGGACCAGGAAGCAGAGTTGCAGTCTCACACACCTCTGCAGCTTCTCTCCTCCTGTTATCCACCTAAAACCGAATCTCCATAGAGACTGTGTCAGCTCCCAAACAGACAAAAAACAAAGTACAAACCAGAAAAAAATGACTTAAATGTAAAAAAATAAAAGAAAGAAAGAACAATACAGTATCCTCAACAGCACCAAAGAGTTAGTACATGACTTAATAATTGATCAACAAATCGATTTACTCTGCCTCACTGAAACCTGGTTACAGCAGGATGATTATGTAAGTTTAAATGAATTAACACCCCTGAGTCATACTAACTATCAGAGCCTTTGAAGCACAGGCCGAGGAGGCGGTGTGGCAGCAATCTTCCACACCAGCTTATTAATTAAACAAAGATCAATACAGAGTTGAATTTATTTGAAAGCCTGATGTTTAGCCTTGTCCATCCCAGCTGGAAACTTAGATAAACATTTAAAAAGAGCCCCGTAAAGCTAGAACATCTTACTATTCATCACTGATTGAAGAAAATAAGAACAACCCTAAGTTTCTCTTCAGCGCTGTAGCCAGACTGACCAAAAGTCAGAGCACTGTTGAGCCAACGATTCCTTTAACATTAACTAGTAATGACTTCATGAACTTTTTCACAAATAAAATTTTTATCATTAGAGAAAAAATTACTCATAATCATCTCACAGATGTAACATTATCTACAGCTACTTTCAGTACCATTGATATTCATTTAGAGTCTTTTTCTCCAACTGATCTTTCTGAGTTAACTTCAGTAATTACTTTCATCATATCATCATCATGTCTTTTAGACCCCATTCCTAAAAGACTGCTTAAAGAAGTCCTGCCATTAATTAATGCTTCAGTCTTAAATATGATCAACCTATCTCTAATAATCAGCTGTGTATCACAGGCCTTCAAGCTGGCTGTAGTTAAACTGTTACTTAAAAAGCATCTCTAGACCCAGCTGTCTTAGCTAATTATAGGCCAATCTCTAACCTTCCTTTCATATCAAACATTTTGAAAGAGTAGTTGTCAAACAGCTAACAGATCATCTGCAGAGGAATGGCTCATTTGAAGAGTTTCAGTCAGGTTTCAGAGCTCATCACAGCACAGAAACAGCTTTAGTGAAGGTTACAAATTATCTTCTTATGGCCTCTGACAGTGGACTCATCTCTGTGCTTGTCTTGCTAGACCTCAGTGCAGCGTTCGATACTGTTGACCATAATATTCTATTAGAGCGATTAGAGCACGCTGTAGGTATTACAGGTACTGCGCTGCAGTGGTTTGATTCATATCTATCTCAAAGTCTCCAATTTGTTCATGTAAATGGAGAGTCCTGTTCACACAGATTCTTACTCTGGATGGCATTACCTTGGCCTCCAGTAACACTGTGAGGAAACTCTGAGTCATTTTTGACCAGGATATGTCCTTTAATGCACATATTAAACAAATATGCAGCACTGCTTTCTTCCATTTGCACAATATCTCTAAAATTAGAAATATCCTGTCTGAAAGTGATGCTACAACTTAAAATAAACTGCTTCATTATGATCGCTCACTCTACAGAGCCCTGTTGCCAGTTTCTGTTTAATATCCTGTGACGGTGCTGTGTGATGTCGTTCTACCACTGTGGTGCTTTGAACATGTCTATTTGATTAATAAGTAGTTTTGATGAATAAACATTCCTTGTTTAAACATGTGTCATGGTGTGGTCTCTCTTTGCTTGTGACTTCTTGACGTTTGTAAACATTTGGTGAACTTTATGAGTTTATTTCTGCCTTCTGTGTCCTGCATCTGGGTCCACACTCTACCTGCCACACAGCAGACCACGACGGCTGTAACTAGAGAACGGTCGAGGAATCTGGCTGTTTATTTGAAGCAGCTACTGCAGTTCATGGAAACTGGTACAGTTAGCAAAGTGTGATCCATGGTCTGATTTAGATGAGTGAAATCATTGAACAAAGTGAGGAAGCTGATCCACTTTGACATGTCTATTGTGAAAAGACTTTATTGGATTCCTACATCCAGGTAGGTCTGGATAGCTGCTTGTCCCTTAAAAAATTATTCTTCTGCATTTTGTATACACTCAGATCTTGGTCTATTATTAAAAGTGTGATATTTAACAACAACAACAACAACAAATATACAAAAAAGAGGAAAATACTTTACACAACAGTAACATTTTTCTACTAAACATAACAATATAATGCATTTTCACCTATTTTATAAACCATTTAGCTACAATTGAGCTTAAATCTTGTTTTTTAAGTCAACATAAATATCACATCATCATCATCAACCCGTCCCTTCATCTGGTTTTGTTGACTGTGGAGTACAGTGCACATGAAGACTCTCCTGTTTCCTGACTTCTGTCTCTGAAAACAGAGAAGAACATTTCATGATTTGGAGGATATAGCATCAACTGAAATCATTTCCATTAATGGTGAAAAAGAAGAGTAGAAGCAGTGAGTTTGTTTCTTAGACATGAGAGGACAGTCTCTCTCACCTCTTGGCTGCACTGCCTCTGTTAAATCTAACAGCAGTGTACTCAGTAACGTCCTGTTCCTGCATGTGTCTGTGAGGCTGAGCTGCTCTGATGTTGGAGTAGAGAGGATCTGCCTGGTTATTGGAGAAGTGGATGCTGGTATACTGAAGATCATCCTGTTCCTCTGGCTGTCTCTGATCAGGTAAACACTGTATAGGAAAAAAGATCTCAGCTACAAATGTGATCAAATGTATTTGAGTTAAAGAACAACAGCAAAGAAGGATTTGTGAGTCCAACATGAAGTTTAAAACCACAAAGTTGGTTATTTGTACAACACTGATGTGACTGTTTTCACCTGTTCTCTGTTGTTGGCTCTGTCTTCAGATTTAACAGGTTCCTTGGACATCCTCTTTTTTCTGGTTGGGACAATTAATGATGAACAAAATAATGACATTTATAAACTGTTAAAATCAAAGTTTATCTTGTAAACAATAATGTAACAGATCTGCTCACTGAATCCACAGGAAGACAGAGAAGAATATGACAGGCAGGAGAACAGCAGCAGTTACTCCAGCAGCTTCTAATGTTCCTGCTCCTGTGGAAACAAAGATCAAAATAAAACACTGACAGTTAAGTTAGCATTACAACAACTGAGCACAGAGTCGATTCAGGCACGACATCAAGTCAAGTTAAGCCACAACATTGTAGAATAAATGTTACTGTGCCTGGAATTTTAGATAATTGTACTCTTTGTAAAACTGCACAGGAGCTTGTTCATGCATGAATAGTCAGTAAAATAAGCTACTGTAAGACTTGATGTCAGAGGTTCATGTGAGAAAAACAGAAACATTACAATTAAATGTGAAGTTAAACCAGCATCACTTCCTGAGTACAGAAAGTAACACTAAGTCTGTAGAGTCATATATCATATGTCAACAACTGCTACAAAACTCAGTCCCAGTACAGAACAGTACTGCTGCAGTTTCAGCAGCTTTCAACTGTAACTTTTTTTTACATGTTTAACTTCTACTATTAACTATTAACCTCTGAGCTCATGCAGTGAGGAGGATACTTTGTGAAGAAAGGCCATCAGTCAAGTGGAAGTTAAAGTCAAACACTGCCAGAAGAACCCAACAATGCAGCCAAAGCTCTTCCTCAGAGCAACAGATGTTTGATATACAGAAAAACAACAAAGCAGATTAATATCACCAACAATGAAGAGGACAAAAGTCTAGGATGTGAAATGTGGAGAGTGTGATCTTTGAGGTGACCGAGCAGCTTCCAGCTGTTGGATGAGATATCCTCCTCACTGCCATCATCATTAAATCCACATGAGCTGAATGTCAATGACTACCTGCTACAACAGTCAGCTGTAAGGTGGAGTTATGAGTCCCTCTGTTGTTGTGGGCCACACAGTAATAACTCCCACTGTGCTCAGGTCTGATGTTGCTGATGGTGAAGTTCTGTCCTGATGTTTTAGGTGAGTCTTCATCCTCCTTGTACCAGGTGTAATTAGCTGCTGGGTTAGCATCACTGCTACAGGTCAGAGTCACTGAACTGCCCTCCACTATCTCAACAGAGGGACTCACTGACACAGAGGGAAGCTTTGGAGCATCTGGAGGAGGAAACATGAACATATTTAAAAATGTTGAACTGGATGTTAGATGTTTGCTAATATTTTTCATGCGACTGTAAATTTAGAGGTGAATTTTATAGTCCTTCATAGTTTAAATCACCTCACTGTACGTCTATTATGACATACATCCTGCTGCTGTAGTTCACGCATCAGCTCTTTATCATCTATTACAGCTGATGCGTGAACTACAGCAGCAGAATGTGAATGTTAAACAGGCAGAGTTAATGAAATGTTTCAGTTTTTACTTTTTTTTTTTACTCACATGTCACATCAGTAAGTTTGGATCCAGACCTCTTCATCCCCAGCTTGTTTTCAGCTCTACAGTAATACTGTCCAGAGTCAGAGGACTGAATGGAGCTGAAGACGAGCTGTGAGCCTTCACTGAGATGTTTATGATCATCCTCCTTGTACCAGGTGTAACTAGCTGCTGGGTTAGCATCACTGCTACAGGTCAGAGTCACTGAAATGCCCTCCACTATCTCAGCAGAGGGACTCACTGACACAGAGGGAAGCTTTGGAGCATCTGGAGGAGGAAACATGAACATATTTACAAACTGTGGATTTTTAGAGCAAAACATATTTTAAATGTACAAGACTTCAAACACACAGTGAGAAATGAAGCCTCATTTCCTGCTGAGGCTCCACTTCTCACCAAATCAGACACTGTTAAGTTTTCTTCACACTTTTCATTAATAATAATAAAAATATGTGAAGTGGAGCTGGAAGAATATTCCTCTTATATGTTTGACTTTCCCTTTCCAAAATTTGGAAATTCATCAAACAAGAATATGTCTGGAACGTGTTGGAAAAACTGAAATAATATCTCTGATTGACCAATGATGATGAGAGCTGAGTCTTTATTGTTATCTTTATGGAAAATAAATAATACAAGTGATTAATATACTGCATAGGTTAAGCTAAATGATGAATGTATTTGACACATTATGTTCTTTATATTTCATGTTTAAAAAGCACAAATTATTATTATTCCTGACTGATGATGTTGGTAAGATGAGTGAAATCGATATAAAGAGTAAAGGTTATATTCAATTCAATTCTATATAAATTCAATTCAATTTTATTTATACAGCACCAAATTCCAACAACAGTCGCCTCAAGGTGCTTTATATTGTAAGGTAGACCCTACAATAATACATTCAGAGAAAAAATCCAACAATCATATGACCCTCTATGAGAAAGCACTTTGGCGACAGTGGGAAGGAAAAACTCCCTTTTAAGAGGAAGAAACCTCCAGCAGAACCAGGCTCAGGGAGGGGCGGGGCCATCTGCTTGGACCGATTGGGGTGATATTATAGAACAGATTAAAAATCATATTAATTCATAGTTTTTATGTCTGTATCATCACAGTGAACATGAAGAATGTAAACTTGTATTTTCTTCCTTATTTTGAGGAATTCAGTAAATGTTTGCTTCCACTGATGATGTTGATACTGTACAGTAATAATGTGAGACATAAAACTGAAGCATGTTGGTTAAAAAATATTTCCATGTGAAGAAATTCATGCAGCAAACTCATTTTCTTTTAAATGTGTTTGAGAAAATGTGATTGTGAGGAGACACAAACTTATGGCCACACTCGAGGTAAGATATATTTCTGTTTGGAGAAATCTGGATTATTGATGGTTTGAATCCTGTGAACATTCCTGGATATCTCAGAGCCAATCATCAATAAAACTTCCTCTTTTTAAAACAGCAGCACTTTGAATCAACAAGAAGCCCAGAGTTACATGGAGTTAACATGCAGGATCACATGTTCAGGCTCCACATGTTAGTAAAGTCTGTTGAATAAACTCACACACTGATGGAGAGGGAAACTCCTCGTGTCCTTTTAGAGCACAGGAAATGTTGTCTTCAGGAAATAAAAAATACAGAAGAGTAGAAGATCTTTCTCTCAGATTGACCTGCCCATTCTTCATCCACACATAGGAAGGACGATCAGGCAGACAGCTGCTGTGACATTTCAGCTGTACCTGGGTACCATCCTGTTGGTGCTGTGATGTGATCACCTGCACCTGGAGATCTGCACACATGAGGAAACAACACAAATTCAGTTTATGTTCTTAAAATATGTGCAAACCAAGGGCGTAGATTTGGTTTTGGCATTGGTGGGGACGGATGATTCAACCACCGAACCCTGCCCTGTTTCTTTTTTTTCCCCCCTTTTTGTCTTTGCTTCTTGATAAAAAAATATATATATACTTGCCTACATATGCTATTCTACATGCTTTTAAACCATTTAAAATTACAATTCATAGTTTTATATGTGAATTATATAATGTTAAATTACTTAAGTATTTTAGGCTTTAGTTTACTTCAGCCATATTCCATATAAATCAGGTATCATACAAAAATAAAAATAGAGTCAAGACAATAAAAGAATATGACTTTAAGGACTTAACAACATTACTTCAGTTATAGTACACCAACATCTCTGATACATTAGCACTAAGGGAACACTGAATGACCTGCTGTTTTTTTGTCCATAAAACTACTCATCTAAGATTACCACAAAGTAAAAGATCTCTCAGCAAAATTATGCAACATTCAACATTTTGCCCCGATCAAATCAGTGAGCTGGGATTTTTTATTCTAAACATGAACTACTGTTACAGCAACAGACATGGACTACTGGTGCCCCACACAACAACTCAATGTCCAGTATGTGAAGGAGCCAAACACATGCCTGCTCCTCTCGTTAACTGAGAAACTGCTGGCATATTGGTTTTACATCTATACTGTCCAGTCTCTCCTGGTGGACATGGCATACAGCAGCATTGTTTAATCTCATTGGAGTCATTGTTAACCTTAGCCATGCTTTTAGTCTTCTGAGAGCACTGAAGCTTCTTTCAGCCTCAGTACATGCGTTTTATCCTCAGATTAAAATTATTATTCTGTGCTTGATGTGCCTCACCTTTGGCCCTGGCTTTTCCACTCTGACTGCACTAGGACATATTGCCACCTGATAAAATAACACATTGATTTGTGCCATATAAAAAGTGAGACATGTCAATTTAGATTCTTTGTCAAATATACACTAATGAATCAATTTACATCAGCAGCCTAACAATTGTCATGATAATAAATACTAGTTAATCTATAGCACCAAAACATCAGTCAGTCACCTGTGACCTCGCCTCTTCACCTGGGTCCGAGCTACAACATGGCAGAGCTGCCTCTGTCACCTGATAAATAACAGTGAGACACTCCACATACATGCAGTCACACAGGTGCTGCAAATACAGTCATGAACCATCAAGTCATCATCCAATTTCACCTGTGATCTTGTGTCACCATCAGTCTCTGAGCTTTGTGTTGGTTCTTCTGTCACCTGACAAATAGGACATACATGACAATAAGAATAAAATGTGTAGCTGCTTCAGTGTTTCTGTCACTTTGTGCAGATCTTGACTCATCATGATGAGTCAGTAATGTTTGTAGGGTGAGTGCATTTTAAAAACAATTTGTGCAAACTGCACTACAAGGTGGAATATTTGCAAAATCATGACTACCTCATGATATATTGCCTCAAAAATGAACCGTATGAATATGTCAGCGCCATTAGGATGAAATTATTGTGTCACCAACATTTTAACGTTAGACATATAATTTTAACAGCCTCTGTAAACTAATATCCTGGCTTGCTCGAGGCTGCCGTTTTCTCTGACAGTTTCAATCAAAATTAGAAATGCTGCTCTGAGACTGCGATAACTAACAGTGCTGCATGTTGTGCAGTTAGTTTCCAAAACACGTTATTTATGGTTACATACATTTTAGACTGATGTGGGCCGAAGCCTAACATAGCCTGTAACGTTATTATGACGGACACATTTTATGAGTGAACTTGACTTTAAGTGCCTTACAGGTTTCTTTGAAAAATACTTTCTTATATCCAGGTTCTTCCGTTTTGCTGCCATCCTCCTCTCCTCCTTGCAGGTCCAGCGCAGGCTTGCGGCTGCTAAAACTAAATAAAGCTCCCTGAAAGGCACAGCCAATCACATTGGCCATATTTGTCACATGAGGTAGGACTCCAGTAGAGAACGTGATTTAACTCTTTCTGCACCGCTGGGTGAATGAGACGCTGACAAATCGTTTTTTTCTTTCTATTGGGTTTGTTTTTCTTTACTCGAAGAGATCAAGTTATCGGTGGGGACAATTCAATAATCGCTGGATATTGGTGGGGACATGTCCCTTCCGTCCATGCCAGATCTACGCCCTTGGTGCAAACTGTATCTAGAACCAAATAATAAATTCAAATAAAATGTTACCTGTGACAGTCAAAGTGACTCCAGGTGAACCAGTATAGCTCCCTCCTTGTTGGTTTGTTATGAATCTGAACTTGTACACAGCTGAGTCGCTCTGTCTCAGCTCTGTGATTCTCAGAGTGCAGTCCTTCTGATTAAAACGATACTCCACTCGTCCTGTGTAGTCTGAGTCTGATTTCAGATCCACAGGATTATGACTGGTTCCTTTAGTAAACCACAATTTGTCTTGAACTTCAGTAGTTACATGATACATTTGATAAGATTGATAAGTTTGATATTGTATCCTGTATGGGTATGTGTATCTGCATTTTATTTCCACCGTTGATCCTTTCACAGCACAGATCTGAGTAGAAGTGTAAGTCACTCCCCAGCCATCCTGACTCTGTACCACTGTAACACAGAGCACATCAGAAACACTGTTAAAACCTTCAGTTAACAATGAGTTCAAAGACAAAGAGAATAACTGGACAAAACTCAAACTCATCAATGACAAGATCACTGATTTATATTAATTGAAATAAATAGTTATGGTATATGTTTTTTGTTTTATTATTTCCAGATAATTTTTTATCATTTCTGAATGTTTCAGCTCGGTGTCATGATGTCACTGACTCTCTGGTCATTTCAGCCTCATCCACCTGTCCTGCCAATCAGAGGACTCCATCATCTCCTCCTTCCTGATCACCTGTTCACATTCACCTCATTAGTTCCTCTGTATAAACACGACATTCAGTCTTTGCCTGTTTATTTATTTGCAATAACTTTCTGTCTCATTATCTGTTCTGACAAGTTTTCCTGTTTGTTTGCATCTTTTTTTTCTTTGTATTTTTTTTATGAACTTTTAGTGAACTGTTTGCCAACTTCCTGTCTCTCCATCACACATTTACGTTTATTTGAAGTGTGAAATGTTGGTCCACTTATTTTCCATCCCTGTTTTGTTTATCTCCTTATCTTTGAAAAATGTAACAATAAGAGAAAAATCACATCCTCCCTTCTTTAGGTTGTTTTTTTTTTTTTAAATATATATATCACTAAACATTTGTGCCTTACATGGTTCATTCTTAACTCTGAGTTTCAGTTTCTTCTGGAGAAGTCTCTGATATTTTAAGAGGACTACGCCGATTTTGTCAAATAACTTGTCCATTTTCAGTCATCACACTGGTTCACACTTTGGTTCTCCATCCATCCTGATCCTCAGTCCTGACTGTGTCCTCTGCTGCTATTGGTGGAAGCTGTTTGGCTGTTCTGCCATAAAACAACTTTTCCTTCGCCCTCAGTTGTTGTATTTTTTGATGTACTTTTGAACTCTTTTCAGGCTTGATGTAGTTTGGCAGTGTGGTGCACAGTTTTCTGTTCATCAGCAGCTCAGCAGGTGACAGTCCACTCTCAAGCAGTGAGATTCTGTTTCTGCAGTAAAGGAGGGTGAGCCATATACGTAGCCATGAAACCTCTCTAAGGCAAAAAGCAGTCACAGCATTCTTTATCAATTTGAGCGTAGCAGTCACTCTCTGTCATGGACCTGGAAGCATAGCGATTGGTTTCCAATGTTCACCTTCAGCCTGCAGAAGAACTGCACCGCTTCCATCTTTTGAGGCATCAGTTGATAGTTTGATCCTCTTTGATGAGTCACAGAGTGTCAGCACAGGTGCAGTTGTTAGTGTTCTCTTATGTTCCCATCCACCTTCATTTGAACTCGTGTTCTTTATGCAGCAGCTCATGAATACAGGATGTTTTGCAGACAGATTGGGAATGAATTTACTAATGGTGTTCACTGCTGTCATTATGTGTAGCACTCCTGTCTTGTCTGTGGATCTTTATGTCCAGCACTGCCTCGATTATTTTCTTGATGAGGCTGAACTCCTTGTGCTGAGAGTTTGTCTCCCAAAAACACGATTTCTTGCACTGCAAACCAACATTTGTTCTTGTTGAGCTTAAGTCCATATTTTTGAATCCGCCCAAATACCCTGATCAGTCTCTCTTTTTTGTTCTTGCATTTACAGCCCCAGATAATTATGTCATCCACATGAACTCGGACGCCTTAGAGTCCTTCTATTATATGCTCCATTGCCCTGTGAAATATCTCAGATGATGAGATTAATCCAAAAATGTAGTCTCAGGAAACAGTATCAGCCAAAAGGTTTATTGAAGGTGCAGTGTTTGGTGCTGCTTTCATTCAGCTTTAACCTTGTGAAGCATCGTGTTTTGTGAAGTATCTGGTGCCATTTCACTGGTTATTTCTTCATGTTTAGGTATTTGGTAACGCTCCTGTTTGATTTTAGTTCAGAGCTTTTGGACCCATGAATATTCATTTTCACATTTGAACAGAACAACAAATGTCTCACTTAAATCAGTATCTTCTACCATGTTTACTGATGGCCTTTTCTTTTCCTCTTAACATGCTGCTGTGCTTGACAAATCTTTGTAGCTCCTTCAAACATCAGTTCAGCCTCAAATTTTTCAATAACTCTGTCAAACTTCCCATTATCGCCCCGCTCGTCATAAACAAATGTGTTTTACAATATGATAGCTTGAAGTCCAGCAGTTGTAAATAGTAATGCTACCTTTTTCGCACTTGCTTGGTTTTAAATCCTACAGCTGGACTCATTGCTTGAAGGCGCGCCAACTGCTGCTGATCTTTCCTGTTAACTTCAAACTGTCTGGCAGTTTAATAGGATTCATACCGTGTCCACAATGTGCCTCTGTTTAGACTTTTATTCCTGGCACCGTGTTATGTTTCTCTCCTCATTTTTGAAGAATGAGTTGTTCAGTCTCTGCTACATGCTGTTATTCATACTTGTTGCGTAGCAGATAAAACAGTGCCACACAGCCAATTCTAATTCTTATACATGTTATTTTTTCCGTACCTCTCTCTACCTCTATCTGCCATATCGCTCACACCTTTAGTCTCTACACAAATATTTAGACACTTTTTTGTGTGGCGTGGAATTACAACAATTTTACCACTATAACAGATCTGATCATCACATTGGTGTACCCACAGAGGCCACAAAATGCCTCTAAAAATATTCATAACACAGACTGTGGTGGTTGGGTGTGGACACAAACCACACCCAACCACCACAGGAGAGGAGGGGGTGGGGTGGAGTAGAGGGTTCAGGGGCAGTGCCAGAGGAGTCTGGGTCACTGGGACCAGGAGTGTTTGTGTGATGAGGAGCAGAGCTGACAGCAGGAGGCTGTAACACAGTGACTGTGAACTGACAAGTAACTGCTTGTTGCTGAGACAGCCTGTGGTTACAACCGAAGGAATAAAGTCTCAAGAAGGTCCTGGGTTCAAGTCCACCAACTGGTCAGGGCCTTTTTGTGTTGAGTTTGTTCTTCCTGTGCCTCCATGAGTTCTCTGCAGGTACTCCTGCTTCCTCCCACAGTCCAAAGACAACCAGTTAGTGGGTTTAGGTTAACTGGTGAATTCTAAATTTGCTGATAGGTGTGAGTATGAAAGGCTGCCCGTCTCTCTGTGTTAGGCCTGCAACAGACTGGTGACCTTCAATAGTGATAGATAGCGCTGCCCTTTAACCCTGAATTCTATAAGTAGAAGACAATGGATGGATGGATATTTACACTCTTATAAATAGTTTGTTTCTAATGTTAAAATGAATCTATACTGAGCTTTGACTTTGTTCAGTCTTCAGTTTCACACAAACAGCAGTCGTTTAATTATTGTGAAGGAAAACGACACAATGTGCTTTTCTCACCTCTCTGTTCACAGCTGAGTTGTGAAACCACGTAAAAGCAGAACAAACATGCAGACAGTGAGAAAACTCTGTAGAGCAGCTATAGCATAACTGTAGATACCAACATACAGAGGACATACAGATTTATTTGTACAGCAATTTCATATAAACACAGAGTGTTTTATAGATTGACAGAAAGAGGAATATAAAGAGACATTAGAAACAAGTGAAACGTGTGTACATGTATACAGGTCATGACAGAAAAACAAGTAAAACTAAAGCTGTTTCTCATGTTCACAGATGTCTGTTCATATATTATATGTAGTTGCCACAAATACATGTCGTTTCCATTTTAACCTTCTTAAAAGTAATGTTTAGCCTATAGAAACGTTTGGTCACAATAAAAAATGAATAAATAAAAATAGAAAAATGCTTAACCCAGAATTTGGACCCACAGCATCCAGAAAAATGTTGATTTTTCACAAAACCAACGTTTTTAATCCTAATTCTTTGCACTCTGTTCAGATTTTAAGCCTGATTTTAAAGACTTAATTCAACTTTCCTACATTTGTGTTTTAAAACAGTGAATGTAAATGTCGACACACAGTACCTGACACAGAGAGAACGACGACAACAAATCCTCTCACTGCTGTATTTAATCTCATAGCTGCTCCTCTCATCTGTCTGTGTGACTTCAGAGACAATAAAACATGTCAGCAGGTAAATAATGTATCCAGGAATCAGACCCATCAAAGAACAGTTCTACTTACAAATGTGAAGGACGTTGTCTAAAGATTTCTTTTGCTGTGGTCTGCAGGCAGATAAAGGAAGTGTTTAAATATAACAGCTTCCTTCCTGTTCACAGTAGGACAAATGCAAGTAAACACAGAAGTTAAAACCTGCTATTAATCCACTTTGATTATCTTCACTCGTTCAATGAATAATAAAGATAATGTTGTTCTCAGCATGTGCTCTTTTTCTTTAACTTGTATGAACTGAATCTTCTGTGGCACTGAAATGGATCAGTGCAAAGAGCATTGGTGGGATGATGGATGCAGACAGTGGAGTCCTCAGTACTGAAGCAGCAACACTAAAGTCTCACCACTGGGGGAAACTGAAACATCAGAAACTCAAAGAAAAAAATATAAACACATTTTATGGTTGGTTTATTTTTAAAAAGCAAACAAATGTCTCTGATCTTATTTAACCCTCTCAGGGCAGGCGTTGCAGATTTGCAACAGTTAAAAGCTAACAACCTGATTACCCCACATACATATTTTATGAGTTTTTTTACTCAGAAGTACCACTGCAGGACTTGGTTGTGCATTAGCAACAAAAAAACTTAATTTGAGCCTGAGAGGGTTAAAATAATACTCTGAAAACCATGAAAACAGAAAATAATTAAAGGTATAATCTTTCTTTTATTTAACATAAGAAGCAGTTTCAGCAAATGGTCAGTGTGGACAAGTAGTTAAAGACTCTAACCTTCCTGTAAGGTTCCCTTTTTCAAAATCCACACTGCTGTGGTGGATATCAGTTTTCCATGGTTCTCTTTGGTCAGTGACTCTCAGAGATCCATCTTCTCTTTTCAGTGACCTGAACATGACTAAAAGTCCTCTGACATTCTCAGGGAGTGAAGGATTTTACCAGTGTCGCCTACATTCAGGACTGAACCAGAGCTTTGATCACTGGAGCTGTTTTACTGAGATACCTTTCTGCTGTGCTCTCCAAGTACAAGAAAGAAATCCAACTATTATAAAATACCAGCTTCCTTCCTGTTCACAGCACTAATATGCAGATGAGCCAACTGAAAACAAACAGGAAACAGAAGTGTCACTAATTTTGTATTTCTTGGTGTGAGAACCAGAGCAGTTTCTTGCTCTATGCAGATGGACAGGAAATGAGTTCAGCTTTGATATGTTTGATATCCATTTAATGTCTTCATGTGTTTATGAATGTGTTTCCAGCTGCAGGATTTCAAACCATGTGTCTGTGAAAGAATGTTCCAGCATTGTGCCGTGATATAATTCCACCTGTGCAACAAGTCCAGTCGTGAAATTTCCCAACTACTGAATATTCCACAGTCAGCTGTTTGTGGAATTAAAACAAACTGCAAGTGATTGGAAACAACAGCAACTCAGCCATGAAGTGGTAGGAAATGTAAAATCATCATATCAGGAAAATTCAGACAGTGGGAACAGTTTGGGGATGGCCTTGTTAACCTTTCCTCGCCGTCGGTCCCCTGACTGTGGTCACAAGTGTCATGGTCCTGGGTCATTAGACTCAGCGTTTTGTGTTTACTGTTCTCATTATTATCCTGTGTTGTAGTTTATTCTGATTTTGGTATTTTGTTCAACAGTTCTTAAGGTTTTAGTTCTTAGTGCTTTGTTATTCCTGCCTGTCTGCTTTCCCGGTGTGGCGTTCGTTGCCCTGAGTTTGTTTGTAACACAGTTTGTGATTTCCTGTTTTACTTTGAAGTCCTGTGTCGTTTCCTGATTACCTTGTGTCTGTACTAGTGTGGATCTACCTCTGCTCCTCGTGTGTAATCTGGTGTTCTCAGCGGCTCGCTGCTCCTCGTCCCGTGTGTCTCCGTATATTATGATTGCAGGTTTGGTTTCTAGTTTTCCCATTTTAGTTTATGTCTAGCTTGTGTCCACATTTCCTGTTTGCCACTTACCACACTGTAAATAAAATTCACTCGCATCACCACCGCCGTCTGCAAATTGGGTCCTCCTTCAATACATCACATGACTGCTGCCCCAGTCGTGACAGAAAGGGGAGATGATGCCTCGTCCAGGGCTGAAGTTGATGTTCTCCTTCAGGGTTAACTCCGAAAAAACCCTGAAATGTAATCTTGTTGGACCTGTTTACATTTGTATTTATTTCACTATATTCATCAATTTAATGTTTTTTAATCCATCAGCCAGCTGGAGTCTTTCTGTGTGGAGTTTGCATCTTCTATCCATGTCTGTGCGGGATCTCTCCAGGTTCCAGCTTCCATCCACAGGCCAACAACTGGAATGAGATGATGCTCCAACTAGAGAGCGGTTGAGGAACCTGGCTGTTTAATTTGAAGCAGCTGCTGCAGTTCATGGAAACTGTTACACTTATCAAAGTGTGAGAGCTCAGAGTACAATGAGTTGTTTGGTGTTAGTGGTAAACTGTTGATGTGGCCACACTGATGAGGCTCTGCTCTGTGACTCACAAAGGGAAAGTCCAACCCTGTTACAACATCAACCTTTACATGACAACTTATCTATGTGAAGATATGAATATACTTAATGTTTAGTTTCCCAAATTTTGTAGTTTCCATAAACCTGTTGACTGCTCTTACACACAGCACTGGATGATTTAATCCACTGAAATTAATTTGTGGACATAAGCAGGCAAATATGCTCTAAACTGAAAAGATTATTTTTTTAATCTCTCTTTTTTAGAACATATCCTAGCAATCATAGGGTGAGAGGCAGGGTCCAACCTAATCAGATTACCAGGCTACACACAAAGAGTCTTCACTGTCACTGAAAGATCGTTATTGCTATTGTCTCAGAGTGACCTGCCCATTCTTCATCCACACATAGGAAGGATGATCAAGCAGCTGCTGTGACATTTCAGCTGTACCTGGTTACCATCCTGTTGGTGCTGTGATGTGATCACCTGCACCTGGAGATCTGCATACATGAGGAAACAACACAAATTCAGTTTATGTTCTTAAAATATGTGCAAACTGTATCTGGAAGCAAATAATGAATTCAAATAAAATGTTACCTGTGACAGTCAAAGTGACTCCAGGTGATCCAGTAAATTTCCCTCCTGGATCGTTTGTTATGAATCTGAACTTGTACTCAGCTGAGTCGCTCTCTCTCAGGTCTGTGATTCTCAGAGTGCAGTCATTGTTTTTACACTGATACTGAACTCGACCTGAATACTCTGGATCTGTTGTCAGATCCACAGGTTCATTATTACTCTCTTTTGTGAGCCAGAATGTCCTCACAACTCTATAAGGATTATGTGCTCTAGATGGGTATGTGTAGGTGCAGCGTATCTCCACTGTGGATCCTTTTACAGCACAGATCTGAGTAGATGTGTAAGTCACTCCCCAGCCATACTGACCCAGAACAACTGTAACACAGAGCACATCATAACAAAAAATAAAGTTAGATTAACAAAAATTAAACACACTTATTTGGATTATTATTTTTCTGTAGGCTACATTTTCAGCTTCATGTGTCATGGAAAACAAAGTTTGCAGGTTTTTATTTTCAGCTAAAGATTCATCTGATCTTCACATTAGAAGGCAGGAACTCAGTGAGAGCAGCTGCTTTGTAGACCGAGTGTAATGAGAACCTGCAGTTAGTGTTGTCGTTTGGACAGATAAATAGACTCTCACTCATGTTAGAATAAAACAAACTATATGATAAATGATTTGCTGATGATAAAGGTAAATGTGTAGAAGTTACAGGCTGCCAGAAATGTTTGCATTGACCCACTGTTGCTCTTTGTGCACAAGGTAAGATGAGTTTGAAATGAATTTAAATGTGTTTCAGTCACCGTATGAAACACTAACAGCATGAACTCCTCCTCTTTCCATTATGATGCATGAGACGTTGTTCTGGGAGTTAACTCAACCACAAAGAGCAGTAAAGTTTCATCAAACAGTTGTTTTCTTTGTGTCAGAGTATTTTAGCAGGTGATAGACGCCATCCTGAGCACAGATCTAAAATAAGGTTTTAGTAGTGAGGCTACCTTTGACGCCCAGGTTAACCCAGACAGAAAGGGAACCAGGAAACACCTGGCCAGCCCGAGTGTTTCTGGTGACATGGACAGTGGCAAAGGAACAGCCAATCAGAAAGGGTTTCATGTGTCCAGAGTGAATGCAGCATGGAGATGGTTAGCAGAGGTGATGGAGACAGGAGAGGAGGAAGCTACTGAGTAGCCCACAGTAACAAACAGATAAAAGCAGAAACCTTTTGTTGGAATTATTGCTCATGTAGTTTAATGTATTCAAGGATTCAAGGAGTTTTATTGTCATTCTCATCACATGTTAACATGAGGTGGAACGAAATTATGTTCACACGGTCCCGGAGTGAAAAGAAACAAAATAATGAAATAAAATTACAATAAAAATCATGAAGAAACTGAATTATTTTTAAAGTAATAAATAAATAGTTGGGTTTGTTTTTTTTTGTTTAGTTTTTAGTTTTTTTTAACAAACAGAAATGACAAGTAACAAAACAATACAAAAAATAATACTATAACTAGAGTGCAACAACCTGAGTACCAGTATGGAGTATGGGTATAGAGTGTAGGTGTAAATATAGGTGTAAATAAACACTTGCCAGCATTGATAAAGTGACAGTGTCAGTAGTGATTAAGGTGCTACAATAACAGTTCTTGTCCATTATGCACAGAGAAGTCTCACAGCTGTTTCTCAGTCTGGTGGTTTTGCATTTAATGCTTCTCAGCCTCCTGCCTGAGCGGAGCGGGACAAAGAGTGTGTGGGACAAAGAGTGTGTGTGCTGGGTGAGTGGGGTCCTTCATGATACAGGTGGCCCTCTTCCCTCATCTGGAGGTGTATATGTCTGTGACGGTCGGGAGGCTGCCTCCGACAGCTCTCTGTGCAGCCTTCACCACCCTCTGTAGAGCTTTCCTCTCTGCCACAGTGCAGTTTCCGTGCCACATCTTGATGCCAGAGCACACTGCACATCTTTAAAAGGAGATGAGGACTGAGCTCTCCATTCCCGCACGCTTCAACCTCCTCAGGAAGTAGAGCATCTGGTGAGCCTTCCTGATCAGGCTGGAAGTGTTGTTTTTCCAGGTGAGGTTGCTATCTAGGTACATACCCAGGTACTTGTACTTGTAGCTGGGTACTACTTCGACTGCAGATCCTCCAACGTGCAGGGGTGTGAGTGTGTGTGTGTCTTCTCCTCCTGAAGTCCACAATCATCTCCTTCGTCTTCTTCTCATTTAAGCAGAGATTGTTTTCCTGCACCAGTCCTCCAAGTGTTCCATCTCCTTCCTGTAGCCGATCTCATCGTTGTTTGTGATGCAACCAACCACAGCTTTGTCATCCAAAAACTTTACAATATGACAGCCTGGATGGTTGTGTGAGCAGTCATATATAAGCAGCGTGAACAGGAGGGGACTTAGCACACAGCCCTGAGGGGAGCCAGTGCTGAGGACTATGGAAGATGAGGAGACATTGTGGATCCTCACAGACTGCGGTCTGTTGGTCAGGAAGTCCAGAACACAGTTACAAAGAGAGGAGCTCAGTCCCAGGGTCAGTCATTTGTCAACAAGTGTCTGCGGGATAATTGTATTGAAAGCGGATGAGAAGTCCACGAAGAGCAAACGGACGAAGCAATTCTTCTGCTCGCGGTGGGTGAGGGTGGTGCGAACCACAGAAGAGATGGCATCTTCAGTGGATCGATTTCAGTTTAAATGTTCAAATTTAGGAAAAGAAACAAAAAACTAAAGCAAAACTAAATTTTGTACAATTGTATAAAATTATATAAAATTTAATTTTGTTTAATAATCATTATTTTCCAAACTTAATGGACGATTTCATTTTTAACCAATGGAATTTGTTGTCCTGCCTTTACAGGTGTACCTCCAATGCTAGAGGAAGGTTTTTTGTGAATACACGGTGCTTTGCATTGGTCAGAGTATTACTTTTGAAATTGGATATCAAAAAACAGAGTCCACAGAGAACTTCCACAGACCTTCTGGAAATCTATAGAAGAATGATGATCTTTCATTGTGATGGATGGTGAGGCACAGCTCATACGGAACTGAATCTTGCAGTTCGATTGTGGCAGGACGAACTGTGCAAAACTCTATATTGGTTATTGCAGTTGGTTGTAATACAGTGTACAGTATTTCAATACAACGAGATGTTGTTTCAACATCTTGTGGTTGTGTTTTCCTTGTGATCACCCATCCTCTTTGCTCCTAATGTTCCTAAAGCTTTCTGAAATTGGCCATCTTTTGTTCTTTTTCTTACATACTGGTTACACAGGCAGAGTGGCGGCAGGACAAAGAGACAGAACCACAAGAAGACAGAAATATAAATCTAGAGTACTCTTTTTATTACATTTATGGCTCTTTCAATGGGACATTAACTGTAGGGCCATTAGATGACTGTGTGATTAACAGATACAGGTCGGAGAAGGAAGAGGTCAAAGGTGACACTGATGACAATGAAAAGAGGGAGAAAAGAAGAACGGATCGACGCAGCAGTCTGTGACATTAAAGAGCATAAATCACACACCCTACAAGGAGATTGAAGCCACAAACAATACACCACGAGCAATTCTGTTAGAGATGCAATGTGTCTATTATCTGTTCACACACATTTTACAAGCTAAACAAACACAATCTCTTCGTATGCATGAATCTTATAGACGGAGTGTCGATCACAGCATGGTCGAGGTGGAAAAGAAGAAAAAAGGGGGAATGATAGTGAGTGTAGAAAAGGTGCAGGAAATGAAGCAGTGAGAGGAATATAGATTCGTACACAGTCAGTATTCGAGTTTTTGTTATTAAAGGGTACGTTTTAGATAATCAATAATTCATTTAGAAACCCCCCAAAACAGGAAGGCACTAATCACTACTGTAGTAGTCTAACCACTACTGAAGAGCAGTGGTTAGACCCAAAATAGGCCTAATGGAGTATTTTGGTAGTTTAGTCAAATTGAGTTCTAGCACACACTTAAAACATCCACTGCTGACCAAAATCAAGCACAATAAACAGAAATAAAATGGAAAACATAGGAGAACAGGACAGGATTTTAAAAGGAAGTAAAATAATAAATACATAAAACAGATAAAAGTAGTTGGACCTCTTTCTGATTTAAAAGCTAAAGAATAAAAAAATAAAAATGTAGTCTATGGAATTAACAATTTCTTACACAAGTAACTTCTAGGATAAATTACACCCAAACACACTTTTATAACAAGAGACACACTGACACATAGAGACTGTTACGACCCGTCTAGGGCCAGGCCATAACATGAGCGAGGCACTCGCTTCCCCCCCCAAGACCCAAGCAGCCACAGGAAACAAATCCGTTCGTTATAGTGATTTATTTACAAAGTGATAAATAAAAGAGGAACAACAAAACGGGAGTGTCAACACTTCAGGGTGAGCCAAGGCCAAAATAATAAACAGAACAAATCTACACAAAACCCGCACCCCTGACCTTACCAAAACAAAGTCAAAAATAAAGACAGAGTCTAACCTCCTTAACTAATTCAAAACAGGAGAAAAAACGGGTGATCAAAAGAAACGGCAGCTCACCCCTACCCACTCCACTTCCAACACTTTCAAGCCACACTGCAGCCAACGGCTGCCACAGTTACGCTGCTGGGTAATGAGGAGAGACGCGAGGACCTCTCAAGCCGTAGCGCTCCAGCCTCCTTTTAATGGGCGGGTCCTCCAGCTGGAACCAGTCGCGTCGGGCCGGTGTATCCACGCACCAATCGGAGCCGAGCCCTGGCACAGCTGAATTAACATAAACAGATATTACCTGCCCAGAACAAACACATGAAAATACAAGTTCGTAACACCCCCTTCCATAAGAATTAAACAACCCTCCTATTGTTTAATTTCCAGACTAAGAGATCGCTCTCGACAGGGCATCAGCGATAACATTTTCCGTCCCTTTCTTATGTTTGATTTGCAGATTAAAATCTTGCAAAAGAAGGGACCAACGCATAAGCCTCTGATTTGAGTTTTGCATCTGGGAGAGAAACACCAATGGGTTATGGTCAGTGAATACTTGAACAGGTATAGAGCTGGATCCAATATACACCTCGAAATGTTGCAGGGCTAACAACAAGGCGAGGGCTTCCTTTTCAATAGTGCTGTAGTTCATCTGATGTTTGTTGAACTTTTTGGAAAAATAGCAAATTGGGCGATCCACGCCGCGAGGGTCTTCCTGCATAAGGACAGCTCCTGCGCCAGATGCACTAGCGTCAACCTCCAGCTTGAAAGGGCACGTGAAATTAGGTGCCGTGAGAACAGGGGAACTGCACAGCAATGCTTTCGCAGACTCAAAAGCAGTCTGACAAACAGGCGTCCACACAAAAGGCTTCACTGGGCTGATCAAATCGGTGAGAGGAACGACAACAGTAGCGAAGTTCTTACAAAAACCTCTGTAATAACCACACATTCCTAGAAATCGGCGCAGCGCCCTTCTCGTTTGTGGGACCGGAAACTCGACAATAGCCTGTATTTTTGCAGTCACCGGCCGTACCTGTCCCTGACCCACCTGTTTCCCCAGGTATGTGACGGTGGCTCTGCCAAATTCACATTTGGCCAGGTTTAGAGTAAGCGAGGCTTTCTGAAAACGGCTGAAAACGAGAGAGAGGGTTTGTAAGTGGTCAGACCAGGTGGATGAGTAAATGACAACATCATCTAAGTAGGCATCGCAGTTATTCACGCCCACCAGTACATTGGCCATAAGGCGCTGGAACGTAGCGGGTGCATTACGCAACCCAAACGGCATAACCGTGTACTGGAGAAAATGATCTGGCGTGACAAAAGCAGATATTTCAGATGCTCTGGGGGTTAAGGGTACTTGCCAGTAACCTTTTAACAGATCAAGTTTGGTTACAAAAGATGCCGATCCCACTCTATCAATACAATCCTCCATTCTAGGAAGAGGAAATGAATCGGGTTTGGTAACAGCGTTAACTTTCCTGTAATCATTACAAAACCGGGGAGTATTGTCAGATTTTGGTACCAACACACACGGCGAGCTCCACGCGCTGGCGCTCGGAACAGCTAAACCGTGTTCTAAGAGATAGTCAACCTCCTTCTGCATTATCGCTCTTTTCACTGGGTTCACTCGATAAGCATGCTGCTTAATCGGTTTATGTCCTTCCACGTCAATGTCGTGGCACAGGACTGCAGTTTGACGAGGATGATCAGAAAAAAGTGATAAATTATTCTCTATCAGATCGGTGATGTCAGCTCGAGCGGGCTCAGACAGGTGGGCTAAATATGTGTCTAAATCACTTAAGATCTCCGAATTTTTCAACCGACCGCTACCCAGCGCTTCATTTTTCTCAAGCAGTCCGTCATCAGAGGGTTCATAAGGAGGAACAACACTAGCGGTGCACACTGGAGATGGCTCACTCGAAGGGCTCCTCGAGTGATACGCTTTCAGCATATTAATATGACAAACCCTGGACTTTCTCCGGCGATCTGGGGTCTGGATCACATAATTGTGGTCACTAAGTTTCTGTTCCACCACATATGGGCCAGCGAACTGGGCTTGCAAACTGGACCCTACCACAGGCAGCAACACCAACACTTTCTCGCCTGGCTGGAAACTTCTGCAAACAGCCTTTTTATCATAACGAGCTTTCATCTTTGCCTGCGTATGTGTCAGATTTTCCCGAGCTAACTGGCATGCAAGGTGGAGTTTTTCTCGAAGTCCGCTAACATAATCAAGGACATTATGCTGGGTTTCAGAAGTGTCTGACAACCACTTCTCCTTCAGAAGCCGGAGGGGACCGCGGACCACATGTCCAAACACCAGGTCCGCAGGACTGAATCCCAAGGATTCCTGAGTGGCCTCCCTGACGGCAAACAACAATAACGGCAGACCCTCATCCCATTCTCTACCAGACTCTGCGCAGAACTTGCGCAGCATAGCTTTGAGGGTTTGATGGAACCTCTCCAGAGCGCCCTGACTTTCCGGGTGGTATGGACTGGACTTTACATGTTTTATCTGCAACTCCTTCACAACCTGCGCAAACACTTTTGAAGTAAAATTTGTTCCTTGGTCTGTTTGAATAACCTTTGGAAGCCCGAAAGTAGAGAAAAACTTAATTAGAGCTTTTATTACCGGTTTTGCTTTCAGCGTGCGTAGTGGAATTGCCTCTGGGGACCTTGTTGCTGAACACATTATTGTAAGTATGTATTGGTGTCCGGATTTTGATTTTGGCAGGGGGCCCACACAATCCAATATTACTCTTTCAAACGGCTCACCTAGTACTGGAATAGGATGTAGCGGAGCAGGTGGAATTGGTCTGTTAGGTTTCCCCGCCATCTGACATGCGGTACAGGAACGACAATATGCCACCACATCAGCTTTCAGCCCCGGCCAAAAGAAGTTATGCAACACTCGATGATAAGTTTTGTTCACCCCCAGATGTCCAGCCATGCTGGCATCATGCGCTAAGCTAAGCACCTGCCCTCGATGTGGCTTCGGCACCACCACCTGCGTAGCACCGCGCAAACCACTCTGGTCAGGGGACCACCTCCTCATAAGAACTCCATCTTGTACAAAAAGAGAAGTGGAGGATCTACTTTCTGCACCTGTGGCTGCGGATATAAAACAGGGAGTCAGTGAGGAGTCATTCTGCTGGGCGGTGATCAATGCATCCCTATTTAACTTTTCATCCAGCTCTGGCATCAGTTTTGTCACATCATTTCCGCTTTCTATTCTGCCACTCTCACAGCTGGGAGACTTTCTTTCATCTAGCGTCGCCATAAATGTGTCAGCGACACCCATAACATCATCAAATTTGCGCGATTGCGCACGAGTGATAGCACAAACAGGAAACACACTTGACATAGAGGTGGCGGCATCAGTGACAGAAGCAACAGGCGTTTCCACCACTTCGGGCGGTGGAAAAACTGTCCCACCAGCTAAGTCATTTCCCAGGATAAATGAAACCCCTTTAATAGGCAACTGGGAACTCACGGCAACTTTAACATGCCCCGTTATCACGGGCGAATGCAAATGCACCTTGTGAAGCGGCGCCCGAAGAACGCTCATCTTAATTCCCCAGACTAACACATCTGAATCACAAGCAGTTTTATCTGACAATGGCAGTACACTGTCCAACATAAATGACTGATGCGCACCTGTGTCCCGAAGAATAGTAACAGGCACCTTATCCTTCTCTTTCCCCGTCACAGAAACAAAGCCTTTGGTGATAAACGGTTTAAAACGTGGCTCTATTTCAGCACTCGCATGGTGCAAATCATGGGTGGAACGCATTTTGGGCGAAGGCACAACTTTAATGAGACCTACGCCGGCTGGATTTTTAGAGCCTTTGCGCTGCTCCTTCCTCCGGAGCGCGGGACAGACAGCGATCAGATGTCCGGGTTCGCGACAATAAAAACATTCGCGATTTCCACCATCCTCCTGTCTATCCTTCCGTCCCAGCCTTGGTGACTTTATTTTCCTCTCCTGTCCCACCCTGATATTTTGTGCGACAGCGGCTGAAAATATAGTTTTGTGAGTGAGAGTAAACTCATCAGCCATCACTGCAGCTTTGGCAAGTGACGTCACCTTTTGCTCATTCAGATAAATGACTACTTGGTCCGGCAAACATTTTTTAAATTCTTCTAACAAAAGAAGCTCCTTCAGCCCCTCAAGATCCTTCACTTTACTGGCCTGCAACCATCTTTCAAACAAGCGACTCTTTTCACGGGCAAACTCCACAAACGTCTGATTGGCAGTTTTTTCACACTTCCTAAATTTTTGACGGTAGGCTTCCGGGACAAGCTCATATGCCTGCAACACAGTCTTCTTCATGATGTCATAATCAAGGCTGTCCTCAATTGATAAACTGGTACACACCTCCTGGGCTTTCCCGACCAGTTTACATTGCAACAACAGCGGCCAAAACTCCTTCGGCCAGCTTAACGCGGCCGCTATACGCTCAAAAGCGTTAAAATAGGAGTCCACTTCGGCCTCACGAAACGGAGGAACCAGTTTAATATGCTTAGTGATGTCAAAACCAGTTGGGACAGTGGTGGACGTACTAGGACGACTAGAGGCACTTGTGGTCGTACTAGGACGACTAGAGGCACTTGTGGAGAGAGGGGTGGAGGGCTTTCGCTCCAGCTCCAAAGCTCTGACACGGAGGTGCATTGCTTGTACCTCAAGCTCTTTAGCACGGGTTTCCACCTCCCTTATACGGAGGGTCAAACGGAGATCCTCCGTAGACCGCCCCGCCAGGGGGTCCCCGGCCGTACCAGACTTAGGCGCTTCAGACCCCGCCTCAGCTGCACCAGACTGCACCTCAGCCGCATCAGACTCCACCTCAGCTGGGAGCACGTTAACAGGCCCTTTGGAATCCGGCACCGGCTCAGCCTCCGGAGCCACCTTCACACCCCCGCCGTCAGGCTGCTCTACAGCTGCCTTCGGGGCAGAAAGGATGCCTCGCTCCACCAGCCCTGCACACAAAGCGTCCTTAACCTCCGCTTTACGGGCACTATAGGACACTTGAACATCATAAAAATTAGCAATAATCAG
Source organism: Pelmatolapia mariae (assembly GCF_036321145.2). Classification (NCBI taxonomy): domain Eukaryota; kingdom Metazoa; phylum Chordata; class Actinopteri; order Cichliformes; family Cichlidae; genus Pelmatolapia; species Pelmatolapia mariae. The sequence goes on along the minus strand of NC_086232.1, from coordinate 8,407,823 downwards.
CAAATCCGCTTTCTTGCACTCCTGCAACTTATCCCATGAGGGCGAAGTAACAAAACCATCCAAAGAAAACTCCATAACCACACACACCCACTACACCCCCACACCAAGAAAACTGCCAAACAGACCAAAACACACGAGAACAACCACAGAACAAGGCAGAGGACGAGCCCCCAATTCATGTTACGACCCGTCTAGGGCCAGGCCATAACATGAGCGAGGCACTCGCTTCCCCCCCCAAGACCCAAGCAGCCACAGGAAACAAATCCGTTCGTTATAGTGATTTATTTACAAAGTGATAAATAAAAGAGGAACAACAAAACGGGAGTGTCAACACTTCAGGGTGAGCCAAGGCCAAAATAATAAACAGAACAAATCTACACAAAACCCGCACCCCTGACCTTACCAAAACAAAGTCAAAAATAAAGACAGAGTCTAACCTCCTTAACTAATTCAAAACAGGAGAAAAAACGGGTGATCAAAAGAAACGGCAGCTCACCCCTACCCACTCCACTTCCAACACTTTCAAGCCACACTGCAGCCAACGGCTGCCACAGTTACGCTGCTGGGTAATGAGGAGAGACGCGAGGACCTCTCAAGCCGTAGCGCTCCAGCCTCCTTTTAATGGGCGGGTCCTCCAGCTGGAACCAGTCGCGTCGGGCCGGTGTATCCACGCACCAATCGGAGCCGAGCCCTGGCACAGCTGAATTAACATAAACAGATATTACCTGCCCAGAACAAACACATGAAAATACAAGTTCGTAACAAGACACTTCAGCAGAACCACAAAGAAGGACACAAACACAGACACAGAGACATGTTCTCATACGGGGACGTTACATGTTGGCTTTTCTGTGTAACGAGGTAAAAACTTCCATTTCACAGATAAAGTTTTGTTTCTAAACTTTTCAGGTTCGAGTGATTAAAAGTAGCTGAAAATGCATCCCAGACAAGAGCTCAGGCCTCAGCAGCTTCAAAGTCAAATGTTAAATGACTCGTTCATTTTACAGAGCAGCTTGAAGTGGCTGTAGTGTCACTATCACTTAGTCAATGGCAGCCATGACTTTACAATTTGTTCTTTATGTAGACAAAGAAAAAAGAAAAGAGGTGAAGTGAGACTGATAGTCTGGGTTTTGTCAGCATGAAAACAAAAAGAGGAGCAAACAGTTCACACTGATAAACGTCAGCCATGTTCATCCTGAGAAAATCCACTTAAACACAACAAATACATTCTGTGAATCTAAGACGACAGATGATTTATAATAATGAGACTATTATCTTGTTAATAATTTTACCTCCTCACTACGTACGACTCTGGATACTGTAGCTCCTGTGAAAACTAAGGCCTCAAATCAGAAGTACCTGACTCCGTGGTATAATTCTCAAACACGTAGCCTAAAGCAGATAACTCGTAAGCTGGAGAGGAAATGGCGTGTCACAAATTTAGAGGATCATCATTTAGCCTGGAGAAATAGTTTGTTGCTTTATAAGAAAGCCCTCCGCAAAGCCAGAACATCTTACTATTCATCACTGATTGAGGAAAATAAGAACAACCCCAGGTTTCTCTTCAGCACTGTAGCCAGGCTGACAAAAAGTCAGAGCTCTACTGAGCCAACAATCCCTTTAACGTTAACTAGTAATGACTTCATGAACTTCTTCACTAATAAAATTCTTATCATTAGAGAAAAAATTACCAATAATCATCCCACAGATGTAATATTATCTACAGCTACTTTTAGTACCATTGATGTTAAGTTAGACTCTTTTTCTCCAATTGATCTTTCTGAGTTAACTTCAATAATTAATTCCTCCAAACCAGTCAGTGCGCACACTGTGTCGTCAGTGCGCACACTGTGTCTGAGGAGGATGTGCGGAAGTGCTTCAGGAGGGTGAACGCACGCAAAGCTACTGGTCCGGACGGGATTCCCGGCCGCGTCCTCAAGTCATGCGCGGCTCAGCTGGCTGGAGTGTTTACACACATCTTCAACCTTTCCCTCTCTCTGTCTGTAGTCCCAGCCTGCTTCAAAATGGCCACCATCGTCCCTGTACCCAAATCCTCCACCATCTCCTCATTGAACGACTGGCGACCCGTAGCCCTGACCCCCATCATGAGCAAATGCTTCGAGAAGCTGGTCAGGGACTCCATCTGCTCTGCACTACCCGACTCACTGGACCCTCTACAGTTCGCATACCACCACAACAGGTCCACTGATGATGCCATAGCCCTGACACTCCATGCTGCCCTGTCACACCTGGAGAAGAGAGACACGTATGTGAGAATGCTGTTTGTAGATTACAGCTCAGCATTCAACACCATCGTTCCCTCGAAGCTGGACAGGAAACTACAGGATCTAGGACTGAGCAGCTCCCTCGGCAGCTGGATCCTTAACTTCCTGTCTGACAGACGCCAAGTGGTCAGACTGGGCAGCACCACCTCATCCCCCATCACACTGAACACTGGTGCTCCACAGGGGTGTGTACTGAGCCCTCTCCTGTACTCACTCTACACCTACGACTGCACGGCCACTAGAAACTCCAACATCATTGTGAAGTTTGCGGACGACACTACAGTGGTGGGTCTTATCACCAACGGTGATGAGACGGCCTACAGGGAGGAGGTCAGCGCCCTGACCCACTGGTGTCAAGACAACCATCTCACCCTCAACGTCGCAAAGACAAAGGAGTTGATAGTGGACTTCCGGAGGTGCAGAGGAGTACACACCCCCATCACCATCAACGGCGCCGCTGTGGAGAGAGTGAGCAGCTTCCGCTTCCTTGGTGTACATCTGGCTGAGGATCTTACGTGGTCAGTACACATAAACAAAACAGTGAAGAAGGCGCAGCAGCGCCTCTTCTTTCTCAGGAGACTGAAAAGATTCGGCATGAGCCCCCGCATCCTCAGGACCTTCTATCGCTGTGCCATTGAGAGCATCCTCACTGGATGCATCACCACCTGGTACGGCAACAGCACCGCTCACAACCGCAAAGCTCTCCAGAGAGTAGTGCGGTGTGCTGAACGGATAATTGGAGGTGAGCTTCCCTCCCTCCAAGACATCTACAGGAAGCGGTGCCTGAGGAAAGCGGGGAGGATCATCAAGGACTCCAGTCACCCCAGCCATAAACTGTTCAGACTACTACCATCAGGAAGGAGGTTCTGCAGCATCCGGTCCCGTACCAGCAGACTGAGAGACAGCTTTTTCCATCAGGCCATCAGACTGCTGAACACTTCATAGACACCTCACCCTCACTACTGGAACTTCAACATTATGCACTCCATACTGTATATAAATACCACTGTTTTGCACATACCAACCTCTGTATATTTTATATATCTTATTTTATTGTTTACTTTATTTCATTTGTAAAACATGTATATACATACTATATACACACTCAAACACACACACGTAGAAAAACATATTTAGTATACACATTCAGTAATGTATATACCTTTACATATTGTACATATATTTATTACTTTTTAGATTAGCCATTTTTATATTTTGCTTGTTTTACATTATTGTATTTTGCACAACTCTGTTGCTTGTGAAGCTCGCACACAAGAATTTCACTCACATGTACTGTACCAGTGTACCTGCACATGTGATGTGACAATAAAAGTGATTTGATTTGATTTGATTTGATTTGACCATCAACGTGTCTTTTAGACCATATTCCTACAAAACTGCTCAAAGAAGTCCTGCCATTAATTAATTCTTCGATCTTAAATATGATCAACCTATCTCTAATAATCGGCTATGTACCACAGGCCTTCAAGGTGGCTGTAGTTAAACCCTTACTTAAAAAGCCTTCTCTAGACCCAGCTGTCTTAGCTAATTATAGGCCAATCTCCAACCTTCCTTTCATATCAAAAATCCTTGAAAGAGTAGTTGTCAAACAGCTAACAGATCACCTGCAGAGGAATGGCTTATTTGAAGAGTTTCAGTCAGGTTTCAGAGCTCATCACAGCACAGAAACAGCTTTAGTGAAGGTTACAAATGATCTTCTTATGGCCTCTGACAGTGGACTCATCTCTGTGCTTGTCCTGCTAGACCTCAGTGCTGCGTTCGATACTGTTGACCATAATATCCTATTAGCGCGATTAGAACATGCTGTAGGTATTACAGGTACTGCACTGCAGTGGTTTGTATCATATCTATCTAATAGACTCCAATTTGTTCAAGTAAATGGAGAGTCCTCTTCACACACTAAGGTCAATTATGGTGTTCCACAGGGTTCAGTGCTAGGACCAATTCTATTTACATTATACATGCTTCCCTTAGGCAGCATCATTGGAAGACATAGCATAAATTTTCACTGCTATGCAGATGACACGCAGCTCTATCTATCCATGAAGCCAGGTATCACAGACCAATTAGACCAATTAGTTAAACTGCAGGAATGTCTTAAAGACATAAAGACCTGGATGGCCGCTAACTTTCTGCTTCTTAATTCAGATAAAACTGAGGTTATTGTACTCGGCCCTGAAAATCTTAGAATTATGGTATCTAAGCAGATTCTTACTCTGGATGGCATTACCTTGGCCTCCAGTAATGCTGTGAGGAACCTTGGAGTCATTTTTGACCAGGACATGTCCTTCAATGCACATATTAAACAAATATGTAAGACTGCTTTCTTCCATTTGCGCAACATCTCTAAAATTAGAAATATCCTGTCTCAGAGTGACGCTGAAAAACTAGTTCATGCATTTATTACTTCCAGGCTGGACTACTGTAATTCTTTATTATCAGGATGTCCTAAAAACTCTCTGAAAAGCCTTCAGCTAATCCAAAATGCTGCAGCAAGAGTACTGACAGGGACTAGAAAGAGAGAGCATATTTCTCCTGTATTGGCTTCCCTTCATTGGCTTCCTGTTAAATCCAGAATTGAATTCAAAATTCTGCTCCTCACATACAAGGTCTTAAATAACCAGGCCCCATCTTATCTTAATGACCTTGTAGTACCATATCACCCTATTAGAGCACTTCGCTCTCGCACTGCAGGCTTACTTGTTGTTCCTAGAGTATTTAAAAGTAGAATGGGAGGCAGAGCCTTCAGTTTTCAGGCCCCTCTTCTGTGGAACCAGCTTCCAGTTTGGATTCGGGAGACAGACACTATCTCTACTTTTAAGATTAGGCTTAAAACTTTCCTTTTTGCTAAAGCATATAGTTAGGGCTGGACCAGGTGACCCTGAATCCTCCCTTAGTTATGCTGCAATAGACGTAGGCTGCCGGGGATTCCCATGATGCATTGAGTTTTTCCTTTCCAGTCACCTTTCTCACTCACTATGTGTTAATAGACCTCTCTGCATCGAATCATATCTGTTATTAACCTCTGTCTCTCTTCCACAGCATGTCTTTATCCTGTTTTCCTTCTTTCACCCCAACCGGTCGCAGCAGATGGCCGCCCCTCCCTGAGCCTGGTTCTGCCGGAGGTTTCTTCCTGTTAAAAGGGAGTTTTTCCTTCCCACTGTTGCCAAAGTGCTTGCTCATAGGGGGTCATATGATTGTTGGGTTTTTCTCTGTATTTATTATTGTGCGATCTATTGTACAATATAAAGCGCCTTGAGGTGACATTTGTTGTGATTTGGTGCTATATAAATAAAATTGAATTGAATTGAATTGAACTAAATTATTGGGTCTTTCAGCCAAACATCATTAGTGTCCAGATTTATGGCACTGGAATAAAACGCAGATAAAATGATTAGACTGCAAAACTCTGAACTGCTGAGTGTTAACAGTGCAAAGAAAAACATTCAAGAATGGAGACAGAAGGCTGGAGCTGCAGAGCTGTAATGACAGACGATGTTTCACACAGCATCATTTTATAGATGGAAGAAAAATACATTCACCTGAAAACAAATCAGTGTCTGAATTATATTTTCTGTCACATTTGGTTACTCAAAGTAGAATTACTCACAGCAGACCAACCTGTCACAGTGAGGAGAACAAATCCACTGACTGCTGTTATTACACTCATAGCTGCTCCTCTCATTGCTCTGTGTGAGCCGTTAAAATGCAAGTAGATAACTGACAGTCCTTTCTGTAAAGCAGAAGTCCACTCATCCCAGTCTTTAACATACAGAAGTGTTAAAAAATGACACCCTCTCATCTTCCTCCTTATTTGCATACATGGTTAAGCAGATGCAAGTGGATAAAACTTCAAGACAGCAAACCTGCAGTTTTACCAGCAGTGACAGCGTGTCTGATATTCTTTACAACGTCTTAGTCATCCAGGAGATGCTCTCTGTGGCAGGAAGCCTTTTTCAATCTGTGAACAAATGTTTTTGATGTGATACAAGTGTGTGAGATGGACTCACAACACTTTACAGAATTAGAGCTGAGCTCAAAATGAGGTCAGAGTTAAAAGATGAGTGTGGTCTGAACCACGAGTGCTGAGAAAAGCACACATGAACTGTGAAAGCTAATTCCTGGTTATCTGCTTTGCATATTCATTATAGTTTAAATGTGTGTGTAGGTGCCCGTATGATCAGCTGACTAAGCACAGTGTACATAATAACCTTGATAGCATAGTGTAGAGAATAGAGCTCTCCCCGTCTCTTGATGTTGGCAGAAGAAGCGTGACGAGACAGGTTCAACTTTTTATTGCAGACAAATTAAACAAATGCACATTTGCAGATTAACAAGTTCCACATGAATATTGAAAACACAAACTGGTTAATAACACGGCAGCTTCAGAAAAGACATCAGAGGGTTGCTCTGTGTGTGTTACATACTACACATATTACACTTGTTGTTGGCAGAGTTGGTTTATTGTGCTGCTTTTCAGTGTTTCTGCAGCGTCTTGCACAACAACAGTTGTTACAGCACAATTCATCAGAAACTCTGTTTTCACTTTAAATAAAGATCAAGTTTGAATCAAAACATCATCAAAATGAACAGCTGTGGTACAAGTGTTACACCTGTTACAAGTGGTAACAGGTGTAACACTGACAATCTGATCATTGCATTTATGCAGTTCAGATCTTACATTTGTATTGGCGGTTGGCAAACAACTGAAAGGTGCATTACCGCCACCAACTGGTATGGAGTATGGTCTGGAACAACGCTCAAAAAAAAAAAAAAAAAAAAAAAAACCCAAAAAAACAAAAAAACCTCAAATCCTGCCAAACAGGTTCCCCTCTTTTAAAAACAGAAATAAGGCCTGATAACTCTTGCTTCCCGATTCCTTTTGCAACAAATCAACAAGATCCAGTTTGATTTTTAGGTTACTGAGATTGTGAATCAATTGCCTCCTTTCAACCTGATACCTCTGACACTGCAACATGACATGTTCTACAGTTTCCTCTACCCCACAGTAATCACATTTTCCAGTACTATGTTTCCCTATCAAGAATAATGTGTCATTCAAGCCAGTATGTCCAAATCTCAGTCTGGATATGATCACCTCCTCCCTCCTAGTCCGTCCTCCGTTTCTCATTCCTCCCACCCTCCTCTGAATCTTATACAACCATCGTCCCTTCCTTTCCTCCTCCCACTGCTTTTGCCATCTTGCTCTCATAACTTGCCTTACCATACTCCTTATCTCTGCTTGGCCAACACTAACAGCCATGTCAACCGCCCCATGCCTTACGGCCTCCTTTGCAACTCTATCTGCCTGTTCATTTGCCCACACTCCACAGTGCGCTGGAACCCATAAAAACACGACTGCAAGTCCCATCATGTGCAGCCGGAAAAGTGTCTGCTGAATTTCCCCCAAAACATCTGCCCTACTGTCTGAGTGACAATGCTGTAGACTGACCAATGATGAACTCGAATCTGAACAAATGACAGCATGTAATGGCCTCACGTCCTCCACCCACTGAACAGCTAATAATATTGCAATCATTTCCCCAGTGTATACAGAAAGCCCATCACTAATCCTATTACCCATATCCACCGAAAACTCTGGGACCACAACTGCAACACCGGTTTGTCCGGTTGAGTTCTTTGAGGCGTCTGTATATATTTGAACATAACTATAATATTGGTCAATGTAAGCCTGTACCGCATGAGCGTTCAGAGTAAATGCCTTACCCTCATTCTTCTTGTTCAACAATGTTAAGTCTACGACAGCATAACAAAACAAAAACAAAAACAAAATCTGCTAGTTTTATTCATTTAAACTCTGGCTGCAGGATTCCGTTCACCCCTGTTATCATGTTCCCCAAAATAATACTAATTCAGTTGTCTAGTTTTATTCATTTCTCAACCCACTCAATAAACCAGACAGGATGATGGTAACAGTATTACCTACTTAAAATTGTGTTTGGTCCTAATGAGCTTCTTTGCGTGTGTGTGTGTTAGTCGGGTTAACACATTTTCTATTTCTGTGTGTCCTTTTATGTACCTTCCCCCTTTTTTCTGAAACAAAACTCCGTTCAATCCAAGTTTTGTTTCAGAAACATCTAAATGAAAATCTCTGTCATAGTCAGGCACAGCTAAACCCCAAATGATTGCAGGTCACCATTGGCAACCACGTTGTGTGTTATTAACCCCTTCTACAAATACCCTCTTTTGATGTGTAACACTTCATGTATGATTTTGTATTCTCTATAGTGCATATCATGTGCATGTGTGGTGTTGTCTTTCCATTTTCTCTAACAGTACTCTTGCATACCTCAGTGCTTGTCTTCCTCCCCCTTTTGTGGTGGTCTGGACACTTTGTCAATCCTCCACTTCAAGGCAGTCGCTTGTCTCCCTGGATTCCTTAACCCAATTTGATTCCCCACACTAAAACAGCATTCATCTGTCCTCACCTGCTCCTTTCTCTCCATTCTCCTCTCCCACTTTGCAGTCCAATGGCAGTCAGTTCTCTTCAGCTTTGTCCCATGTATCTCTTTGTCCCACAGTCTCTTTCATTGCCATCTTGCTCCAAACACGGCAAGTGTCAAACTCCAACAATCTTCTCAAAAGTCCTTCACACACCGTGAAGTTGCAGCTTGCTGGAAACGCATCTCCATTCATCCAATCAAGATGATGGATCTTCTCTTTCTGATGCCGTTTGCCCATAGTGCTGCTGGACCTCTCTGCTCAGGACTCTGGTATTGTCTCTTGGACTGCTGTCCACTGTTGATGTTCATGCTTGTGCTTCTGGAACTGCACTCTGTGTCTTCAGGGAGAGATTAGCTTCCTTGGAGCTTGCTTTTTCAGGATAAGGACGGGAAGCTGCAAAACAATTCAGCCAAAAATTCTGGCTGGGGTTTCTATTTTTGTTTTTTGTTTTTAATTTCTAATGATCTTAACCTATAATTTTCTTCCGACTGCTGCCTGTGGAGAATTGATCCAGGTCCATTCCCCACCTGTAATCGACAGACTGAGAGACTTTCATTATTCACTGTGACTGCATGTGTTTTCATCACTCCTAAAGCAACACATCTCCGCTTATTTTGTTTTGAACTCTATTGACTTTAAACCCCGAAAATAAAATTCTTATTTGTTCTTAACCGCAAACACAAAAAATCTTCTTGATGTTGTTGTTAATGATTTTCACCCACAATACTCCAAATTATGTTTTCTTTTGTGTCCAGCGGGGGAAGGAGGTGACCTGTAGTGTCACTGCCTCCATCAGTTGGAGACAATTTCCCACTCACACTTACACACTTTTATTTTCTTTTTTTTTCTGTCATTGTTTTCTTTCACTTTATTTTATTTTATTTTTACACCCACACATTAACCTGTAAACTCACTCCTCCAACCTCATTTTCCTTTCACCCCAACAACTCTCATACAGTCAGCAATCAAATTCTCCATTCATCCTTGAGTACTTGGTCACCTTTAAATGTCACTGTTAATTTTATCAATTTATTTATCATTAACTTGACACTAATCCACTGTTTAGGTTTCTTTATTTATTTTAGTTCACTTTCTCCTATTTGATCACTTTGATTTCTTAACTATTATTATTTCACAGAAAATCAACTAATCTACTTTTTCTCCCTCTTTTGTCATCAAGGAATTCACACACACTCACAGGCTGGTCACTCGCCCCCACCTTTCTTTCTCTCTCTGACACACACACACATTTTACTCCTCCTTTGTTCCACCTGTGAACCCGCCACTCGAGGCTGGCTCACACACACCTCATGCTTCTCACAGTCTCATTCAAACTTTCTGCAAGACACCTTCTCTGGACAACGCCCTGATCAGCACAAAGAGTGGATATGGTCCGCTTTTTTAGAACTCAACAAAAACAAAATTATAAACTCACGATCTTCAGATCGCAGCCTTTGTCTCAAAACACAGTCAAATTCAATCCCCAATAAACTCAAAATACACAACAATCAGTGGCACGGCCTCCCGTCCACACAGGGGCGGATCTAGAGAAACTTTCTTAGGGTGGCATGAGGGTGGCAAATGTATGTAGGAGGTTACATATGGTTAAAATGATTCAAATGCAGTAAGTATACACGTTTTTCATATAAATATAGTTTATAACTTAATTATTGTCTGTAGCCCACATAATTACACACTTTAGTTACATAAAACATGTGAGTTTTGATCTTATGTACTGTATACCCTGTATGATAAATAAATATGTAGCCCAATAAGTATAAAATCCAGAAAGCTACACAACATGGGGCGGTTCATTTACAAACACAAGTCTAACTTAAGTTTCACACTGTTTTTTGTTAGAAAACAATCACATTGTTACAGTTTAAATTACACAAAATGTCAGAAATCTGCACTGTCATGAACAAAAATTTAAACCTAATTTTTCATAATTTGTTGGATCAACCGACTGAGGTCTGAAATACAGCAGCCATTTTTGACTCCTTTTGAGTTTACGTTTGTATTTCACCCTCAAATTGTGTCATTTTATTTTTTTCTCCTTGCCTTGTTTGGTATCTTTTCAGCTCAACTGAATTTAGTTGTTTTTTTTCACTGACATACTGCATTAGTATTCAAAATCACACAAAGAACTTAAAATCCTAGTAGTATTTTTTACGGTAAAAACCCCACAGACATGTTGGGTACATTTTTATAACTTGAAATACAAATATAAATTGTACATTTTCTAAACATATACAACTATTTATCTAAAAATGCAGCCAATACACCTGCGGGTTCTTTTCATTTTGTGCAACCATTTAAAAATATTACTAAAACTAAAATGAGAGAACAATCAGGTGTCACAATAAGATGCCCCACAAATGATGTGTGCCAGTAAAAAAAAGGTTTGTCCACCAAAAGACAGAGGAGAAGAGCACAGGGATAAACCTGCAGGCCTGACAACAGGTGGTGTATCACTCCGCTGGTTTTCTATGCAGTGACAGTGTTTACATTGCAAATGTGCCTTTGTGTTCATTAGTGCCCTCACTGACACACAAAGCAAAACGACCACACAACAGAACAACTACACAAGACAGCACAACACACTAAACGTCACAAATCTCCCACATCTAAACTCTCTCTCTCTCTCTCTCGATCGCTCACTCTGTCTCGCCGCCGTTACCGTCACTCCCAAAACTCTCCCCTCTCCCAAACAATCAAATCCCACGTGTTGACTTTTTTTTAATTGGTCGACATGGTACATTTTTCCACCGATAGGAAAGAGGTGGCTTTTTTCCCCTTTCTTTACTGTTTTCGCGCTCTCCTTAGAAAACGCTTAAAAGAAACACAAAAACGTGACGACAGTATTTAGAAAAAAGCGTGGCTTATATATATTATCATAACTCTGGATTTATTGGCCTGTAATTAACTTTCAGTGTGGGCTGAAACAGAGACTCAGCGTGGCTGCAGCTTGTTGCTATGTCAGCTTACATCAGTCATGTGATTTGGAAGTAAAGCATGTTGGTGGACCACAGAGGGTTAATAACACTCACCTTCCTTCCATTTGCAGAGTGTAAAATCCAAACACCTGTGTAAAATCCGAAATTCCCATGGTGTTGTTCAAAATGTGCTCTGGCACAATCATAAACATCGCTTGCTACTGAAAACAAGAAAAAAGCCAGTCCTGCTATGGGCTGAACCATTTGTTAATGGTGCAGGGGGGGAACACTATCCAATATATTCAGTTTTAGCATTTATATTCTCTGTTGACTGTAACTACGCTTAAACTGGTAATGCTATCTTATTTTAATAAACAACACTGTCATATGCAAAACTGGGGTGGCACTTGGGGTGGCAAGGGATCATTTTAGGGTGGCACTTGCCACCCCATGCCACCCTTCTACATCCGCCCCTGCGTCCACATACAGCACAAAAACACAATCTTAAACTCAAATCTCTTAGTTCCAACACACACTCACACATTTCCCCAAACACACACTTTTAGACTCGAATTCTTTTTGGTACTTTAATTGACTCCCGTACTTTAGACGAGACACAGATTCTACCTGCGGTTTCACCCACACTACGCAATCTACACACACTGCAGTCAGCGGGCAAAGCCAAGGAGTCGCACTGCCACTAACGAAGCAACTTGCCCCCACTCTCATGCAGGTTATCAACCGCGACTAGGATCCAACACCTAGCTTTAGTTATTTAAGGCGCCCTCAGTGACCAGGTCACTAACCCGGCTGTCCTGTCCCACAGGTCCCAACGACGCGTCCGACGATGGGTTGAGTTGCCAAACTCGGAGCACACAGCACTCGGCTGCGACGAGGCCTTAAGCCCCGCTTTCTAACTAATAGTAACACATGTTTCCTGCTTTAACGCACGGAGGACGGATCACAACACCGCCACTTTTTTCCTAATAACTAAGACGGATCACACACCGCCACGGATGAAACACCGATTCTATTAATTACTAACTAAGACGGATCAAACACCATTTCTTTAACATACTGAGTGAATTTACACTGAGATACGCTCAACTTAGCGAACAGATAATTTAGGCTTTAAACAATATGCACGGTTCGAAAATAAACAGGTCGTGCTTACCTTTTAATCATGTGAGCTAGCTCTCTGTTCGCCTCGTTTCATGATCTCAGCTCTGCCAATTCCTCCCTGGGCCTCAAGCGAATCCCGGGGTTTCGGCACCAAAACTGTTGCGAAATCAGTTTTACCCCGGTTCTTTTATTCGTCGAGGCATCCAGAAACGGCACCGGAACTCAGTAGTCATTTTTACAAAATCTTTATTCATCTTTATTTATCTTCATTTAAGCTTGCACTTCTAGAAGGGAAGACGAGGCCGGTGTCCCTCTGAAACAATCTTCACCCCTTTGTTAGTCACAGCCATCTTTATAGAAGCGGCCGCATCATAAAACCCCCATGGTGTGCTGCAACCTCTGTCTCTGTGTCTATGTGCACGAGCACGTGAGTGCCTGTGTGTGCACGTTCCCGCGTGTCTATGTGAGTGCACGTGAGTGAGTGTGCATGTGGATGTGTGAGTGTAACAGTTTAAGCACTGTGTGTGTGTGTGTGTGTCTCCCTGCCAGTCATAAAAGTCCATCTCCCTTCCAGACCACAGTTATCAAGTTACATATGTTGAGACCCCCACCTAGGTATGCCCTGAGGAATTTCCACTTAACATTAACTCCTTTCTGTCTTAGCTTCACAGTTCAAACTGGGGAGGGTCTCCTAAGATCTACTCCTAAGTTCATGACACAGTCAGGCCTTTATTTATATCCAGGGCAGTGTCAGTGTCTCACAATTCTATATCCTATCTAACACATTCCTAAACTCTAAAATAAGCTAAACATTCCTACATGGTCAACAGTATCAAACGCAGCACTAAGGTCTAGCAGGACAAGCACAGAGATGAGTCCACTGTCAGAGGCCATAAGAAGATCATTTGTAACCTTCACTAAAGCTGTTTCTGTGCTGTGATGAGCTCTGAAACCTGACTGAAACTCTTCAAATAAGCCATTCCTCTGCAGATGATCTGTTAGCTGTTTGACAACTACTCCTTCAAGGATTTTTGATATGAAAGGAAGGTTGGAGATTGGCCTATAATTAGCTAAGACAGCTGGGTCTAGAGATGGCTTTTTGAGTAAAGGTTTAACTACAGCCAGCTTGAAGGCCTGTGGTACATAGCCGATTATTAGAGATAGGTTGATCATATTTAAGATTGAAGAATTAATTAATGGCAGGACTTCTTTGAGCAGTTTTGTAGGAATATGGTCTAAAAGACACGTTGATGGTTTGGAGGAATTAATTATTGAAGTTAACTCAGAAAGATCAATTGGAGAAAAAGAGTCTAACTTAACATCGATGGTACTAAAAGTAGCTGTAGATAATATTACATCTGTGAGATGATTATTGGTAATTTTTTCTCTAATGATAAAAATTTTATTTGTGAAGAAGTTCATGAAGTCATTACTAGTTAACGTTAAAGGGATTGTTGGGTCAGTAGAGCTGTGACTTTTTGTCAGCCTGGCTACAGTGCTGAAGAGAAACCTGGGGTTGTTCTTATTTTCTTCAATCAGTGACGAATAGTAAGATGTTCTGGCTTTGCGGAGGGCTTTCTTATAAAGCAACAAACTATTTCTCCAGGCTAAATGATGATCCTCTAAATTTGTGACACGCCATTTCCTCTCCAGCTTACGAGTTATCTGCTTTAGGCTACGTGTTTGAGAATTATACCACGGAGTCAGGTACTTCTGATTTGAGGCCTTAGTTTTCACAGGAGCTACAGTATCCAGAGTCGTACGTAGTGAGGAGGTAAAATTATTAACAAGATAATCGAACTCTGTTGGAGTAGCGTTCAGGTAGCTGCTCTGCTCTATGTTGGTACAGGCCATTGAAGATGAGAACAGTGGGTGGATTATATTCTTAAACTTAGTTACAGCGCTTTCAGAAAGACATCTACTGTGATAAAGTCTATTCTCCATTGCCGTGTAATCAATTATTGTAAATGTAAATGTTATCAGGAAATGATCAGACAGGAGAGGGTTTTCAGGAAACACTGTTAAATGTTCAGTTTCTATGCCATATGTTAAAACAAGATCTAGAGTGTGATTAAAGTGGTGGGTGGGTTCTTTTACATTTTGAGAGAAGCCAATTGAGTCTAATAACAGATTAAATGCCATGTTGAGGCTGTCATTTTTAGCATCTACATGGATGTTAAAATCACCCACAATAATTATTTTATCTGAGCTGAGCACTAAATCAGATAAAAAGTCTGAGAAATCAGAGAGAAACTCTGTGTAAGGCCCAGGTGGACGATATATGATAACAAGTAAGACTGGTTTCTGAGTTTTACAGCTGGGGTGGACAAGGTTAAGCATCAGGCTTTCAAATGAATTAAAAGTCTGTCTTGGTCTTTGGTTAATTAATAGGCTGGTGTGAAAAATTGCTGCCACACCGCCCCCTCGGCCTGTGCTTCGAGGTTTCTGGTAGTTAGAATGACTCGGGGGTGTTGATTCATTTAAACTAACATAATCATCCTGCTGCAACCAGGTTTCTGTAAGGCAGAGTAAATCAATTTGTTGATCAATTATTAAGTCATGTACTAACAGAGACTTGGAGGAGAGAGACCTAATATTTAATAATCCACATTTCACTGTTTTACTCTTTGGTTCAGATGTGGATACTGTATTGTTCTTTCTTTGTGATTTTTTATGTTTAAATTGTTTATTGCTGGTTTTTAGTTTGTTTTTTGTCTGTTTGGGAGCTGACACCGTCTCAATGGAGATGGGGTTTTTTGGGGGGGGGGGGGGGGGGGGGTAGCAGGAGGAGAGAAGCTGCAGAGAGGCGTGTAAGACTGCAACTCTGCTTCCTGGTCCCAACTCTGGATAGTCATATTTTGGGGGGTTTAATAAATTGGTCCATATTTCTAGAAATGAGAGCTGCTCCATCCAAAGTGGGATGGATGCCGTCTCTCCTAACAAGACCAGGTTTCCTCCAGAAGGTTTGCCAATTATCTATGAAGCCCACATCGTTTCTGGGACACCACTCAGACAGCCAGCAATTTAAGGAGAACATGCGGCTAAACATGTCACTCCTGGTCTGATTGGGGAGGGGACCAGAGAAAACTACAGAGTCCGACATTGTTTTGGCAAAGTTACACACCGATTCAATATTGATTTTAGTGACCTCCGATTGGCGTAACCGGGTGTCATTACTGCCGACGTGAATTATGATCTTACTGTATTTACGTTTACCCTTAGCCAGCAGGTTCAAATTTCCTTCAATGTCGCCTGCTCTGGCCCCTGGAAGACAATTGACTATGGTTGCCGGTGTCTCTAGCTTCACATGTCTGAGAACAGAATCACCAATTACCAGAGTTTGACCCCCGGCGGGTGTGTCGCCGAGTGGGGAAAAACGGTTAGACACATGAACAGGTTGGTTGTGTACCTGGGGCTTCTGTTTAAGACTATGCTTCCTCCTCACCGTCACCCAGCCGCCCTCTTTCCCCAGCTGCTTGGGGTCTGCCGGGGAACAGCTAGCGGGGCCTAAGCTATCTTCGGCTGCACCAGCTACAGGGGCCTGGCTAAAAGAAAGGGTGCTTCGGATGAAGCACGTGAAGATTATACTATGAAAAAGGAATGTATCTAAAAGTTTTTAATTAAATTGCTAAGCAGAAAAGCTACTCAGAAACACCACTGTGTTTGAGCAGGAACAGGAAGTGATACTCTACCACAAAGCCAGCAAATACCAAATGACAGCGCCACCAAAAGTCACAGTGAATGAACTGAAAGAAGTCAATCTATAAACTGTTAAACTGATAAAACAGTCATGATGATTATGTAACAAGTTTTAGTCGACTTTCTACTGGTCGTTTTGGTATACAATTTAAAAGCCATTTTCTTTTATAAATACACCATACACTTTGTTCTCGACCATTTCTTTTCCTCATATCCTTAATGGACAGTGGAGGAACACTACATCTCGCTTCTGTTTAACATTTATCCAGGCGCCCCCACACTGTACCTCTTCAGAAACCAAGGGAGAGAGACAGACACTCAAAGAGAGGGAGACGGAGAGAATTTAACACAAACTTTTATTTCCACTTGAATCTTGATCTCAAAATAGAAAAAGTTTTACCACAAAATAATTACAAGAGCACAAATAAAATCTCAAAACCAAAGACAAATGAAATAAAAAGGCAAGGTCCTGCGACTGAACACATCTTGCATACCTTTAAAATTCACAAATTTCAGTTTTCTTTGTCAGTCTGTGGTATTAAAAAAATCTCAACATGATGACCAATGTTTGACCTTTCACCTCTAGCATAGTTTTCTCTGGATTTTAATCTGGCCACTCCTGAAATGACATTTATCAGTGTATGTACAGCATCCATTTTTGGTTTAGACAAACCAACAAACCTGTTACACCATATTTTTTTCACCAGCTCACCTTCGCTGAAGGATCTCATACAAATCTAAACATCTTTTGAGAAAGTCCACATCACTCTGATCTGTAATGAAAACAGAAAAACAATGACAACACCAGCAGAGGCCTCCGACATAAACCTGGCAACATAAATGTAGATAACTTTGCTTATTTATCTCTTAAACCATGCAACAAAGATTAAATTTCTAACAAATATACCAATATAAATATATATTCCAGAAACAGGACATTCCAGTTAGATCCTCTTTGAACTGGGCAGCTCAGCCCATCATCCACTTTTACAAAACAGAAAGCCGCCTGATACAACAGCCCCAAAAGTGACAAAAATCCACCTCCAAAAAGCAAAAATTCTCATAATGGAAAAACAAAAAAGACTGTCAATCCTATCAAACACTTTCTCTTAATCTGAAGAAATTATTCCAACATCAAACTGTACAATTTACAAATAACTACCAAGTCTCTCATGAGAAAACTCTTGTTCACATTAGAGCTGTGTGGTACACAGTACGACTGATCTCTGTGAGTGATTCATTTCACAAAGTGTTTCAGCCTGGTGGCTAGTACTTTTGAAGGAAGTTAGTAATCTGTGCATAACAGAGCCAAGGGTCTCCAGTTCTAAGCAGAGACAAATCTCTGTTTTTAGGGAGAAGAGAGAGCCCCACATGATGACTCGATGCCAGTAACAGTCTTTTAAAGAGGTCTGCAGGCAGCCCACCCTGTCCAGGAGCCAGCTGACCAGCAGCAGCACTAATCTCCTCCAAAGAAAAGTTAGTATCCAGGACAGCTCTGTCCTCAGAGCTCAGCTGAGGAAGCCCCTGCAGCAGCTTCTCCACGCAAGCTTTATTACTTTACTCCATCCCTAACATGGTGGTGTAAAAGTCCACGGCATACTGACCTGCTCTGCATCCAGGAAAAACCACTAACACCACATAAACTACACTAACAACACCGTACACAATTACACTAAATCATCAGCCTCACAACACACTACACATAAAAAAACACAACTTTTAGCCAGACAAACCACACAGTCCACCAAACTTCCGTCATTCACCAGAGAGAGGGAGAGATATAAAATGAGAGAGTTTAGTGGATGTGTGTTTGTGTGTGTGATACACACAATGTATGAATGTACTCTCCAATAAAGGTTATGTAGTTGATGAAAAGTGGGTTAGATTAAATGTTTACATTTCTTGTCCATGAAGTAAACTATAATATTTATATGTAAAATTCCACACCTACACCTGTGCGCCCTCACACTGCAGCACATTTTACTCCCCTGGTTGCAGAAACCGTTCTATATTTTGTCACAGCTGCAAAAGAAGCTCCACTCAAAGAAACTCAAAGATTTTTTGCTAAAGCATATAGTTAGTGTAGGAGCAGGTGACCCTGAATCCTCCCTTAGTTATGCTGCAATAGACGTAGGCTGCCGGGGATTCCCATGATGCATTGAGTTTTTCCTTTCCAGTCACCTTTCTCACTCACTATGTGTTAAACCTCTCTGCATTGAATCATATCTGTTATTAATCTCTGTCTCTCTTCCACAGCATGTCTTTATCCTGTTTTCCTTCTCTCACCCCAACCGGTCGCAGCAGATGGCCGCCCCTCCCTGAGCCTGGTTCTGCCGGAGGTTTCTTCCTGTTAAAAGGGAGTTTTTCCTTGCTCATAGGGGGTCATATGATTGTTGGGTTTTTCTCTCTATTTATTATTGTGCGATCTACTGTACAATATAAAGCGCCTTGAGGCGACTTTTGTTGTGATTTGGCGCTATATAAATAAAATTGAATTGAATTGAATTGAAAGATGATGGAGAGGAAGAGATTTCAGAACATGAGGCCTTTTGCCAGACAGCAGACAGGAAGGTGGGGAGAGAGTGAAGCGGTATGGCACACAGGAAATGGTCGAGGGCAGACTCAAACCCAAGCGCCTTCAGTGAGAACTCTAACGTTTAGTACACGTGTCCCCACTCAGCCAGGTGAGATATAGCAGAACCATCAATTCAGAGTCTGGCAGTAAGGGTGAAGACGAGCCTGACTGTTGGTCTGCTCCAAAACAAGCCCATAAGCAAGCGTTGAAATATTATGTTACAAAATTGTGAAACTGGGACATGAAATTTGATTTGAAAATCAAATTCATCCTGATCAGGAGCTGTTATGATCTAAATGGTGTTCTAGATCCAGTAAGCAAACAGGAAGAGCTCCAATATGTGTGCTTTTTCATTAATGAATAAATAATAAAAATCTATAGCGCAGACTACAGCGCCATTCAGTTGGTGTTCGCTCTCTCTGCAGTAGAGTATCACTTCCTGTTCCAACACATAGTGGTGCTTTTGTGTAGCTTATCTGCATAGCAGTTTAACTAAAAACGTAGAGATAACTTCTTATTTCATAGTGTAATCTTCCTACTTGAACATGACATGCCCAAAGGGAACTGATGTCTCGTCCACACGTACCCGGGTATTTTTGAAAACGCAGATTTTTCTATGCGTTTGCACCTTTCGTCCACACATAAATGGCGTTTTCGGTCACTGAAAACGGAGATTTTTAAAAACGCCTGCCAGGGTGGATATTTTCGAAAACTCCGTTTTTGCATTTACGTGTAGACGAGAAAAACTGAGAAAACGCAGCGTCAAAGGTGTGCGCCTTTTTTGACGTCACACTGTGCGCCACGTTATTGTTTCGGTGAAATGAATTTCTACAATACTGTTACTGTTAATTGTACTCTCTGCAGTGTTTAAATGCTTACATATACACACACAGTTACTGTCCCTCCACACATACGACTCGGTTGTGCTTCTATGCCCCATCTTTGTTTACGATTTCCTACCGAGGCTTCTAGACTTCTGATTGGCCAATATTTCTACACGGTTAGGAATATATCGCCACCTGTTGCTTTGGCATGTTCCTAGCAGCGTTTTCCTTCATTTCTGCATTTACGTGTGGACGGGATTATTTTTTAAAACGGAAAATCTCCGTTTTCAAAAATACCCGTGTACGTGTGGACGTAGCCTGACTATTTTGCAGTGGACGCTTTGTGTTTACATCTTTTTGTAGAATCTGTTTACACATTCAAAATAAAGAAAAAGAACTTTGTTCGTTTGTTTTTTGTTTCTTTTAACTTTCTTCGTAGTCTGAGCATATGTAAACTTGGGCCACATGCTTCAGGTATCCTTCCACAAGCTTTCTGCAATAGTTTGCTGGAATCTCAGCCCACTCCTCTTGACAGAAATGGTGTAACTGGGTCAAGTTTGTAGGTCTTCTTGCTCACACTCTCTTTTTCCGTCCCGCCCACAAATTTTCTATGGGACTGAGATCAGGACTTTGTGATGGCCACTCCAAAACTTTGATTTATTTTCGTTAAGCCACTTTGTAACTAATTTGGAGGTATGCTTGGAGTTATTGTCCATTTAGAAGACCCATTTGCGCCCAAGCTTCAGCTTCCTGGTTGATGTCTTCAGATACTCCACATAAATTTCTTTTCTCATGATGCCATCTATTCTGTGAGGTGCACCAGTCCCTTCTGCAACAGAACGGCCCTGTACGTGAAGCTGCCACCCCCATACTTCACAGTTGGGATGGTGTTCTGAGGCTTCAAAGCGTCCTCCTTTTTCCTCCAAATATACTGTTTATCATTATAGCCGAACAGTTATATTTTTGTTTCATCAGTCCACAGGACATGTCTCCAGAGATTAAGAGGAACCTTTTAGCTCATGATAGTACAGGACTCATTTTACTGTGGATAGTGACACTGTGTTACCAGTTTCAGCCAGCATCTTTACAAGGTCTCCTCCCTGAGCGGTATGATGGTTGTACATTCCTATACTTTTTATACTTCCCACATAGCAGTCAGGCCTGGCCCGGATTTGGTGTCAAGCTGGCACTGCTGGCTGACTTCTGGCATGCTAAATGACATGTAATCCAGACGTGGGCCAGGCCTGGTGTAGATGGCATTGTCTATGTGATGGCATGCCACATCTGGCCCGATTATGGTTTGGTTTATGTGGCCCAGGCTCAAAGAAAACAGGTCTGGCCCGGATCTGGCATCAAGTTGGCACTTCTGACTGACTGGTGTCGTGGTAGGGCGTATGTCAACCAGATGTGGGCCAGGTCTGGCAATGATGGCACTATTTGTTTTTCTATTTTCTTATTTCAGTTAGAAGACTCAAATGCTATGTTGCAATACTATACTGCTATGGTAGCCAACTTTTCAAATGCAGGTTTGACAAGTTTGAGAGTGTACACTTTATCCAAAACCTAGTGAGGGTTTACTCATGTTTATTACTGGGTGGCTATAGCTCAGGAGGTAGAGCAGGTCACCGATTGATCGAAAGGTTAGTGGTTCGATCCCTGGCTCTTCCAGTCTGCATGGTAAGAGGTCAAGGTGTATGAATGTAGTTAGGATGCACTCAGTTAGGTGAAAGTGTGTGATTGGATGAATGTGGCATGTATAATGCACTTTGAGTAACTGGGAGAGTAGAAAAGCGCTATATAAGAATCAGTCTGTTTCGTCATGTTACTTCTGTACTATTATGTTCCAGCACATGTTGTCATTACATGGCTTGATTAAGGTACACATTAGGCTGACATCTGAGGCCAGAGCTGAAACTGTTCTGGGCCAGCAGTGTGTCTGCAACTGGCCCGCGGCTGCACACAATGTGTTTATACATCGCCCACATACCGCAAAGAATGATGGCCCTTTGGTGACGCTGATAATTGGCGTCTGTCTTGTGTCAGTGATGTAAAAGACGGATTTAATGCGACATGACCGTTCAAACAGCAGTCGCTTTCTAAAACATCGGATATGTATCGGATTCAGTACCACATACGAAAGTGACCCAGATCGGATTTGAAAATATCGGATTTGTGCCGTTCACACTGTCATACCGTGATCGGATATGGGTCGCATAGGGTCAAAAAAATTGGATTTGATGCGCTTTCGCCTGCAGTGTGAACGTAGCCTTAGTTTCAGAATAATTAAATCTGTGACTTTGTTTTATTGTAAGGTTATTAAGTTTCAAATAGTGTGACAAATAAATATAAACTTTAATTCTGAAAATATTTAAATATTATTAAATAATACCAGCTACAATATTGGATAATATGTGTTTGTTCAGCAGAACAGAGTCCAGTATGTTGGCTGATATACATTATTTACATGATATACTTTGTTTATATCAAACTCATGTCAGCTGTGGTTTGGAACCAAGATGGCGCCGGTGTGCATGGCTCGCCGTCCACGGCTGTCAGATCTACTTTATCTCTTTTTTTTTTACTGGAAAGCACCTTCGTCAACCATGTTGCTTTTAAAGTGCTCTGTAAATAAAGTTGGATTGGATTTTAAGATAAAAGTTGAGCTGATTTTAATGTATTACAAGGAGTGTTTTTCATTATTATTTTTTAAATAAACATACAGTGTTTATATCAAATGCTGTACTAGAAATAAGCTCAAGGACGATAAAAGGTCATGTGATTTAGTTACATACAACTTGTATGCAGCAAAATTAAAAATAAGTTACCACAAGTTGTTTTTTAATTTGGTAAATAATTGATAATAAGTGTTAGAAGTACTGGCCGTGTTTTACCTCATCACCAGGATGAGTTGGAAATACTTCAGTTTCCCTCAGGTGGCCTTTTGCTGGTTGGATTGCCACTACAGTCTGTAAACTGTAGAGGTAATTTTGTGAGCTCATTGGATGAACAGTTTCTGAAATACTCAGACCAGCCCATCTGGCACCAACAACCACGCAATCTCTTTCCCCAATTCTGATACTTGGTTTGACCTTCAGCAGGTCATCATGAACATGTCTGTATGCTTAAATACTTTAATTTGCTGACGTCTGATTGGTTCACTAGATATTTGTGTTTAACAAGCAGGTGAACAGGTGTACCTGGCAAAGTGTGTGTAACCCTCAGTGTTACTGACATGTTCCACACTGACGCACAAAAATACTCTGTGCCCCACACTGTTTTATAAAGTATGTCTAATCACTGTAGACATTACATAATCCTTCTTGAAGGAGAGGTCAAAGGTCAGTTACCTTTATAGGTTCTTGCTATATCAGAATCAGAATCAGAATCAGAATACTTTATTGATCCCAGGGGGAAATTATTTTTTTGTTACAGTGCTCCATTATAAACCAACATTAACAAAACAGACAACACGCTAACTAAGAATAGTACAATATATAAAAATATATATATATACATAAGTCACACATTAATAAATAGCTGGAAGTCACATAAGTCACACATTAATAAATAGCTGGAAAAGAAACGTGTAGTTGTAGCAGTAACCAGTGTGTTAAGTGGATGCGTTGTACAGGGAGATGGCCACAGGCAGGAAAGATTTCCTGTGTTGTTCAGTGGTGCTTTTCGGTACTCTCAGTCTCTCACTGAACGTGCTCCTGTGACTGACCAGCATGTCATGGAGAGGGTGGGAGGTGTTATCCAACATTGTCTTTTTGGACAACATCCGCCTCTCCGACACCACCTTGAGGGAGTCCAGCTCCATCCCCACAACATTACTGGCCTTACGGATCAGTTTATTGAGTCTGTTGGCATCTGCGACCCTCAGCCTGCTCCCCCAGCATGCCACAGCATAGAGGATCGCACTGGCCACAACAGACTCAGACGTATATGTTGTGACATATACACAGCACAGTTGTAAGCATCAAAGTTTGTAGGTTCTAAGGCTTTTTGTCAATTTTCAACCAATAAATCATAAAGTTGACCTTGAAGACCACAAGTTTTAATGGATTGTTAACATGACCCCACTCTACAGCCCTACAACATTTTAACATGAGTTATTTAAGACTTTTCAGCTATCCTGTTAACAGAAAAAAGATTAACGAGCAGGAAAAAAAAGAAACAAACTTTAATTATTTCTGATTAGAAGCTGTACAGTCCGGACTGACTTTAACAAATGTGCTATAGGCTCACCTGGAAAATAGTGAGCTTTACAAGACTGATTTTGTTCCAAAGGCTTGCACAGACCTCAACCAATCCTAAGGCTAATTAGCACGGCTAGAATTTTAAAAACATTTGTTAAATGTAGTCATTGCTAACATCTACCTGTTTTAGAGCATGGTGGGTAGCGAGAATGCAAAGTTATTGTTACCTCTAAAAAGAAAAATGTGAAGATGTGATATTAGCATGAGCTATATACTATCTCCAAAAGTTGATTCTGTTCATCTGGACTTAACGTTTTGTGGGAAAAACATTTCGTCACTTCTTCAGTCTCATATGGTTACCTGCCCCCTTGCAAAACTTTGCTAGACCCGCCCCTGAACAGTTACCAGCTGTCAGCTACGTAGAAAAGGATCCTGGTGTTGTCTCTCAGAAACAGTTCATAACTTCTCTTCAACTCATCCATGTTACCTAAAAGGTAAACCTGTTTCTCCATCACCTGTTCAGCTCTGATGATTCAGTAAGGACATCTCCTGGTTTCATCTTCACGTTTCCCTCTCACCACATATCCAAACCGATATCATGACCAGCAGCTGTTACAACTGTGGCTCCAGCAAATATCAGCTGATACTAGAAAGTCATATTAAATAAATTCTAACAACAGCTGATCAAGCTTTAGCGTGCTGCTGTTGTTTAGCGCGACATCCGCTGGTTTCCTCTTTCTGGCTGAAATGCGCCATAAACAAACAAGAGAGAAAAGCCGATCAGCTGATCATTGATCAGTTTCATCATTTAAGTAGCAACAGGAGAGAGAGGGAGAGAGAATGGGAGACAAGAGGCAGCTGACAGCTTAAAGACAGAATATCTCCAGCTTCGTGTATTTTTTTTTTCATTCTAGCTGAAGTATGGGACAAATCGCGTTCCTTTTCAGCCCAATACAAAACGCGGCCGGTCCGGGTCTCTCCTCCTCCTTCCTCCCCTTTCCCTCATCCATCTGCTGGCCTCTGTGGAAGCTCCGCCACAGCCACCACGAAACATCAGAGTTATTTTTACACAAATGCCAGCATCTGTCCACCACCTTTCATTTTTTATACCGTTCCAAAATAACAAAAAAACCCATCGGCCCATAAAAACGAAAAATCACCATCGGCCCACCGGGCAAATGCCCGGTATGCCTGATGGCCAGTCCAGCTATGACTGTAAATGACCATAAATTAACTGTAAATTACACTGCGGTGAGCTCCATTCATATAGTTCTATCACGTGCACGTGCACACGCACGTTGACAACCGTAACCATGGCCGCCGAGGGTATATAAATGCTGCACAAGGTTCCAATCGTCCCTTTACACTTGCTCGTGGACTTGTTTCGACCTGCTCCAACCTCAGCCTGTGGAAAGCTAAGTTTTGCAAAACCTTTCACTGAAAGCGGATTTTACTTGAAAGCGACAACAAGTACTTCATCTTTGGATTGTTTGTACTTGTGTTTGTTTTTCAAGTTTGAAGATGGCTCGCCGTGGACCCCGACTCATCGACAGCCACCTGGACTTCGCTGCAGGTACGTTTGAAAATTTCTTTAAATTTAAATGACTGTAATAATTTAACAAGTTCCAGTGTGAATATCAAGTTTTAACGTGATCAAATATGTGTATTCCAAGATTTTTTCCCCGTAAATTGTTTGTATGCTTTAAATTTTCCGGGAGAGGTGTAGAAATTATTAACGACTGGTGTATGAATTTGAAAAAAAAAAAAGGTGTTACGTTGATTTGAAGGCTTCAAATTTGACACTTTTCTTTAAAATGAAATGGTTAAAAATAGCTTAATGGACTAAAATTTGTAAAATGCCCAAAAATCAGTTTCTGTGGTAACGGCATCTTCAGGATGTCATGGCGTCAGAACACGCAGGTGTAAACACACAGATCCAGGTCCCCTCCTAACATCCTGTTCTTCCCGGATCAAAGGCTTTATTGATCTTATTTATTGATCATATTTTTTCTCTGCTGCAAAACACAAAGATAAAAAAAAATAATACAAATAAAATAATATCAAAAGAATATGAAAACAGTAGTAATAATGGCATTAAGACCTATCTTCTGTTACGGTAATGCTTTTAATCTTATTAGATAGCAGAGAGATATATTGTACACAGGGATATTTACACAGGGATAGCATGTTTACCACAGATTAGATGTATCTGTCCTTGTGGCAGATACAGTCCTTGTGCACATTTCTAAAAATGTGGATTCTGAGTTAAGAGTTTCTGTTTGTTTGTTTGTTTATTTTTCACTTGACCATCATTTTCAGACATACCTGCAGAGCTTTGTGTGTGTGCAATTTTTACTCTTGCCAAGGAGGTTGTATTTTTATTAAAAAAAAAAATATATATATATATATATATTATACATTTAGGACATGAGATTGGTACATGTGGTCTAAATGTTACATTATGGTTTGCATCCACACATTTAACCTCTGAGCTTTTTTTAAAATGTATGACATCGTGAATTGTAAATAAAACAGGAGAATGAGCTGCATGGTTAGTTATAAATTTACTGTAGTATATTTATATAATAAGTTACTCATGTCCGGCTACTTACAAATCAATACCTATTATCCATTACCTATTCCAACATAGTGTTTGCATAAAGGCTTACAAAGAACAAATAAAGCAAATTGAATGTACACAAAATACAATAGTGTCACCTTAAAAGTACACAGAGTGAGCTGTCTTGGTGGAGGTTTGGTGGTCTTCTAGTAAAAAAAACTTCACTTAAAGATTTGAACTTAGTTGACTTGTTTTTTTCTTGCATGAACAAGTAGAAGTGTCATTCAGTCTGACATAAATGTAGCCTAAAATGCTTTTCTCTCATCCTCTGCTCAAACTAACAGATGTAGGACTGTTGCTTTAACACTGGGTGTGTATTACATTCCTAATCTTATTTTAAAAATTGTTTCCTCACAGGGCGTCTTGACTATGTGGTTGAACGCCCTGCAGAAGAAGGCCTCCCTGAAGTCATCAGGATCCTGGATGACACTGATACCCAGCGTATCAGTGAAGGTGAGTGTGGTGAGTATTTCTTCCCTCTCTCACTCTTCCCCTCTTCTAGTGAAGCTCAGGACACTGATACCCAGCGTATCAGTGAAGGTGAGTGTGGTGAGTATTTCTTCCCTCTCTCACTCTTCCCCTCTTCTTGTGAAGCACAGGACACTGATACCCAGCGTATCAGTGAAGGTGAGTGTGGTGAGTATTTCTTCCCTCTCTCACTCTTCCCCTCTTCTTGTGAAGCACAGGACACTGATACCCAGCGTATCAGTGAAGGTGAGTGTGGTGAGTATTTCTTCCCTCTCTCACTCTTCCCCTCTTCTGGTGAAGCACAGGACACTGATACCCAGCGTATCAGTGAAGGTGAGTGTGGTGAGTATTTTTTCCCTCTCTCACTCTTCCCCTCTTCTGGTGAAGCACAGGACACTGATACCCAGCGTATCAGTGAAGGTGAGTGTGGTGAGTATTTCTTCCCTCTCTCACTCTTCCCCTCTTCTGGTGAAGCTCAGGACACTGATACCCAGCGTATCAGTGAAGGTGAGTGTGGTGAGTATTTTTTCCCTCTCTCACTCTTCCCCTCTTCTTGTGAAGCACAGGACACTGATACCCAGCGTATCAGTGAAGGTGAGTGTGGTGAGTATTTCTTCCCTCTCTCACTCTTCCCCTCTTCTGGTGAAGCTCAGGACACTGATACCCAGCGTATCAGTGAAGGTGAGTGTGGTGAGTATTTCTTCCCTCTCTCACTCTTCCCCTCTTCTAGTGAAGCACAGGACACTGATACCCAGCGTATCAGTGAAGGTGAGTGTGGTGAGTATTTCTTCCCTCTCTCACTCTTCCCCTCTTCTAGTGAAGCACAGGACACTGATACCCAGCGTATCAGTGAAGGTGAGTGTGGTGAGTATTTTTTCCCTCTCTCACCCTCACCTTCTTCTCATGAAGCACCAGATGCTGATGACGGTGAACAGGAAGGTGAGTACCCCCCCTTCCTACCTGTAGACGATGAAGAGGTGAGTGAACAGACTGACGATTCATTTGACTGGAACGAGTTAGTAGAGTGGGGGGATTGGCTTAGCGATGACTCGGGGTATGACACCATGGATGAGAGAGATGATTCCCCTCTCATCCGGGAGCACCCTCCAGAGCCGTTTTGGCACGATTGGCAACATCCTATTGCTCCAGGTGCTGCCCCTATCGCCATACCGCCTTTTGGCCAGGCCAACGCCCCACTCTTCCCTGTTGCCCCAGTTGGTGATCCGCCAGCTGCTCCTCCCTCAGCTGCTCCCTCTGCTGCTCCTTCCTCAGCTGCTCTCTCATCTGCTTCCTCATCTGCTTCCTCAGCTGCTCCCTCTGCTGCTCCTTCCTCATCTGCTCTCTCTGCTGCTCCCTCTGCTGCTCCTCCCTCAGCTGCTCCTCCCTCAGCTGCTCCCTCTGCTGCTCCTCCCTCAGCTGCTCCTTCCTCATCTGCTTCCTCAGCTGCTCCTTCCTCAGCTGCTCTCTCATCTGCTCTCTCTGCTGCTCCTTCCTCAGAAAAGAGAAGCAGAGAAGACATCTGCACCGAAGAGGTAAGTGCAAAGAGGTGCAAGGTAAGTGACCAGTTCGATGCCCCTTCAACATCCTCAGGTTGTTTTGGAGTCAGACGTTTCTGGGAGAGGCCTTTTAACCTTTCATTAGATGACAGTGACTCTGATTAGTTTATGTTACGTGTTTTTAAACTTTGTAACACTTAAGTTGGCCTTTGTGTTTTGCAGTGTTTGTAAATATCTTTTACTTTTTAATTAACTTTGTAATGTTTAAGTTAAGCCTTCGTGTCTTGTGATGTTTGTAACACAGATATAAGAACATCTGACTCGCACATGTGAAATGTATTGTTTTTTTCTTGATATGTGACATTAATATTAATATTACATTGTGACTGAAAGGTAGTTTTTTAGTTGTTATTACTTCCATTTTTCTTAATATCACAGGTAACTTTTAAATGAATAATATATGTTTTTCCCAAGCCCCAGTTCACCATGCAGGACAAAGGTAAGTCTGTACTTAATGTCAACACAAATAAGTAGAAAAGGTTTAAAAATGATGTCGTGAACTGACTGTAGTCTCTTGTTTTTACATAAGGTGTAGCCTGTGGCTAAGGGATCAGAGGTGAGGTAAAAACACATAACATAAGAAAAATAAATTTAACAAATCAGTGATCTGTGAATTCATACTTTTCTTTTTGTCTTTAAATTCAGGTGGTTTACACTTTTTCTCTCCCAGAATTCAACACTTCAGACACTCAACGTCCAAGATGGAGCTAACACCCCACCCAGAAGACAGCCTTACCCCGACCAACCCGATGAGAAGGATGGATGACCAAGTGACAAACTGGAGAGTGGTGCTGTGTTCCAACTATGTAAGTTATCACCTCACATTGACAACAAACTGTCTTGAAGACAAAGTTCTTCCAATAGTAGGTATAAATCATCATCCTCATCCCTACAGTCAGCAGCACTGTAGGTTTAGGTTTATTTATATTTTTCATGTGTATACGTTGGGTTTAATATTGCTTTTTAACAACATACTGCAGCTCCCAACAATGAAAATGCTGTATTGTGTTAAAATGACACCTTTCTTGTGTTATTGCTTTGCAGGGAAGCTGAGAGTGGACAGAGCTGCACAGAGGACCAGAGATCCACCCTCAGCACTTCATAACTGACTGGCCACAGCACCACCCCTCTTCACCCAGGGTGAGGAGGGTCCTGACCCCGCCTGCACAGAGGGAGTTGTGAACATGCACTTCTGTGTCGGTGGGTTTTGGAGCCTCCTCACACACACACGTATGAAGACTGTCACTGGAAGATGTCTCCATTGCATCAGCAGGATGTGAGCATTTGTAAAATATTGCAGTTTGTGATGTTTTATACATATTTTTATTGCTTCATTTAAAACTATGAGATATAAAATAAACCAGTTTTCATAATATTTTCTGTGTATTTAGTTGTTTTCTTAATAAGTTATTTGGAACATCATTGCAACCTGTCAGCTTTTTATTGAGGATTTAGAAACTTGCTGGTGGCCTGAGTGTGTACAGTGGGGTGTTGTTTTTGTCACATGGTGAAAGTGACCTCATGGGGAGCTAAAAGAACAACTGAACAATTTGGGGATTCACAGACTTTTCTAATCCTTAAAAAATGAAGAAAAATTGTTCTATGTAAAAGCTCAAATATAAACCATCCTGACACACTGACACAAATGATCTGCTATCTATAAGCAGGACAGTGTTTTCATGAGCCTCTGTGAAGGTCATTTGCATGAGTTTAACCTCCTGGTCAAAAACTTGCATGACTCTGTTATCACTGTAACTTTCTTCTGTTTATTTATTCACTTGCTAATTGTAGTAGATTAACCAACTGATTCTTACTCGGCCTGAGTGTTTGAATGTTTGCAGTTTCAGGTCCTACTGATCAGTTTTAAGTACTGTAGAAAGTGAGCAGCAATTTATTCAAATCCTGGGATGAAATGGGACAAAAGGGTAATGTGACAGCCACATTAGTTCCCTTCCCTCGTTTAACAATGTGTAAGCAAACTGCTTTAACCTGCAATTTACTGCATGTTATTAGGCTGCATGGTACAACCACAGTCTGCTAACCACCTGTGGTGAGCGAAGGTTTTGAGGTCTTGCTCGAGCTACTGATGAAGTTTTATCAATGCTTGTTAAGTTTCCCAACCACATTTCATCCCGATGGTCCAAGGCTTACATTTTTATGCTCATAAACATGCTTCTGTAATTAATCAGTAACCAATTTATTACTTTAAGTTACAGTGTGAGGGGCATTAATGAACATAAATTAGATTTAACTGGATTATGTGTTTAGGTCAAGAGACACAGACCATCATCTTTTAAGAGGCTCTTCTTAAATGTCTAATCACGATGTTTGTGTTTGTCTGCAGCATCACTGCAGCAGAGAGGGTATAACACAAGGACACAGTCATGTGGTTTCTGTCCTGCTATTAAGTGAATAAAATACTGAAAAAAACATCTAGACACTAAATACAGTCACTGGCCACTTCATTAGTTACACCTGCCAGTACTGTTTCACCTTCAGATCTGCCTTAATTCTTTGTGGCACAGATTCAACAAAGACCTGGAAACATTCCTCACAGATTTAGTTTCATATTGACATGATAGCATCACACAGTTGCTTCAGATTTGTCGGTTGTGCATCCATGTTGCAAATCTCCTGATCCACCACATGCCAAAGATAATCTGCTGGATTGACATCCGTTATAAGATGAGTATACTGTGGTCATAAAACGATGGACATGGTCAGCAGCACAGCTCAGGGAGGTTGTACCTCTGGAGAGGCCTCTTCCTACACCTGAAGTTTTTACCAGTGAAAAGAACAGAGGGTTCCTCGCACAGTGTTTCCTAGTGTTTCATCAACAAAGGAGAATTTATTCCTCAGACTGTGCAAAATTGCATTCATGGTTATCCTGCTGCGAGGGCGAGCTATGAGATGGGCCCAAGCCATGCTTGCTCCTCAGCAGTCTTTATTTAACCTGATATGTGGAAGACTGCTCCGACTCTGGAGAAGGAGTTATGCTTTCTGTTTTTTTAAATGAGCAGTAATGATACTTGTAATAAATGTAGCCTTTATGCAGCTCTGGAGGCCTGGATCACTAAACTGAACTCTCGGCATCCCACCCTTGAAAACCTGTAGCTGGTCAGGCCCCTGTAGCTGGAGCATTGGAAGGTGGCGTAGGCCCTGCTAACTGTCTCCCAGCAGGTTATCCTGAGCAGACGGGAAAACATGATGGCTGGGTGACGGTGAGGAGGAATCATAGTCTTAAACAGAAGCCCTGGTACACCACAAACCTGTTCCTGTGTCTAACTGTTTCCCCCACTCGGTGACACACCCGCCGGGGATCAAACTCTGCTAATTAGTGATTCTGTTCTGAGACGTGAAGACAGCAGCAACCATAGTCAGTTGTCTTCCAGGGGCCAGAGCAGGCGACACTGAGGGAACTTTAAAAACTGCTGGCTGAGGGTAAACCTGAATTCAGTAAAAGTATCATTCACATCAGCAATAATGACACCCAGTTACATCAATCAGAGGTCACTAAAATCAATATTGAATCAGTGTGTAACTTTGCCAACACAATGAAGCCAGGTAACACACACCAATTAGTTAAACTGCAGGAATGTCTTAAAGACATAAAGACCTGGATGGCCGCTAACTTTCTGCTTCTTATTTCAGATAAAACTGAGGTTATTGTACTCGGCCCTGAAAATCTTAGAAATATGGTATCTAAGCAGATTCTTACTCTGGATGGCATTACCTTGGCCTCCAGTAACACTGTGAGGAACCTTGGAGTCATTTTTGACCAGGACATGTCCTTCAACGCACATATTAAACAAATATGTAAGACCGCTTTCTTCCATTTGCGCAACATCTCTAAAATTAGAAATATCCTGTCTCAGAGTGACGCTGAAAAACTAGTTCATGCATTTATTACTTCCAGGCTGGACTACTGTAATTCATTATTATCAGGATGTCCTAAAAACTCTCTGAAAAGCCTTCAGCTGATCCAAAATGCTGCAGCAAGAGTCCTGACAGGGACTAGAAAGAGAGAGCATATTTCTCCTGTATTGGCTTTCCTTCATTGGCTTCCTGTTAAATCCAGAATTGAATTCAAAATCCTGCTCCTCACATACAAGATCTTAAACAATCAGGCCCCATCTTATCTTAATGACCTTGTAGTACCATATCACCCTATTAGAGCACTTCGCTCTCGCTCTGCAGGCCTACTTGCTGTTCCTAGAGTATTTAAAAGTAGAATGGGAGGCAGAGCCTTCAGTTTTCAGGCCCCTCTTCTGTGGAACCAGCTTCCAGTTTGGATTCAGGAGTCAGACACTATCTCTACTTTCAAGATTAGGCTTAAAACTTTCCTTTTTGCAAAAGCATATAGTTAGGGCTGGACCAGGTGACCCTGAATCCTCCCTTAGTTATGCTGCAATAGACGTAGGCTGCCGGGGATTCCCATGATGCATTGAGTTTTTCCTTTCCAGTCACCTTTCTCACTCAGTATGTGTTAATAGACCTCTCTGCATTGAATCATATCTGTTATTAACCTCTGTCTCTCTTCCACAGCATGTCTTTCATCCTGTTTTCCTTCTTTCACCCCAACCGGTCGCAGCAGATGGCCCCGCCCCTCCCTGAGCCTGGTTCTGCTGGAGGTTTCTTCCTGTTAAAAGGGAGTTTTTGTTTCCCACTGTCGCCAAAGTGCTTGCTCATAGGGGGTCATATGATTGTTGGGTTTTTCTCTGTACCTATGAAGCGCCTTGAGGCGACTTTTGTTGTGATTTGGCGCTATATAAATAAAATTGAATTGAATTGAACTGAATTGAATGTCAGACTGTCGTCCCCTCCCCAATCAGACCAGGAGTGTCATGTTCTCCTTAAATTGCTGGCTGTCTGACTGGTATCCAAAAATAATGTGGGCTTTATAGATAATTGGGAAACTTTCTGGAGGAAACCTGGTCTGGTTAGGAGGGATGGCATC
Organism: Pelmatolapia mariae; assembly: GCF_036321145.2. Classification (NCBI taxonomy): domain Eukaryota; kingdom Metazoa; phylum Chordata; class Actinopteri; order Cichliformes; family Cichlidae; genus Pelmatolapia; species Pelmatolapia mariae. Next base: position 8,374,096 of record NC_086232.1, on the reverse strand, counting down.
CATCCCACTTTGGATGAAGCAGCTCTTATTTCTAGAAATCTGGCAAATTTATGAAATCCCCTGAAACATGACTATCCAGTGTTGGGACCAGGAAGCAGAGTTGCAGTCTCACACACCTCTGCAGCTTCTCTCCTCCTGTTATCCACCTAAAACCGAATCTCCATAGAGACTGTGTCAGCTCCCAAACAGGCAAAAAACAAAGTACAAACCAGAAAAAAATGACTTAAATGTAAAAAAATAAAAGAAAGAAAGAACAATACAGTATCCTCAACAGCACCAAAGAGTTAGTACATGACTTAATAATTGATCAACAAATCGATTTACTCTGCCTCACTGAAACCTGGTTACAGCAGGATGATTATGTAAGTTTAAATGAATTAACACCCTGAGTCATACTAACTATCAGAGCCTTTGAAGCACAGGCCGAGGAGGCGGTGTGGCAGCAATCTTCCACACCAGCTTATTAATTAAACAAAGATCAATACAGAGTTGAATTTATTTGAAAGCCTGATGTTTAGCCTTGTCCATCCCAGCTGGAAACTTAGATAAACATTTAAAAAGAGCCCCGTAAAGCTAGAACATCTTACTATTCATTGATTGAAGAAAATAAGAACAACCCTAAGTTTCTCTTCAGCGCTGTAGCCAGACTGACCAAAAGTCAGAGCGCTGTTGAGCCAACGATTCCTTTAACATTAACTAGTAATGACTTCATGAACTTTTTCACAAATAAAATTTTTATCATTAGAGAAAAAATTACTCATAATCATCTCACAGATGTAACATTATCTACAGCTACTTTCAGTACCATTGATATTCATTTAGAGTCTTTTTCTCCAACTGATCTTTCTGAGTTAACTTCAATAATTACTTTCATCGTATCATCATCATGTCTTTTAGACCCCATTCCTAAAAGACTGCTCAAAGAAGTCCTGCCATTAATTAATGCTTCAGTCTTAAATATGATCAACCTATCTCTAATAATCAGCTGTGTATCACAGGCCTTCAAGCTGGCTGTAGTTAAACTGTTACTTAAAAAGCATTTCTAGACCCAGCAGTCTTAGCTAATTATAGGCCAATCTCTAACCTTCCTTTCATATCAAACATTTTGAAAGAGTAGTTGTCAAACAGCTAACAGATCATCTGCAGAGGAATGGCTCATTTGAAGAGTTTCAGTCAGGTTTCAGAGCTCATCACAGCACAGAAACAGCTTTAGTGAAGGTTACAAATGATCTTCTTATGGCCTCTGACAGTGGACTCATCTCTGTGCTTGTCCTGCTAGACCTCAGTGCAGCGTTCGATACTGTTGACCATAATATCCTATTAGAGCGATTAGAGCACGCTGTAGGTATTACAGGTACTGTGCTGCAGTGGTTTGATTCATATCTATCTCAAAGTCTCCAATTTGTTCATGTAAATGGAGAGTCCTGTTCACACAGATTCTTACTCTGGATGGCATTACCTTGGCCTCCAGTAACACTGTGAGGAAACTCTGAGTCATTTTTGACCAGGATATGTCCTTTAATGCACATATTAAACAAATATGCAGCACTGCTTTCTTCCATTTGCACAATATCTCTAAAATTAGAAATATCCTGTCTGAAAGTGATGCTACAACTTAAAATAAACTGCTTCATTATGATCACTCACTCTACAGAGCCCTGTTGCCAGTTTCTGTTTAATATCCTGTGACGGTGCTGTGTGATGTCGTTCTACCACTGTGGTGCTTTGAACATGTCTATTTGATTAATAAGTAGTTTTGATGAATAAACATTCCTTGTTTAAACATGTGTCATGGTGTGGTCTCTCTTTGCTTGTGACTTCTTGACGTTTGTAAACATTTGGTGAACTTTATGAGTTTATTTCTGCCTTCTGTGTCCTGCATCTGGGTCCACACTCTACCTGCCACACAGCAGACCACGACGGCTGTAACTAGAGAACGGTCGAGGAATCTGGCTGTTTATTTGAAGCAGCTACTGCAGTTCATGGAAACTGGTACAGTTAGCAAAGTGTGATCCATGGTCTGATTTAGATGAGTGAAATCATTGAACAAAGTGAGGAAGCTGATCCACTTTGACATGTCTATTGTGAAAAGACTTTATTGGAATCCTACATCCAGGTAGGTCTGGATAGCTGCTTGTCCCTTAAAAAATTATTCTTCTGCATTTTGTATACACTCAGATCTTGGTCTATTATTAAAAGTGTGATATTTAACAACAACAACAACAAATATACAAAAAAGAGGAAAATACTTTACACAACAGTAACATTTTTCTACTAAACATAACAATATAATGCATTTTCACCTATTTTATAAACCATTTAGCTACAATTGAGCTTAAATCTTGTTTTTTAAGTCAACATAAATATCACATCATCATCATCAACCCGTCCCTTCATCTGGTTTTGTTGACTGTGGAGTACAGTGCACATGAAGACTCTCCTGTTTCCTGACTTCTGTCTCTGAAAACAGAGAAGAACATTTCATGATTTGGAGGATATAGCATCAACTGAAATCATTTCCATTAATGGTGAAAAAGAACAGTAAAAGCAGTGAGTATGTTTCTTAGACATGAGAGGACAGTCTCTCTCACCTCTTGACTGCACTGCCTCTGTTAAATCTAACAGCAGTGTACTCAGTAACGTCCTGTTCCTGCATGTGTCTGTGAGGCTGAGCTGCTCTGATGTTGGAGTAGAGAGGATCTGCCTGGTTATTGGAGAAGTGGATGCTGGTATACTGAAGATCATCCTGTTCCTCTGGCTGTCTCTGATCAGGTAAACACTGTATAGGAAAAAAGATCTCAGCTACAAATGTGATCAAATGTATTTGAGTTAAAGAACAACAGCAAAGAAGGATTTGTGAGTCCAACATGAAGTTTAAAACCACAAAGTTGGTTATTTGTACAACACTGATGTGACTGTTTTCACCTGTTCTCTGTTGTTGGCTCTGTCTTCAGATTTAACAGGTTCCTTGGACATCCTCTTTTTTCTGGTTGGGACAATTAATGATGAACAAAATAATGACATTTATAAACTGTTAAAATCAAAGTTTATCTTGTAAACAATAATGTAACAGATCTGCTCACTGAATCCACAGGAAGACAGAGAAGAATATGACAGGCAGGAGAACAGCAGCAGTTACTCCAGCAGCTTCTAATGTTCCTGCTCCTGTGGAAACAAAGATCAAAATAAAACACTGACAGTTAAGTTAGCATTACAACAACTGAGCACAGAGTCGATTCAGGCACGACATCAAGTCAAGTTAAGCCACAACATTGTAGAATAAATGTTACTGTGCCTGGAATTTTAGATAATTGTACTCTTTGTAAAACTGCACAGGAGCTTGTTCATGCATGAATAGTCAGTAAAATAAGCTACTGTAAGACTTGATGTCAGAGGTTCATGTGAGAAAAACAGAAACATTACAATTAAATGTGAAGTTAAACCAGCATCACTTCCTGAGTACAGAAAGTAACACTAAGTCTGTAGAGTCATATATCATATGTCAACAACTGCTACAAAACTCAGTCCCAGTACAGAACAGTACTGCTGCAGTTTCAGCAGCTTTCAATTGTAACTTTGTCTACATGTTTAACTTCTACTATTAACTATTAACCTCTGAGCTCATGCAGTGAGAAGGATACTTTGTGAAGAAAGGCCATCAGTCAAGTGGAAGTTAAAGTCAAACACTGCCAGAAGAACCCAACAATGCAGCCAAAGCTCCTCCTCAGAGCAACAGATGTTTGATATACAGAAAAACAACAGAGCAGATTAATATCACCAACAATGAAGAGGACAAAAGTCTAGGATGTGAAATGTGGAGAGTGTGATCTTTGAGGTGACCGAGCAGCTTCCAGCTGTTGGATGAGATATCCTCCTCACTGCCATCATCATTAAATCCACATGAGCTGAATGTCAATGACTACCTGCTACAACAGTCAGCTGTAAGGTGGAGTTATGAGTCCCTCTGTTGTTGTGGGCCACACAGTAATAACTCCCACTGTGCTCAGGTCTGATGTTGCTGATGGTGAAGTTGTGTCCTGATGCTTTAGGTGAGTCTTCATCCTCCTTGTACCAGGTGTAATTAGCTGCTGGGTTAGCATCACTGCTACAGGTCAGAGTCACTGAACTGCCCTCCACTATCTCAGCAGAGGGACTCACTGACACAGAGGGAAGCTTTGGAGCATCTGGAGGAGGAAACATGAACATATTTAAAAATGTTGAACTGGATGTTAGATGTTTGCTAATATTTTTCATGCGACTGTAAATTTAGAGGTGAATTTTATAGTCCTTCATAGTTTAAATCACCTCACTGTACGTCTATTATGACATACATCCTGCTGCTGTAGTTCACGCATCAGCTGTTTATCATCTATTACAGCTGATGCGTGAACTACAGCAGCAGAATGTGAATGTTAAACAGGCAGAGTTAATGAAATGTTTCAGTTTTTACTTTTTTTTACTCACATGTCACATCAATAAGTTTGGATCCAGACCTCTTCATCCCCAGCTTGTTTTCAGCTCTACAGTAATACTGTCCAGAGTCAGAGGACTGAATGGAGCTGAAGACGAGCTGTGAGCCTTCACTGAGATGTTTATGATCATTCTCCTTGTACCGGGTGTAACTAGCTGCTGGGTTAGCATCACTGCTACAGGTCAGAGTCACTGAAGTGCCCTCGATTTCACCAGAAGGACTCACTGACACAGAGGGAGGCTTTGGATCATCTGGAGGAAACACAGGCAGACAACAGCATGTTTATTAGTTCCTTCAAAGGTTGAATTATTAAACAGATCAAACAACACAGAAAAGTATTTAGCATTTTCAGAGCTAGATGCAAGTCAATTATAATCTTTACCAAAGATGTAAAATAGTTTTATGTCTTAATTTTAACGGTCATATTTGCATATAAAAATAGAATAAATGGAGCAGTGCAGTGATCGACAGCAGCTGAAATAAATTATGAACCTGACAGAGATGAACAAAGCAGATGTTTGAGGTTAATCAATTTTGATCATATATGAAGGCAATTTTCAAAGGTTTTTCTTAAATAAACTTGTTCACCCACATTTGACATCAATGGACATATATTCAGACTTAAAACTCCCTTTTAAGAGGAAGAAACCTCCAGCAGAACCAGGCTCAGGGAGGGGCGGGGCCATCTGCTGGGACCGATTGGGGTGATATTATAGAACAGATTAAAAATCATATTGATTCATAGTTTTTATGTCTGTATCATCACAGTGAACATGAAGAATGTAAACTTGTATTTTCTCCCTTATTTTGAGGAATTCAGTAAATGTTTGCTTCCACTGATGATGTTGATACTGTACAGTAATAATGTGAGACATAAAACTGAAGCCATGTTGGTCAAAAATATTTCCATGTGAAGAAATTCATGCAGCAAACTCATTTTCTTTTAAATATGTGTAACCTGGTCTCAAATATCTATTTTAGACCCTACAGGTTAAAAGGATATAAATATTGTCATGTAAAGACTTTATTGTAAATATTTCATATATGTGTTTAAAAACAAAACAAAAAAAGAGTTCAAATGCATTAAAAACGTGGTTAAAATCACAATAAATAGAAGTCAATCATAATTTAAGTGTTCATGGAGTCATAAGTTACAAGAAAACCAAAGGTTTGTTATCTCATGTGAAACAAGGAAAACTTTGTATTTGCTGCAAGTTCTTTTACAAGTTCATTTTAGGCTGTCAATCTTGTATTTTCTTTTATCCCATTGGTTGTTGTAAACCTATTGTCCAACCAGACGTAAGGAAGGTGGGATCTAAGCGAGGCGAAAGAAAAAAACACTAACTAAGCTAGTGAGAGTCGGCAGCTGCGTGTTACCGGAGGAGGTTGTGTACCAGAGCTAACGGGAGAATAGTCAAAACAATAGCCGTGGATGCAGAGTCTACGTTCCTGTTATGGACTGTTTTACCCTGTGATGATGGACCGAGAGGAATTCTCTGGACCCTTCTGCTGTGGATAAGATTTCCGTGGGTTCGACCCACTGTACTCAGCAGCCCGGGTGTGATATCCCAGGACTAAGGAAACACAGAGACCCTGTTTACCTCAGAGTTACTTCTTTATTCCGAGAACCGGGCATGCGCCACACACACTGAAACACTCTTCAACAACTGTTGCCCCCTGGTGGACAAATCCCTGTCACAACATAACATTCCTCCCCCCTTAAACTGAAACTACTCTGTAGTTTTAATCACTACATAAAATACCTATAAACAAAAAACGTCACCTTTATTAAAATGCAACAATCCCTTTACTGAAATTTCACTCCGTAATAATGAACCTTTAGTCCAACAGTCTTAGGTTAACCTATAACAGTTCACCGTAATCTCCTTCTTATTATTGTCCATCACGGCACAAAATCTCTCAGATGCTCAGAAGGTCTCTTGGGTCTTTGCGATCGCCGTAACCCAGTGGCTGGCGACTCCTGTGAATCATTACTCTCCATGTGTGGCTTCACCACTGATGTAACTTGTACCTCCATGTGTCTCTCATCATTGTCTCCTGTCTCAGCGCTGATGATTGGTGCTGCTTCTGGGGGCTCGCCCGGGTTGCCTTCAGGCATTCCTGCCAACAGACACGGCCCCAGGCGAGCAAACAGCTGATCTACGTGATGCCTCACCACTGTCCCATTTCCCAGCATCACCAAGTAGGAAACAGGCCCTGTCATCTCCTGTATAAGTCCTGGTATCCATTTGGGTCCTCCACCATAGTTTCTGGTATATACTGTGTCTCCAATTACAAACATGCGCTCCTTGGCATGTCTATCATGATACAGTCTTTGGCTATCTTGTTTTGCTGTCACTTTCTGTTTCAAGTCAGAGTGTATGAGATCAAGAGTACACCTCAACTTCCGGCCCATCATCAACTCAGCAGGAGACTTCCCCGTTGTGGACTGTGGTGTGATTCGGTAACTAAACAGAGCCCTGTTTAACTTGGTTGCCAGTGTGTCTCCAGTACTCTTTTTCATGAGTTCTTTGAATGTTTGCACTGCTCTTTCTGCTAACCCATTGGATGCTGGGTGATATGGAGCGGAGGTGACGTGAGTGATTCCGTTCTTTGCCATGAACTCTTTAGTTTGTGCACTTACGAAACACTGGGCATTGTCTGAGACCACCATCTCAGGAAGGCCGTGCGTGCTGAAACAGTTTCTCAGGCAGTCTATGGTTGCACCCTAACCCCAGATTAAAAATTACTGTGAGTAACGGTTTGACTTTTGACTAGGGAAATAATATGCTTGCTTTTGGGGCTATGAAGATATTTGACCTTGAGTGATGTTATGGGAGGTTGAGTTTATTTTTCTGTTTAAAAACACATAAGTATATGCACTTAGTACACCCACTCAAGAAATGATTGTGTGACTGATGCTACAAAACTGACCTAAAGAATGGTGATGTGTGTGGAGAAGTGTTAGTTGTCCTGATGTGTGAAAGAGCGCTATTAAAATGTGTGTGAGTGAAAATCAGGCTATTGTTTGTAGATAAAGATTTAGTAGAATTACTGATTATTTGTAGACTGTGAAATTAAAAGAAGTCTCTGCAGAAGCTGTAGAAACAGGAAACCGTGTGTGTGTCTGGGACAGGAAATGCATGCCCATAAAAGGGAAGCTCTCGGTGACAAGTGTGCACCCAGAGTAGAGAGAGAGATTTAACTCTGGGCAGATGAAGCAAAAGGGAGGTTTTAAGATAAAAATGAATATGATACTAATTATATGCTTTAGTGTGCCAATACAGGTGGACTCTCTCAACTTTGCAACCTTGAGTTCAGCAGCAGAAAAGTAGATTAAAAGGATTGGGAGAAAATAAGCCAGTCTTTGGCTCGAAATTGTGCAGCTTGAGCTCTCACTTTGTCCTTGACCCCGAGAAGAAACGCAAAGGACAGTCAATTTCCTGATGAAGACCGATAGAACATCGTGGACGTGAAGAAGTAACGGAAGCTAAAAGACAGTGCAGGCGAAAGCAGTAACACTGACAACGAATGATGAGTCCAGCAGCATGGAAGAAAGCACGTGATGCAACATGCATGCTGGTGAAGAACAGCGTGATATGTCTGCTTGAACGCACTGACTGTCATATTTGCCAAGCCTGGAGCAATCTTGGAAGAAAAGACTGAAAAGATGAATGGAGAAGAAAACAGAGCAAATGAAAATAAGACTGAAGGAAGAGGAAATACTGAAAGATCAAAACAGAGAAGAAACACACTGTGTTTGCTGGAGCTCTGAAGCCCGAACAGGACACTGTGAATGAAAAGGACCAGTGAGAGATGAAGCTGGACGAGTTTGACTGCGAGAAGATAGGAGAGGATTGGATTGAAATTGAACCCTGAACTTGTGATTGTTTAGGGATGTCCACCACAGCACAACAAAGAGGTAAACAATACAAAAGGAAAAGATAATCAAAATAACTGACAATTATATTAATGAATAGAAAACACACATATATAAATTGTTACATGTGAGATTATTTGTGAAACGAATCAGAAGTGAGATAGTTTGAATGTAGAGCTCAGTGAAAAGATGCAGTAATTAAATATGAATACATGAAAATGCAATAAATACATAAGGATGCAATGAAGAAGCAGCTTACACTCATGCAATGAAGAAACTGCTTACACTTAATTAAGATGATCACCTGGCATGCAATGAAGAAAACAGCTTACACTGCATTTACATGACCACATAACGCAAGGAAGAACACGCTTACATACATGACATAATTGGTATTTTTGACTAGAAAAAGAGAAATGGGTCGTTTAGGCACCCGTGATAATAATGCAAATGTCTTAGTTTGTTATTTTTAGGAGCAGAGCAGACCCGGACCAACTCTCAAGATCCAGCAGTTGGAAGAAAATTGTAGGTTAACGCCAATGGATATGTTAAGGCAAGTCTCTGGTTGAATTGTTCACAGAATCATGTGTCCATGAACCTGGAAAACAGGCCCTAGCTCCTGGCTGAAGATTAGGAGTGCTTATTTAAGGTGGGAAATTAAAATAGAGGGTTAGTAATTCGGGGAAAGAAAAAACTGACTGCTTAACTGGAGAATTGGGAAGGAGTTTGAAAGACTGTGAAGCCATATATGCAAAATAGCAAACATAAGCATATGCAATGAAGATCTGCTTGCTGCTTGTATGAGTGAGAGAATGGTGTGAATGGTTAATAAAATTGATGGAAAGATTTAAAAAGATGGAAAAAACACAAGAAAAGTATTAAAGCAGTTTTAAAAGGGTGACTTAGGAGCGCTGTTGCACTGATTGATAAAAACAAGTGATTAGTATAGAAAGAAAATGAAAATAATTGAATAATGTGATAAGGTTTAAACATGTATTTATCTTGTGACTGAGTATGAAAATTAGTTGGAGAGCTAATGTGAGTGATGACAGAGGAGCTTGCTGTGTGTGTGTGATTGAGGCCTTGAGGAAAGGAAGCAATGTAGACAGTTGAGAGGTGTAAAGTTGATTAAGAGGTTTATAAATTAGTGTTGACACATTGTTATAACGTGTTTATATCTTAGGTTGAATGTGAGTTTGGTAAAATGCTTAAAGGGGGATATTGTGTACGAAACGGTGTAGCTTTTTACGTTTTGGGTGTGTTCTATGGCTGAAATTTAAGATTGTTGAAGATTTTGGAGGTTGTTGTTTTATTTTTAAAGAGGGAGTTTTAATAAACATGGACATGTTTAAGGGGTTTTGTAACAGTGCACTTATAAAGAAAAAACCTGTCAGGTGATTTTGTTTTGTACTTTGATGAGCTAATACTCAGCTCTCTTTTTTCTCATTTTTGTTCTAAGCAGGCCTGCAAAAGACAACAATGAATAACGGCGCCGACAATAGTCTCAGGAAAACAAAAAGTAAGGTGACCTTTTCCGAATTACAATGGGTCAGATTGTGGGTCCCTGTCTAAGAGGATTGCAGCGAGCCAATCCAGTCCAAACGTATAAAGAACTATTTTACTAGAAACAACTAAAAAGAAAATAAATGAATATCGACTGGACACTGACAAAAGACTGGACTAAGGTTGGACACATGACTGATAATTGTTATGTTTTAAGTTTTGTTTTATAACACAGGTTGGATCATAAGTGGAGAAAGTGAGTATAAAAGGTGATGTTCTAGTTAACACACAGGCTTTTGTTTATAGGACGTTTCAAGGATGCAGGCTGTGGATGGAGCCAAGAAGGGATTTTGACATGATGATTAATTTGATTTCATTCCTTAAACACAGGTTTGAAGGCCCGGAGCAACTATACCTAATATGATATGATTAACTTTTCTTTTAATTCCCTAACCTGAGTGAAGGATTTTGAGTTTGTAACACATGAGATGTGTCACAAAAAGGGGGGTCTTAATATATGCGATTAGCTACATGAAATGTGCTCTTTTAGGGTTACTAAGCAAATGTCTACGTGACCTTTACCTAACAACCTTTGTGATGATAAACTTGTTTACCGACTTGCTTTCTTGTAGAACATACAGACTTAGGAAAGGGGAACCTCAGCTCTGAGTTTTGAGAATAACTCTGTTAAGTTGACAGGAAACACGTCGGAACAGCCATATAGGGCAAATGTATTAGAGCTTGTAATTAAATGTGGGACTTGAAAAGAGGAAGCAAATTTGGTACAGGACGTGCTTGAGAGGATCAGATGAGAGAAGGAGAAGGTCAGGAATAGTTTAAAGTAAGATTGAGAAATTAAATGGGGTAAAAGGGGGTGTAGCTTCAGGGCAGTTCACAGCCCGGCGTAAACGCAAGGTGCTGTCACACAGCTTAAGTTATTTGGTTGATTTATTTTATGACAAAATAATAAGGAAATATTAAAAATATACAACACGTTGAGAAGATCTCTTTTGTTATATTTTAGTGTTTAACATGAAAGATGCCTCTCTGGAGCTTCTCTCCTGATGCTACCCCACCAAAAGACGCTTATCCATAGAGACCATGTCAGCTCCCAAACAGACAACAACAAACCAAGACTAGCAATAAACAATCTAAACATAAATAATAACAAATAAAGAACAATACAGAATAAAATTTGAACGGAGGAATAGAATAGTGAAATGTGGATTATTAAATATTAAGTATTTCTCTTCAAAAGTCTCTATTAGCTGACGCCAAGCGGTCGCAGCAGATGGCTGCCCGTACCTGAGCATGGTTCTGCTGGAGGTTTCTTCCTGTTAAAAGGGAGTTTTTCCTTCACACTGTTGCCAAAGTGCTGGCTCAATAGGGGGTCACAAGATTGGTGGGTTTTTCTCTGTATATATGAAGCACCTTGAGGCAATTTTTGTTGTGATTTGGCGCTATATAAATAAAATTAAATGGGAATGTATTGAAGTAAACTTAAATGTCTTAAACTAGGAATTAGTTCATTTCTCAGGGGAGAAATGAAAAAACGGGGACTGGTGTTAGGAATAAAAGCTATATTTTTAATATGAACCTGCCCATTATCTTGTTTTATGTACTTTAATAATGAAGGCTGGCTTGTAGAGCAAGGCCACCTTTTACTCACAAACAAGTGCTCAGCCAGACTGAAAAAACAGGAAGCTTTAGTGCACAAGGCATATTAATAGATATAGACACAAAAAGAGGAACTCCCCATATAAACAACGTTCAAAACTGTGTGAAGTATAAAGTACCGAAATAACACTATATAAGTCACAGCTGATGATTCTAATGTTAGAGAGCTCTTGCAACTGGCGTCTGAGCTGTGCAGAGGTCGCTCTTAAGACAGGTACTTATGTAGGTTAACATAAGGTTGAGTCCAACAGAAGCAAGGCACCCTAAATGTGCACAGCATGCAGCAAGGGTGGCCAAAATAATATAGGAAACAGCACATGTAGGGAGAGAACACTCACTAAAAGTTCTGACTAACATAGTGTGGTGGCTTATGTGAACTTGCAGGCGTTCACTATGACATCATTAGCACAACAGAGACTGAGTAAAGTTTTAGATGCTCGAAATCTGACACTTACACATGAAGGAATCAATATGGCAGATGTAATGGGATTAGGAGGACCTAATCACTGTACTAAGAAAGCAGAACTTGAAGGGAAAGTCAGGGAAGATTTAAAAACAGGACCTGTTGGGATTGGGGATTTAGAGATTTTTATTGCCATCATATAATCTGCCTTATGATGACTGCATTAATAACATGTTGTATAGTATTATTTTAATAGTATTGAATATGTTTGTGATAACAGTGATGTCTCTATTTACAGGTTGAGTTAATTTCAGACACAAAGCATAACTGTGCTTGTTTAGAGTTCATGTTCCGTCCAAAAGGGTCTTAAGCTTCACTGGCGAGAGTGTCCAGGTGATACATGTTGAGGGAAGATGAGAACATAGCAGGTTAATTGCATGCACGCTTACAAACACACATGATTTAAATATAGGCTACTTTATGTAGCTTTTAAATTTACAGCTCCTAACTGGCAGGAATGGCGTGGAGTGTAATAAATGAATGCAAAACATGCTTACAGACACAATCATGAAATGGATTTATTTTACAGGGTAAAGGTGGAACACATGTTGCTTTGTTTCTGCTTAGCAACTGCTGAGGTAAAAGGTGTTAAAGATAAATTTGGTACAGGACGTGCTTGAGAGGATCAGATGAGAGAAGGAGAAGGTCAGGAATAGTTTAAAGTAAGATTGAGAAATTAAATGGGGTAAAAGGGGGTGTAGCTTCAGGGCAGTTCACAGCCCGGCGTAAACGCAAGGTGCTGTCACACAGCTTAAGTTATTTGGTTGATTTATTTTATGACAAAATAATAAGGAAATATTAAAAATATACAACACGTTGAGAAGATCTCTTTTGTTATATTTTAGTGTTTAACATGAAAGATGCCTCTCTGGAGCTTCTCTCCTGATGCTACCCCACCAAAAGACGCTTATCCATAGAGACCATGTCAGCTCCCAAACAGACAACAACAAACCAAGACTAGCAATAAACAATCTAAACATAAATAATAACAAATAAAGAACAATACAGAATAAAATTTGAACGGAGGAATAGAATAGTGAAATGTGGATTATTAAATATTAAGTATTTCTCTTCAAAAGTCTCTATTAGCTGACGCCAAGCGGTCGCAGCAGATGGCTGCCCGTACCTGAGCATGGTTCTGCTGGAGGTTTCTTCCTGTTAAAAGGGAGTTTTTCCTTCACACTGTTGCCAAAGTGCTGGCTCAATAGGGGGTCACAAGATTGGTGGGTTTTTCTCTGTATATATGAAGCACCTTGAGGCAATTTTTGTTGTGATTTGGCGCTATATAAATAAAATTAAATGGGAATGTATTGAAGTAAACTTAAATGTCTTAAACTAGGAATTAGTTCATTTCTCAGGGGAGAAATGAAAAAACGGGGACTGGTGTTAGGAATAAAAGCTATATTTTTAATATGAACCTGCCCATTATCTTGTTTTATGTACTTTAATAATGAAGGCTGGCTTGTAGAGCAAGGCCACCTTTTACTCACAAACAAGTGCTCAGCCAGACTGAAAAAACAGGAAGCTTTAGTGCACAAGGCATATTAATAGATATAGACACAAAAAGAGGAACTCCCCATATAAACAACGTTCAAAACTGTGTGAAGTATAAAGTACCGAAATAACACTATATAAGTCACAGCTGATGATTCTAATGTTAGAGAGCTCTTGCAACTGGCGTCTGAGCTGTGCAGAGGTCGCTCTTAAGACAGGTACTTATGTAGGTTAACATAAGGTTGAGTCCAACAGAAGCAAGGCACCCTAAATGTGCACAGCATGCAGCAAGGGTGGCCAAAATAATATAGGAAACAGCACATGTAGGGAGAGAACACTCACTAAAAGTTCTGACTAACATAGTGTGGTGGCTTATGTGAACTTGCAGGCGTTCACTATGACATCATTAGCACAACAGAGACTGAGTAAAGTTTTAGATGCTCGAAATCTGACACTTACACATGAAGGAATCAATATGGCAGATGTAATGGGATTAGGAGGACCTAATCACTGTACTAAGAAAGCAGAACTTGAAGGGAAAGTCAGGGAAGATTTAAAAACAGGACCTGTTGGGATTGGGGATTTAGAGATTTTTATTGCCATCATATAATCTGCCTTATGATGACTGCATTAATAACATGTTGTATAGTATTATTTTAATAGTATTGAATATGTTTGTGATAACAGTGATGTCTCTATTTACAGGTTGAGTTAATTTCAGACACAAAGCATAACTGTGCTTGTTTAGAGTTCATGTTCCGTCCAAAAGGGTCTTAAGCTTCACTGGCGAGAGTGTCCAGGTGATACATGTTGAGGGAAGATGAGAACATAGCAGGTTAATTGCATGCACGCTTACAAACACACATGATTTAAATATAGGCTACTTTATGTAGCTTTTAAATTTACAGCTCCTAACTGGCAGGAATGGCGTGGAGTGTAATAAATGAATGCAAAACATGCTTACAGACACAATCATGAAATGGATTTATTTTACAGGGTAAAGGTGGAACACATGTTGCTTTGTTTCTGCTTAGCAACTGCTGAGGTAAAAGGTGTTAAAGATAAATATGCAATAAGTGAACAGGAAATGTGTGAGGGTGAGCCGGGTGAAACAAAATGTTGTAGATAATGGAAACTTGTCTAACTGGCATTAACAGTAACTTTTGCATGTTATGTATATGCTTGAAGCAAACAGAGGAGTAAATGATGATAGAAAATTTTGAAGTGTGTTTTCTAGCGGAGATTTAGGCTGACATAGGGATGGTGTATATTTTACCCGGGGTGTTTTTAATAGAACTAAAAGCGTTGCTCACACACATAAAGAGTATTGAGATTAAGTAAAGTTAATATAATGGATAGAGCCCAGAACATGATATTGTCAACCAACTTTGAATAATTAAAGGAACATTAGATGAACAAAGTAGGTTAGTGAGGTGTAGCAGAGAAAGGCTGTTTGTTTTTTATCCCTTACAGGAGAAGATTTCCACTAGAGAGGGACCCAGAAAAGGAGCAGAGACCACTTAAGCATGAAGTGTTTTCAAGTGGGAGCTGGTGTTTTATTACTGGACCACCTAGAGGACATGAGGTGGTTTTCTGATTTGCTGAGTCAGAGGACGGCTAGAGAGGGTCAGAGCGAAGGAAGTGGACCTGGGAATGGTGGTTTCGGGGCCCATGATGCCATTAATGGATGTAGAGGTGACAGAGTGGGTCGAGGAGTGACACAAGGAAATGGTGTGGTGATGTCTCTGGAGAGACATCAAGAGAGGGAATTGTAATATTTAAAGAAATTAGGTCACTGCTGAACTGTATATAACCATCATCCTGTTGAGGGAAGATGAGAATTATGTTATAATTAGTATTACAGGGGTTATCATAATCAAATATTAACATGTTTATTACAGGTGCAGTTATAACTACTTTAAAATGATTGAGTTAATATATATATATCATAACTCAGAGCCTGAGTATATGGTTACAGTAAAATAGTAGCTGAGCAAAGGCCTGAATGTATTCAGCTTCTTGTGGTATTTGAGTTTGCTTAGTTACAGGTGACGAAAGGATGTCCAGTCCATGGGGACCTCAAAGGCCTGAGATCTTCACCATATTTGGATGGATGGGGAACTTCTGTGTCTGCAGTTATCTCTTAAAATACATGGATGTTCTCTACATGCAAATTATGTGCTTGTAAACGCAAGAAGGGGCGTTACAATACCCTGATGTTATAAAAGCAATCTAGAGTGTATTTTGGGCAGAGATGTACAACTGATGTTTTTGCAGTTTGCACCTCTCCACGCTGCGTGCATTCATTAAAATCAATTGTTTGACCGACCTCTTCTGGACTATCATTGTTTTACTCTCGTCCTCAATTTCGAACCCGTAACACTGGCACTGGATGTAAACTGGTGTTATCCACCCGATGTCCTAAAAATGTCACTTCCTTCTCCATGAATTGACATTTGCTCCTTTTTAAGCGCAGGCCCGCCTCCTCTAAGCGCTGCAGCACTCCATCCAGTGTTTGAAGATGTTCTTTGTCATTCTTTCCCGTCAGAATGTTGTCATCCAGATACACTGCGACATTGGTCAGACCTTGCAGCACACTCTCCATGGTGCGCTGAAAAATGGCAGGACTTGAACTCACCCCAAATGGCAACCTGGTGTATGTAAACAAACCCCTGTGTGTGTTCACTGTGACATACTTTCTAGATTCGTCATTAAGTACAACCTGTTGATATGCGTGACTCATATCTAGCTTGGTGTATTTTTCTCCTCCCGCCAGCCCTGCTATCATGTCCTCCATTCTTGGAATGGGGTATTGTTCTACAGGTGACACCTTGTTAACAGTCAGTTTGTAGTCACCACAAATTCTTCACTCTGAGAATTTCACTGGTTGGATGATCTTCTCCTCCAACAGTCTCTCCAGTTCCTGCTCCACTTTCTTTTTCATAGCAAACGGAACTGATCGGGGCTTATAGAAGCACGGTTTGGCATCACTGACTACATGTATCTTTGCTGCAAACCCCTTCAGCATTCCCAACTCGTCCTTAAACACTGTTTCATGTCTGGCCAGTATCATCTGTAAGGCATCATCTCTGCCTTCTATCTTATGTACAGGTTGCCAGTCTAATTGAAGGGCCTTAATCCATCCCCGACCCATCAAACTAGTTCCAGCCCCTTCAACCACCACCACATCCAGTATTTTTTTTACTGTCTCTGAATTCCACCTGCACTTTGGCTGCTCCCCGCACGGGTACCTTGTGGCCTCCATACGTTCTCAGTTTGATTCCACACTTGCTTACTTTGGGTGCCTTACTGCCTTCAAAACGCTTTTGAAATGACTCCTTTGACATGATAGTGTAGCCACAGCCTGTGTCTACTTCAAATGTCACATTCTGTCCATTTACTTTTAGCTTCTGTCTGATGGGTTCCTCCCTTGGGATGCTAATCTCCTCATACACATTATACATAGTCACGCTACTTGTCATTATGTGGTGCATTTCAGCTCCTTCCTCCTCACTCTCCACATTCTCCTCTTCTAAGAAATGGGCTTGTTTACCTTGTCTGCCAGGCCCTCCTTTTTGTTCCATTTTCATTCGGCAGACCCTTTTTATGTGTCCCACCTTTCCGCAGTTGTGGCATTTTTCTGAAACAAATCTGCAGTCCTTGGCCACATGATTCAGACCTCCAAATCTGTAGCACTTCCTGACAACCTGTTGTGACGTCGAGCCACCGTCCTCCATCTTGTTCACCGCTCCTAATCCTTTAGTGAATCGCGACTGTTCCGTCATGCCCTTCAAGTCCACAATGTCTCTGTTAGCAGCCTCCATTGCTTGAGCAAACTTCAGCGCCTTTTCAAATGTTAGTGAATCCTCTGCTAACAATCTGCGCTGTATCCTGTCGTCGCTTATTCCGCATACTAAACGATCCCGCAGCATCACTGTCAGGGAATCTCTAAAGTTACAGTCCTGTGCGAGCTTCCTCAGCTCCGCTACATAATCGCCCACACTTTCCTCCGGCCTTCTATTCCGTGTGTTAAACTTCCACCGCTGCACAGTTTCACTCGGCGTGAAAATGGTTGTTCAACAATCCCACCAACTCAGCATAAGAACGATCCCCCGGCTTGACCGGACTGAGTAGGTTCCTAATCAGGGCGTAAGTCTGTGCGCCCACGCAACTCAACAGTACCGCTCGCTTCTTCTCCTGTTCCTTAATATCATTCTCCACAAAGAAGTAATCCAAAATCTCACAATATTCCTCCCAGGATTGCAGCTCGCTGTCGAACGGCGCCACCGAGCCCACTGTGGTAGCCATTATTCCTCACCGAGGGTTACGCTCCGCTTCCAACAGATGCCAGCGCTGTACCACTTGCCAACCTCACGTTATAAGTCACTTATCACGGCGTAACTTCACAGCAACACTTGGCTTTTACCCTCGTCGCCATATATGATATCCCAGGACTAAGGAACCACAGAGACCCTGTTTACCTCAGAGTTACTTCTTTATTCCGAGAACCGGGCATGCGCCACACACACTGAAACACTCTTCAACAACTGTTGCCCCCTGGTGGTCAAATCCCTGTCACAACATAACACCGGGTATGCTGCTAATTCCAACCACGTTGCCGAGTGGAGGCCGCATGGTCACAAACCAAGCCTGCCCCTCAGCTTGCCCTCACACTTAGCCCAAAGGATTTGTGAGTAGACCTGAGCACGTGTGTTTTGTTTTCTGCTTGTTTAACAAGTGAAGTGGCCATTTGTGTTTTCTGGCCCAACGAATCCGAGCAACGATCAGGCCTGCAACGGTTTCAGTAAATGAGCTCACAAAGGTTACAAAGTTGAACTGAACTTATAGGGGAGTATTTTGGATAAATGTGTTTTCTAAAACATTGACTGTGAGTTGTGAAGAAAAACCATCCAATTGAATTGTAAGGAAACACTTCAGAACTTGGAATATTGTATTTTTTTTATTTAAATCATACTTTATTTTGACTAAATTTCACATTTTGAATTTAAAGTTTTGTGTTGTGTCATAATTATTATTTACAGAGTTTATAAGTGATAATGTTTACTAAAAAGGTAAAAAGAGGTTTAACATGTTAGATAAATTCATTATTCTTAGCGAAGACTAAACAGAACTCATATTATTTTCTCTAAGTGGAGGCACCGCCAATATTAAGACTTCTAAGTAGAAAGGTTAAAACTGGTTAATTATTGTTTCTCCTGTTTACTAGTAAAATTAAGTAACGTACCCAGGGCCCCGCTCATAGTACTATCACCACCTTAACCGAGAGTTAATCCTGAGCTACTTGAGTTGGGTGCTACACATTTGGAGGCACCGCTGGGATTGCTTTGTTGTTTTATGTCAATTTTAAGTTATAAGTAAATCTGCTGTAACCTTAAAAGTAACTAAGAGTAACAATGGTTTTAAAAAAGTAACTTCAATTAATTTCTTTTCCTCCCCCTACGTAAAGTAACTTGTTAAAACTATGGCCACTAAAAGCAATGTTTCACAACCAAATCTTGCAAATTGGTGCAGCGGTGAAGGGCTTGATCAGGCACATGCCATTCTAGTTCTTGGAGTGCCTGAAGCGGAGGAGATATCCACAGTAGAAGAAACACTCGAACAAGTAAAAACCTTGGGCAAGGTAAGAGTAAGAGGCAAAATGTTTGATGCCAATAATCAAACCCTGACCATGTTATGTGAATGCCGTGAAGAAGTCGATCCTACCAAAGTTCCGCCAGAGGTGATCTCCCTTAAAGAAGGCCATAAATGGAAAATAGTTGTTGCAGAACAAGAAACAATCTCCAATCTATTCACAGAGAAGTTGAACAGATTTCTACGCGATGAAGGGAAAACATTGGAGGATGCTAAAAGACTATGTGATCCTAGCACCTCATGGAACCGCAACCCTGAGTCAATCATCCGGGCGGTAGGTGATGTTTTGCAGTCCAAGCCAAATGAAAGCAATTTATACCGGCGTTTTAGAATCGTCTCTGGAGTCCACCCTACTCCACCTGGTGAAGACAATTTGGACAGCTGGTTAGAACAAGTAAAGTTCATGACTGATGAGTATGAATGCTCAGATAAGGAGAAACGCAGAAGGATTATTGAGAGTCTTAAAGGGCCAGCGCTGGAGATCATTCAAGCAGTGCGCATGTCTAATCCCATGGCAAACCATATTGATTACATACAGGCACTGGAAAGTACCTTTGGAACCTCAGAATCTGGTGAGGAATTGTATCTCACATTCAGAGCTATGCATCAAAGACAAGGTGAGTGCTTGCCTAACTTCTTACTGAGACTAGAAAGATTACTGAACAAAGTAGTGCAAAAAGGAGGCCTACAAGTGGATGAAGCCAACAAAGCAAGACTAGAGCAACTCATTAAAGGTGCCACTGAATCAGACTTCATGCTGCTTCAGCTAGGTCTAAGAGATAAGCGAAGTGATCCTCCAACATTTTTAAGCCTACTGAAAGAAATTCGAGAAGAAGAGGAGCGTGAAGCCGCAAGACAAAAACTCAAAAAACCAGCACAGAGACAGTACGTGCATGCAGTGCAAGTAGCAAGTGAAACAGACTCCAAAGACTGTCAGCAACATGATTTTCAGTCCAAAATTCAAGAGCTAAAAGAAAAGCTGGAAAAGCTCAACAAGCAGTCTCATTCTACAGAGTCAAGCCACAAAAAGATGTCCAGAGAAAAGAAAAAAGAGAAATCAGACACAAGCAACGAAGTGCAACAGTTAAGTAAGTAAGTAAGTAAAGTAAAATTTTATTTATATAGCACATTTCTAGATAGAGATCACAAAGTGCTTTACAAGATATAACAGATTAAAAAGACATAATACAAACAAAGTTAGCAAAAAGCAATTTTAAAAAGATGTGTTTTTAACTGTTTTTTAAAAGTAATCAATGAATCAGCAGATCGTAAGTCCAGAGGAAGGGAATTCCACAGTCTGGCGGCCACAGTAGCAAAAGCTCTATCACCCCTAGTTTTCAGTCTCGTATTCTGGATGACAAGTAGGCCCTGACTACTCGACCTCAGAGACCTACTAGGGGCATAGGGCTGTAAGAGTTCAATAATATATGGTGGTGCCTGTTGTTGAAGAGCCTTAAAAGTTAGAACCAGAATCTTAAAATGGACTCTAAATTCGACGGGAAGCCAATGTAACTGCATAAGCAACGGTGTTATATGTGAATATTTAGAAGCTTTCGTCAAAAGTCTTGCTGCAGCATTCTGAACGATCTGCAGACGCTCCAAAGAACCTTTGTTTAGACAAGTAAACAGGGAATTGCAATAGTCCAATCGTGAAGAGATAAAAGCATGAATAACAATCTCCAGTTCGGTATAGGATATTATAGAGCTCAATTTAGAAATATTTCTTAGATGATAAAAGCAAGACCGAACAAGAGATTTAACATGACTATCTAACGTAAGAGCAGGATTAAGGATAATCCCTAAGTTCCTGACAGATGGTTTTACAAACGTTGAAAGAGGACCAAGAGCATTCATTATACTGGGTATATGTCTATCTGGGGCACATAAGAGAACTTCGGTTTTATTTTCGTTTAGTTGGAGGAAGTTTTCCGCCAACCAGCCTTTAATGGCTTCCAGGCACACATTTAAGAGCTGCAGCTTAGAAGCCTCTTCAGGTTTAAAAGATATATAGAGTTGGATATCGTCCGCATAACAATGGTAACAAATATCCTCAAAAGGGCTCAAAATGTGCTGGAGAGGGAGTAAGTAAACTAGGAACAGTAGTGGCCCTAGCACAGAGCCTTGTGGCACACCGAAAGACAGGGACGCAGGAGATGATCTATACTTAGAAACTGCTACAGAAGAAAATCGTTCAGAGAGATACGAGGAGAACCATTTCAATGCAGTCCCAGAGACACCGACCCAGTATTTCAGCCTGTTAAGTAAAATATAGTGGTCAACAGTATCAAAGGCCGACGTAAGATCCAACATTAAGAGAACAGAACATTTACCTGCATCACTTTGTAACAAAATGTCATTAGAAACTCTAAGAAGGGCTGTTTCAGTGGAAAGCCTGATTGAAATTTGTCGAAAATACTGTATTTATCCAAAACTGCTGTAAGCTGCTTAGCCACAATCTTCTCTAGAATCTTCGCAATTAACGGAATTTTTGAGATCGGTCTATAATTGCTAGTAAGAGATGGGTCCAGCATAGGCTTTTTTAACAAGGGGTGAATAACAGCATTTTTAAAATAGGCAGGTACTATGCCCGAAGCCAAGGAGGTATTAATTATAGTAAGAATACAGGAACCAGTAGAGTAAAAGACATTTTTGAATAATGATGCAGGTAAGAAATCAAGTGAGCAAGAGGATAGTTTTGTTGCACTAACTATTTTTCCCAGCTCTGGTAGTGAAATAGGTGAGAAATCTTCTAAGACAACAGGCCGAGCTGGCGTGGGAACTGACAGCGCAGACGCTGAAAAAGACAAGTTTTTTCTTATGTTGCTAATTTTTTCTAAAAAGAAAGCAAGAAAAGTTTCACAATCTTCAACAGAAGAAATAATAGCGGCAGGTGGAGCAGGAGTAATAATGTTAGTAATAGTATCAAATAAAACTTTAGGATTACCTCTGCTCTTAGCAACCAACTGAGAAAAATAAGCAGCCCTCGCAACTCTAATAGCATTGTTAAAGGAGACTAAAAGATCCTTTAAATAATGAAGATGAACATTTAAGTGGATTTTCCTCCATAACCGCTCAGCTTTACGACAGTTACGTTTTATAAGACGAATGTTGTCATTTAACCAGGGTACAGACTTGGAAACAAGCACAGGTCTCATTTTAAGCGGACAGATTTCATCTAAGATCGAAAGACAATGACAGTTGAATAGATCCATATGTAGGGGCACATGCATGTAGATGGTCGTAGCTGCCATATAGTGCCTCAAGTGGCCTGTCTGGGTAAGGCAGGAGAAAAATAAAAGAGAAGTCAGAGAAGCCGTGCGCGCGCTCGGGTGTGTACATGTGGAGCCGAGGAGAGGAGAAGTAGCCGTCTCCCGCGTGTTGCCACGGCCAGCCACATTAAGAAAGCCTCACGGTTCGACTGAGCCCAAAAGGGGTATCCGTGAGGTCAGTGAAGCAGAAGTCGCGACTGCAGCAAGCTTAGACGGAGTTTCGCTCCGTGTGCAAAGCCTGGCTTGTGTAGCCGCGAGCCGCAACTGGTGTTGCTGCAGGCCACCGTCGAGGTAGATAGCGTGGGGACAGGGAGTTGGAGCGAGAGCTAACTCCAGCTGCGCTTTTCGTTAAGACCTCCACCGTTTCCAGTTGGATTAGGCTGGGTTTGGCCGTTAAGTGAACGTTCGGAGCGAGGGAGTATAGTTAGCCGTCTCGCTGGGAGCTGACGAGCCGATGGGAGGACTTTAGCCACGACACTTAATGTTGCCCGTTGCTAGCCTGAGGTTGGATGCATTTTACGGACCCGACGTCGAGGACAAAGTGGATCATCAAGGAATAGGTTACCCTGCCATCTAGACGACGTCCTGGTTGTTCATCCTCCTGGTTACGCTGTATGTGAAAGTGTCGCCTTTTCGGAGCCCAGTGCTTTTCCCACGCACTGTCGCCGAGAGACAAAGGTACGGTTTCTATTTTCCTTGCTTTTGTGAACCTGAGACTGGATTGCTCACTCCGGCTGCTGTAACTTTGGTCAGCTTAACGGACTGGGACCCTGCAGTCAGCTCCTGTTCACTACAGTTACACCTTCAAAAAAAGACTGTATACGGTTGCATAGTCAAAGGACATTTTGTTGGGACTGACTCGTAGGAACTGGGACTATTACCCTGTGAACATTGTAAATTGTGTTATGTTTGTGATACAGTGTTAATCATTCTAGAGAAGAGAATTTCTTTGTTTAATTTCATTATTTTGTTTGTTTTGTGATTTTTGGATCCCCGTCTGTGGCTAGTGTAAACCAAGGGTTTTACAACAGTGGGGTCACAATTGCCTGTTTCATTCGTTGAACCTGATGTCTTTTTATTTCTTTTGTATTTTTGTTTCTTGCCATCCATGATTTTCAGGGCCCATCGTAACTGATGGATGGTAAAGTTCAAAGGGCCATCTGAGCAAATTAAAGTTTAACATTGCTTAGAAGAGACCGTTTCATGTTTTTGTCTAACCAAGTTGCCTTGGAGTAGGGGCACCCTAGCTGTCTGGTTGGGGTACAGAAAATCAGAGGGAAGGTAGACTAGGCTGTGTTTATGTCTGATAGTATAGTATACTCCAGGCAGGCATCGTTTCTCAAGATTGAATCCTGGAGCCCCTCTTCTGTGCCAGCAGCCGCCAGACAGGTGACAACATTCCTACAGTAGTATGTATCGGGGTCAATTGTACTAGGGGGGTCAAGGACACAGATCCCAGCACCCCTCGGTCGTTCAGGGCAACTTGTACACTCCTACACCCCTACATAGCAGGGGGGCTGGTAGCCCCTTACACATAGAAGAATCAACATCGTTTTGTGGGGATAATGTTAAGTTAAATGCATCAGAGAACTTCTGTGCAGTGGAGGAATTTAAAGTGCGGGAAATAAATGTCCGATGAACAGGAGACATAGGCTCATAAAAGGACATATTAAAAAAGACACAATAATGGTCAGAAATAAAAATGTCCTTAGAACAAATATAATCAATATTTAGACCCAGAGAAAAAACAAGGTCCAATGTATGGCCTTTGTTATGTGTAGGGCCCGATACATGTTGGATGAAATGAAAAGAGTCCATGATACTAGTAAAACCCCTAGCAAAGAGGTCGGACTCATCATCAACATGTATATTAAAATCTCCCACAAGAAGCAGTTTAGACAATCTCATAGTAGAGGACAGAAAATCACTAAACTCGGCTAAAAACGAACTGTTTGGGCCAGGAGGGCGATAAACCAACGCACAGTAGAAAGGATCCTTCTTTCCGATTTTGATGAGCTGTAGTTCAAAAGACAGAAAGTGTCCAATTTTCACTAAACGGCAATTAAAACGGCTCCGGAATGCCACCGCAAGGCCTCCTCCACGACCAGATCCTCGTGGCTGGCTAATGACAGAGAAGCCATTTGGGCACATTTCAATAGTAGACGAATAATCCGACCCCCGTTGCCAAGTCTCAGTCAAGAACAGGAAGTCCAGATTTTTAGAAACAATAAAATCGTTAAGCACAAACGATTTATTCGTCAAAGAACGGGATCAGAGCCTTCACGTTCATATATTCCACTCACCGAGGGGATGAAAAACCAGTCGGCAGGAGAGTCTGGATAAACCCTTCTGAGATAACACGACCTCAGAGAGCCAGGCCCCCTGTATCCTAGTAGGGCCTTGGTAGACAGAATCCTCTCCATGTAGCTGTCATGTGCGTAGGCGACAGAAAAAGCTCGACATCGCTTTCCAATCAGCCCCCGCCGCCAGAGAAGCCTAAACTTCACCTGGATGCCCGATCTCTTTCCTCTTTTTCTCCGTCGTCTACGGGGAACGCTGAAAACGCTGGTCGAAGATCCAGTCACAGGCAGAGGGTGGAAGGTACCAAAAGAGTGCGGAGAAAAATGTGGAGAATGGAAAGTCCCACGAAAGGAAAAAGAAAAAACATCTTTGGCCGTCATTGACGACCGGATGGATAGCAGCGTCGGACGATCGTAGACCAAGGCAGCCAATACATGATTAAAACAGTTAAAAAACAGCAGAGTAAAAAGAAAAAACATGACAATAGAGCGAGACCAGCTACACCCGGCAGCGGCGAAGCCAAACACAGGCGCCATCATGCCGGAAGAAAAGTTAAGAAAAGAAGTCAAAGAGCTGAAAACACAGTTAAGTGTAATGTCAGTAAAGCCACAACATTATGCGAAAGAGAGAGGCCAGTATTCTAAGTTCAAAGCAGACTTCAGTCCAAAATCATCTACCTTTAAGCCAAAGAGTAGTAAAGAGTCAGATAATTTCTGCTACAGATGTGGAGAAAATGGCCATTTTGCAACCAAATGTACAGCTCCGGAGAATGCTCAAAAGGTGATCAAAAAGCTTATTCAGCAAGTGCATGGAAGCCCACATGGACAAAGTCAAAGTACAGACACTCAAGATCAGTGTGTTGCTCGAGTTAATACTACCAATGTTCCAACTCAAAGTGTCAACATACCGGAAGGGCTTATCGGTCCGTCATCCATAGCTCCTATCAAGATCAATAACATCTCATGCCATGGTCTTATGGATTCAGGGTCAACAGTGACCATTATCTTTGAGGATTGGTATAGAGCCAACATACCAACAGTCCCTATACAGCCCATTTCCAGTCTAGCCATCTGGGGCCTATCAGCTGAGTCCTATCCTTACCATGGGTATGTAGTAGTAGAGATAGAGTTCCCTGAGGATGTAGCAGGTGTCAAGGGTACTCTATATGTCCTCGCTCTCATCTGTCCTGAGCCCCCACAAGGTCATGAAACCCCTGTAGTGGTTGGTACCAACGCTTTTCTGTTCAGTCGCCTATTTCAGCTGTGCAGAGATAGCGGTAGTGAGAACAAAGTCAGCTCCATGAGGATACAGGCAGTTTATGACCAAATCCAAACTCAGTCCTTAAGGTCCCATGCAGCCGACGATCCCATAGGGCAAGTGAAATGGCAAGGTCCAGGGCCACTTACCATTGCTCCCGGGAAAAAATGTTATGCCACGTGTAAAGTAGAGCAGAAAAGAACTAAACCCCAAGATGTTATTTTGGTTGAAGCACCTGCCATGCCCCAACTCCCATCCGGCGTGTTGGTCCAGCCAGGTGTTCTCCGTGAAAGTGACATGGATGAGAACAGTTTCATCGTTCTATTAGTCGGAGAAACCTACCTCTATCCAAGTCAGCACAGTCATTGCCGAGATGCATGCAGTAGACGTAGTCACCGACCCTAAAGTTTTAGAGTCTGAAGCTAGTACCGTAGCTCCCGAACTCTTTGATTTTGGTGACTCTCCTGCTCCTACAGGAGAAGACTACAGCAAAAGCTAGCTCAGAGACATAATGTTTTCTCTCTAGATGAATGGGATGTGGGGTTAGCTAAAGATGTAGAACATAACATCCACCTTAGCAACTCTACCCCCTCCAGAGAGCATTCACGTCGTTTAGCTCCGGCTGATATTGACGATGTACGACAACACCTACAGCAGCTGTTAGCTGCAGGCATTATCAAAGAGTCTCGTAGCCCATTCGCATCACCTATTGTTGTAGTGCGCAAAAAGAATGGCTCCATCAGAATCTGCATTGACTACAGAACTTTGAACAGTCGTACCATTTCCAACCAGTATACCATCCCTCGTATTGACGACGCCTTAGATTGTCTTACAGGCAGCAAATGGTTCTCAGTCCTCGATCTTAGGAGTGGGTACTACCAAATTGCCATGTCCGAGCAAGATAAGGAAAAGACTGCATTTATCTGCCCCCTAGGGTTCTACCAATTTGAACGAATGCCACAAGGCATCACAGGAGCCCCAGCCACTTTTCAGCGGCTCATGGAGAAGGCCATGGGTGATATGCACCTTCTCCAAGTCCTAGTGTACCTTGACGACATAATCGTCTTTGGTAGAACACTCGAAGAGCATGAGCAACGTCTCCTTAAAGTCTTAGATCGCCTTGAGGAGTTTGGTCTGAAAGTGTCGCTTGACAAATGTCAGTTCTGTCAGTCCCAAGTCAAATATGTTGGTCATATTGTCTCAAAAGATGGTATAGCCACCGATCCAGAAAAAGTCGAGGTTGTCAGGAACTGGCCTGAGCCAACAGATCTGAAATCCCTTCGCTCATTCCTTGGTTTCTGTGGGTATTATCGCAGATTTATTGCAAATTATTCAAGCATAGTCCGCCCATTAACTGAGCTTACCAAAGGTTATCCACCTACTCAGAAAAACAAGCGAGCTCAAACCAAAGACCCAACCAAAACCTACCTCAAACCTTCTGAGCCGTTCAAAGAGCAATGGGACCAGCACTGTCAAGACCATTCAGAAAAATCATTGAATGTCTGACCAATGCCCCTGTTTTGGCATTCGCAGACTCCACCAAACCTTATGTCCTACATGTGGACGCTAGCCTGAACGGTTTAGGTGCCGTGCTCAATCAAGAGTATCCTGAGGGCCTTAAGCCTGTTGCTTTTGCTAGCCGAAAGATCAGTGACTCAGAACGAAACTATCCGGTTCATCAACTTGAGTTCTTAACACTAAAGTGGGCGGTCGTGGATAAATTTCATGACTATCTTTATGGAGCTAAGTTCACGGTTAGAACCGACAACAATCCCCTAACCTACGTGTTGACCACTGCAAAGCTAAATGCTGTTGGACATCGTTGGCTTGCAGCTTTAGCCATGTACGATTTCAACATCCAATATCGTCCTGGTCGCAGATCTATTGTCCCGACAACACACCAATGACACTGACTGGACAGATGTTCCACAATCTGCCATAAAAGCCATCTGTAAAAAGGAATCTATCTATGAAGCTACTAAGTCCCCTGTCAGGCTAGTAGACCAACTTGGAGTTCCTACATCGGTGATTCCAGAAGCTTACGTTCTTCCAGTAAACCTAAAAGCAACTTTGGAAGATCAATTGACTCCTACAGACTTACAAGTCGCTCAAGATCTGGACCCCGTCATTGGACCAGTCAAACAAGCCATCCAAACTGGAAAGCAACTTGTCACATCCAAAAATCAACCACCTGATATGTCTTTGTTAATTCGTGAGAGTGGGAAACTTGAACTGAGAGACAAAATACTATATCGACAGAGAAAACTGGCCAATGGCATAGTTCACAAACAACTGGTTTTACCAGACCGATACAGAACAAGTGTAATGAGATCACTACATGATGAATGTGGACATCTAGGAGTCGAGAAGACAACAGAACTCCTCAAAGACCGTTTCTATTGGCCACGCATGAATGCTGATGTACACCAGTACATCAAAACGTGTGGACGTTGTGTCTCTCGCAAAACTCTCCCACAACGGTCGTCTCCACTCAGTCAAATCACTAGCAACGGTCCTTTAGATCTAGTCTGTATTGACTTTCTCCAGATTGAACCAGATAACAAAGGAGTTGCTAATGTATTAGTAGTGACCGATCATTACACAAGGTACGCCCAAGCATTCCCTACAAAAGACCAAAAGTCAGTCACAGTTGCAAAAGTATTATGGGAGAAATACTTTGTGCATTACGGATTACCTGCCCGGATACACTCAGATCAAGGTCGAGACTTTGAAAGCCGCCTTATCAAAGAGCTCTTGTCTATGCTAGGTATCCGAAAATCACGTACTTCACCATATCATCCGCAAGGAGATGCTCTGCCGGAACGTTTCAACAGAACCTTGCTATCAATGCTTGGAACTCTTGAAAATGTACAGAAACAAAACTGGAGTCAGCACATCAGCCAGTTAGTACATGCCTATAACTGCTCTAAAAATGAGTCTACTGGATATTCTCCATACTATTTGATGTTTGGACGTAATGCCAGATTACCCATTGACATTTGCTTTGGTGCTGTTCTTGAAGATGACGCAGAGATGACTCACCTGCAGTACGTCGACAAAATGAGGAAAGAACTCAAACAAGCATACCATCTAGCTACTGAGAATGCAACAAAGAACTATTTGAGAAACAAGTCACGTTATGACCAAAGAGTAAGAGACCAACCTTTACAAGAAGGAGACAGAGTCCTGATAAGAAACGTTGGCCTTACCGGTAAACACAAACTGCAAGACTGATGGAAGTCAATACCTTACATTGTCGTCACACAGCTGCCGAACCTACCTGTGTACAAGGTAAAACCGGTACAAGGATCTGGAGGTGTCAAAACTCTACACAGAGACCATCTGCTACCAATCGGTTATCTTGTCAGAATCGCAGATAACTCAGTTTCACCTGAAAGAGTAAGAACACCAGTTACCAGAAGATGACATGCCAGCAGACGTCAGATACGGGACCAAGAAGATCGATTATCTGATGTCTTGCCAGACTCAGAATCTGAGAATGAGTATGTCTACAAGTACCCCACCATTACCAGTGACCATATTCAGAGACATGAATTCAGGCCAGACAGACCTAACACAGAACCTCTTCCCTCTGATAATTCCCCCTCATCTGAGAGTGAACCGGAATTGGAGGAAGGACCTTCTGAAAGTTATCATGAAGAGGAATGCCAGCCATCAAATGTGGAAGGAGATACCAGTGATACGGCTGCAGACACCGAGGTGGAGTTGAGGACTCCCACAAGACCTAAAACTTGAAAGTCAATGCGAGAGGTGAAACCAGTAATCCGTTTGACCTATGACAAACCTGGAACGCAGTCTGAGGAACCTGTGACTATTGTACACCAAGGCATGCTTATACAGTTGAACCACAGTAGCACCAGAGATAAAAACCATCATGTAAAACACTCTAAACACCCAAGGCACTACTCTGAGCCTAAAAAGTCTAAAATCCTGCGTTAGATGAGGACATCTAAATGTTTTAGACAGGGAGGGTGTAACCTGGTCTCAAATATCTATTTTAGACCCTACAGGTTAAAAGGATATAAATATTGTCATGTAAAGACTTTACTGTAAATATTTCATATATGTGTTTAAAAACAAAAAAAAAGAGTTCAAATGCATTAAAAACATGGTTAAAATCACAATAAATAGAAATCAATCATAATTTAAGTGTTCATGGAGTTATAAGTTACAAGAAAACCAAAGGTTTGTTATCTAATGTGAAACAAGGAAAACTTTGTATTTGCTGCAAGTTCTTTTACAAGTTCATTTTAGGTTGTCAATCTTGTATTTTCTTTTATCCCATTGGTTGATGTAAACCTATTGTCCAACCAGACGTAAGGAAGGCGGGATCTAAGTGAGGTGAGTCTACGTTCCTGTTATGGACTGTTTTACCCTGTGATGATGGACCGAGAGGAATTCTCTGGACCCTTCTGCTGTGGATAAGATTTCCGTGGGTTCGACCCACTGTACTTAGCAGCCCGGGTATGCCGCTAATTCCAACCACGTTGCTGAGTGGAGGCCGCATGGTCACAAACCAAGCCTGCCCCTCAGCTTGCCCTCACACTTAGCCCAAAGGATTTGTGAGTAGACCTGAGCACGTGCGTTTTGTTTTCTGCTTGTTTAACAAGTGAAGTGGCCATTTGTGTTTTCTGGCCCAACGAATCTGAGCAACGATCAGGCCTGCAACGGTTTCAGTAAATGAGCTCACAAAGGTTACAAAGTTGAACTGAACTTATAGGGGAGTATTTTGGATAAATGTGTTTTCTAAAACACTGACTGTGAGTTGTGAAGAAAAACCATCCAATGGAATTGTAAGGAAACACTTCAGAACTTGGAATATTGTATTTTTTTTTATTTAAATCATACTTTATTTTGACTAAATTTCACATTTTGAATTTGAAGTTTTGTGTTGTGTCATAATTATTATTTACAGAGTTTATAAGTGATAATGTTTACTAAAAAGGTAAAAAGAGGTTTAACATGTTAGATAAATTCATTATTCTTAGTGAAGACTAAACAGAACTCATATTATTTTCACTAAGTGGAGGCACTGCCAATATTAAGACTTCTAAGTAGAAAGGTTAAAACTGGTTAATTATTGTTTCTCCTGTTTACTAGTAAAATTAAGTAACGTACCCAGGGCCCCGCTCATAGTACTATCACCACCTTAACCGAGAGTTAATCCTGAGCTACTTGAGTTGGGTGCTACATGTGTTTGAGAAAATGTGATTGTGAGGAGACACAAACTTATGGCCACACTCGAGGTAAGATATATTTCTGTGTGGAGAAATCTGGATTATTGATGGTTTGAATCCTGTGAACATTCCTGGATATCTCAGAGCCAATCATCAATAAAACTTCCTCTTTTTAAAACAGCAGCACTTTGAATCAACAAGAAGCCCAGAGTTACATGGAGTTAACATGCAGGATCACATGTTCAGGCTCCACATGTTAGTAAAGCCTGTTGAATAAACTCACACACTGATGGAGAGGGAAACTCCTCGTGTCCTTTTAGAGCACAGGAAATGTTGTCTTCAGGAAATAACAAATACAGAAGAGTAGAAGATGTTTCTCTCAGAGTGACCAGCCCATTCTTCATCCACACATAGGAAGGACGATCAGGCAGACAGCTGCTGTGACATTTCAGCTGTACCTGGGTACCATCCTGTTGGTGCTGTGATGTGATCACCTGCACCTGGAGATCTGCACACATGAGGAAACAACACAAATTCAGTTTATGTTCTTAAAATATGTGCAAACTGTATCTGGAAGCAAATAATGAATTCAAATAAAACCTGTGACAGTCAAAGTGACTCCAGCTGAACCAGTATAGCTCCCTCCTTGTTGGTTTGTTATGAATCTGAACTTGTACACAGCTGAGTCGCTCTGTCTCAGCTCTGTGATTCTCAGAGTGCAGTCCTTCTGATTAAAACGATACTCCACTCGTCCTGTGTAGTCTGAGTCTGATTTCAGATCCACAGGTTCACCATCAGTTATTTTAGTAAACCACAATTTCTTTTGAACTTTAGTAGTTTGATAAGTTTTATAAGTTTGATCATATATCCAGGATGGGTATGTGTATCTGCATTTTATTTCCACTGTTGATCCTTTCACAGCACAGATCTGAGTAGAAGTGTAAGTCACTCCCCAGCCATCCTGACTCTGTACCACTGTAACACAGAGCACATCAGAAACCACAATCACTGTTAAAACCTTCAGTTAACAATGAGTTCAAAGACAAAGAGACATCAAACTGAGCAATGACAAGATCACTGATTTATATTCATAGAAATAAATAGTTATGGTGTAATTTTTTATTATTTATTATTTCTAGATGTTTCAGCTTCTCTTCCTTCCTGCTCACCTGTTCACATTCACCTCATTAGTTCCTCTGTATAAACACGACATTCAGTCTTTGCCTGTTTATTTATTTGCAATAACTTTCTGTCTCATTATCTGTTCTAACAAGTT
The DNA here is from genome assembly GCF_036321145.2 of Pelmatolapia mariae. Lineage (NCBI taxonomy): Eukaryota > Metazoa > Chordata > Actinopteri > Cichliformes > Cichlidae > Pelmatolapia > Pelmatolapia mariae. The sequence goes on along the minus strand of NC_086232.1, from coordinate 8,341,655 downwards.
TTCCTGTTTGTTTGTGTCTTTTTGTTTTCTGAACTTTTAGTGAACTGTTTGCCATCTTCCTGTCTCTCCATCACACACTTATGTTTGTTTGAAGTGTGAAATTTTGGTCCACATATTTTGTCATCCTTGTTTTGTTTATCTCCTTATCTTTGAAGATGATAACAATGAGAAGAAGATCACATACTCACTTTTTTAGGTTGTTTTTAAACATATATATCACTGAAACAACAAACACAAAACAATATGGCAAATGGCACAAGCATAACAGTGAAGCACTCCTGTCTTGTCTGTGGATCTTTATGTCCAGTACTGCCTCGATTATTTTCTTGATGAGGCTGAACTCCTTGTGCTGAAAGCTTGTCTCCCAAAAACACAATTTCTTGCACTGCAAACCAACATTTGCTCTTGTTGAGCTTAAGTCCTGCTCAAACACCCTGATCAGTCTCTCCTCTTTTGTTCTTGCACTTACAGCCCCAGATAATTATGGCATTCACATAAATTCAGACACCTTAGAGTCCTTCTATTATATGTTCCATTGGTAGTCTCAGGAAACAGTATCTGCCAAATGGTTTATTGAAGGTACAGTGTTTGGTGCTGCTTTCATTCAGCTGCTTTCATTCAGCTTTAACCTTGTGAAGTATCTGGTGCCATTTCACTGGTTATTTCTTCATGCTTAAGTATTTGGTAAGATTGTGGCTGTATGTGTTTCCCTGTCTGATTTGAAACTGCTCCCACAGTAGCACAGTCACTGACTGCATTAGCGCCCATTTCACTAAATGTCTTAACATGCTGCTGTGACAACTCACATGCTTGATCTTTGTAGCTCCTTCAACATCAGTTCAGCCTCAAACTTTTCAATAACTCTGTCAAACTTCTCATTATCGCCCAGCTCGTCATAAACAAATGTGTTTTACAATATGATAGCTTGAAGTCCAGCAATTGTAATCACACTGGCTTGGTTTCAAATACTACAGCTGGACTCATTGCTTGAAGGCACGCCAACTGCTGTTGAAGTTTTCTGTTAACTTCAAACTGTCTAGCAGCTTGATAGAATCCACATCGTGTCCACAATGTGCCTCTGTTTAGACTTTTATTCCTGGCACCGTGTTGTGTTTATCTCCTTTTCTTTGAAGAGTGATTTTTTCAATCTCTGCTACATGCTGTTATTCATACTTGTTGGCTGGAAGGATAAAACAGTGCCACACAGCCGAATCTAATTCTTGTACATGTTGTTATTTTTTCCCTACCTCTCTCTACCTCTTTCCACATTTTCGCTCACACCTTTAGTCTCTAAACAAGTAGGTAGCCACTTTTTTTGTGTGGCGTGGAATTACAACAATTTTGCTACTATAACAGATCTGATCATCACATTTCCTATTGGTGTACCCACAGAGGACAGAAAGGGCTACTAAAAATATTCATAACATAGACTGTGGTGGCTGGGTGTAGTTTATGTGAGCCACAAACCACACCCACAGACCACAGGAGGGGAGGGGGAGGGGTGGAGTAGAGAGTTCAGGGGCAGTGCCAGAGGAGTCTGAGTCACTGGGACCAGGAGTGTTTGTGTGATGAGGAGCAGAGCTGACAGAAGGTGGCTGTAACACAGTGACTGTGAACTGACAAGTAAATGCTTGTCACTGAGACAGCCTGTGGTTATCACCGAAAGAATAGAGACTCATGTTACACATATTACATGTTAGCACTCTTGCCTCACAACAAGAAGGTCCTGTCAGGGCCTTTTTGTGTCGAGTTTGCATGTTTACACTGGCTGCCTGTCCGTCAGAGGATAGACTTTAAAGTTCTGATGCTGGTCTATAAAGCTCTGAATGGTTTAGGACCAAAATACATCAGTGACCTCCTGACCCAGTATGAACCTTCCAGATCCCTCAGCTCATCTGGATGCATTTTTTTTATCAGTTCCCAGAGTCAGAACCAGACATGGAGAAGCTGCATTCAGCTTTTATGCTCCATATATCTGGAACAAACTCCCAGAAAGCCTCAGATCAGCTGAAACACTCAGTTTATTTATATCCAGGTTGAAGACTCACCTGTTCTCAGCTGCATTTGAATAAAACACCAAATCCACACTTTTAAGCTTAAATTTCAAAACTTAAATTTTAACTACTGATTTTATCTACTGTTCCTTTCTTTTTTCCCATTTTAAATCATGCTTTTTATTTGTTTTTGTTTTTTAATGTCTCTGTAAAGCACTTTGAATCACCTTGCTGTTGAATTGTGCTATATAAATAAACTTGCCTTGCCTTGTTCTTCCTGTGCCTCCATGAGTTCTCTGCAGGTACTCCTGCTTCCTCCCACAGTCCAAAGACAACCAGTTAGTGGGTTTAGGTTACCTGTGATCCTAAATTTGCTGATAGGTGTGAGTATGAAAGGCTGCCCGTCTCTCTGTGTTAGGCCTGCAACAGACTGGTGACCTTCAATAGTGATACTGTCAGTGCGCCCCAGGGTGGCTGTGGCTACAATGTAGCTTGCCATCACCAGTGTGTGAATGTGTGTGTGAATGGATGGATGACTGGATTTGTAAAGCGCTTTGGGGTCCTTTGGGACTAGTAAAGCGCTATACAAATACAGGCCATTTACCATAGATAGCACTGCCCTTTGACCCTGAATTGTAGACGTAGAAGACAATGGATGGATGGATATTTACACTCTTATAAATAGTTTGTTTCTAATGTTAAAATGAATCTATACTGAGCTTTGACTTTGTTCACTCTTCAGTTTCACACAAACAGCAGTCGTTTAATTATTGTGAAGGAAAACGACACAATGTGCTTTTCTCTCCTCTCTGTTCACAGCCGAGTTGTGAAACCACGTAAAAGCAGAACAAACATGCAGACAGTGAGAAAACTCTGTAGAACAGCTATAGCATAACTGTAGATACCAACATACAGAGGACATACAGATTTATTTGTACAGTAATTTAATATAAACACAGAGTGTTTTATAGATTGACAGAAAGAGGAATATAAAGACACATTAGAAACAAGTGAAACATGTTTACATGTATACAGGTCATGACAGAAAAACAAGTAAAACTAAAATTGTTTCCATGTTCACAGATGTCTGGTCATTTATTACATGTAGTTGGCAAAAATACATGTTGTTTCCATTTCAACCTTCTTAAAAGTAATGTTTAGTCTATAGAAACGTTTGGTCAAAATAAAAAATAAATAAATAAAAATAGAAAAATCCATAACCTGGAATTTGGACCCACAGCATCCAGAAAAATGTTGATTTTTCACAAAACCAACGTTTTTAATCCTAATTCTTTGCACTCTGTTCTGATTTTAAGCCTGATTTTAAAGACTTAATTCAACTTTGCTACATTTGTCTTTTACAACAGTGAATGTAAATGTCGACACACAGTACCTGACACAGAGAGAACGACGACAACAAATCCTCTCACTGCTGTATTTAATCTCATAGCTGCTCCTCTCATCTGTCTGTGTGACTTCAGAGACAATAAAACATGTCAGCAGGTAAATAATGTATCCAGGAATCAGACCCATCAAAGAACAGTTCTACTTACAAATGTGAAGGACGTTGTCTAAAGATTTCTTTTGCTGTGGTCTGCAGGCAGATAAAGGAAGTGTTTAAATATAACAGCTTCCTTCCTGTTCACAGTAGGACAAATGCAAGTAAACACAGAAGTTAAAACCTGCTATTAATCCACTTTGATTATCTTCACTCGTTCAATGAATAATAAAGATAATGTTGTTCTCAGCATGTGCTCTTTTTCTTTAACTTGTATGAACTGATTCTTCTGTGGCACTGAAGTGGATCAGTGCAAAGAGCATTGGTGGGATGATGGATGCAGACAGTGGAGTCCTCAGTACTGAAGCAGCAACACTAAAGTCTCACCACTGGGGGAAACTGAAACAACAGAAACTCAAAGAAAAAGATAGAAAAACATTTTATGGATGGTTGATTTTTAAAAAAGCAAACAAATTTCTCTGATTTAAAATAATACTCTGAAAATCATGAAAAACAGGAAATTTTGTTTAACATAAGAAGCAGTTTCAACAAATGGTCAGTGTGGACAAGTATTTAAAGACTCCAACCTTCCTGTAAGGTTCCCTTTTTTCAAAATCCACACTGCTGTGGTGGATATCAGTTTTCCATGGTTCTCTTTGGTCAGTGACTCTCAGAGATCCATCTTCTCTTTTCAGTGACCTGAACATGACTAAAAGTCCTCTGACATCCTCAGGGAGTGAAGGATTTTACCAGTGTCACCTACATTCAGGATTGAACCAGAGTTTTGATTCAAAATGATCATTGGAACTGTTTTACTGAGATACCTTTCTGCTGTGCTCTCCAAGTACAAGAAAGAAATCCAACTATTATAAAATACCAGCTTCCTTCCTGTTCACAGCACTCATATGCAGATGAGCCAACTGAAAATAAACAGAAACCAGATGTGTCACTAATTTTGTATTTCTTGGTGTGAGAACCAGAGCAGTTTCTTGCTCTATGCAGATGGACAGGAAATGAGTTCAGCTTTGATATGTTTGATAGCCATTTAATGTCTTCATGTGTTTGTCACACAGTGGAAATTTATATTTATCTATCATAATTGGTTTTATTCTAATTTTAGTGTTCATTTGTGAGTATAGTTTTATTTGCATGATTTTATTGTTTTTATTGCATGTTTTCACTTTAAAAAAAAAAAAATATATATATATATAAAACATTGTTTTAATAAACTGTGGACTGGCTGGGCATGGGACAAATTGGCTAATAGCCGGCACCTGTTGAGGCATGGGTGTGTCCTGAGGGGCCAATCAGCTGTGAAAGGACCTAAAAGGAAGCTGTTTGAGCACTGGAGAGGAGGCCCTGATATGAAGAAAATAGTGATGTGTCATGCGTGAAAGCATTGGCTCTAAAAGCCGATGCTTTGTTGTGAATAAGAAGAGCCAACTCCCATCAAGTGAGAGCGGCTCCCCATTTTTTTTAACAAGGTTTGTCGTGTTGCCACAGTATTTAACTGTTTTCACACATACATTGCACAAAGCATAATTTCTATGTTAAACGTAAATGCAGTTATGATCTGTGAACAAAGTCAAGATTGCATGTTTTGTGGTCTAAAGTGCCTCGGGTTTCTCACTGGCTCAGGTTCATGCGGAGCCGTAGCACGCACATGAATGAGAGGCGGAAGGCGATTGTAGTTTGAGTTTAATTTTCTCTGTATGTCATTTTTACGATAAAATCAAATGTAATCAAATTAGATATTGATATTTTCATATGGGAATTGATCCTGCAACATGAAACGCTGGTATTGGAAGTATCAACATTTCAGGATCACATCACTACCCCTCAGTCAGTGAGTGAGACAGCTTTAAGGAGGAGAGTGCGAGTGTGTGGCAAAAAACACATAAATTATGTGGGTCGCAAGTAAAGGTGACATGGGCCCCGAGATTGAGACCCCGGCATTAGAGCCTCTTAATGCGTGTTTTGTTTGGGTTTCCATCGGCATGGAATTACCAGAAATAGAGAGGGGACAGCCTGACACAGGAAAAGACCGCCGTGTAATCCCTTTAATTTCAACAAAGTGACTGTATTTATAATAACACCTTTTTAAACGGAATACAGTTACTCATATTTTGTATTTTAAATACGTTATGCTGGTACATGTATTCCGTTACACCCCAACCAAACATTGTTTGTCGGCATAAGTAGGCAAAGATGGTCTAAACAGCTAAAAATGACTTTCTGTTATAACATTTTCCTTATTTTTTTAATCCCCTTTTTAAAAATATCCTAACAATCACAGGGTGAGAGGCCCCCTCCACTATCTCAGCAGAAGGACTCACTGACACAGAGGGAAGCTTTGGAGAAGAAGCATCTGGAGGAGGAAACATGAACATATTTACAAACTGGTTGGATTTTTAGAGCACAAAATTTGTTAAATGTACAAGACTTTATATAAACACACAGTGAGAAGTGGAGCCTCAACAGGAAATCTGGCACACTGCTAAGTTTTCTAAACAATTATAGATTTCTTTTCTCAAAATGCAGGTGATGACAAAAATGTAAAATATGTTTGAACCTAAACTGTTGGAAATTTATCAAACAAGAATGTCTTGAATGTGTTGGAAAACATAGAATAATGTCTCTGATTGAGACATCAATCATGATGAGAGGTGAGTTTTTAATATTATCATTATGTAAAAAAATAATATAAGTTATATTATTATATATAATAATATACTGCATAGATCTTTAATGTTTATTAGGCTACATTTTTAATATACTTTACACAAAATGCTCGTTTGTTTGGTGTGAGGGACCGAGTTGAAAAACAGGAGGAGTCCCAGGAATTATTAGAAAAATATGGTTTTCATTTACTTAACCCCCCAAAAAATCATATTTACAAAAGTAATAAATGTTGAGCTCATAAAAGAGGTCAAAGAAACAAAACTGAACTCAGGCAAAGACAGCAAACTTAACAAACCAAATGACTGCGAGACTTGTAGTCAAGACCGCCTAAACCGAGACCAAGACAAGACCAAGTCGAGACGAGACCGAGACCGAGACCAAAAAAAACACCTAACTTTTGTGTGCTGTTGAGGACTGACATGGCAGTACTGACTGGCCCCACAAAGTCATCTGACAAAACAGCGAACACCTCCAACAACTGTCTAAAGAATGGGAAATATGTAACTGGTTTCAGTTACACTTTATATATAGATAAAATTGTAACATCAAATTGAAGATTATAAACTTGAAATTGCATCATGTCCCATTGTAGTAGCACTAGCCAAATTATACTGTATGATATCAACTTCCCTGAAATGGATTAGGCCCGTCAACACAAAGTGATATGCAGATGTTATTTAAAAGTCAATGGTCACATTTATTTAGTCAAACAACATCATTTTAAGTAAAATTCTGTAATCAAACAATATAAAGACATGTGCACACCTCACATTAATCAAATGCAAACTACAAATATTACATACCAATATAAATTGTGCATTAATAAGAATAAGAACAAGTGCTTAAAAGATTCTGACATCTTGATGTCTTCAGTGGCATGAGATTACAACACACTGCCAATTGTTCAGTAGGGCAGGAACAATAGAACACAGACATTATGAACAAATAACAGATATCTTATGAACAAATATTATGAACAAAAAATATATAATGAACAAACAGCATAGCTCACAGAGCTCAGAGAGGAGGGAGAGAAAACAGTTCACATTTTAAAACAGTGATTGATTGCACTTCAAGAAAACTAAAGATTGCAACAACTTATAGCCTAGCCGTGCGCGGTGGGGTCTCATTAGAATGCCTCCTCTACTAAAAACTCTCCCAACTGGGGCAAAAGAGGCAGGGACAGAGAGGACCTTCAAGGCAACAGTGTGTAGACTGGGGAAACGCTCTTTGTTTTTTGACCAAAAGGTGAGTGCATCACAGTCACAGTCATTTATGCTGTCTAGGTGCTTGCTTATTTGTGCATCAGTGCTCGAGTTGTGGCTTGTGCTGCATTGCAACCTAAATGCCTTGTAGCGTGAAAGAAGACATTGTTTTGGGGGTGGTGCTGAGTCACTATCCGATAATTCTGTGTCTTCTTTTGTTGGTGCTGCAGGTGCATCTCTGTCTACCTCTGCGATCAAAAGGTCTGGAAAAGGGTGCGCACGCACGCACACACACACACACTCATACGCACACACACGCACACACACACACACACACACACACACACACACAGGATTAGACAGGATGCTTATAAAACCAAAGACAGTGATAATAAGTGCAACAATAACAATAAATAATTATTATTATACAGCCACCTGTTAATGACTTTTTAAGGTAATCTCTGAACCTCTTCAGTGCTGGTCCGGTTTCACCATTTTGGACATCCAAATCTACGCAGGTCAGTCCAAACTGGGGGTCGAGCATGGTGGCAAGGAAGTAGATCAGGTGGCTAAACGGTTCCTCTGGATCCTCTTCATCCATGCAAATCTGCCTGAAAATTCCAGAGAACCGTCTCTCTAAGGGTCTTTTCAGTGCCCTGACTATAGTTACGACCTGGGGCATTTGCACTTCCATCTTTATAAGATGATTCTTCAAGTCGAGGAACCACCATGCTAATAGTCACCTGATGATCACCTTCTGTAAGGTCTGTTGCCTCCGAAAAAGGCTCAAGCCAAGCACAAAGGCCTTTCAGCTGAGCCCATTCTCACGCTGAAAACACTAAATTCTCTGTATCGCTGCACATTTCAGTGATGGCCCTGTGGTCAAGTCTGATCAGAGCCTTTAACTGTCTGTAGGTGCTATTCCAGCGGATGTTGTTTGCTGCTGGGATGGACTTATTGGAGCCAAAGTGTGCCTCAAACAAGTCTTTGTGTTTACTACTGCTGTGCCGCAGGGTTGTAAACTTGCTGGCTTTGGCTCTAGCTATTGCCTTTACCTCTTTCATCCCATCACTGATTACGAGTTGCAGCGAGCGGGTGAAGCAAGAAAGATGTTCAGCCGTTGACCATGGATCAGAATCTTCTGCATTCTCCTACATTGTTTCATCATCGAGGTCATCCCTGCTGTCACCTTCAGGGTGCTCTACTTCTGGCATCCTGACTTTAAAGGCCCGCTTCATATTGGATGGATTATCCGTCAGAATGTAGCTTATTTTATGGCCAATGCCATACTCCTCAACTATGTTGTCAAATGCTGAGGTGATTCATTCGCCGCAGTGCTTCCCTGTGAAACGTCTACAGTCAAGCAAAAATGATTGTAAACTGTAAGAGTCCTTGTTCTTGCAGGCAACATGAGCGGTAACTCCCAGGAAAGATCGAAGCCTCCGGTCAGACCAGAGGTCTGTTGTTATTGCTGCATTTGGCTGGATTTCCAGGGCTTTGATTATGTCACCCTTCACTTTAGTGACAAGGTGAAGTATCAGCTTCTCTGTCAAGGTGGTCCTAGACACAGGTGTGTATATGCTGTATTTGCAGGACAATCAGGAAGTGTCTAAAATGTGGATTCTCAACGATAGACAGGGGGAGAGAGCATCCAACTATAAGGTCCCGGAGGATGGACTGGGTGATGGCCTGTTGCCTGGGTGAATTTGGGGAAAATAAGTGGATGCTTGGAGCAAACAATGATAATTGAGGCTGTGTGGGATTGACCGCTATCACTGATGTTGCAGATCCTGCTTTGTACTCCAAGTACCTACAAAACAGGGAAATAGGAATCTGTAAAACATCTGTTTCTATTCAACCACAACAAACTACTGTATCTTACAAGCACAGTAATTTTAAATCTATCAATGAGGGCAGATCTTTGTATACAAAATAACCTATTCCAATCCAGTGTGACACATTTATAGATCATTAGGCACAACTAGTAATAATGAAAATACTGGGGTGTTCAGGGTTGCAAGACCTTAAATAACAAGAACAGAAAAACAGTTGAATGAAATCTACAAAAGACAAAATGTCTGTGCATTAACTTTGCATATTGCATTAAGCCTCCTCATGTCAGTCAGCTATCAGACACAGCTGTATTGACAAGAAATGAACTACTGAATAAAGTCTGAAGTTACACCAATACAAAATAACTGTCTAATAATGACATGTTGCAGTAGCCCCTACACACTGGACTGGTTTTGTAGGGCAACATAGTAGAAAACATCTAAGAAAGTCATAGTCAAAGATCCTTAAGTTCGATTTTAGAACTTTAGGACTCAGTTTTGCCATCCGTGCTATCTGGACCAAAGCCATAGACTGCTCTGATCTGGGCTTCACTGTTGAGAATGCCGCTGTTAGCCTAGCAATGTTAAAGGGACACTCTTGAAACGCCCGTCCTTCCTTGCGAGTCAGCAACCACATAAATATGCCCATTAAAGTCGACAACAAACCACACCATACCAGCTCTTAAAGTGCTCTATCTGAAATGGGTTCGATATGTTTCTGCTCAGTGAATTCACCAAAATACCTAAAGTTAGTGAAAACTAGGTAGGTAGTAGGTGATAGCCAGTGCTAGTGCTAGCTACCTGTACATAGCATGTAACGTTAGTTACAATCTTCACAAGTTAAGTCTGCAGAGACGGTTGCAAAAAATCTGTCCCTAAATAATTTATACCGCTTGAAGAACACATTATAAATAACAATATTACATGAACATGACCTGGTCATCTGAGGTTGGAAAGGTAGGCAAAAGAGTTTGAAAATGGAAAGATGGCTACTGGCTAGCTTACCTTTGAGGGTGTTTGCACTCCAGGTGTCTGGTGAAGGTTGAAGTAGTCCCGGCTGTATCGGTCAAGGAGACTTTGCAAAATCTGCATTTTGCCGAATGCTTCTTTTTGCATTTACCGAAAACTCTTTGTGGTCTATGAACGCAAATTTTATGACAGACGAAGTCGCTGACATTTCTGTAACTTACTGACCTGGCATACTGCTCAATCTATTGCATTTAGTTGTGTTTGGGGGGTGCGAAAGGCAAAATAATAATATGCCACAATATAGAGGGATTTGAGCATAGCGAGCCACTGTGTGTCGCTGTGTGAGAGCTGAGCAGTGAAAAGGAAATTAAGTGAGGAGCCGGCTCTCGCTCAATGGGAGTCGACTCTTCTGATTCACTACAAAGCACTCTAAGCACGGCTCTTAGAGCTAAAGCTTTTGTGTTACATTGGGTGTCATGGATACTGTTGACTCCAAATCTCCCGACCACTATGTTGATCTGAGACAGCAAAACTGAGACAGCGAGACCAAGACAAGCCCGAGACCAAAGTCTGTTGAGACCAAGACAAGACCAAGACAAAAGTCCGTCAGAGACCAAGACAAGACTAAGACCACGTAAAAGTGGTCTCGAGACCGGTCTCGAGATATCCAACTCTAATGACTGCCCAAACAAACATAACTGACCTAAACATGAAATGACGCACAAGGGTATATATAATGGCTGATCAGACCATAGTGACACACAAGGGATAACTAAACAAAACACAATTGTAAATAACAAACAGTGCAGTATCGTCTGGTTTGTTAATAAACTAAACACCAAAGAAGAAAATCAAAAACCACTAAACCCTAAACTCACAAAGACAAAGGTTAGTCAAAAATCAAAGTAATGAAGTGGTATGAATACATAAGTAAACTAAATGTGCGCCCTTAGAAATAGAACAAATGTATCCAAACCAATCAATAAAGTTATTGGAAACTAAAGTGTTTTACTGTGTTCAAATGAAGAAATGAAAATACAAGAGTTACCGACTTTAGAGTGTGGCCATGGGTTTGGCCATCACATTTGGGAATATCTGGATTATTGATGGTTTGAATCCTGTGAACATTCCTGGATATCTCAGAGCCAATCATCAATAAAACTTCCTCTTTTTAAAACAGCAGCACTTTGAATCAACAAGAAGCCCAGAGTTACATGGAGGTAACATGCAGGATCATATGTCCAGGCTCCACATGTTAGTAAAGTGTGTTGAATAAGCAGAAGAAAATACAGAAGAGTAGAAGATGTTTCACTCAGAATGTTCTACTTTATTTGATCACTTTCTGCTGTGGTCAAATTGTGGAAATCAGGTCAGTGAAACTAGACATCCTTCCTGTTCACAACATTAATATGCAAATCCCATCATACTAAAGTAATTGTAACGTATGTATATCTGTGTATATATAACCGAACTCGTCCTTGACAACTGCTTCTTTGTCCTATAATCTACATAGTGTATCAACATATATAACTTCTATAAGATGATTGATTATAATATTTACTTCAAACAAAATGTATTGTTTCTGCTTCTGTGTATTTTTATATAGAAAAACCATTTATATCACTCTGATGAAGTGTTAAGATTACTGAAAAATCAGGTGTTATTTAATTGTTTGTTAAAAAAGTTGATAGTTTAAAAAAAGTCAATTTCTTTGTGCAGTTTAATGAAATAAATGTGATTATGATAATAATACATCAGGACAGTAGCGGTTTTTGATACGGGCGACACGGGCGGTTGCCCGGGGCAGCATCGTGGTGGGGGGCGGCATCACGGGCATCGGCACAAAAAAAAATAAATAAATAAAATTGCTCGTACTCATGCTGCCCAGACATCAGCCAGTGCATATTGGGAATGGCATAGGCACCGATCGGTTTTCTATCGCCCATTTGCTGGGAGTAAGGGCGCCCTCCGTTTGCGAGGTGCGCCTGCTGCTTGCAGCACAGGGAGGAGAGGGCGGGGCGGCGGGGGATTCTCTGGCCGGCTGGAGCAGCATCTAATAACCAACTCGCAAAATAAAACAATATTTTTTTTTTAAAAAAAACAACAAACATGAAAACACCAGACATTATGACTTATACATACAGACTTATAATTTGCACCGATGTTTTTTCGAAATTCTATACGCGAAAAGTGAGCGCGAGAGCCCTCTGTGCGCCTGCTCGCTGCTGAAGTCAAAGTAAACTTTATTGTCGTCTCCGCTACATACAGTACAGTATATAGAGAGACGATACAACGAGGCTCTAACACTTTAAAATTCATAATTTACAGTTTGATGATTTAATATCTCACACACAACCTGTCGAAAGGGGAGGGGGGCGGTGTTGTGCCAAAAACTGATTTCCGGTATTTGCCAAAAACTGATTGCTCATATTTAAACTGCTATAAATAACTTGTTGGGCTATAATATGTTAAACATATGTCAAATGCATCCCTTATGGATGACATAAAGTAATCTTGAGCCACAAACAACATTCGTGTAACAAGGTAGAAGCCGCAATCAGTTTTTGCCAGTGACTTTTATATAACCTTTATTTATGCAGTTAAAAAAAAAATCTCATTAACATTAAAAATGTCTTTTGTAAGAGTAAGCTGGCCAACAGGACAGCAGAAATGCCAGCAAATATTACAATAGTTCTGTAAAAATATTTTGAGTGGGGATAAAGGACCGGATTGGTTATAATCAGAATCAGAATCAGAATACTTTATTGATCCCTAGGGGGAATTATTTAATGTAAATACATGTAATACATGTAAGTTAATGTAAGTACAATAACACAGAGTTGTAAAGATACTTGAAAAACAGATAATTTTTTAATTCTATATGTAACCCCTTTGTAAACCCTGTTCACTGAAGTCTATTTACGAACATACGTAAAGATATTACACGTAAGAAATACACAGAAACATTGGAAATCAGTTTTTGGCAGACAATCACTTTTTGGCACAACACCGGCTGCTTCCAAATAGAGCACATTTCATTCATAATGATGTAAATCCAAGCCCATTATGTATTCATGATTTGAATCCTGGGTTGTGTGAAATCCCAGAATACACCTTAGACAAAGTGAATCTATGAACTAAGGTGTAGGTCTGTTAGGTTATGTTGTGGTGATCCTCGAGTTGGGGGATTTGTGTTCATACTGGAGTGCAAAATTAAAACCAATGGAAGATGGACAAGAAAAGTTCAAAGCCATCAGGTGCTCAGTTTAGAAAAAACAGAAAAGAAGGGGAGGAGAAACAAGCAAAAGATACAGGTAAGCAGATGTGTCATTGGATAATGGCAGGTCATCCTGAAACAATCAGAATCAGAATACTTTATTAATCCCTAAGGAAATAATGTGGGTTACAGTTGCTCCAAGAGCAAATGGTAAAAATAGTAACAGTAACAGACTAAACTCCAAACAATACATTATGTTACAGATTTTAATATTAATTAGTCATTGTCAGTTGTTGATTCGTCCTGTTCTCATTGTATGACGAATTATGATGGCTGTTTGGTAGCCGTTTGCATACAACACATACTGTCTCTTTCTTCATATGTATGTGTCTGTGTGTGTGTGTGTTTCTCTGGTGAAATTCAGTATGGTACCGACAACAGTTTTATGTTAATGTACAATCCTTAATATGTTTTATATGTGTGTATGTGTGTGTGTGTGTGTGTGTGTGGGGGGGGGGGGGGGGGGGGGGGGGGGGGGCGCAGAGGGAGTGTTCACCCGGGGCGCCAAACAGGCTAGGACCGCCACTGCATCAGGATATCAAACATCAGAAAACAGACTATGATAATCATGTTTGATTACATACGTGTATTTTTCTACAAGTGATAAGAAAAGAAAAACAGCAGCAAAAGATTATTTTGGTTTGTGAAAATGAGAACTAGCTCCAGTAGCCACCATGCTGGCTAAATTATGATGCTCACTGAGTGAACAGACCAAACCTCCCATGATGCAGCTTCTTTCTGCTAATGGGAATTATGGCTTTGTTGACCAGATCTTGTTGACTGCAGGGTGCAGTCTGGATGGATCCTCTTCATCAATGACTTTTGGTTCATAGACATAAATTAGTTGATTCTGAGTATGCAGCATGAAATTATATTGTGATGGTGGAAAAAAAAGCTTAAAAACAGAAGAAGAATGCTAAAGCAGGCACTGTATTTCCCAGATATTTAATTTGAATCTTCTAGTGAGGCTCATCGTATTATGTGAGGAGCTGCTCACCACAGGGCTGTACTTTTAAATTTATTTTAACAGCGGTGTAACACAGTAAACTCAAAAAATTGAAAGTAAGTGGTTTTTATATTAACAAGAGTCGAACTTGTAATTTGAAAACAAAAAAAAAAGATTTTATGTTTCTGTGGTGAGCGTAATTAAATCATGTACGATCTGCATGAAGTTCAACAACTTAAAGATTGTTACATTTATTCTCGTTGAGATGATGTGATACAATCTAAGAAGACTGATTAGTTGCCTGGACTCTATGTTCATTCAAATAGTTTTCAGTTTTTAAGTGTGACTGTATGTTCCTCCATGTGTCTGTGGGGCTGAACTGCTGTTGCTGTAGAGAGGATCTGCCTGGTTTTTAGAGAAGTGGATGCTGGCATACTGAAGATCATCCTGTTCCTGTGGCTCCTCCTGATCAGAGAGACACTGCACAGAAAAAAATGATCTTAGCTAAAAATTTAGCATGTGATAAAATGCAATTACATTATAGGTAGGGAGACAAGGAAAAAACAAGAATTGTTTCTCAGTGACACTTCTATATTAGAATGGTAAATGATGATGTTTTTTACTGCAATTATATTTCTACTTTCACCTGTTCTTTGTTGTCTGCTCTGCCTTCAGTCTTGGATGATTCCTTGGAATTCCTCTTTTTTCTGAGGAGTGAAATGATAATGAACAAAAGAACAACACAATGACTGAAAAGTAAAAGTTTAATGTGACAGATCTGCTCACCGAATCCAAAGGAAGACAGGGAGGAATGTGACAGACAGGAGAACAGCAGCAGTTACTCCAGCAGCTTTTATCTTCTTTGCTCCTGATCAAGATCAAAATAAAGCACTAATAGTTAATTGAGTATTCCATAACATTCGACCTGTGTATGGCCTGAACAGTGTTGGAGTTTTAGGCTAGAGAAGCCAAGTTCTTGTCTAGTGAAAAATAAAAATAGAAATCTATTTAAACACACCAGAGTAAAGTGATCTCACTCTGTTAATCTCAAACAGTGTTTTATCATAAAATTTCTCTCATTTCAGTTGTCTCAATGCACTTTATACTGTAAAATACAAATCCTACAATAAACATTCAACCTTTACAGTGGCAGCAGTTGGCTATTGTCTCTGGAAACAGGGTTAACTGGGCGTGCCCCTTATTCCACTGAAAACTGTAGCACATCTTAATTTCATAGCTTCACTTGCATTCGATTAAAAATCACTTCAAGCTGAGTGGCCTGCAGCTTTATCTGGCTGGGTGCACATGGGCATTATGGATAAATCCCTGGTTTTTAACAGGAGGTTAAAAATGTAACTGGCTCTGCTTTTAGTATTCTGAGATCAGTTACAATCTGCTTTTTGCATGGAAACAGGGCTAGCATTAGCAATAAACATGGTACTTGTCATCGTGATAGATAAGTTACAATGTTGATTCTTAGGACTCTTTAGCACATGAATAAGGAAAGCCTTGACAGCAGACAGTGGGACTCCTGCCATATTCTGTTTAACCAAACAGGCAAGTTTAACAGTTACAGGTGCAGCCAGTATTTTATTTTTAATATATTTAAATTATCTTTGTAAATCAAGTTGCAGGCCTGGTTTTCTGAACTCATTAATGACTAATTTGAGATATATGGCCCTCACAGGACAGACACCATGCAAACATATGCTTTTAAAGATGATATGTTTAAAAGCATATTATCTTTATGCTTTGCTCTTTTGTAGATTCAAAAGAGCAAAGTTTTTAAAATCAGCTCTGGTTTAATTATCTGTAGCAGCGCTATGAGTCCATAGAACACTGAAGGGGAAACGTTTTGGCAAAATAAATACTTGTACATGTGTACGTTTAACTAGTAATACAGTTCTATCTGTGCTGAGGTATTTTGACAGTGATCTGTTATTATATATTCTAGTGCCATCCAATAATTAGCCATAGCGCATGAATAGATAGATAGATAGATAGATAGATAGATACTTTATTAATCCCCAAGGGGAAATTCAAGGTTCCAGCAGCTTAAGAACACCACACACACAGCATTCACTACAATGTACCAGGATGATACACAACAATCAACAAAACAACATATACTAAATCTAAATCAATCTAAATCTAAATCAATCTAAATCAACAGTAGCAAAGCGTATAATATACTGGGGATGCAGTCCTGTTTGAAGTGTGTGTCAGGATAATAATGCAATGGTGCAACAGTGCAAGGTTAAAATCTAGTAACCAACAGTAAATGTGTGCATATGTCAACATGTACAATAAAATGTAAGCACAGTAATTTAACAGTTCTAATATAAATATATGGGCAAATAATATAAAAAAAAAAAAAAAAAAAAAAAAAAACCCAGCAGTAGTATAAGAATTATGACATCAGTGCAAGTCAGATACAATCATTGGTCAAGAATGACATATATGGACAATAAAAAAAAAAAAAAAAAAAAAAATGTAAACATGGTAATATAACAGTTCTAGTATAAATAACAGTTCTAGTATAAATAATGTAGATTGTGCCTGACTTTTTGACTGCACTCCTTTCTGAGTGTATCCAGTATGTGTGTATAAATGGTTACCTGGCACAATGGTCTGCTGTAAGGTGGAGTTATGACGTCCCAGCTTGTTCTGGGCAACACAGTAATAACTCCCACTGTGTTCAGGTCTGAACTTGGTGACTGTGAAGTTTTGTCCAAATGCTTTTGGTAAATTTTCATCCTCCTTGTACCAGGTGTAATTAGCTGCTGGGTTAGCATCACTGCTACAGGTCAGAGTCACTGAACTGCCCTCCACTATCTCAGCAGAGGGACTCACTGACACAGAGGGAAGCTTTGGAGCATCTGGAGGAGAAATAAGGAGAATGACAACATGGTTGGTTATAAATATACTCAAGTCTTTACAGGCTTCTCACAACGCTACAAAAATTATGAAAAGGTAGAATGTAGAAACCTTCCTATTTCCTTGTGAAACTTCCTTATATTGGGATAATCACATCATTGTGCAGTAAAGCTGTTTTCACTCTTCATGATGATGAATTAAATCTTCTCTCTAAAGTTGATGTTAACTGTTCAACTGAGAACAAAGAATTTACAGCTTATAAATGTATTTTACTCACATTTCACATCAATAGTTTTGCTTTCAGATCTCTTTTGTCCCAGGTTATTATCAGCTGTACAGTAATACTTTCCAGAGTCAGAGGGCAGGATGGAGCTGAAAACATGTTGGTTTTGGTAACTGAGAGGATTGATGACATCCTCCTTGTACCAGGTGTAACTAGCTGCTGGGTTAGCATCACTGCTACAGGTCAGAGTCACTGAACTGCCCTCCACTATCTCAGCAGAGGGACTCACTGACACAGAGGGAAGCTTTGGAGCATCTGGAGGAGAAATAAGGAAAATGACAACGTGGTTGGTTATAAATATACTCAAGTCTTTGCAGGCTTCTCACAATGCTACAAAAATTATAAAATAATTACATGTAGAAACCTTACTTATTTCCTTGTCAAACTTCCGTATATTGTAATAAACAGACATCATTGTGCAGTAAAGCTGTTTTCACTCTTCATGATGATGAATTAAATCTTCTCTCTAAAGTTGATGTCAAATGTTCAATCGAGATCAAATAATTTACAACTTATAAATGTATTTTACTCACATTTCACATCAATAGTTCTGCTTTCAGATCTCTTTTGTCCCAGGTTATTATCAGCTGTACAGTAATACTTTCCAGAGTCAGAGGGCAGGATGGAGCTGAAAACATGTTGGTTTTGGTAACTGAGAGGATTGATGACATCCTCCTTGTACCAGGTGTAACTAGCTGCTGGGTTAGCATCACTGCTACAGGTCAGAGTGACTGAACTGCCCTCCACTATCTCAGCAGAGGGACTCACTGAAACAGAGGGAAGCTTTGGAGCATCTGGAGGAGGAAACATAAGAATCATGACATGGTCATAAAAAAATTTTTTTTTATAAATGTATATTCTAAAAAGAAACTTCCTAAAACTTCCTAAAAGAAAGGCCTGTGACTAAACTAACATACAGACACATTCACGTAAATAAAGAAAAATTAAATATAATTCCTTTAATGAAAGAAAAAGTAGCGAACTTACACACTGTTGGAGAAGGGAATGTCTCATATCCTTTCACAGCGCAGTAAAAACTGTCTACAGAATCAAATGTGTTCAGCTGTAAATGTTGTTCATCTGATGAAAGTTTGTGTCCATTCCTGTACCAGATGTAGGAAGATTGATCAGGTAGCTGACAGTTGTTGTGACATGTCAGCTCTGTCCAGTTAGAATAAGAGTTTACTGCTGATCTCCTCACATGTACCTGGAGCTGTGGATCTGGGAGTAAAAAAACAATGACATTATGTCAGAAATATCTCAACATATGCACAAATACACATGGAAATGTTTGAAGTGACTTCCAGTGAAATATTTTTTACCTGTAACAGTCAAAGTGACTCCAGGTGTTGGGTCTGTTCCCACAAACCCCGCTAGTTCTAGAGACTTATTCATCATGAAAGAAAAACAAGGCAACAGCGTTCGATCGATTACTTGCGCAAGGGAGGCCTTTGGTCAAGAACCAGCTCTTGGAGCTCACGCTCCTAACCTGTCTCCAGCCCAAAGTCCTTCAAAGAGCAGCTTCCCTCGCAGCTATTTATTGAGAGACAGTTCACACAATAGTTTACAACACGTACCTCCCTACAACACGTTTTTATGCTCCAAATTATTTCTATGTAATATATTCTTAGCCATGCACCTCTTGCTCGACAATTTCAGTGCAGGCATCATTTATACACAGGCTTCTGTCATATCATTCATGTCAGTCAATTCATATTGTTGTAAAAGTACATAATTAACAAATGTATTAGGAATCATCTTAGTTCGCATTGATCTTATACAAGGTAAAATTCATCCTATACATAAGCAAATCAAATGTCAACAGTCCAAAAACAGGAATTAATATTTCCAAAAGAAGATGCCACCAAGGACCAGACATTAACCAAGTTATCCAGCCTTGTGGTGCATCTACTCCTGTCATGTGATTCATTATGTATTCCTGCAAGTAAACAACTGAATGTAACAGTCAAACAAGAAGAATCAACATTCTCAAAAAATCATATGTCACTACAATCCAACTGTATACAGACATAGACATTCAAACACATCAGTTGACTTTATCGTTTGTCCATGTGGCTCTCAGCTAACTTCAAAGCTGTAGCCTGGTCAACACCCTTCTTTATGACTCCTATCAACCCCCCAAATCTTCTCACTGTAGGCATCCTGTGGGGGTTAGAGTCAACTAGTAAATTATCCGCATTTACAACTCTTCTCCTGTCCTGTTGTCACCACAGGAAAAGCTTTGTAAAGGAAATTGGATCAAGGTGTTTTGATCTTCTTGGCTCAAAGCCTTAACCAGCTTAGCGAAGTGTTCATGATGTAAATGTAGACAAAAGGCTTCTCTGTTTGCATTCTTCTTGCAGAGGACACAAAGAATAGGTGATGTTGTACAAATTCCATGGTACTTGGACTAATCCATTGCCCTTCATACACATAGGCAACTGGCCTCTTTCCAGTTCATTTAGCTGTTCAATGTCCTGCAGCGAGTCAGATACTTTGAGTCAGACTAGCAGGTCTGTCGTATCAGAGCAGTTCACCTTCCCAGCTACTGGTGAATCAACCGTCCATTCAGGTTCAGAAGTTGAAAAGTTGGCAGTGTCCCAAGTATGTTTACTCCTGGATGTGTTGCCAAGGCAACCAAACAAACTGTCTCACTCTTAGTGATGCTATATGGCCACAGTCCAGAAGAATGTGTAGCCAGTGGCATCACAAGCATAACCCATTGGTCTCGTTCTTTATGTGAGTGGTTGTGTTCACAAACTGCCACCAGTAGTTGTTGAAGACCCAATGCGGGTACTGGGTGTGGTTTGCTCTGTCCCAGTGCGCTCCTGTCATCCCACTCTGGGTCCACAGGCACAAGAAGGCGAACAGCACATTCCCAGCCATTCTAAGTTGGGTTCAGGATCCGTTGGTTTCTTCACCAGGATTGAGATGAGAGGTCCTAGAGATATACTCCCCCCTTTGTACCGCTGGCCTTTTCACCATCACCCAGAGTCGGCCAGGAAGTGTGTTACCTTCTTGCAGTGCGCTTGATGTATCCAAGTATTCCTTTCAGCAATCTTCACTGCTGTGGTCGTCGTCAGCAGCATCCGATAGGAACCTTTCCACCATGGACTGGACCAGCACTTCCTCTCCATGGCCTTATCAACATCCAATCTCCAGACTTCAGACTCTGCTCCTGCGGAGAAACAGAATCATCTGGCAGATCATTTGTTCTCAAGACTTCTTTATTTTTAAACATTTTAAGCATCTAATCTGCTAATATGCTCTCTCTTCTGCTTGTCTATCATCACTACAGAAGACTAGACTCTAAATGCTCTAACATATATAATCTCAACGAGTCAGACCATTCTCTGTTGGAGTAATCCTCATGTACATTCATATACATCTTAACTAATTCTATACCATTTAACCATGTCCTACGTCTCTTCCTAAGTCTTAACTTTACTATTCCATTAGTTCTCTCTACCAACCCTGCACTTTGTGGGTGATATAAACAATGATGTTTTAATGTTATCCCTAGATGTTGTGCCATTAATCCAATCACTTCATTTACAAAATGTGAACCATTATCACTAAACAATACTCATAGTTATTACAGCTGGACAGTCCTATAGTCCATGTGAGTAACTTGTAATGGGTGACTGGGTCTAGGGAATTTCCCTCTCTTAGGTCTCAAATTACCCCGAGAATTGTGCTTGAACATATCATACATGACCTACAAAAAAGTTTTTTAAGGGTATTTAATCTTAAAGTATAAACTACTCATTATCTCCCTCCTGTTGCGACATGGCAAAGCCCATGGCGCAAAATAGCAACAGTCTTATACAAATTCTTAGGCAGTATTGGTTCATCACACAGATAACAAACACCATCCTGCAAACTCGCTCCTTCTGTAGATCACAATTGTTTCCCTGCAGTAGGTCAGTGGCCCTGCATGTCTACCAGTGCATCCCGCATAATAGCCAACGTCTGCTGGCATTGCACTGCTAAAACGTTAACAACATGTTCTCCTAAAGTTGCCTCTTTCGCGATCTTATGTGCAAAAGCATTCTCTAATGCAACCGGATCTTTCCCTCACATGTGTGCTACACATTTACAAACGGCAATTCTACTGGGTAAAAACTCTGCCTCCAGCAGATTTTGCAAGAGTTTGGCGTGTTCTACAGGTTTCCCTGTAGAGGCTGTCACACCTCGTCTCACCCACTGTACTACAAAGAAATGTACTGTAGCAAATGCATACTGGCTATCAGTGTATATTGTCACATCTTGTTTCTCTGCAGCTTTACACGCTTCCGTTAAAGCTACTATCTCTGCTGCTTCAGCAGACATAGAACCTGTTAGTTGTCCTGCACAGATAACTTTCTCACTGTCTACTACAGTAAAACCTGGTTTAGCCTGTCCCTCTGCTGTTGTAAAACTCAAACCATCAACAAACCAAACCTTTCCCTCACCAAGTGGCACATCTGTTAAGTCATCCCTCGGCTTACACCCCTCTCTACGCGCTGTCTACACTCATGAGAAGCGCCCTCTTCTTTTGTTGACAAAAAGGGTTGACGTAACAGTAACATTAAAGACAAGCGTTTTGTAGGTGACAGAAATATAATTTTAGTCTGCAGTAGTAGACATCTACCTCGTGTGGAACTAACAGTGTCAAAAAGGTGAAAAACTATATCCTGAAACATTGTACAGCTTAAGCTGCTGCACATACTGATCTCACGCATGGAAGTAAAGCACAAGCAACTAGAGCTAATCTGGTAGGATAGTAAGTTACTGGCTTCACTTGTGGAAAAAGTGGTGTTAGGTATTTCGCAGTCACCTGGCATTTGTGCTGTTCACAGAACCACAAGTCCATCGCTGGACCTCCTCTGCGCTGTCACTTTTTGGAGCCTGGCACGCTCCCTCAGGTTCAAACGATTCAACGTTGCTGAAGATTTTAAAGGCAGAGCACGTCGTACACCTTAGTTGTCTTCCTCAACGTCAACATCGAAACTCTTTTATCTCATTTAAGATTTTGCTGTGCAGAGTCTCCTCATCACAATCCCCTGGAAGCTCAGTAGCACAGCTCTCTGTGCTGAAGGTAATCTCCGATCCTTCTGAAGCCTCTCTCCAGGCCTCAGCTTCCATCTTGTGGACGATCCTCTCAGTCACTCCTTCTCGTCATGGCACCTCACGACATCTGCAAATTAAAATGACACCCCTCTCGCCACATGGCTTCCGCCATGTGTCAACTCCCCAATGAGACATGTACAAGAATGTTGCACAGTCTCCCTAAAACAATCTCCAGGGTTTGTCCCTTGGAGCAGCTTCACTCCAACCTGTAACCCTGTGTTAAAACATCAGTCAGCAATTAAATATTTAGCTTGTTTAACTCCCAGCTCCACCTGGAGCCTGTATCCTGGAAGACAACGTCTGTTAAATCAAACTTCACATTTTCAACCAACTATAGATCATAAGAGTAATAAAGTATTCAGCATAAAAGACAAATATCATGTGCAGGTTTTCTCCAGTCATTAAATCACTATTATTATTATCATAATTTGTCCCAAATCATGAATCATCCCAATTTATTCCACAATTTAATCGGTGACTTTCCTTAAGTTTGTCACTTCACTCATTTTTATCACTGTGAGCTCAATAGTGGCCAGCTAATGAGCCCCATATTCAACTATTCTGTAACCACTGCACATTTGTTCAATTGTCACTTGTCTGTCTATGCTGAATCCTTTACAAGCACTCTTAAAGAAAAACAAACATTAGCCAAACACACGGTTTGTCCTGGTTGTCAGGTGTTGGTCATCCAGATTCCAGAGATGCTGTAAAAAAGAAGTAACACTGGTTTCAAACACAGTGTCACACTGTATTCACTTCTCCCTTATAACACTCATATTTTCTCCAACACAGTGTAAGTTAATCACCAATACACAGCCTGTAACTACAGTTTTCTTCACACAAAATCTCAGTAATCCTGTGATAGAAAAAC
Source organism: Pelmatolapia mariae (assembly GCF_036321145.2). Taxonomy (NCBI): domain Eukaryota; kingdom Metazoa; phylum Chordata; class Actinopteri; order Cichliformes; family Cichlidae; genus Pelmatolapia; species Pelmatolapia mariae. Next base: position 8,318,109 of record NC_086232.1, on the reverse strand, counting down.
ATCATTAAGATGTGTCCTGCTATAAATCACATGATCAAATCACATGATTAACCATCTACTGTAAAAAGAAAGGTAAATGTTAGCGCTGCGCATTTGTATACACTCTTTCTCACAGTAATTTCTGTAAGCAACACAAGTTAGTGAATAACACACCCATGGTGAATTCACAGACACAGAAAATTTTAAACTAAAAAGGTTAAATTTGCAGAGTTCACATAGTCGTGTGACCCAAATTTCCTCCTGTGGTCTCCTTCTGTTCCTGCAACAGAAGACACACACAGAGATACGTCCACACCTTTGTCAGGTGGGGGTTAACTTCACACAATGGTGTTAAGTCAGTCAGTCTTGTCAGCTTTTGTCAGTCAGTTTTTTCCACTCATTTTTTATTTGCTAATAGTAGAACCCTTCTTGACGCAATAAGTTTCTACTGCCAGCAATGACGTCATTTCAAAAAAGAAGAAGAAAAACTTTAGAAGCGGATTACATCGCTGAATCCTTTTTGGCAGGGACTTGTTTTCTGATTGTCCCAAATAAGTGGCTTTCTCCCAAGCCCATTTTAATTTTTGGAGAAGCTCACTTTCGCAACAGTTTTGTCGACGACGAGTCGTATAGCGCTTCTGTTCTAATCGTGCATCTCTGCTCAAACAAAGATCATCAACCAAAACTTTCAGTGCACCATGAAAGTAACAAAATAAAAAGAAAGGAAAGAAAATAAAGGAAAGCAAAGGAAAGAAAGGCCTTGTTAAGTCATGACACGTGTTTTTCATGCCAGGGGGATAAATTGTAACAACCCATTTGGCAGGCTCAACTTAATAACAAAAGACAAATCAACAGCTAGATCAATCTCAAACATTCATCCAACCAGCCACACACAACATACAGCATAACCCTGTTGTCTCATCACATAATAAGTTTCTTCTCATGTAACCAAATGTGTGCCATGGTAAAACTTCTTCACACACCAGAAACTCACAATCAGCTCACTCAGCTCACTCATTTAAGACCCCTCATCAGCATTCTGTTTTCCTCTATGATGCAACCATCTGTCCTCCTATAATATTCAGTCCACTAGTCTATGTATCACTTTCATCTTACTAGTGACTTGGACAAGATGACAAACAGAATCTCATGCTTAAGATGCTGTCTGGTCTTCATGAGTATCATTTATTGTGTATATGCATGTAGGGTTAGTATAGTTGATGTATTTTCTGTATGTTTTTGTGTTCCTCTCTCATCACATTTTCATTATTCTCATCACTGCTTAAAACAACACACATCTCTCTCTCTCTCTCTTAAAAACAGAAAGTACATTACAGCTGTTTCAGGCTGAGAAACACCAAACACTCTTCGTGCTATCATTCACCACACAACTACGTTATTTCTTTGTCCACTGGGCAGGTGACCTGCAGAATCACGTCTGCCCCAGCTGGATACCTTCACACACACCGTGACGTCAGACACACTCACCATCGCTTCTGCTTTAGAGCACAATTTCACTTCATTCTTCAACGATCCACACACCACGTTCTGCCCAATAAAAACTTTGCAGTGTATTTCATCCTCTTTCAAGGCAGACTTCTTTTAAGTTTGCAACTGGCAACGCGACTTACACCAAAACCCAGGCTACGTGTACACAACAGGTCACCGAATTCCATTAACACCGCTTAGGTTAACTTCTGTGCTGCTGCGTTCACTTACTGGCACTCACACACATATACGCTCATTCACACTCTTTTTAGGCCTATAACCTCCCTAACCGCGGCGAGCTCTTTCCTCCTTACCATTGGTGGAGAAACCATACACTCAACGCCCTTAACTGCGGAGAACCTTTTTTTATCTTTATAGAGCTCTATCCTCCTTTCGGTGGAGAAACCGTCCTTACCCTCCTTCTATTCGGTGGAGAAACCTCTTTAAACCTCCTTAAATAAATCAAAAAGATAAAACAAAAACAAAAACACTGGCGGAGAAACCAGGCAGCTTGCGTCTACACGCACAGCTTGCGCACTCACGTACCTGCTTTAACGCACGGGCACGTAGCCGCTCCCTAAGGCCTTCTGTACTCACTGTTCGTGTTGTTTCCGTTCATGGGAAGAGTCTCTGGTTCCCGTCAATCGCCATCCATCCCGTGGGGAGTTCAGGCGCAAACTGTCCGGCCTGGAACAAAGCAAAGTACCAGGGCTTTCGTCAATCGTCCCAGACGATGGCTGCTAGCAGACTGCGGTGGCGTCCTCTCCCTCCCCTCGCGGTGGAGGCGATGTGTTGGGATCCGGCTCGAAGGACCAAATAAATGTTGGGTCTGTTCCCACAAACCCCGCTAGTTCTAGAGACTTATTCATCATGAAAGAAAAACAAGGCAACAGCGTTCGATCGATTACTTGCGCAAGGGAGGCCTTTGGTCAAGAACCAGCTCTTGGAGCTCACGCTCCTAACCTGTCTCCAGCCCAAAGTCCTTCAAAGAGCAGCTTCCCTCGCAGCTATTTATTGAGAGACAGTTCACACAATAGTTTACAACACGTACCTCCCCTCTTAACCCCCCTTGGTTACAAAGATGAGGCACTGTATGTATATGTGTGTGTGTGTGTGTGTGTGTATGTAGGTGCCCTCCTGCTGATCAAAGGGTCATAAACCCTAAAAGCAGGGGGAACATCCTTGGTCATAAAGAGGGTAGTCTCCCCCACACCCAATTTATGGTTTACCATAGGTAACACAGTGAAACCATACAAAGGGCAGGAAGCTCTACCAAACATCAAACAGACCTCCACAAGGATGTTCCCTGTGATAAAACACCTCAGCCTCACAGTTAAACAATGTAGAAATGGATGGCAAGCATAAAAATGACAAACATTTAAGAATCCACTCTAACACCAGGTGATCCAGTATATTTCCCTCCTGGATCATTTGTTATGAGCATGAACTTGTACTCAGCTGAGTCGCTCTCTCTCATGTCTGTGATTCTCAGAGTGCAGTCGTTGTTTTCACACTGATACTGAACACGATCTATGTACTCTGACTCTGTTTTTAGATCCACAGGTTCATTATTTTGGACTTTAGTAAACCAGAACATTTTCTGGATTCTTGTATTTATGTCATTTATAGTCGATAGGTATCTGAAGGTGGAGTGTATTTCTGCTGTTGATCCTTTGAAGGCGCAGACCTGAGTAGAAGTGTAAGTCACCACTGTAACACAGAGCACATTAGAGAAAAATCAGAAAACAGGCTTATTTATATTCACTTTCATAGATCTGAATTCAGTTTCTAAGATTCCATTTAGACATGTTTCATAGAGAACAAGATAGAATACAACATAATACTGTTCTTTAAAGTGAGACTGGAACCCGTCAGGAATCTCATATATGTTTGCAAAATGTTTAAACTGAAAAAGACCCTATTACAATGAATATTGTGTCCAATAATGTCCCAAATGTCTGTAAATAAGTGAGAGGGGACAATAGTGGGATTATTTTAATCATAATTAAAAAATTATAATAAAAATTTACAGGTGCAGGGAAAGCATTCCACCTCTGTCCTCTCCTGGCCACCTGGCCATCTACCAGTATATCAAAAGCCAGGATGGTCCACTTGGGAAAATAAATCTGTTGGGCATTTTTCTTGGTCTTCAGATAATAATTCTAAATGCTACAGTGCTGGAAAGGACGGGCAAAAAAAGGGGGAAAACAGAGAGAATTGTAGAAAGACTGGCAATAAATTTTAATCTAGTCCCTAATTTGCAAGATTTTGTTTGTTAACAACAAGCTATGGGATGAACATATCAAGAATTTTTATTATTCTGAAAAGAAACTTACCATCTACAACCAAAATATTTTCAGTGTGATATGAATCAGGAGATAAAGGGTCCCCGTAACCACACCTGTACTGTCCCGTGTCAGACTTGGTCAGATGTCTGATGGTTGCTTGAAGTTCAAACGCAGATCCTTTTGTGTCTTCAATGCTGTACCTGCCATTCTGAACTTTGTCATTAGTTGTGTCAATGAAGATATTTCCTTCTTTCTCACACGGATTCTTACAAAGGAACTTCCTCTGTGCATGGACAGCAGTGGCACATGGAAATGAGATTTCTTCTCCCTCACTCTGTGCACGGGAGACTCCAGAGTTTTTAGCAATTTCTGTAAAATAGATGAACATCCATGAATTATATAATAAATAATTAAAGTGACTGAGTTTAAATAGGTCTGTATTTAGCCTGAGAGTTTATGGAGATATGAGAGTAGGTGAATGGTTTCACAATTTTGACTTCAGTGACTTTTAGTAGAAACTCACCATTTGAAACTCTGACCTCCAAGTCTGAGTATGAATCTGGAGCTGAAGATTTACCCAAACCAAACCGGTACATTCCTGAGTCAGACTTTCTCATATTTGTGATGGTAAAGCTCAGCCTTCCTCTTCCTGAAGCTGCATCTTTGTATTCAATGCTGAATCTGCCGCTCTGAGCTGTGGTTTCATCTGTATTAATGAGGATGTTTTCTGCTCGCTCACATTTTTCCTTGCAGAAGAACTTTGTGTTTCCAGACACAGTGACGAGAATATAGAGTGATAAATCTTCTCCTTCACGTACAACCCAAATGCTGGCAGACCCAGCTGTACCTGTTGGACAAGATTTTCACTGTGAATAGCCAGCTCGTTCTCAAAGCAAAACATAAGAAAGACAAAATATGATCTATTAGTTATGAATTTTCATCAGTACAACTTGTATAATAAAAATATTTAGGGGGAAACTGTCAGACGTCCTGTGTATTTAAGAAATACACTTCTGATGGGAATATTGAGCCAGGTTACATAGAAATGAAACTTTAAATGTCATGAAGTGCTGTGTGTGGCTGGCACGTAGGTCAGGACTCAAATGTAAGATTATCAGGCTGGACTGAACAACAGCTTCATTGCTGGAAAATAAAAACTAAATCCAACTTAACAGATACTCATGGATACAAACACTGCAGGCTCTAAACAAATGAGGCACAGAGCAAGAGGGAGATCAAAACAACGGACAGAGTGAGAGAGCCAATATACAGGAGAGAATCAGGACAGAGAGTCTTACATTTGGGTCCTAACCCACCTGCCTGCCACATCTGGGGAAAACAGCTGAAAAAATCTAACTGACGAGACTTTGGAAGCAAAATTGAACACAATGTACACGGGACAAGAGACTGTCAAAATAAATTAGGAAGTGTGAGAAACACAAAATGAGAGTCTGACTAAAAACAAAGAGAGAGCGAGAGACAGAGGGAGATATGACTGGGGAAACTAATAGGTAAATAAACATGGAGAAAAGAATAACTAACACAGGAAACTAGAAAGAGGACGGGAACACAGGGGGAGGAATGAATGAGTGAGAGAATGAGAAAGAAGAGAAAAAGAAAGGAAAAAAAATAATAAAATAAATAATACATTTTTTATAATAAAAAATGTTAAAAGATTCAGCTCCTTTTCTAAAGGATGTTGCTTTTATTAAGATTACATCACAGGAGAAACTCTGTATTTTCTACTAGTAAATACTGAAGTTGAACTAATAATATATTCCAAACTAAGTTGTGTGTATGTGTGTATATATGGATACAGAGAGAGAGAAAGAGAATTTGTGCATCTATACAAGTCGATAATGAGATTGTGTTAATCACTATTCCATGAATGTTCAGTGCTATATTTTGAGCTTTGATGCTAAACAGTTTATCACCCTACATTTTAAAGATAATAAAAACCCAAATCACAAAAAGTTGGGACAGTGTGGAAAAACAAATAAAAGAAGAAAGTACTGATTTCTAGATATACTTTGACTTATAATTCATTGCAGACAATATGAACACAAAATATTTCATGTTTTGTCTGATCAGCTTCTTTCATTTGTACATATACATCCTTTCCTGTCATTCAGACCTACAACACATTCCAATAAAGGTTGAGACAGGAGCAATTTAGGGCTAGTAATCAGTTGAATTGGTTAAATAACGAATTGATTTGAAACAGGTGACGTCAACAGGTAATTGTACTTATGCTTTGGTTCAAAAGCAGCATCCAAGAAAGGTCTAGTCCTTTAGGAGCAAAGATGGGCCGAGGATCGCCAGTTTGCCAACAAATACGTGAGAAAATTATTGAAATGTGTAAAAATAATGTTCCTCAAAGAAAGAAATGAAGAGATTTAGATATTTCACCTTCAACAGTGCATAACATAATTAAAAGATTCAAGGAATCTGGAGGAATTTCAGTGCGTAAAGGACAAGGGCAAAACCCAAAGCTGAACAACCATGATCTCTGATCCCTCAGGCGGCACTGCATCAAGAATCATCATTCATCTATGAGCGATATCACTACTTGGGCTCAGCACTACTTTGGCAAACCTTTGTCAAGTACCACAACACGTAGTTACATACACAAATGCCAGCTGAAACTGTACTGTGCCAAAAGGAAGCCCTATGTTAACAGTGTCCAGAAGCGCCGTCGACTTCTCTGGGCTCGGAGGCATCTGGGATGTGAAATGTGGTCAGATAAATCAGTATTTCAGGTATTGTTTGGGAGAAATGGACCAAAGAAGAAAAGGATCATCCAGACTGTTACCAGCAACAAGTCCAAAAGCCGGGCTCTGTCAACAGTACAGAATCTGCATCAGTGCCCTTGGCAAAGGTAACTTGTATTTCTTTGATGGCACCATCACAGTGATTTTGGAGGACAACATGCTGCCTTCAAGAAGACATCTTTTCCAGGGAAGCCCATATTTCAACAAGACAATGCAAAATCACATTCTACGCACAGGCCCGCACTGTCTCCAATAGAGAATGCGTGTCGCATTTTGAAGCGCAAAATGTGACAACAAAGATCCCGTACTGTTGCTCACCTTAAGACTTGTTTGCAGAAGAACGGGAAAAAGTTACACCTGAAACACTTAATTACTTGGTGTCTTCGATCCCTAAACGTTAAGTGTTGTGAAAAGGAATGGCAACATTACAAAGTGGTAAATGCTTTACTGTTCCAATGTTTTTTTTTACAATGTGTTGCAAGAACCAAAATTGGAATACTGTTTTCATTTTCATTTTCATAACATACCGTCTTTTTCTGATTTGGGGTTGTATGTAAAAACGTTCTTTCTTTCTTTCTTTCTTTCTTTTTTTTTTTTTTTAGAAAACAGTAAAATAGTGGTTGTATAAATATTTTTCCTGCATCACTTCTGTTTGATTTTAGAATAAATACTGTAAAGTAGACCTACCTGTTAAACTGAGAAGGACAAGAAGTCCACAGGTTGCAGCAATTAAACTCATAGCTGTTCCTGTCATCTCAATAAAACATAACTGTTGATTGATAATGTGTATTTGAAGTAAACGAGTCCCAGCAACACCTTTAAATACAATCCACAATGGAGCTGTCTTCAAAGAGCTGTAAAAATTGGCTTTTTTCTGAGGCATGTAGTTAAAAGCAGAAACTGTTAATATACACCGGACTGTAGCCTCTGTATATGTGAATAATTCTGAAAGAGCTCACAAGTGTTTAAGAAGAAGCAAAGTCAAGTCTGAGGAGCAAAATAACGAACATGTTTACAATCCTGCTCTAACATTATGATGAGGAATGGAGAGATGAACCGGTTTTTAAGTAATGTAGTTAAGTCTTTGTTTGATGAGTCAGCCAGGAATCCAGTGGGAACCAGGCCTTGAATGGCCTCGCCCTTCAGAGGATCTCATAACTCCAGGATAAACCTACTCACTCACACACACAGTGATACATAGGCAAGGCAAGGCAATTTTATTTGTATAGCACACTTTCAGCACAAGGCAATTCAAGGTGCTTTACATGATTAAAAGAGAACACAAAACATAAAACACTATAAGAGTAAAATACAATAAACATTTACAAGAAAGCATTTACAATAAAACAATCAAGACAATAATTTATATGAAGATATTAAAACAAACAAGTAGAGAGCCATAATAGGATCAGTTACTCATAAGCAAGTCTAAATAAGTAAGTTTTAATTTTAGACTTAAAAGAGTTCAATGTTTCTGCAGCTTTGTATTCTCCCGGTATTGTATTCCAGATATGAGGAGCGTAGAAACTAAAAGCTGCTTCTCCATGTTTAGTTCTGGTTCTAGGGACGGTCAATAAACAAGAGCTGGAGGACCTAAGTGATCTGGAGGGTTTGTACCATGATAGCAGATCCCTAATGTACTCTGGTGCTAACCCATTCAAGGATTTATAAACTAATAAAAGCACTTTAAAGTCTATTCTCTGGGCTACAGGGAGCCAGTGTAATGACTTTAGAACTGGGGTAATGTGCTCTATTTTCTTAGTTCTAGTAAGAACACGAGCAGCAGTGTTCTGGATCAGCTGCAGTTGTCTAATTGATTTTTTTGGTAAACCTGTCATGATACTATTACAGTAATCAAGGCGGCTAGAGATAAATGCATGGATGAGTTTCTCTAGGTCTCCTTGTGTCATCAGTCCTTTAATCCTGGAAATGTTCCTCAGGTGGTAGAATGCTGACTTTGTTATAGCTTTTATGTGGCCCTGGAGGTTCAGGTCTGAGTCCATTATTACACCTAAATTTCTGGCCTGGTCGGTAGTTTCTAGTTGGACCAGTTTGAGCTGATTACTGATATTTAATCTATCTTTTTTGGGTCCAAAGATAAGTACTTCAGTTTTGTTATTGTTTAGTTGAAGGAAATTATGAGACATCCAGTTGTTAATTTGCTCAATGCATTTATTAAGGGTTTGAATAGGTTCAACATCACCTGGTGACATTGAAATGTAAAGTTGAGTATCGTCTGCATAATTGTGGTAGTTAATATTATAGGTGGTTATAATCTGGCTTAACGGGAGCATGTAAATGCTAAATAAGAGGGGCCCTAGGATGGAACCCTGGGGGACCCTGCATACATACACCAAGTAAGGGGAGACTAAGATTAAATAGAGAGAAATGCAGAGAAGAAGAATGCATTGGCTACCACTTAATGTACCACAGACACGTTTTAAATAAACACGATTTACTGTTATGTATCTGTTATGTCCTGCTTTGAGCTTTTATCTTCTGTGTGAACTGATGTCAGTTGTAAAAGTAAAGTAAATCTTGCAGGCTTTAATTAATCACATCCTTCTGACTCTTGTGAATAATTTTTCTTCCCTTTTTGTTCTTTTCATCTTTTTGTTTGTTAATCCTATACAAAGAGTTCTCCCACTCATTTCACAAGGTCACACCCTTCATCCTTGAAAAGCAGGAGCAGGTGAAGAAGGGCACACTATCCTTGCTGATGTAAGTGGTGCCACCTGCAGGCTAACAGCTCTATAAAAATACTGACTCCAGTGTGTGTATAAGCTAAAAGCAGATTTAATAAATTGGATTAATTAATAATCTTGATGACATAGTAATCTATATTTACTTCACAGTATTATGAGAGAGTGAAGAATTGTCTGCATGACTGAAATTGTACAGTTCTTTGATATACCAATTTTGATTTTGACAAGCAGAATAAAGGACAACTTGTTTCTCTATACCCATTTAACCACATTCATTTAATTTTGAAATGTTATTATATAACAGGAGAACAAATATTATAAAATACACGGTGATGACCATGTTTTCTAATAACAACTGTGTTGATCATGTTTGTTGTTTTACATCTTGAAAAAGGGGGCAACAAAATCTGAGTGAAAGTTAGCACACACTCGTCTATGTCTTGTGAAGCAGTTCTCTTAAAAGCTATTAAAATATTCACACCCAAATCTTTGCTATAGTAAAATATAGATTATATGGCTGATTAGCCACATAACATAACACATATTGGCAAAGATTTAGAAAATATTTCCAATCAAGTACACTTTCTGATGTAAACAAATTTAATCACAGCTCCCGTAGCTGTGGTTCTCTTCAAAACGTGTGATGATGCTCACTGTAAAAGTGGGATTCATTGCACACAGTACTGCCAGACAAGGGTATGTTTATTTGTTGTGATAACAATCAGTTTGCTTGTGTAGCTTTCTAGCTGCCATCCTTCATTTCAGTCCAGTACTGCTCTTCAGTCAGGTCGTGGCATCCTACTCAAATAGGGGAGGCATGTTTAGATGATGGAAATCCACTGTGTTGGTCAGCCTTTCCAGACACCACACCGTGAACCCACTGCTCCACCATTCCCCTGCAGCTGAGCCAAAAACCACACTCCACCACCCCCACTTTCTCAGTGACCCAAACAGAGACCAGAATCAAGCTGTCTTTCCTAATATTGATAGGGTATATAGCGTATATGCAATGAATACAAGCTTAGAACGTTTGTGTTTTATCTGGTTGTGTTGACTGTGGAGTACAATGCAGAGGAATCCTCTAATGTCTCTTCACTGGTTTAAAGATAAAGAGAGAGAGACAGAGAGCATTAAATGAATATTCTCATTAGTATCCCAAAAATCAGATATGTGTTGTAACAAAAAAAAAAAATCACCTCAGGGCTGTAGTAACTTGCTCTTCCTCCATGTCTCTGTGGAGCTGAACTGCTCTGATGTTGGAGTGGAGATGATCTTCCTTGTTTTGGGGGAAGTAAAAAGTGGCATACTGAAGCAGTTCCTGCTCTTCTAGCTCTTCATGAACAGACAGGAACTGTATAGAAAATCTGTGTCAGTTACAAGCTTCACAATCAATGAAAAAAAGTCCATTCACTTATCCAATGATCAGGATGTGAGGTTGGGATGGGGTATCCCAGCTGCCATAAGACAAGAGGGAGGGTACTCTCTTGACAGGTTGCTGTCACAGGGCAAACACATAGAGACACAGACAATCATTCACACTCATATTCACACCTATGGGAAATTTTAGAATTACCAGTTAACCTAAACCCCAGAACCTCATGTCTTTGGACTGTGGGAGGAAGTATCCAGAGTACCTGGAGAGAACCCACAAAGACACTGCGAGAACAGTGGATTCAAACCCAAGACCTTCTTGCTGTGACACAAAAGTGCTCACCACTGTTCCACAATAAAAATGTGTTTACATTAAAGACAGGAGCATGAATTATTTCTCTAAACCAAAATGTTGTTGTGCAGCATAACAATTATATGACTGTTTTCACCTGTTCTCTGTTGTCTGCTATGTCTTCAGTCATCTTCTCAGATGATTCCCTGGAATTCCTCCTTTTCCTGGTTAGGACAATTGGTGATGACTAAAGGTATAACATTTATTATTTCTGAAACTGAACTTTAATAATGTAACAGATTTGCTCACCAAATCCACAAGAATATGGAGAAGACTATGACAGAGAGGAGGCTGACAGACTGGAAGGCAACAACAGTTAATCCAACAGCTTTTAATTTCCATACACCTGTGAAAATAGTAATTAAAGTCAAATGACAGTTAATTGAATGTTACATCATGTTTGTACCGCAATATTATCAAAACAATCAGTAAAACAGCAGATCTGCGTATATCCACGTATACTGGATTGTGGGATATCTTCTCAGTAACTACTCATATAACACAGTCTGTCTCTGTAATAGTGTATCAGTGTTTTGTGGAAGACAGAGCAGTCTGAATCCTTAATAAGTGAAACAAACATAAACAAACACCAGAGGATGAGAACTTCATTTCATTTGTATCCTGTTTTATGTCTGGGTACAGCAAGAGTCGAAGCAAGTGCAAAACGTGGAGGGAAATTTAATATTAAAAAGCCAAAAGTTGCAATCTAAGGTAAATCTCCAAAAATGAGAACAAATTAAAGTCCAGGAATCCATGAAACCTAGTGAACAAGAAAGACAAAGGGGATGAATGCAGATGCTCTGACAATGAAGAAAGGAAACCAGGGGAGTAAAAGCCAGGGAGCAGGAAAATAGAGGGGGCTGGAAAAGTAGTTCAGTGGGTTAAAACTAACCAAAGAGACCTGTAGAGGTTGATCTGGGGAAAGGCAGAGAAGATGCAGTAGAGTTGAACTGGGGGTCAGTGACAGAGACAGCACTTCCCCAGAGGCTGAGGTGGTGAACAATGACAACAAGGTAGAAATGGGGACAAAGCCTGAATGAAGAAGCTCTTGCAAAATTAGACTCTGTTTCAGAAACATGTGATATCTGCCATGGAGTATGAGCTCCAAACGGCTCATCTCCTTAATCCTCCTGAGAACAGCTTCAAGAGGAACAGCTCAAGCAAGGATGTAACCTCAGTGATGAGGATGTACTCATCCTTCACAGGCAGGAATGCTGGTTTGAGCAATGACTCAAGGAGGCCATTTACATGAAAAGGGAAAGACCATCTCAGAATCAAGGAGGGAGCCTAAGGGTGCAACTTTCACCATCTTACAATTCAATCCATTCCCTAATTATGGGTGAGTGGTACTCTTGGCCATTGATCAATTGTCACTCATCATTAATCTTTGATTAGTAATTTATTAACGATCAAGACAATTTGAATATTAATTATCAAAAAACTGACCTCACAGCCCATTGTTTTAAGTGGTGCTAGTTTCAGTCATTATGCAAATGTACTGTTTATAAATTTGGGGTACCCTGCATTCAGATGACATTGAAGAAGTCATGTGAATGAGTGAGGAGCAGTTTCTCCGCTACAAAAGCTAGATCCAAATGAATAGAATCAACTTTTGGGATAAATGCAAAAGATTACCTGGCTCAAGAGTAAATTGCAAAGTGGATATCTGGCGCCCTCTGCTGTTCTTGGCTTCACAGCAATAGATCCCTCTGTGTTCAGGTCCAATGTTAGACATGGTGAAGATTTGACCTGATGCTTTATGTAACTTTTCATATTCCTTGTACCAGGTGTAATTAGCTGCTGGGTTAGCATCACTGCTACAGGTCAGATTCACAGAGCTACCCTCTACTATTTCACCAGAGGGACTCACTGACACAGTGGGAAGCCTTGGACCATCTGGGAAACCGGAAAAAAAATCTAATCAAAATCGCTCCTACAACCCTGAAAATAATTATGTTGAAAGTTTTGGACAAACAAAAAATACTTGCATTTTACATCAATGGATAGAGACATAGAGTTTGCCTGTCCATACAAATTCCGACACTTGCAAAAGTAATTCCCACTGTCCTCAGAACTGATAGAGACAAAGCGATAAACATCCTGTGTTCCTGCTGGCAGTACTTTGTTGTCTTTGTACCAGGTGTAATTAGCTGTGGGGTTAGCATCACTGCTACAGGTCAGATTCACAGAGATACCCTCCACTATCTCAGCAGAGGGACTCACTGACACAGTGGGAAGCCTTGGAGCATCTGTACATGTATGGACATGCATCGAATGGATTGAAATAATTGCAAAAGAGAACTTAATGAGTTTAAAATATAACTCTTAAAGAACTTCATTTCTGTTCTTTATATTAAGATGCCTCACTCACATTTCACATCAATAAAAATGCGTGGTGATGTCTTTGTTCCAATGTTGTTCTTAGTTGTACAGTAATAAGGTCCAGAGTCAGAAGACTGAATGGATGTGAAGGTAAATCGTTTCAAGTAACTAAGACGAGCATGGCCATTCTCCTTGTACCAGGTGTATTTAGCTGCTGGGTTAGCATCACTGCTACAGGTCAGATTCACAGAGCTACCCTCTACTATTTCACCAGAGGGACTCACTGACACAGTGGGAAGCCTTGGAGCATCTACAAAACAGGAAAGAACCAATATACATTTACTGACATCATTTATGCATTGTAAAGAAGTATTGTAAAAGCTTTGCACTGCTAAAAAACGTTTACATTGCACATCAATGTGTAGAGTCATAGAGGTTGCTTGTCCATATATATTCTTGGAATTGCAAGAATAATTCCCGCTGTCCTCAGAGCTGATAGAGCTAAAGTGATAAACATCCTGTTGTCCTCCTGACAGTACTTTGTCGTCTTTGTACCAGGTGTAATTAGCTGTGGGGTTAGCATCACTGCTACAGGTCAGATTCACAAATCTACCTTCTACTATTTCACCAGAGGGACTCACTGACACAGTGGGAAGCCTTGGACCATCTGGGAAACCAGAAAAACAATCTAATCAAAATTACTCCGACAACCCTGAAAATAATTATTTTGAAAGTTTTGGACAAACAAAAAATACTTGCATTTTACATCGATGGATAGAGACATAGAGTTTGCCTGTCCATACAAATTCCGACACTTGCAAAAGTAACTCCCACTGTCCTCAGAACTGATAGAGACTAAGCGATAAACATCCTGTGTTCCTGCTGGCAGTACTTTGTTGTCTTTGTACCAGGTGTAATTAGCTGCTGGGTTAGCATCACTGCTACAGGTCAGATTCACAGAGCTACCCTCTACTATTTCACCAGAGGGACTCACTGACACAGTGGGAAGCCTTGGAGCATCTACAAAACAGGAAAGAACCAATATACATTTATGCATTGTCAAGAAGTATTGCGAAAGCTTTGGACTGCTAAAAAACGTTTACATTGCACATCAATGTGTAGAGTCATAGAGGTTGCCTGTCCATATATATTCTTGGAATTGCAAGAATAATTCCCGCTGTCCTCAGAGCTGATGGAGCTAAAGTGATAAACATCCTGTTGTCCTCCTGACAGTACTTTGTTGTCTTTATACCAGGTGTAATTAGCTGCTGGGTTAGTATCACTGCTACAGGTCAGATTCACAAAGCTACCCTCTACTATTTTACCAGAGGGACTCACTGACACAGTGGGAAGCCTTGGACCATCTGGGAAACCGGAAAAAAAATCTAATCAAAATCGCTCCTACAACCCTGAAAATAATTACTTTGAAAGTTTTGGACAAACAAAAAATACTTGCATTTTACATCGATGGATAGAGACATAGAGTTTGCCTGTCCATACAAATTCCGACACTTGCAAAAGTAATTCCCACTGTCCTCAGAACTGATAGAGACAAAGCAATAAACATCCTGTGTTCCTGCTGGCAGTACTTTGTTGTCTTTGTACCAGGTGTAATTAGCTGTGGGGTTAGCATCACTGCTACAGGTCAGATTCACAGAGCTACCCTCTACTATTTCACCAGAGGGACTCACTGACACAGTGGGAAGCCTTGGACCATCTACAAAACAGGAAAGAACCAATATACATTTACTGACATCATTTATGCATTGTCAAGAAGTATTGTGAAAGCTTTGGATTGCTAAAAAATGTTTACATTGCACATCAATGTGTAGAGTCATAGAGGTTGCCTGTCCATATATATTCTTGGAATTGCAAGAATAATTCCCGCTGTCCTCAGAGCTGATAGAGCTAAAGTGATAAACATCCTGTTGTCTTCCTGACAGTACTTTGTCGTCTTTGGACCAGGTGTAATTAGCTGTGGGGTTAGCATCACTGCTACAGGTCAGATTCACAAATCTACCTTCTACTATTTCACCAGAGGGACTCACTGACACAGTGGGAAGCCTTGGACCATCTGGGAAACCGGAAAAAAAATCTAATCAAAATCGCTCCTACAACCCTGAAAATAATTATGTTGAAAGTTTTGGACAAACAAAAAATACTTGCATTTTACATCAATGGATAGAGACATAGAGTTTGCCTGTCCATACAAATTCCGACACTTGCAAAAGTAATTCCCACTGTCCTCAGAACTGATAGAGACAAAGCGATAAACATCCTGTGTTCCTGCTGGCAGTACTTTGTTGTCTTTGTACCAGGTGTAATTAGCTGTGGGGTTAGCATCACTGCTACAGGTCAGATTCACAGAGATACCCTCCACTATCTCAGCAGAGGGACTTACTGACACAGTGGGAAGCCTTGGAGCATCTGTACATGTATGGACATGCATCGAATGGATTGAAATAATTGCAAAGGAGAACTTAATGAGTTTAAAACATAACTCTTAAAGAACTTCATTTCTGTTCTTTATATTAAGATGCCTCACTCACATTTCACATCAATAAAAATGTGTGGTGATGTCTTTGTTCCAATGTTGTTCTTAGTTGTACAGTAATAAGGTCCAGAGTCAGAAGACTGAATGGATGTGAAGGTAAATCGTTTCAAGTAACTAAGATGAGCATGGCCATTCTCCTTGTACCAGGTGTAATTAGCTGCTGGGTTAGCATCACTGCTACAGGTCAGATTCACAGAGCTACCCTCTACTATTTCACCAGAGGGACTCACTGACACAGTGGGAAGCCTTGGAGCATCTACAAAACAGGAAAGAACCAATATACATTTACTGACATCATTTATGCATTGTCAAGAAGTATTGTGAAAGCTTTGGATTGCTAAAGAACGTTTACATTGCACATCAATGTGTAGAGTCATAGAGGTTGCCTGTCCATATATATTCTTGGAATTGCAAGAATAATTCCCGCTGTCCTCAGAGCTGATAGAGCTAAAGTGATAAACATCCTGTTGTCCTCCTGACAGTACTTTGTCGTCTTTGGACCAGGTGTAATTAGCTGCTGGGTTAGCATCACTGCTACAGGTCAGATTCACAAAGCTACCCTCTACTATTTCACCAGAGGGACTCACTGACACAGTGCGAAGCCTTGGACCATCTGGGAAACCGGAAAAAAAATCTAATCAAAATCGCTCCTACAACCCTGAAAATAATTATTTTGAAAGTTTTGGACAAACAAAAAATACTTGCATTTTACATCAATGGATAGAGACATAGAGTTTGCCTGTCCATACAAATTCCGACACTTGCAAAAGTAATTCCCACTGTCCTCAGAACTGATAGAGACAAAGCGATAAACATCCTGTGTTCCTGCTGGCAGTACTTTGTTGTCTTTGTACCAGGTGTAATTAGCTGTGGGGTTAGCATCACTGCTACAGGTCAGATTCACAGAGATACCCTCCACTATCTCAGCAGAGGGACTTACTGACACAGTGGGAAGCCTTGGAGCATCTGTACATGTATGGACATGCATCGAATGGATTGAAATAATTGCAAAGGAGAACTTAATGAGTTTAAAACATAACTCTTAAAGAACTTCATTTCTGTTCTTTATATTAAGATGCCTCACTCACATTTCACATCAATAAAAATGTGTGGTGATGTCTTTGTTCCAATGTTGTTCTTAGTTGTACAGTAATAAGGTCCAGAGTCAGAAGACTGAATGGATGTGAAGGTAAATCGTTTCAAGTAACTAAGATGAGCATGGCCATTCTCCTTGTACCAGGTGTAATTAGCTGCTGGGTTAGCATCACTGCTACAGGTCAGATTCACAGAGCTACCCTCTACTATTTCACCAGAGGGACTCACTGACACAGTGGGAAGCCTTGGACCATCTACAAAACAGGAAAGAACCAATATACATTTACTGACATCATTTATGCATTGTCAAGAAGTATTGTGAAAGCTTTGGATTGCTAAAGAACGTTTACATTGCACATCAATGTGTAGAGTCATAGAGGTTGCCTGTCCATATATATTCTTGGAATTGCAAGAATAATTCCCGCTGTCCTCAGAGCTGATAGAGCTAAAGTGATAAACATCCTGTTGTCCTCCTGACAGTACTTTGTTGTCTTTATACCAGGTGTAATTAGCTGCTGGGTTAGTATCACTGCTACAGGTCAGATTCACAAAGCTACCCTCTACTATTTTACCAGAGGGACTCACTGACACAGTGGGAAGCCTTGGACCATCTGGGAAACCGGAAAAAAAATCTAATCAAAATCGCTCCTACAACCCTGAAAATAATTACTTTGAAAGTTTTGGACAAACAAAAAATACTTGCATTTTACATCGATGGATAGAGACATAGAGTTTGCCTGTCCATACAAATTCCGACACTTGCAAAAGTAATTCCCACTGTCCTCAGAACTGATAGAGACAAAGTGATAAACATCCTGTGTTCCTGCTGGCAGTACTTTGTTGTCTTTGTACCAGGTGTAATTAGCTGTGGGGTTAGCATCACTGCTACAGGTCAGATTCACAGAGCTACCCTCTACTATTTCACCAGAGGGACTCACTGACACAGTGGGAAGCCTTGGACCATCTACAAAACAGGAAAGAACCAATATACATTTACTGACATCATTTATGCATTGTCAAGAAGTATTGTGAAAGCTTTGGACTGCTAAAAAACGTTTACATTGCACATCAATGTGTAGAGTCATAGAGGTTGCCTGTCCATATATATTCTTGGAATTGCAAGAATAATTCCCGCTGTCCTCAGAGCTGATAGAGCTAAAGTGATAAACATCCTGTTGTCCTCCTGACAGTACTTTGTCGTCTTTGTACCAGGTGTAATTAGCTGTGGGGTTAGCATCACTGCTACAGGTCAGATTCACAAAGCTACCTTCTACTATTTCACCAGAGGGACTCACTGACACAGTGGGAAGCCTTGGACCATCTGGGAAACCGGAAAAAAAATCTAATCAAAATCGCTCCTACAACCCTGAAAATAATTATGTTGAAAGTTTTGGACAAACAAAAAATACTTGCATTTTACATCAATGGATAGAGACATAGAGTTTGCCTGTCCATACAAATTCCGACACTTGCAAAAGTAATTCCCACTGTCCTCAGAACTGATAGAGACAAAGCGATAAACATCCTGTGTTCCTGCTGGCAGTACTTTGTTGTCTTTGTACCAGGTGTAATTAGCTGTGGGGTTAGCATCACTGCTACAGGTCAGATTCACAGAGATACCCTCTACTATTTCACCAGAGGGACTTACTGACACAGTGGGAAGCCTTGGAGCATCTGTACATGTATGGACATGCATCGAATGGATTGAAATAATTGCAAAAGAGAACTTAATGAGTTTAAAATATAACTCTTAAAGAACTTCATTTCTGTTCTTTATATTAAGATGCCTCACTCACATTTCACATCAATAAAAATGTGTGGTGATATCTTTGTTCCAATGTTGTTCTTAGTTGTACAGTAATAAGGTCCAGAGTCAGAAGACTGAATGGATGTGAAGGTAAATTGTTTCAAGTATCTAAGATGAGCATGGCCATTCTCCTTGTACCAGGTGTAATTAGCTGCTGGGTTAGCATCACTGCTACAGGTCAGATTCACAGAGCTACCCTCTACTATTTCACCAGAGGGACTCACTGACACAGTGGGAAGCCTTGGAGCATCTACAAAACAGGAAAGAACCAATATACATTTACTGACATCATTTATGCATTGTAAAGAAGTATTGTAAAAGCTTTGCACTGCTAAAAAACGTTTACATTGCACATCAATGTGTAGAGTCATAGAGGTTGCCTGTCCATATATATTCTTGGAATTGCAAGAATAATTCCCGCTGTCCTCAGAGCTGATAGAGCTAAAGTGATAAACATCCTGTTGTCCTCCTGACAGTACTTTTTTGTCTTTGGACCAGGTGTAATTAGCTGCTGGGTTAGCATCACTGCTACAGGTCAGATTCACAAAGCTACCCTCTACTATTTCACCAGAGGGACTCACTGACAGAGTGGGAAGCCTTGGACCATCTGGGAAACCGGAAAAAAAATCTAATCAAAATTGCTCCGACAACCCTGAAAATAATTATTTTGAAAGTTTTGGACAAACAAAAAATACTTGCATTTTACATCGATGGATAGAGACATAGAGTTTGCCTGTCCATACAAATTCCGACACTTGCAAAAGTAATTCCCACTGTCCTCAGAACTGATAGAGCTAAAGTGATAAACATCCTGTTGTCCTCCTGACAGTACTTTTTTGTCTTTGTACCAGGTGTAATTAGCTGCTGGGTTAGCATCACTGCTACAGGTCAGATTCACAAAGCTACCCTCTACTATTTCACCAGAGGGACTCACTGACACAGTGGGAAGCCTTGGACTATCTAGGAAACATTGAAAAAGTGTATGAATAATCTCTCCTTGTATTAAGTATGAAAGTTTTTCACTGACATTAAAGCCTTGCATTTTACATTGATGGGTAGAGACAGAGGATGCCATACTTATTCTTAGACTTGCTACAATATTTTCCACTGTCCTCCAAACTAATAGAGATAAGCAATTAACATCCATCTGTAAATGCACCATGTGGACTGACAGAATGGACTGGATTTTATAGATTCCTAGACTTGCTAATTCTAATTGTCCTCTGAGCTTATAGACATCAAGACATGTTAGGGGACATATTCTGAAGTATTTCTAGATTTTGTAGAAACATTTTTTTTTACCCATTAATTAAATTAGTTACAACATGTTCTTCCAGTTTGTTTTGTACTTTTCTGCTATTGTACCATCTAATTCAAAATGTTGTATCTTAAAATCATATATTTTGCTATTTGATAGGTTTTCTATTATATATTATCAGTAAAAAACATAAAATTAGTCAATACGTTTCTGTAATCATGGCAGTGAGTTTTTATTTTACCAATGCATCAAAAGGAGATGTTGTTTAAAACCAAACAATGTCTTCAGATCACACAGACACTCTCATTCAGTCATTCAAAGTAATAACAATTGTAATTGTTTCCACTCTTCATGATGATTCATTAAATCTTATCTCTAAAGTTGATGTTAACTGTTCAATTGAGAATAAAGAATTTACAGCTTATAAATGTGTTTTACTCACATTTCACATCAATAGTTCTGCTTTCAGATCTCTTTTGTCCCAGGTTATTATCAGCTGTACAGTAATACTTTCCTGAGTCAGAGGGGAGGATGGAGCTGAAAACATGTTGGTTTTGGTAACTGAGAGGATTGATGACATCCTCCTTGTACCAGGTGTAATTAGCTGCTGGGTTAGCATCACTGCTACAGGTCAGAGTCACTGAACTGCCCTCCACTATCTCAGCAGAGGGACTCACTGACACAGAGGGAAGCTTTGGAGCATCTGCATGAGAAATAAGGAAAATGACAACATGGTCATAACAAAACTAAATTTTATAAATTTATATTCTAAAAAGAAAACATCGTTAACTTCCCACAAGAAAGGCTTGTGACTAAACTAACATACACGTATATAAAGAAAGATTAAATATAATTCCTTTAATGAAACAAAAAGTAGTGAACTCACACACTGTTGGAGAAGGGAATCGCTCATGTTCTTTCACAGCACAGTGAAAACTGTCTGTAGAATCAAATGTGTCCATGTGAAAATATTGTTCGTCTGATGAAAGTTTGTGTCCATTCCTGTACCAGATGTAGGAAGATTGATCAGGTAGCTGACAGTTGTGGTGACATGTCAGCTCTGTCCAGTTAGAATAAGAGTTTACTGCTGATCTCCTCACATGTACCTGGAGCTGTGGATCTGGGAGTAAAAAAACAGAGAGTTGAAGACTCAAAAGTTGAAGACCACTTGAAAAATGGCAGAAAATCCTTTTTTGCATTTTTGAATCTTAATAAGGTTCCAAGTAGAACTTCGATATGGAACAAGAAGAAATTAAATGTATTGAAAACAAAACTGAAATAAGCTGTTTTGCAGCTGATCTGGGACTGTCTGTCAGAAATAAGTCAACATCTCCACAAATACATGTTTAAAGTGACTTCCAGTGGAAATTATTTTACCTGTGACAGTCAAAGTGACTCCAGGTGATCCAGAATATTTCCCTCCTGGATCGTTTGTTATGAACATGAACTTGTACTCAGCTGAGTCGCTCTCTCTCAGGTCTGTGATTCTCAGAGTGCAGTCGTTGTTTTTACACTGATACTGAACACGATCTCTGTACTCTGACTCTGTTGTCAGATCCACAGGTTCATTATCTTTGACTTTAGTAAACCAGAAAGTTTTCTGAACTTTTGTATTTGTGCCATCTACAGTCGATGGGTATCTGAAGGTGCAGCGTATTTCTGCTGATGATCCTTTGAAGGCACAGACCTGAGTAGTGGTGTAGGTCACATCCCAGACATCCTTCACCACTGTGAGACAGAGTGTTGTGGAGAGAGAGAACTGAATGCTTCTTGCTGAACTGAATGCTACACATTGTTTGGTCACATAAAAAATTCAAGACAGTACTGACAAATAAAATAAAAATGCATATAATCAGAGGACTTAGTACGTGAACTTACCCACTGAAGGAGAGCGAGAGTTCTCATATCCTCTGACAGCACAGGAAATCCTGTTTGTAGGATCCCAGTGGTTTAGATAAAGATTAGATGTTTGTCCTGTGATGATCTGTTCATTCTTGTACCAGATGTAGGAGAGATTATCAGGCAGAGGACAACTGCTCTCGCACTTCAGATCTGCTGACTTAGAATCACCTCTGACAGCTGATCTGCTCACCTGCACCTGCAGATCTGCCCATTAGTAAATAAAGAACATTAAACTCAGCTGACAACATACAGATAAAACACACAAACACACTCACAGTAAATACTTGGATTTAAAATAGTAAGTGATTAGTTTAAAATTTTACCAGCAACAGTCAAAGTGACTCCAGGTGAACCAAAAAATCTCCCTCCTGGTTGGTTTGTGATTAATCTGAACTTGTACTCAGTTGAGTCGCTCTCTCTCAGGTCCGTGATTCTCACCATGCAGTTCTTATTTTCACACTGATACTGAACACGACCTGAATACTCTGAGTCTGTTCTCAGATCTACAAACACAAAATTACTGTCTTTCATAAACCAGAATGTCTTCACAACTATATAAGGGTTATCCGTTCTGAATGGGTATGTGTAGCTGCAGCGTATCTCCATTGTTGATCCTTTTAAACTGCAGATCTGAGAAGACATGTAAGTCACTCCCCAATCATTCTGACCCTGTACCGCTGTAACACAGAGCACATCAGAGAAAAAAGAAAATCAGACTATAAACCTATTTTAATTTTTTTTTTTTGTAGGCTACATTTCCAGCTTCAAGTATCATGGAAAACACATCTCAGCTAAAGACTCTGACTTTCATGTTAGAAGGCAGGAAGTAACCTCTACCCAGACAATCTGGCAGAGATCTCTGAACTCATAGGGCTGTCAGAAGGCCAAGACTGTCCTTCACCATCAGGCCCACTTGCGCTGGTGTTTGCAACAACATCTGCCTACTGCAGTTGGCACATAGGGTAAAAGTGTAGAGAAGAAGTGGAAAACATCATGCTGATTGCTGCACAAATAGGGTATTTCCTGCCAATTCCTTTCTTTGCCCCACTCATGTATTACATATGCCTGTTCATCTAAAGCTGGGCATACACTGTGCAATTTTTTCAGTCCCGTTATTCAGCTCCTGCTCAAACTGTACGATTGAATCGCAGGGGTTAGAAGTTCATAGATTACGATGCATGCTCTCACACTATGCTCTGATGAACTAGTCACTGGTGCTAGTTTCAGCCATTATGCAAATGTAGTGTTTAGAAAGTTGGGGAAACCTGCAGTCAGCTGAGACTCAAGAAGTCACTTGGATGAGTGATGAAATGTTTCTCCCATTGGAAACCCTACGACCACATTTACAGAACATTTACAGCGAGTCCCCTCACCCACACATCAGCTCCATCTAAACTGTGCATTATCAACTGGATAACACAAATTTAGAGATTAGAGATCAGAACTTTTTCAACAGACAGCCAAAGCAGACTTACTGTAAAAGGGTTGTGGGCTCTAGAGAGCAACATTTGGCTCCCAGCATGTTTGGATACTGAATATCAATATTGTCTTGGCTGATGTGTTATAAGAGAAACCGTGTTTGGACCTTGAATATCTTTAGTTTTCTGGGTATGTATAGGGCCTAACACCCAGCTTAGCTCAGAGATCTTTTGAAAAGGAAGACATGGAAAAAAATGGGCAGAAATCAGCTACAGCTAAGAGCAGGACAAGTGACTGTCAAAATAAAACAGGAAGTGCACGAACACACAAACACTGACAAGAACACACAGGCTTGAAGCTGAAACAGGGATAAGCAAATACTGAAGCATAATGACTGACTGGGGGAGACAAAGGATGAAACGAGGAGAGGAACATGGCAACAGGTAAGGGAGACAAAACACAGAGACTAAGGCTATGTCCACACTAGCCCGGATAGATTTGAAAATGGCGTTTTCATCTGAAAACCACGTCCACACTAGCATTTTCAGTCGTTTTCACAGAGTCCTGCGTCCACACTGAAACGGATGAAAATGCTTACGTTCCAGTCCTGCGCATGCGCAAAAGCGAGTGAGAATTCAAGAATTGACGAAAAGCTATTTGGAGCATGTACAAACTGATATTCATCGTTTTTAGGGCAGTCAAAATTGAGAGCAATCAAAACAACCGCTGTATAATGCATAATGTATAATCTTTGTTTATTTGGTCACATGACTGCATCACATGACTAAAATACATCATTGTTTTAGAAAGTCTGCGTTTTCGTGTGTCCACACTGCGACGGGACAGCTGCGTTTTGAAATGTATGCGTTTTCGAGAGCGTTTTCAAAACGCTGCGTTTTTCCTTGAGGAAAACGCCGTCTCAGTGTGGACAGGAGGCCAAAACGGAGAGAAAACGATGCATTTTCAAACGAAAACGCATTAGTGTGGACGTAGCCCAGACATGGAGGGAGAGAGCGAGAGACACAGAGAGAGACACAAATAGGAAAACAATGGGCCATATCCATCCAATGAGATGGATATGTAATTAACAGAGACATGAGTGGTTAAACTTATGCACAGGACATGACAGAGTCTCACAGGAGACACAGGATGAGACAGACAAGAAATCATGAACCAGAAATATAAATAAACTCAGAGTCATAAAAGGAACTAAACTCAAAGACCCATAAACGCTGTAACCAGAAGTGACACCTAGAAGGATGGCCTCTAAGAAGAAGTGATGTTGCAAGACATTGTGATTACTCTCAGGAAGTAAAGCAAGCAGTGCCATTGGTGTTCAAATAATTTGATTATAAAAAATTCTCAACACAAATTAATTGCTTCAATGCTTCTTTTATTGCGCGATTCTGTAATGTGCTTAATGTGTTAAAAGAAGTCAACGCGAGACCGGAAATGTAGGTGTCAGGCTTTAGGATCATATATTAAAGTTAATGGAACAATAACATTGTTGGAAAACAATGCCATGGTCCCTGGGCTTCGAGAGGATTAATTTCTAGTTCTCTACTTCTCTGTTTGTCATTGTCCCTATGTCCTCGCCGATCCAACCTGCTGTTTCTACCAGTCAACACCGGATTGTTGTATGACAAACCCTGGTGAAACCCTGGTTCATAAGTTAAAGACCGTTTTGTTCTTTGGAAGATGTTCTCCTTTCTGTCCAGGAAACCTGTGAAGCAGTTTTGAAGACAGCACGGACACCTCTTTGTAAATATTTGGGGTAAAGCTGCAGAGAGAGTTTGGGTGTTGGAGTGGGATTAACACAAATGTGGATGTCACATTATGAAACTGTTTTTATTGCACCTTGTAAATAATCTCACTGTCTTTGATTTGATTAAGAAGTCCTGCAGTTGAATCCTGCTTTTCTTGACAGCATTTATCTGTTTATCAGTGTCTTTTCATATTATATACTCTTTATTCTCTCTTATTTTAAATGGTAGTTATTTGCTTAGTCATTAGGTTTGTGTTTGTGTCTCTGTGTTTGTCATTTCCTGTTTTATTTTA
Organism: Pelmatolapia mariae; assembly: GCF_036321145.2. Taxonomy (NCBI): domain Eukaryota; kingdom Metazoa; phylum Chordata; class Actinopteri; order Cichliformes; family Cichlidae; genus Pelmatolapia; species Pelmatolapia mariae. The sequence goes on along the minus strand of NC_086232.1, from coordinate 8,292,740 downwards.
ATGGTCTCTTGTCTCTGGTGCTTTGTATTTTGTTCCACTTCCTTCCCTCATTACTATGTGTTTGTTTATTGTCCGAGTCGCTGCTTGTCATTTGTCGCATCGTCTCTCAATGCTGTGTGCTCCCTTGTTCTGTTTCCCTAGATTGCTAGCCTTCCTGTCGTGTTTTGGTCAAATCTGAACGATTTACAACTTAAAACACTCATAAATATTGTGTTTTACATGTGATTGCCTCAAGGTATTAGGATATCCTGGGCTCCGATGCTTTGGAACAACCTTCCTCTTCATATTAGACAAGCGTCTTCAGTGCAGGTCTTTAAGTCCAGATTGAAAACCTATTTTTATTCCCTGGCTTTTACCTGACAAACTAAACTGACATCCCTCCTTATTATTTTATACTCTGTTTTGTTTTTGAAAGATTTCACCATTAAAGCTGTTTTGAGTTTGTTTCTTGTCTCACAAGTCTTGCACTTAGCTCCAAATGCTGCCTGCCACACAGCGGTTTCATGACAAAAGGACAAGACCATTACTGCCCACCTACATGTATGGTGTTGGAATAAAACAACACAGAAAATTAAATGATTAGATTACAAAAAATTTGAACTTCTGACAAACTTCTCAGTGTTGTTATTTCACAGAAAAGGATTCCAGTATACCCATAATGTTTACTTTTAGTGATTAATCAAAGAAGAATGCTTGGTACTGCCCAGCTTTAATGACAGAAAGTATTTCATACAACAATTGTTGTATGGTAAGTATTTAGGTAGGTAAGTATTTCTCACTTGCAGTGAATAGATAGAATAAACTGTAGGAAACTAAACAGCAGAAAGAAGAAGAGAAATAACAATTTCACATAAACCAGTGACACAGGGCCTGATCAACCCTGGCAGAGCCTCCTTGGACGAGGGTGTCTAGTGATAATGGCCATAACACACGATGAATCCATTTAAAGCAATGCTTGGTCAGGGATTGTAACATCTAGTCCTTTTACTGAAACAGAAAGTATTTCATACAACAATTGTAGAAATTAAATAATAAAAAAACAACAACAACAACTTTGAACTCAGAATGAGTGACTCAATTAACATTTTCTCTTACTTCTAGTTACTCTAGTAGATTAGTATCAGAAACACACAGGGACATATACAGCAGGCCTACCTGTCACAGTGAGAAGAACAAATCCACTGATTACTTGCATTAAACTCATAGCTGCTCCACTTACTGCTCTGTGTGAGGCATCGAAATGTGTCTCCACAATCATAAAATGCATGACTGACAGTATTTTCATTTGTATCACAGAAGTTGACTCTTCTCACATCTTCTCAAGTTAATATACAAAATACAGAAGTGAAGTTGTTAAAAATGATCCCCTCCCTTCCTTCTCATCCTTTTCACGCATGGAGGCTCAGATGCTGGTAGATAAAATTGAAAGCAATAAAACTGTTGTTAAGGGACTCTGTTATTGCAAAGCTTCTATTATACAGGTCTACCTAAAAAATCAGTCAGACAACTACAGCTCATTCAGAACTCTGCTGCTCGAGTCCTCACTAAGACCAAAAAAGTGGACCACATCAGTCCAGCTCTGAGGTCTTTACACTGGCTGCCTGTCTGTCAGAGGATAGACTTTAAAGTTCTGATGCTGGTCTATAAAGCTCTGAATGGTTTAGGACCAAAATACATCAGTGACCTCCTGACCCAGTATGAACCTTCCAGATCCCTCAGGTCATCTGGATCCGGTTTTTTATCAGTTCCCAGAGTCAGAACCAGACACGGAGAAGCTGCATTCAGCTTTTATGCTCCTTATATCTGGAACAAACTCCCAGAAAGCCTCAGATCAGCTGAAACACTCAGTTTATTTAAATCCAGGCTGAAGACTCACCTGTTCTCAGCTGCTTTTGAATAAAGCACCAAATCCACACTTTTAAGCTTAAATTTCAAAACTTACATTTTAACTACTGATTTTATCTACTGTTCTAATTTTATCTACTGTTTTGATTTTTGATTTTATATACAGTTTTGTTTGTTTGTTTGTTTGTTTGTTTGTTTGTTTGTTTGTTTGCTTGTCTTAATCAATTTCAAATCATGCTTTTTATTTGTTTTTGTTTTTAATGTCTCTGTAAAGCACTTTGAATTACCTTGTTGTTGAATTGTGCTATATAAATAAACTTGCCTTGCCTTGCCTTTTAAGTTCACTTAAGTTCAGTAAACCAGGGTAGGCAACTCCAGGCCTCGAGTGCCGGTGTCCTGCAGGTTTTAGATGTATCCTTGCTCTAACACAGCTGATTTAATGGCTAAATTACCTCCTGAACATGTCTTGAAGTTCTCCAGAGGTCTGGTAATGAACTAATCATTTGATTGTGTGTTGACCCAGGGTGATATCTAAAACCTGCAGGACACCGGGCATCAAGGCCTGGAGCTGCCTACCCTTGCTAAGGGGACAACAAAGTAATAACTCTCACTGTGTGTCTGAAGTCAGTGATGGTAAAGTTCTGTCCTGATGCTGTTGCTGAGTCCTCATTCTCCTTGTACCAGGTGTAATTAGCATGAGTTAGCTGGTGGGTTAGCATCACTGTTACAAGTCAGAGTCAATGAGGAAACCTGAACATATTATATTTGATTTATGTATTCTATCTAAATGTCTTTCACTTATTTTTTTTAGACTTCACACTGAATGCTTGTGTTTTTTATTTTGTTTCTGTGTATATGAGTGTATATTATTTGTAAAAGAACATTAAACTTAGCAGAAAAGGGAAAATAAAACAAATATGTTTGAAATATGTATTTACTACAGCCTTGATTTTACCAGAGTAATGATGAGGTGGGTTTTGTCATCTCAACATCTATGCATTTCTCAGAGCCATTCATGAATATAACTTCCTCTTTTCAATCACCAGTAATTTAAATCCACAAGACGCCTCGAATAACATGTGGTTCACTAGCTAGGACCACATCCTCATTTAGATTTCAAAGCATTTCTAGTAGATATTGGTCGATGCAGTAAGCATGAATTGAGGCTGCAGTTTGATGAAGGCCTCAGAGGGGACTGGCAGCAGGGGCATGAGAATGAGAACAAACAGCTTGGAGTGCAGGAGGCACACACATATGTTGCAGTACATCACGTTCCACACACTGAGAATCTTGTTGTATCCTTTTAAAAACAGAAAATGATGTCTAGATGAAAGAGAAGACATTTATTATATGGAAATGACCTGCCCATTCCTGATCCGGACATAGAAAAGGCAATCAGGCAGACAGCCGCTGTGACATTTCAGCTGTACCTGGGTATCATACTGTTGCCCCTCTGATGTTATCATATGCACCTTGAGATCTGAAAACACGAAAAACCTGAAGTTGTAATTTATCCTCTTACATAAACACACAGATTGTATTTAAAATGTAAGAATTATTTGAGATGCATTCATGGTTTGTTATGAATCTGAACTCTCTCAGGCTACTCATTGTCAAAATGAAGCCTTATTGAGTAAAATGGTAGTCATCATGATCTGTGCAGTCAGTCTGTTTTCAGATCCACAGATGCATACTGTTTTCCTTTAGTAAATCACAGTCATTTTTTAACATGTGTGTTTTGTCTTTTGGATGGGCATGTGTAGTTGCAGCTTATGTTCATTGTTGAGCCATCATCTGAGTAGATGCGTAGCCTTTATGACTCTGTACCACTGCAACACAGAGGAGATCAGAAAACACAATTAAAATGAAGAACTTAAAAAGTTACTAAGACTACAGATAAAATGTGGGGAAGAATCTAAATTCTATCAAGTACAAAAAAGTGAACAAAAAGTTCACTATTGTTAAGGAACTGAAACATCATGATTAGCATATACTAAAATAACTTGGTATAACAACTCAAGTGTCTGACAGTGTCACCCTCCACCACCCGTGGGTGACTTCACTCAGCTAAATATAGCTGCAGTCAGACACAACTCTTCTACTCAACACGCAAGTTTATATTTCTCAAGAGAAAATGAACTTGATGGTCTTGATGGAGCCAAATTAGACATGATGGTGTTGGTGTCTCTCCATCCTTCTCATCTGGGCTTTCTTCATTAACATTAAATACCTCTGTAATGATACATTATGATAGTCTGAACAAGCCTTGAGTTTGAGTTCCATTTTCGAGCTGCAACGGATGGAATATAATATTTCACTACTCCGTGAAGGAAATTGGTACATTTTGTAGACTTGACTGCAATATCCTTCAGAGTCTTCAAAAAGATTTACACTCTGGTATAATCTTTGCAGACTGTGTCAGAACAAGGTTCAGCTTTTGTCCATACCTGTGAGTTAATACTCTTTCTATTTATTTTTTTTTTACCTCCATCTAGGTTGGATGTTATAACAAATATGCTATTATATCTTTGTGGAATCAGGTTGTATGCACAGTTGAATGTCTCTAGTATACATAATGCATAATTAGTAATTGCTCTTCTGTCTTCACTGACCTCATCATTCAAAGCTGAGATAAGCCTCCTTCACCAATTTACCAGATAGGTAATGAAGAATGATGGAGAATTGAGCCTTGTTTGCAATGCCTGTTGTTTCATCAACCTCCACTGCCATAACCTGAGCTAAACTCACTTCCGCTTTTATGTTCTCCTTCAGAACATCTGCAGTAGCTTCAATTAAGTCATTTTGCATTTGTTTTGATGTCCCTGAAAAAACTGTTCATGGGTCGACACGCAGCGATGATCTTGATTAAACTTGTTTTTGGCCTTCTCTATGTTTTGTTATTTTGTCTTTATAGCTGGGTGGTAGGTTCAATGGTATCATGTTTCTTGTCTTCATGTAAAACATGAAACAAAGTCTCAATACAACTAGAACCATTAATGCACTCTATAGACTGAAAAATGAATAAATAAAAAATAGGATAATAGATATGCATTTTTTCTTCAGTTTAGATCAGGGGTGTCAAACTCCAGTCCTCGAGGGTCAGCATCCTGCTTGTTTTTGGGATATCCCTGCCCTACCTGCTGCTGATTACCTGGATCAGGTGTGCTTTGCCAATAAGAAGCTGCAAGGGCAGGTTAGTTGGAAAACAAGCAGGACAGCGGCCCTGGAGGCCTGGAGTTCGACACCTGTGGTTTAGATTAACAGATTGTTTAAAGCCCCTATGACCCTGAGGTGGATCAGCAGTTGAGAACAGATGAATGGATAATAAAGTGAGCACTGGGAATGAAAATCTGTAGCTGCAACACCAGAGGCCACAAGAGCACACTCAAACCTCATGATACTGACTCAAGACCATAAAGAAAATTCAATTTGTTTTATCTATTAAATCCATTACTTTTATCTTAAAATTCACTTTCACTTAAAGTAGTCATATAGATGGCAGTAGTGGTTTTCGGTATATTTTCAATCAAAATTTAAATTACAAGTTAATAATAATAATAAGAATTTTCCAAGACTTATGACCTAAAATTTGGAAGTGAACTCTTTTATGCTAGCCAGTTATTGGAGATTATGTATCGGAATTTCAGGAGCAGGTCCACGCCTCCAAACACGCTCCTTCTGGCTGTCATCTCTATAGGTTCCTCCAGTTCTGCAAGCTGATCATTCTCGTTTATGTGCCCCACCCTCCCTCCCTCCTTGTTCTCCATTCTTCAATTTCTTCATTTCTATTTAGTAAATGGGGATCTGCCAGGCCTGGGAGCCATCGCCAGTCCCCTTCGAGGCCTTCCCCAAACTGAAGCTCAATTTATGTCAAAGCATTCACTTTTACCTACTAAAACGCTGACAAACCTAAAATGAGGACGTGGGCCCAGCTAGTGAATTGTTAGTTATTAGAAATGTATTATTATTAATTTTTCCCATCCATCCATCTTCTTCTGCTTATCCAGAGCCGGGTCAAGGGGACAGCAGCCTAAGCAGAGAAGCCTAGACCTCTCTCTCCCCAGGCACCTCCTCCAGCTTGTCCAGGGGAAGACCAAGGCGTTCCCAGGCCAGCCGAGAGATATAATCTCTTCAGCATGTCTTGGGTCTGCCCCGGTGGCTCCTCCCAGCAGGACATGTCTGGGACACCTCACCCAGGAGATGCTCCGCAGGCATCCTTGTCAGATCCCCCTCCCAGATGGCTGAACCTCTCACCCTATCTCTAAAGGGGGGGTGGGGGGGGGGGGGGGGGGGCTCATTTCTGCTGCTTGTATCCACGATCTCATTCCCCTGACCTGTTGCCCTGACTTCACACCTGATGAAGACCATTGGGAGGATCATACTTCACCACCTCCACCCACTACTTGGGAGAGATCTAGACCCACTGCAGTTTACCGACCAGCTGAACATTGGGGTGGATGATGCTGTCATCTACCTGCTACATCGGGCCTTCTCTCATCCGGACATGCACTGTGAGAATCATGTTTTTCAATTTCTCCAGTGCCTTCAACACAATCCAGCCCTCAGTGCTAAGGGGGAAGCTGCAGGGAGCGGGAGTGGACCATTAGTTGTCCATGTGGATTGTTGACTACCTTACCAGTAGATCCCAGTATGTGAGGCTGCGGGACTGTGTGTCTGAGGTGGTAAGTCTGTAGCACTGGGGCCCCACAAGGAACAGTACTCGCCTCTATTCTCTTCACCCTGTACACTCTGGACTTCAGTTATAACACGGACACTTGTCATCTCCAGAAGTTCTCAGATGACACCGCCATTGTGGGCCGGGTGTCGGAGGGAAACGAACTGGAATACATGGGAGTTATCAATGACTTTGCCAGCTGGTGTGAACAGAACCATCTTCACATCAATGCCAGCAAGACAAAAGAGCTGGTTGACTTCAGAAAGAAGTCACCCCCTATTACCTGGGTGTTCACCTCAATAACAAACTGGACTGGTCCAAGAATACAAAAGCCCTTTACAAAAAGGGTCTATCCTTTGAAGTGAGCAGGACTCTTCTAAGGACGTTTTACGACACAGTGGTGGCGTCTGCTATTTTTTATGCTGTTGTCTGTTGGAGTGGTGGAATGGCAGAGAGGGACAGGGGGAAACGTAACAAATTGGTCAAGATCGGCAGCTCTGTCCTGGACTGTCCACTGAAGTCCATCGAGCAGGTTGTGGAGGACAGGATGTTGTCTAAGCTTACATCCATCATGGACAACACCTCTCATCCCCTGCATGAGACTGTACGAGCACTGAGCAGCTCGTTCAGCAGTAGACTTTTACACCCACAGCTTAGGAAAGAGCGCTTCCGCAGGTCATTCTTTCCAGCAGCTGTCAGTGTTGGTCTGACAGTCAATTTACTGTAAAGCACGAGAGGTTTATCCACAATGCGCATGTGCTAAGCACCAGAAAAAAAGCTGCTGGCTTCTCAGCTTGCTAGAACCAGTCATTGTTAACAGGAAATGGCCACAGCCCCCATAAGCTCAGCTTTCAGTGACAATGGATGGATGCAAACAAGCCAGAAGCTTTATGACAATTATGTCTGAGATGAAAGGGTAGAGATTTACTTTGGTACATTTTAATCTATGTCTATTTTTAAGATTTGACAAGGCAAGCACTGCTTGCTTTGCCTGTCCTGTCAGAACGCTATTGGTATACAGCAAAGCTACTCTGTCAGCTTTGTGCAGCATTCACCCTTCTAGCAGGATCATAAATAACACATGTCTATGATTTTCTATTTAAGTCACATTTCTGTGGAAATATAGACACTACAGTTCCTTATTTAAAATTAGCCGCTGTTCTCTTTTTCTTTGTGTGTCAATAAAACATCTCTGCAGGGAGATAACATCTGTTTAAACTAAATTAACCACAGCAATAGTTGTGCAATTCAGAAGCGGGCTGTCGACAGTTCCATAAGCACAAGGGAGAAGTCCTTCCTTCCTTCTTGCACAATAGTTAGTGCTGAGTTTGATGACTGTTGCACAGTATGACTGTACTGAGGTGAGGTAATGTGATATAAAGGGAATTATGACTTTGTGTGCTGAGATGTGCCACAGAATGAGCCAGAATATCAGCAAAAATGGATTAATCATGTAAAAGAGAAATTTCTGCCAACAAACGTAATTAATTTTAATATTAATTTAATTTGATAACAAGGTAACAATGCAAGTGATAACAAAGCACAACTTCAATGTTACACCTAGTAGAGCAGCCACATTGATCATTTTATTACAGATGAAAGAATTTAGACAGTTTTTAGCTCTCAGTGATCCCACAGTGTTTGTTTGACCTTGGGACCTGATGAGGAGTTTGGACCCAGAAACGGCTAATGACGTTGTTTATGTATTTCACAAACCGTTCACTTTGTAGTGGGGAACATTTCTGTGTGAGGAGTTGTTTCACCTCAGGGCCCCACTGTCTCTCTTAAATCTAACAGCAGTGTACTCGATAACCTCCTGTTCCTTCATATGTCTGTGGGACTGAGTTCCTCTGATGCTGGAGTAGAGAGGATCGGCCTGGATTTTGGGGAATTGGATGCTGGCATACTGAAGGTCTTCTTGATCCTGTGGCTGTTTCTGATCAGGTTGACGTGGCATAGAAAAATTAGTATTAGCTACAAACTTGACATATGATAAAATTTAAAGGATAGATCATGGCATGATCAACGATAGAGCTGATTAATTTCTCAGTCAGCTGATTGTTTTTCTATACTAGAAGTGAGTGTTGTTGTGTAGCACAACAATGATATGATTGTTTTCACCTGTTCTCTGTTGTCTGCTCTGTTTCCAGGTTGAAATAATTCCTTAGAGGACCTCCATTTCCTGGTTAGAGTAAACGATGATGAGCAATGAGATGACATTTATTGTTTCTGATAAACTGAATCTGAATGATGTAACACAAAGTCTCACCAAATCCACAGGGAGACAGAGAGGGCTATGATGGAGAGGAGAACAGCAAAAGTTACTCCAGCAGCTGTTAACTTCCATGTTCCTATGGAAAAAGTGTATGCATGATGAATAAAATATAAGAAAATTAGAGTTAAATAAGTGTTATACAATATTTGAGACCTGCTGTCCCATAAACGAGCATAGCCATGCAGCCCCATGTGTAGTCTCAAAATCTGTTTCTGTATCTGTGTTTTGAGGAAGGCAGATGATTCTGAATCCTGAATAGCAAAAGACCTTATATTGAAAAAAAGTCAGAAAATTCTCAAGTGTAAAACAAACAAATCTATCTATACATGCAAGGAATGTATGTAGGAAGAGCAGTGCAAATCATAAGGAGATCGAGCTTTTTACAGGTTTTGCCAGGTACCCGGATTTGTTGCCCTCACTGCCCGTAAGGTTGGAGCTTGGTCACAATGGTCATTAAATCTACATAACCCTTTTTTTGTTTTTGCTAGATTCAAATAATGCTTTGCTAAATGTAAAGAATTACCTGCTACAACAGTCAGCTGTAAGGTGGAGTTATGAGTCCCTTTGTTGTTGTGGGCCACACAGTAATAACTCCCACTGTGCTCAGGTCTGATGTTGCTGATGGTGAAGTTCTGTTCTGATGTTTTAGGGGAGTCTTCATCCTCCTTGTACCAGGTGTAACTAGCTGCTGGGTTAGCATCACTGCTACAGGTCAGAGTGACTGAACTGCCCTCCACTATCTCAGCAGAGGGACTCACTGACACAGAGGGAAGCTCTGGAGCATCTGGAGGAGGAAACATGAACATTTTGTTGATGCAATAATTAATGTATGCATTATTGTTTTCAGTGACTATTGTTGGCTTAAATAGAGGCTTGATGACCAGGTGATTAGAGTTAGTCCAGAAAAGTACATCTATGGAAGTCTGGTGCTCAGTAGGTGCAGTTAACAGTAAATTCCCATCATTAGGTGATCCTTACAACAAAATAATGCATGAATCAGGGAAAGTGTAACAATAGAGAAATAATTCTTGAATGCTGGGTTATTAGGGAAAGAAATGTTGTTTCTTTGTTTATTTTGGTTTGTCTTTAAACAAATTCTAAGATTCAGTGTTTTCTGTAAGTTACTCTACGACAATTTAAAAGGGGGAAAAAATGTTTTTCTAAATACAAAAAATGTTTCTTCAAAATGAATAGTGAAATGAAGAGTTAGTTGATATTGCTAATAATAATAATAATTAAAAAACATTTCTATTAGATACAAAGTTGCATTGAATGCTAGGTATTTATTAAAGAGAGTTTTGAGGATAACTTGCTTATTAAAATTCCTGAATATATATCTAGAAACAGTTATGTATAAATCTTCTGAAGCTGATAAAAACATTACAACAGCATAATGTGAATGTTAAACAGAAGAGCTGGAGAAAGAGCATGTTTTAAGTTAAACTTACATTTCACATCAATAAATTTGTATCCAGAGCACTTTAACTCCAGGCTCTTTATAGTGATGCAGTAATAGTGTCCAGAGTCGGAAGACTGAATGGAGCGGAAAAACAGAGTCTGTTCCTCACTTAGAGGTGCATAACCATTCTCCTTGTACCAGGTGTATTTAGCAGCTGGGTTAGCATCACTGCTACAGGTTAGAGTGACTGAACTGCCCTCTACTATCTCAGCAGAGGGACTCACTGACACAGAGAGAAGCTTTGGAGCATCTGGAGGAGGAAACATGGTAAAAAATGTAACATTTGATATCAAAGAGGTTTAAAATTTTCATAGTGGAACATATTTTAAATACTCCACTCTTATTCAAATATACAAAGTGAATCCGAAACCCCATTAATGATTTATTTTGATAATGAAAATCTTACCCGTGATACACAAAATGACTCCATTTAAACCACTAAAACTTCCACCCGACTGGTTTGTTTCAAACCTGAACATGTACTTAGCTGAGTCACTCTCTCTCAGGTCTGTGATTCTCAGAGTGCAGTTATTCCCATGAAAATAATACTTCACTCTATCTCTGTAGTATGGGTCAGTTATTAGATCCACAGGTACGTTTTTGATCCATTTAGTGTACCACAACTTCTTTTGAACTTCAGTACTTTGATCTTTTTTTCTTGGTGGGTATGTGTAGGTGCACTGTATGTCCACTGTTGATCCTTTTGCAGCATAGATGTGAGTGACAGTGTAAGTCACTCCATATTCACTCTGACTCTGCACCACTGTAACATAGAGCACATGAGATAACACAAATAAAATGAACAACTTCTCTTAACAGTCGGGTAATAAGACAAAACAGCTCATAGTAATGTGTGGAAGAGATAACACAGGACAAGTCTTCAATCAGTCTCACCAATCATTTAAAGTAACTATGAGAAAATGAACCCAGCTCTGCAAGCACATGCACACATACACACACTGAACCACATTGTAATTTCCATACAGTATATATATTTTTTAAAACTAAAATGAAGGCTGATTTTAGAGCCTGAGTCTACTTTATTTTCCCACATCCCCCTCTTTTACCTCAGCAGATGTAAATGTAGATATACAGAAATCTAAATGTAAGATATACAGTACCTGACACAGAGAGAAGGGCAACAACAAATCTTCCCATCACACCAGTTAAACTCATAGTCTGTTCTCTTATCTGACTTTAGAGACAATAAAAACTAAAAAAAAAAACAGGTAAATAAAGTATCCAGGAATCAGACCCATCAATAAACAATTCCACTTCCAAAAATGAATTAAATTGTCTGTAAAGATTCCATTTTGTGTTGGTCTGTAGGCAGAAGACAGAAATAAAAGTGATGAAATAAACCAGCTTCCTTCCTCTTTACAACAACGATTTGCGCAATCAGCCAAACGCAAGAAAACTCAAGTTCTTTCATATCTCTAAAAGTTGATTCTGGTTATCTGGATGTAGCGTTTTGTGGGAGAAACGTTTTGTCACCCATCCAAGTGACTTCTTCAGTCTCAGCTGAACGCAGGTTTCCCCGAATCTTATAAATAGTACATTTGCATAATGACTGAAACCATGTGTGAAAGTAAAGGACCCAAAATGCAGGCACTGGCTTGATGCGAGTGAGCAGTCCACAGTAGTGATGGGATGGGATTTCTGGCTCTTTTTAGAGAACCGGCTCTTTCGGCTCGGCTCACTAAAAAGAGCTGTTGTTGTTTTGTTGCTTTAATTAATTTATTATTAACAACAATATAAAATTATGCACAAAAGGAATTACTAATGTAAAAAAAAGTGGTTTTATTTATATATGTTTATATATAAATATATACGGTTGCCCCTAGAGACAAAGCACGTACAAACTCCAAAACACATTTCTAGCGTTAACTGAACTTCCAAAACAGAACTACCTAGATCACTTAAATTACACAATTGAAAGCATATGTGTATTGTTTGTGTATTTATACACAAGCACTCATATATATTCAAATAATTTAAAAAAATGTTCATTTACCTGTTACTACCACACACCAAATCCGGTCGTTGGTACTTCCTGGCTTGTGTAGCCACTAGGTAACAAAAGCTCAACACTGTGCCTAGCATTCTGGAGCACTTCTGTTGTGTTTTGTAAGTGCTTCGGAGTTTGTACGTGTTTTGGAGTTCGTACGTGTTTTGGAGTTTTACGTGCTTTGTCTCTAGGGGCCACCGTAAATATACTTTTATTTATTCACTTCACATAAAATGTAATAAATAAATCATATAATACAAAAACCAACTACATTTCTTGAAGACGTTTCACCTCTCATCTGAGAAGCTTCTTTAGTTCTAAGAGCAATTGGTGGAGAGTCCCAGATTTTAAGCCCCATGGGAGTGTCCGCAAGAGGGTCATGGACCCCCCATTGATCTTCTACCTAGTCACACGAGCCAATGTGTGAAAACAGGTGTGGGACACAATCAGCCATGGTTTTGAGTGGACCCATTGTGAAACCTTGCACAACCCTATCATGTGATTTATTGAGGTCAAATGGCCCTCAATATTATGGAAAAAATGTTCTTCGTTTTGGCTGGACACAATCTTTAAAGCACAGTGGAGAGAGCACTCAGATATGAACACAAAAACTGCAATGCTAAAGTTTCACCACTAGAAGGCAGTGAAACATCCAAACACACTAATCTGGACAATGGCAAAATACAACGTTTCTAAATTTTAACACAAGTTGAGGTCAGTTTCTCACTGTTAACAGCAGGCTGGTAAAATACAACATACCAAGCATGCCAGCTGTTTCTTACCTGGCACATTGAGATTTGTCTCCACCTTTCCACACAAGTGTTTTGTGGAGAAAACCAATTTTTTCATAGCAGTGGTATAACAAACACTACCTGACAGAAAGGTCACAGTTTGTCAGGTTGACTAACTGTGTTTCTGGGACATTAATTAGCAGCATGGGGGCTCTACACAGGACTCCGTTACTTTTACACTGTATAAAGCAGACTTCAAATATAACTCTGTCCTGCCACATTCAGAAATACTCAGATGACACTGCTGTTTGGTATCAGGAGTGGACAGGAATCTGGATATAGGAATCTTGTAAAAGATAATGAACACCTCTAATGTAGAAAATGATTGCAGATTTGCAAAGACTCCAGTGAAGGTTTGTGGGGTAGGCATAAAGGTGGTAAAAAAATATAAATATCAAGGTTTACATCTAGATAACAACCTAGACTGTTCCCTGAATACAGATGAATTATACAAAGACAGGCACTAAACTACCCTCCACTATCTCAGCAGAGGGACTCAGTGACACAGAGGGAAGCTTTGGAGCGTCTGGAGGAGGAAACATTAAAAAGTAACATTTAATTTCAAAGGGAGTGAGTTTTTAGAATGGAACACATTTTAAATACTCCACTCTGATACAGAGGAATTTCAAAAAAAGAGAAATTAGAAACAAATCTTACTTTTGACAGACAAAACGACTCCAGGTGCACCTTCATTTGGTTTGTTTCCAACCCGAACTTATATTCAGCTGAGTCGCTCTCTCTCAGGTTTGTGATTCTCAGAGTGCTGCTATTTTCATAAACATAATGCTCCACTCGACCTGTGTAGCTTGTGTCATTTTTCAGATCCACAGGTTCATCATTTTTCCGATTAGTGAACCAGAATCTTCTGTGAACTTCAATACTTTTCCTACTGAGTCTTTGTAGGTGCAGCTTACACTTCTCCTCAGATCGATGCTGTAAGTCACACTCCAGCCATTATTACCCTGTACCACTGTAACACAGAGCGCATCAGAACACCACCAACTAACAGCTTCAATTAATAGAAGGACAATAAGACATAGATATGATGTGGGGAAACCCTGGACAAGAGTCAAAATCCTCATCCATTATCTGAATCAGTATGGGAAAATGTAGTCAACATGCATCAGTCTGACTGCAGCAGAAGTCAGAACTCACAGTGGCTTATTACTACACAGTGTTCACTTATATATAGCTCTTGTACTGAAAACTTTATAGTGTACACGCTCTCCACAGTTACCGTCAGTGTTAATTGAGGCGGATGATCAAACAGTCTCAAAGTGCACTGAAGGATAAGAAATGCGATGAACCTTGATGCGATTTACTGAAAAGAATAAAAGGAAGTTTGAGTCTTTGTTTTATTCTTGGTTTGTTTCATCTTTGTTCACACTGCAGTCAGGCGGTCAGCTGAGGAGATGGGTGCAACAAAAACTAAAAAAATAAAGAAAAGCAGAACAGACTTAAAGTGTGTGAAACTGTTTACATCAGCTATGAAACAAAACAGATAACAAAATAATGCTAAATGCAGAGAGCACAGAAATAACATGCTTGCTTTTTACAAATAAAAAGAAGAGGCTTCAGGTTGAACAGTGGAATCATGTAACACCACTGTGTAAACACACATATACCCACATCCACTCACACAATTATAAACATAGAGTAACATCACTCATAAACAGCAGCTGCAGTTATTCAACAACTACCATGTTGGTATTGTTTGAATTTCTCATTTATTTAGGAATCTAGGAGCCATAGTGTCATGGAAATGATTTGTCTTGTCATTTCACCTGGGTGCTTGACCCATAGTTTTGGACTTTTGGACATTATATAGATTTTTCCGTTGCTGGTCTCTGTCTATTTTTCTGTTTTGTTTTGTTTTGTTTTAACAAAAAAAAAGTGTTGTTTAATATTGCTTCCCCTGTCTCATTAGTCAGATTTGTTCCAGCTGTGTTTCCACCTGTTGCCCATCCTCTTGTTATCCTGTGTATTTAAGCCCTCAGTTAATCTCTGTACCTGGTCACGTTGTTATCATCTCCTCATGTATGCGTCCAGTTTACTCAGTCATGAGCTCCAGCAATAAAGCTGTAAATTTCAAGCCAGCCTGCCGAGTCCTGCATTTTGGGTGCTCTCTCTGCTTGCCACACACCTAAACGAGGCATGTCTGTGATCAAAAACTGATGTCAGGATTAGAGTTTTGACAAAATCAGAATCAGAATGCTTTATTAATCCCATAGGAAATCATGTGGCCACAGTTGCTCCAAGAATAATACAGAATAAAATGATATATTAAAAAGTTGGAAAATAAAACAAAATAGCTCTAATGATAAATACACTGGTATATTACACAAAATTAAATATGTATATAGCTGAAACTGAACTGAAAGTGTCCCACTTATCATATTGACTTAAAAAACCTTAATAAGCGACCTGCTAGCCAATCAGAAGCCTTAAAAAATGCATACTGTGTTAATATTCATGAGCAGTTGCAGCACCCAGATTGAGCTCAAGGGACCCTGCCTTGATTATGTAATCTGTGTATAATCATAGAATATACACAAAAGACTGACAGCTGTGAAAAGTAAGGACTTCTTCTGAATCTTGAAATTTAGGCTCTTAACACCTATATATGCATCCTCCAATAGCTTTTTCAATGCATGAAAAACGAGGACATCAACCCTGTCCTCATATTTCAACTTTACAGTGCTGAATATATTCATGCAAAATGTCCATACAATCACTTTTGCACACGCACACACTAAATTGTGAGATAAGAACAACACTGCCCATAACTAGCAGGACTACTGATCACACCAGCACACAAACCACAGAGAGGTGCTCATCTCTGAATGCAGCCCAAACATTCTGGAGCTTAAAACATCCCTCAGCATATCTAATTTCATATCCATTTATTGCATCACAGTAGCAAATGGGATCAATGCCTCTGATAAGTCAAAAAAAAAGAATAATGTCCTCAAATACCAGGTTTGTGTAAGTGACCGGATGTTTTCCTTACCAAAGCTTATGAGCCCTAGTTTACACAACACTTATTGTCCATAATAAACTTCAGGTGCTGTCATTTTTGTCCCAGCTCAGTCTTTTCAAAACTGGAATGTCCTCCTCTAAGCCTCACCTTCCATTTTTAATCAAAAAGCTCAACTATGAGAAGTTTTTAAAATGATTTAAGTTTGTAAATGTGTTTCTTTCAACTATTTTAAAGTTCATGATATAAAAAAATTAAACCATATCATTGCAATACATCACATCATTCTATTATCAAACAAGGCCTGATGTGCACTACAAAGGACAGAAGATATAAAAACAACAAAAAAATAACAAAACATATTTTTATGTATATAAGTGGAAACATTACACGTATAAAGGTTGATATATACCATGGAGCCCTGTTCTTAAAAACAGACATAGATGTAACCCTATCTGTGAAACTGCATTTAAGAAATAAGTGGTTAAAGTCGAAGCTTTTGGAATATATTTAGCATCATCTTGTGTCAGTATGGAACGTGATCTCACGGGGTTGGTTGGCTGCTGGTAATAAACTTACATTAGTTTACGTTAGCTAACAGAAAGAATAACTCAGTGGAATATAAGAAAACTATAAATCAGTTTAAGGGCATCACATTTGTGCCGTCCCTGGCTGTAGCAATCAGTTTTATGTTTGGCTGTCGGAGTGGCACTATACTGAGCTTCGGACGGAGGAGATGGCGACAACGCTTTTGTGATGCAGGTTAGCATTACTTTATAGTATGGTGGATCAAAAACAAAATCATTGTGTAGATATAATTTTTTGAATATCACGTTCGCTTAATACTACAGTGTGTAATTTTTCGAGGTTTCAAGAATCGAAAACTTGTAGATTTTTACGTAATATATTTGCCGAACTAAAATGGGCATTTTCTCCTCCATAGGCTTAATGGCAATAAACCCCACTGAGCAACAGAAGGATGAAGTTAACATTTTGGTCATTTCCTAGGACTTGCCACCCGTCAATGCAGAAAACTGCACATGGCAGTTCCAACAACTACATTATGCAGTAAGATTTCCCTTTAAAAGTGGTTTTAGGTTTTAATCTACTAAGCACAACAGTATGGTTATTAGGCGATTGGCCAAACTAAAAAGTCAGACAAAGTCTCAAGGACACTGGATCATTGACTGTGCTTCAAAAAAGACCTGACACAGCTTCAGGTGTCTTTCCCTGGAATGCAGACAGTATTCTTTGTGCACAGGTATTTCAGTGCATTTCTAAGATGCTGAATACAGTGACAAATCCATGACTAGATGGCATGACAGTTAATGCTTTTTTAAATATCTTTTGAGGTTGAGCTTTGTGTGCTCATTTACTTCAAGTGAGACAAAATGCCAATTTTTCGACAAAAATCACTTCCCAATTTTAACATGTGAAAACTCTATTTAAGATAACTGCATTCTTAAGTGTGCCACTCAAATATTGTTTTAGGCTGTCGTTGGCCACATTGTTTAGCCAGGCCATGAGAACAATGATGAAGAAAAACGATGATGATCCAAATGCGAACAGTAGGATTTCTCAAGATCTGCATTAAAATAGGCAAGTGTATCTGCATTGTGAAAAAAATTTGAATCGAATTTGATTTCTAATACATTTATTATTTTTACAGCCACTGCATTCCAGCTCAGGCAGTTGATGAGGTTTTGGGTCAGGTGGGAAATTTCAACTGGTACCATGAAGGTTTAAGTAGTCAAAGCAGACAATTTCATATCCTCTACGTGTTTTGGAACATTACGTAGGCCTGGGCACTTTCACGATTACATGATTGATGATTGCATTGCAACTTGTGCCACAGGGTTTGGCCTCATTTAATGCAATTTGTAGACACTGAATGTCAAGTAAAGTTGACCATGCTCAGGGCTTTTGGCTGGTGTTGTTGCCCGGGGTTATTTGAAAAAGGTTTTACAGAACCTAAAGGTTATCTGTTACTTTGGCTTATTGGTTATTTGGCATATAAGACTATTTAAATTTTTATTTCAAGTTAAGGACCTTAATAGAAACTGACTGGTTTATTTAGGGTTTTTCCCCCCCACACTTAAAAATCAGTGTCATGTATCTGATTCACAGAATCTTAGTTTAAAGTATTTGAGGTGAAAGACAGATTTATACTAAAGTTGTATTAATTGTTAAATGCAGTCAGCGTTTAACAATTATAAACGTAGTTTATAAACCAAGTTGGCTATTATAAATAAAGAGGTAAAATTCATTGCCAATGTAGAATTAAGCCATTGCTTTATTGATCTGTAGTTTGTACTTTATTGTTTGATATATTGATGTAAAACTGACCCCCTCAGCAGGTATTATCAACAAAGTTAAGTTTTGAGCCATGAGAACTGGCTGTTTATTTAGTTTGAAATCTTTTCATAAATCAAAGGAAATATGCCTGATCATCACAAATTGAATTCAAAAGTTGTCAAGCACATTGTTTTGGTGCACATATCCAGCAGTAATTGGATAAAAGACAGGTTACACTCTAGACAGATTCAACAGATACCAGAGCTGACAGGTAAATCTTAGAATTCAGCATAAATGTTAACATCTGTTAGGGCTTCTTATTTTAGTTGATCACTCTAGACCGCACCATAAGTCCTGTCTGGAGTCAAGAATGTTTAACCCCAGAGAGTTACTAAATGTCTCAGTATATTACGAGTGAGGTTGGAATGTTGCTTTCATCATCATATTTTATTGAGTAAAATTATTTTGTTGAGAGGTAGTTGAATAGCAGGTGTTTGTGATGTCTGGATGGTCTTTGAAGTATACAGAGGGGGAAGTACCGCGTCCTTGCATTCGCTGCTAAGCAGCTACAGAGATCAGGAAAAAGGGAGAGGAAAAAAAAAAGTCTGATCTTCCAAGTGGCAAACGTGGTTGCTTTTCTTTATTCGGATTGTACAGAGGAATCTATGAAGCCCCGCAAGGGACATTGGAGAAAAAAAAAAGAATAAACTTTTGCGGGATCTCGCAAAAGTTTTCCAATTAAATTAAAATTTTCAACAACAAAAACAACAACTGGTGGAAATATAAATAATATGTAAACAGCTTAACAACCCCCAAAGACTTTAGTTAGTCTGTGCAGAACAAAGGTTTTGCTTACAGGTTTTTGTTCAAGAAAAGTATATTAGCATTATTTGCTTTTAATGCACTTTGTCTGTTACTCACTAACTGCACTGCTTTTGTTATTTCATGCCAAGTTTGCTCAGAGCGGGGAATATTCATTGTTTTTTTCACCAAAGTAGTGGATCCTCATCCAGAGGAATTGCCCTTTCCTCAGTGTACCTGCGGTCAATGTTGCCTCTAAGCTGCGAGCGTGCGCAATTGCACACTGCTGGCATGGTCTCGGCACACAGAAAATCTGCATTGCGCACAAAAAAACCCCAAAAAAACAAATCTAACCTGAATTGAAATTAAAATTAAAACTTTAACAATTCTGTTTTGCAGTGTTAGTCAGTAAGTGACTGGCTGCTCCCGTATGGTAAATGGCCTGTATTTGTATAGCGCTTTATTTAGTCCCTAAGGACCCCAAAGCGCTTTACACATTCAGTCATCCACCCATTCACACACACATTCACACACTGGTGATGGCAAGCTACATTGTAGCCACAGCTGCCCTGGGACGCACTGACAGAGTATGGGATTAGAATGATGCCACCTTATCCCATTGTCCAGCCAATAATGCGATTCACATTTGTATATACGCAGCTAATCAACGTCGTTGACAGGCTATGACAGCGTCCTTATGTGCCGACACCAGTGTTTTAGCTAGCAAAGAGTGTGGAGTGAAGCCATGTTAATGACAACGTGTACAACCATTGGAGATGTGAGCAGGACAGATGGAACAATTGACGGAAAAAGTGTGGACTTTATAACAGTTTTTAAATTGTGTTGATAGGCCACGTAAAACCAGAGTTATGATAAAAAAATATGCATTGTTTGTTTTTTTTCCTCAATTCTATCGTTGTTTATATTTACTGCAGGAAGAAACGTTAAAAACAGCGTTTTATAAGGAAAAACGCTCGAAAGCACTCTTCGCCTGTGAGCAAAAACAAAACCAAAAAAACCCCACACTTAACTATTGGTGGAAAAACGTACCATGTTGAGCAATCAAATAATGATATGGCAACATGGCATTTAGTTGTTTAGGAAGGGGGGAAGTTTTAGGAGTGTCGGCGGTGTTTTGAGATGTGAGAGATTTGCAACGTTTAGCGCAAATCTTGTGTAGTTATTGTTCTGTTGTTCTCCTTTATCTCATAGTGGACAGAAACTATTTTTTGGAGTGGCACACCCGATTGTTCTTTAAATAGTTTGAAATGTTTATTTTTAGGTAAAGAGCTGCGAAAAACTTTGTTGTTTGCATAACTCAGTTACTTTTTTGAAGAAGTAACTATATAATTAATTGCCCAACATTGGTCATTTTATACTGTATTTTGCAGACAGAGAGTTACAGGACTCTCTCCCAGACCACAGACTCATACTCATAATCCAAGTCAGAGCTTTATAAAAATAAGAAATAAAGTTGTGTTTTCAAAATTGGAGTTCAAGTTATTTTTACTTCCAATAGTGTTAACATACTACACAGGTCATGAACAAGATTTTTTTAATTTTCATTCTAAGTGGGCTAAAGCAGTTAATTAAAAGTAGTCTAACATGAATGTAAATGCTGTTGCTCACAGTGGTCCAAGGGATCGCTCAGGGAGTTTGTGTGTTCGCTCAGACACATGAAAAATTAGAGGGAACATTGCCTGCGGTGGTTGTCCGATGCTGCTGAGATGCTAGGACTTTAGAGTCAAATTCTTCCCGTATCCCACCTTTTGCTGCAGGTGGGGATAAAGCAGCCCCTCCAGACGAGCTTGAGGTAGTTTCAGGAGTTGGGGCAGAGCTGGCGGCAGAGCTGGTGGGAGATGATGAATCTGCTGACATCTGACTCATAGACTACATTTCAGTTAAAAGTCGAGCTTTTACACGCTCAACGTTTGCAAAGTCACGGAATCCCAGGTTTTAAAACTGTTGTCCAGGAAGATGCAGACAGCAAAACCATAAAATGTTTCAATAGGGTTGAAATGACAGTGACAATGCCCTGACAGCTAGCTTGCTACCTTGCCTCTGAAGCTTTAGTGGTTCTTAGAAGCAGTGACACCAGGGGAATCACCTTAGACACACAAACAGTAGACCTCTCTCCGGTTGCTTCCTCAAATGGTCTCAGTGCATTATGGATGACAGAGCATTTTTCCTCATTTAAGCAAAGTGAGTTCTTCCCAACGAGACAGAGGACTGTGGTAACTGCCTCCTTTTTTCAAGCAATCTCTGCCACATGTAGAATATAGATTTCCACCTTGTCTCAACTGCTTGAGTTTTTGTTCAGGGAACTTCTGCTGCTTCTGGATGTCTTTGAGCTTGTCTGCAGCTTTAGTGCTGTGATGAAAGAAAGCAACAATAGCACTGCTTTTCTGCTGAATCTCAAGCAAGTCAGGCAGGGCCTTTAATGGAGTCTTTTACCACCAAATTTAAAGTGTGTGCAGAACATGGGAAGTGTGCTCATCCTGCTTTGCGCACAGCAGCAACCATGTTTGCACCATTGTCTGTTACAACAGCCAGAATCTTGTCCGTTATGCCCAATTCTTCTGTGATTTCGGTTAATTGTGCAGAAATATTGTCTGCAGTGTGTTGTCCCAGAACAGAGCATGTTTCTAGCACGGATGCCGCCATTTGCCAGTTTTCATCTATAATGTGGCATGAGACCGTTAAATATGCCTCTGGGTGGGGCGATCGTGGCTCAAGAGTTGGGAGCTCGCCTTGTAATCGGAAGATTGCCGGTTCGAGCCCCGGCTTGGACAGTCTCGGTCATTGTGTCCTTGGGCAAGACACTTCACCCGTTGCCTACTGGTGGTGGTCAGAGGGCCCGGTAGCGAGTCCGGCAGCCTCGCCTCTGTCAGTGCGCCCCAGGGTGGCTGTGGCTACAACGTAGCTTGCCATCACCAGTGTGTGAATGGGTGGATGACTGGATGTGTAAAGCGCTTTGGGGTCCTT